>NC_138189.1:72030345-73230345 GCF_964194105.1 Spermophilus citellus | reverse complement strand
GAACTCTAAATCCAACACGGTTTTTCTAGCTTCTTGAAACTTGACACAATAGTTTCACGTTCTGTCTCTGTGTTTTGTTTCCTCTTGATGTAGCCCTAAGCCGTGACTGGCGAGAAACACTTTCATGGAAAGGCGTTGCCAAGCTTGCAAAAATTACAAATCTCCAGAAATCTCAGCAAATATTTTTTCACCAAAACTGGATGATACTTTCAGGTAATGATCAGTACACTAAGCCCACTTGCTTCACCAAATTTCGTTCTTCTACGTTGAAGCGTTCGTTTCCACTAACAGTTTGAATTTTTAGGTTTCACTCTGTTTACTCCTATATTGATAGATGTATTTGGAACTCTATCCAACACGGTTTGTGCTAGCTTCTTAAAACTTGACACAATAAAGTAGTTTCACGTTCTATCTCTATGTTTTGTTTCCTCTTGATGTAGCCCTAAGCAGTGACTGGCGAGAAAAATTTTCATGGAAAGGGGTTGCCAAGCTTCCAAAAATTACGAATCTCCAGAAATCTCAGCAAATATTTTTTCACCCAAACTGGATGATACTTTCAGGTAATGATCAGTACATTAAGGCGACTTGGTTCCCCAAATTTCGTTCTTCTACGTTGAAGCGTTCGTTTCCAGTAACAGTTTGAATTTTTAGGTTTCACTCTGTTTTCTCCTATATTGATAGATGTATTTGGAACTCTAAATCCAACACGGTTTGTGCTAGCTTCTTGAAACTTGACACAATAAAGAAGTTTCACGTTCTATCTCTATGTTTTGTTTCCTCTTGATGTAGCCCTAAGCAGTGACTGGCGAGAAACACATTCATGGAAAGGGGTTGCCAAGCTTCCAAAAATTACGAATCTCCAGAAATCTCAGCAAATATTTTTTCACCCAAACTGGATGATACTTTCAGGTAATGATCAGTACACTAAGGCTACTTGGTTCCCCAAATTTCGTTCTTCTATGTTGAAGCGTTCGTTTCCAGTAACAGTTTGAATTTTTAGGTTTCACTCTGTTTTCTCCTATATTGATAGATGTATTTGGAACTCTAAATCCAACACGGTTTGTGCTAGCTTCATGAAACTTGACACAATAAAGTAGTTTCACGTTCTGTCTCTATGTTTTGTTTCCTCTTGATGTAGCCCTAAGCAGTGACTGGCGAGAAACACTTTCATGGAAAGGGGTTGCCAAGCTTCCAAAAATTACAAATCTCCAGAAATATCAGCAAATATTTTTTCACCCAAACCAGATGATACTTTCAGGTAATGATCAGTACACTAAGGCGACTTGGTTCCCCAAATTTCGTTCTTCTATGTTGAAGCGTTCGTTTCCAGTAACAGTTTGAATTTTTAGGTTTCACTCTGTTTTCTCCTATATTGATAGATGTATTTGGAACTCTAAATCCAACACGGTTTGTGCTAGCTTCTTGAAACTTGACACAATAAAGTAGTTTCACGTTCTATCTCTATGTTTTGTTTCCTCTTGATGTAGCCCTAAGCAGTGACTGGCGAGAAACACTTTCATGGAAAGGGGTTGCCAAGCTTCCAAAAATTACGAATCTCCAGAAATCTCAGCAAATATTTTTTCACCCAAACTGGATGATACTTTCAGGTAATGATCAGTACACTAAGGCGACTTGGTTCCCCAAATTTCATTCTTCTATGTTGAAGCGTTCGTTTCCAGTAACAGTTTGAATTTTTAGGTTTCACTCTGTTTTCTCCTATATTGATAGATGTATTTGGAACTCTAAATCCAACACGGTTTGTGCTAGCTTCTTGAAACTTGACACAATAAAGTAGTTTCACGTTCTATCTCTATGTTTTGTTTCCTCTTGATGTAGCCCTAAGCAGTGACTGGCGAGAAACATTTTCATGGAAAGGGGTTGCCAAGCTTCCAAAAATTACGAATCTCCAGAAATCTCAGCAAATACTTTTTCACCCAAACTGGATGATACTTTCAGGTAACGATCAGTACACTAATGCAACTTAGTTCCCCAAATTTCGTTCTTCTATGTTGAAGCGTTCGTTTCCAGTAACAGTTTGAATTTTTAGGTTTCACTCTGTTTACTCCTATATTGATAGATGTATTTGGAACTCTAAATCCAACACCGTATATGCTAGCTTCTTGAAACTTGACACAGTACAGTAGTTTCAGGTTCTATCTCTATGTTTTGTTTCCTCTTGATGTAGCCCAAAGCAGTGACTGGCGAGAAAAACTTTCATGGAAAGGGGTTGCCAAGCTTCCAAAAATTACGAATCTCCAGAAATCTCAGCAAATATTTTTTCACCCAAACTGGATGATACTTTCAGGTAATGATCAGTACACTAAGGCAACTTGGTTCCCCAAATTTCGTTCTTCTATGTTGAAGCATTCGTTTCCAGTAACAGTTTGAATTTTTAGGTTTCACTGTATTTACTCCTATATTGATAGATGTATTTGGAACTCTAAATCCAACACGGTTTGTGCTAGCTTCTTGAAACTTGAAACAATAAAGTAGTTTCACGTTCTAACTCTATGTTTTGTTTCCTCTTGATGTAGCCCTAAGCAGTGACTGGCGAGAAACACTTTCATGGAAAGGGGTTGCCAAGCTTCCAAAAATTACGAATCTCCAGAAATCTCAGCAAATACTTTTTCACCCAAACTGGATGATACTTTCAGGTAATGATCAGTATACTAAGGCGACTTGGTTCCCCAAATTTCGTTCTTCTACGTTGAAGCGTTCGTTTCCAGTAACAGTTTGAATTTTTAGGTTTCACTCTGTTTTCTCCTATATTGGTAGATGTATTTGGAACTCTATCCAACACGGTTTGTGCTAGCTTCTTGAAACATGACACAATAAAGTAGTTTCACGTTCTATCTCTATGTTTTGTTTCCTCTTGATGTAGCCCTAAGCAGTGACTGGCGAGAAACACTTTCATGTAATGGGGTTGCCAAGCTTCCAAAAATTACGAATCTCCAGAAATCTCAGCAAATACTTTTTCACCCAAACTGGATGACACTTTCAGGTAATGATCAGTACACTAAGCCCACTTGCTTCACCAAATTTCGTTCTTCTCCGTTGAAGCGTTCGTTTCCAGTAACAGTTTGAATTTTTAGGTTTCACTCTGTTTACTCCTATATTGATAGATGTATTTGGAACTCTAAATCCAACACGGTTTCTGCAAGCTTCTTCAAACTTGACACAATAAAGTAGTTTCACGTTCTATCTCTATGTTTTGTTTCCTCTTGAGGTACCCCTAAGCAGTGACTTGCGAGAAACACTTTCATGGAAAGGGGTTGCCAAGCTTCCAAAAATTACAAATCTCCAGAAATCTCAGCAAATATTTTTTCACCCAAACTGGATGATACTTTCAGGTAATGATCAGTACACTAAGGCGACTTGGTTCCCAAAATTTCGATCTTCTATGTTGAAGCGTTCGTTTCCAGTAACAGTTTGAATTTTTAGGTTTCACTCTGTTTTCTCCTATATTGATAGATATATTTGGAACTCTAAATCCAACACGGTTTGTGCTAGCTTCTTTAAACTTGACACAATAAATTAGTTTCACGTTCTATCTCTATGTTTTGTTTCCTCTTGATGTAGCCCTAAGCAGTGACTGGCGAGAAACACTTTCATGGAAAGGGGTTGCCAAGCTTCCAAAAATTACGAATCTCCAGAAATCTCAGCAAATATTTTTTCACCCAAACTGGATGATACTTTCAGGTAATGATCAGTACACTAAGGCGACTTGGTTCCCCAAATTTCGTTCTTCTATGTTGAAGCGTTCGTTTCCAGTAACAGTTTGCATTTTTAGGTTTCACTCTGTTTTCTCCTATATTGATAGATGTATTTGGAACTCTAAATCCAACACGGTTTGTGCTAGCTTCTTGAAACTTGACACAATAAAGTAGTTTCACGTTCTATCTCTATGTTTTGTTTCCTCTTGATGTAGCCCTAAGCAGTGACTTGCGAGAAACACTTTCATGGAAAGGGGTTGCCAAGCTTCCAAAAATTACAAATCTCCAGAAATCTCAGCAAATATTTTTTCACCCAAACTGGATGATACATTCAGGTAATGATCAGTACACTAAGGCGACTTGGTTCCCCAAATTTCGTTCTTCTATGTTGAAGCATTCGTTTCCAGTAACAGTTTGAATTTTTAGGTTTCACTCTGTTTTCTCCTATATTGATAGATGTATTTGGAACTCTAAATCCAACACGGTTTGTGCTAGCTTCTTGAAACTTGACACAATAAAGTTGTTTCACGTTCTATCTCTATGTTTTGTTTCCTCTTGCTGTAGCCCTAAGCAGTGACTGGCGAGAAACACTTTCATGGAAAGGGGTTGCCAAGCTTCCAAAAATTACGAATCTCCAGAAATCTCAGCAAATACTTTTTCACCCAAACTGGATTATACTTTCAGGTAATGATCAGTACACTAAGGCAACTTGGTTCCCCAAATTTCGTTCTTCTATGTTGAAGCATTCGTTTCCAGTAACAGTTTGAATTTTTAGGTTTCACTCTGTTTACTCCTATATTGATAGATGTATTTGGAACTCTAAATCCAACACGGTTTGTGCTAGCTTCTTGAAACTTGACACAATAAAGTAGTTTCACGTTCTATCTCTATGTTTTGTTTCCTCTTGATGTAGCCCTAAGCCGTGACTGGCGAGAAACACTTTCATGGAAAGGGGTTGCCAAGCTTCCAAAAATTACAAATCTCCAGAAATCTCAGCAAATATTTTTTCACCAAAACTGGATGATACTTTCAGGTAATGATCAGTACACTAAGCCCACTTGCTTCACCAAATTTCGTTCTTCTACGTTGAAGCGTTCGTTTCCACTAACAGTTTGAATTTTTAGGTTTCACTCTGTTTACTCCTATATTGATAGATGTATTTGGAACTCTATCCAACACGGTTTGTGCTAGCTTCTTAAAACTTGACACAATAAAGTAGTTTCACGTTCTATCTCTATGTTTTGTTTCCTCTTGATGTAGCCCTAAGCAGTGACTGGCGAGAAAAATTTTCATGGAAACGGGTTGCCAAGCTTCCAAAAATTACGAATCTCCAGAAATCTCAGCAAATATTTTTTCACCCAAACTGGATGATACTTTCAGGTAATGATCAGTACATTAAGGCGACTTGGTTCCCCAAATTTCGTTCTTCTACGTTGAAGCGTTCGTTTCCAGTAACAGTTTGAATTTTTAGGTTTCACTCTGTTTTCTCCTATATTGATAGATGTATTTGGAACTCTAAATCCAACCAGTTTTTTGCTAGCTTCTTGAAACTTGACACAATAAAGTAGTTTCACGTTCTATCTCTATGTTTTGTTTCCTCTTGATGTAGCCCTAAGCAGTGACTGGCAAGAAACACTTTCATGGAAAGGGGTTGCCAAGCTTCCAAAAATTACGAATCTCCAGAAATCACAGCAAATACTTTTTCACCCAAACTGGATGATATTTTCAGGTAATGATCAGTACACTAAGGCCACTTGCTTCACCAAATTTCGTTCTTCTACGTTGAAGCGTTCGTTTCCAGTACCAGTTTGAATTTTTAGGTTTCACTCTGTTTACTCCTATATTGATAGATGTATTTGGAACTCTAAATCCAACACGGTTTGTGCTAGCTTCTTGAAACTTGACACAATAAATTAGTTTCACGTTCTATCTCAATGTTTTGTTTCCTCTTGATGTAGCCCTAAGCAGTGACTGGCGAGAAACACTTTCATGGAAAGGGGTTGCCAAGCTTCCAAAAATTACAAATCTCAAGAAATCTCAGCAAATAGTTTTTCACCCAAACTGGATGATACTTTCAGGTAATGATCAGTACACTAAGGCGACTTGGTTCCCAAAATTTCGTTCTTCTATGTTGAAGCATTCGTTTCCAGTAACAGTTTGAATTTTTAGGTTTCACTCTGTTTTCTCCTATATTGATAGATGTATTTGGAACTCTAAATCCAACACGGTTTGTGCTAGCTTCTTGAAACTTGACACAAAAAAGTAGTTTCACGTTCTATCTCTATGTTTTGTTTCCTCTTGATGTAGCCCTAAGCAGTGACTGGCGAGAAACACTTTCATGGAAAGGGGTTGCCAAGCTTGCAAAAATTACGAATCTCCAGAAATCTCAGCAAATATTTTTTCACCCAAACTGCATGATACTTTCAGGTAATGATCAGTGCACTAAGGCGACTTGGTTCCCCACATTTCGTTCTTCTACGTTGAAGCGTTCGTTTCCAGTAACAGTTTGAATTTTTAGGTTTCACTCTGTTTTCTCCTATATTGATAGATGTATTTGGAACTCTAAATCCAACACGGTTTGTGCTAGCTTCTTGAAACTTGACACAATAAAGTAGTTTCACGTTCTATCTCTATGTTTTGTTTCCTCTTGCTGTAGCCCTAAGCAGTGACTGGCGAGAAACACTTTCATGGAAAGGGGTTGCCAAGCTTCCAAAAATTACGAATCTCCAGAAATCTCAGCAAATACTTTTTCACCCAAACTGGATTATACTTTCAGGTAATGATCAGTACACTAAGGCAACTTGGTTCCCCAAATTTTGTTATTCTACGTTGAAGCGTTCGTTTCCAGTAACAGTTTGAATTTTTAAGTTTCACTCTGTTTACTCCTATATTGATAGATGTATTTGGAACTCTAAATCCAACAAGGTTTGTGCTAGCTTCTTGAAACTTACACAATAAAGTAGTTTCACGTTCTCTCTCTATGTTTTGTTTCCTCTTGATGTAGCCCTAAGCAGTGACTATCGAGAAACACTTTCATGGAAAGGGGTTGCCAAGCTTCCAAAAATTACGAATCTCCAGAAATCACAGCAAATACTTTTTCACCCAAACTGGATGATACTTTCAGGTAATGATCAGTACACTAAGGCGACTAGGTTTCCCAAATTTAGTTCTTCTACGTTGAAGCGTTCATTTTCAGTAACAGTTTGAATTTTTAGGTTTCACTCTGTTTACTCCTATATTGATAGATGTATTTGGAACGCTAAATCCAACACGGTTTATGCTAGCTTCTTGAAACTTGACACTGTACAGTAGTTTCACGTTCTATCTCTATGTTTTGTTTCCTCTTGATGTAGCCCTAAGCAGTGACTGGCGAGAAACACTTTCATGGAAAGGGGTTGCCAAGCTTCCAAAAATTACGAATCTCCAGAAATCTCAGCAAATATTTTTTCACCCAAACTGGATGATACTTTCAGGTAATGATCAGTACACTAAGGCGACTTGGTTCCCCAAATTTCGTTCTTCTATGTTGAAGCGTTCGTTTCCAGTAACAGTTTGAATTTTTAGGTTTCACTCTGTTTTCTCCTATATTGATAGATGTATTTGGAACTCTAAATCCAACACGGTTTGTGCTATCTTCTTGAAACTTGACACAATAAAGTAGTTTCACGTTCTATCTCTATGTTTTGTTTCCTCTTGCTGTAGCCCTAAGCAGTGACTGGCGAGAAACACTTTCATGGAAAGGGGTTGCCAAGCTTCCAAAAATTACGAATCTCCAGTAATCTCAGCAAATACTTTTTCACCCAAACTGGATTATACTTTCAGGTAATGATCAGTACACTAAGGCAACTTGGTTCCCCAAATTTCGTTCTTCTATGTTGAAGCGTTCGTTTCCAGTAACAGTTTGAATTTTTAGGTTTCACTCTGTTTACTCCTATATTGATAGATATATTTGGAACTCTAAATCCAACACGGTTTGTGCTAGCTTCTTGAAACTTGACACAATAAAGTAGTTTCACGTTCTATCTCTATGTTTTGTTTCCTTTTGCTGTAGCCCTAAGCCGTGACTGGCGAGAAACACTTTCATGGAAAGGGGTTGCCAAGCTTCCAAAAATTACAAATCTCCAGAAATCTCAGCAAATACTTTTTCACCCAAACTGGATGATACTTTCAGGTAATGATCAGTACACTAAGCCCACTTGCTTCACCAAATTTCGTTCTTCTATGTTGAAGCGTTCGTTTCCACTAACAGTTTGAATTTTTAGGTTTCACTCTGTTTACTCCTATATTGATAGATGTATTTGGAACTCTATCCAACACGGTTTGTGCTAGCTTCTTAAAACTTGACACAATAAAGTAGTTTCACGTTCTATATCTATGTTTTGTTTCCTCTTGTTGTAGCCCTAAGCAGTGACTGGCGAGAAAAATTTTCATGGAAAGGGGTTGCCAAGATTCCAAAAATTACAAATCTCCAGAAATCTCAGCAAATATTTTTTCACCCAAACTGGATGATACTTTCACGTAATGATCAGTACACTAAGGCGACTTGGTTCCCCAAATTTCGTTCTTCTATGTTGAAGCATTCGTTTCCAGTAACAGTTTGAATTTTTAGGTTTCACTCTGTTTTCTCCTATATTGATAGATGTATTTGGAAATCTAAATCCAACACGGTTTGTGCTAGCTTCTTGAAACTTGACACAATAAAGTAGTTTCACGTTCTGTCTCTATGTTTTGTTTCCTCTTGATGTAGCCCTAAGCAGTGACTGGCGAGAAACACTTTCAAGGAAAGGGGTTGCCAAGCTTCCAAAAATTACAAATCTCCAGAAATCTCAGCAAATAGTTTTTCACCCAAACTGGATGATACTTTCAGGTAATGATCAGTACACTAAGGCGACTTGGTTCCCCAAATTTTGTTCTTCTATGTTGAAGCATTCGTTTCCAGTAACAGTTTGAATTTTTAGGTTTCACTCTGTTTTCTCCTATATTGATAGATATATTTGGAACTCTAAATCCAACACGGTTTGTGCTAGCTTCTTGAAACTTGACACAATAAAGTTGTTTCACGTTCTATCTCTATGTTTTGTTTCCTCTTGATGTAGCCCTAAGCAGTGACTGGCGAGAAACACTTTCATGGAAAGGGGTTGCCAAGCTTGCAAAAATTACAAATCTCCAGAAATCTCAGCAAATAGTTTTTCACCCAAACTGGATGATACTTTCAGGTAATGATCAGTACACTAAGACGACTTGGTTCCCCAAATTTCGTTCTTCTATGTTGAAGCATTCGTTTCCAGTAACAGTTTGAATTTTTAGGTTTCACTCTGTTTTCTCCTATATTGATAGATGTATTTGGAACTCTAAATCCAACACGGTTTGTGCTAGCTTCTTGAAACTTGACACAATAAAGTAGTTTCACGTTCTATCTCTATGTTTTGTTTCCTCTTGCTGTAGCCCTAAGCAGTGACTGGCGAGAAACACTTTCATGGAAAGGGGTTGCCAAGCTTCCAAAAATTACGAATCTCCAGAAATCTCAGCAAATACTTTTTCACCCAAACTGGATTATACTTTCAGGTAATGATCAGTACACTAAGGCAACTTGGTTCCCCAAATTTTGTTATTCTACGTTGAAGCGTTCGTTTCCAGTAACAGTTTGAATTTTTAGGTTTCACTCTGTTTTCTCCTATATTGATAGATGTATTTGGAACTCTAAATCCAACACGGTTTGTGCTAGCTTCTTGAAACTTGACACAATAAAGTAGTTTCACGTTCTATCTCTATGTTTTGTTTCCTCTTGATGTAGCCCTAAGCAGTGACTGGCGAGAAACACTTTCATGGAAAGGGGTTGCCAAGCTTCCAAAAATTACAAATCTCCAGAAATCTCAGCAAATATTTTTTCACCCAAACTGGATGATACTTTCAGGTAACGATCAGTACACTAAAGAAACTTGGTTCCCCAAATTTCGTTCTTCTATGTTGAAGCGTTCGTTTCCAGTAACAGTTTGAATTTTTAGGTTTCACTCTGTTTACTCCTATATTGATAGATGTATTTGGAACTCTAAATCCAACAAGGTTTGTGCTAGCTTCTTGAAACTTACACAATAAAGTAGTTTCACGTTCTCTCTCTATGTTTTGTTTCCTCTTGATGTAGCCCTAAGCAGTGACTGTCGAGAAACACTTTCATGGAAAGGGGTTGCCAAGCTTCCAAAAATTACGAATCTCCAGAAATCACAGCAAATACTTTTTCACCCAAACTGGATGATACTTTCAGGTAATGATCAGTACACTAAGGCGACTAGGTTTCCCAAATTTAGTTCTTCTACGTTGAAGCGTTCGTTTCCAGTAACAGTTTGAATTTTTAGGTTTCACTCTGTTTACTCCTATATTGATAGATGTATTTGGAACGCTAAATCCAACACGGTTTATGCTAGCTTCTTGAAACTTGACACTGTACAGTAGTTTCACGTTCTATCTCTATGTTTTGTTTCCTCTGATGTAGCCCTAAGCAGTGACTGGCGAGAAACACTTTCATGGAAAGGGGTTGCCAAGCTTCCAAAAATTACGAATCTCCAGAAATCTCAGCAAATATTTTTTCACCCAAACTGGATGATACTTTCAGGTAATGATCAGTACACTAAGGCGACTTGGTTCCCCAAATTTCGTTCTTCTATGTTGAAGCGTTCGTTTCCAGTAACAGTTTGCATTTTTAGGTTTCACTCTGTTTTCTCCTATATTGATAGATGTATTTGGAACTCTAAATCCAACACGGTTTTTGCTAGCTTCTTGAAACTTGACACAATAGTTTCACGTTCTATCTCTATGTTTTGTTTCCTCTTGATGTAGCCCTAAGCAGTGACTGGCGAGAAACACTTTCATGGAAAGGGGTTGCCAAGCTTCCAAAAATTACAAATCTCCAGAAATCTCAGCAAATATTTTTTCACCCAAACTGGATGATACTTTCAGGTAACGATCAGTACACTAAAGAAACTTGGTTCCCCAAATTTCGTTCTTCTATGTTGAAGCGTTCGTTTCCAGTAACAGTTTGAATTTTTAGGTTTCACTCTGTTTACTCCTATATTGATAGATGTATTTGGAACTCTAAATCCAACAAGGTTTGTGCTAGCTTCTTGAAACTTACACAATAAAGTAGTTTCACGTTCTCTCTCTATGTTTTGTTTCCTCTTGATGTAGCCCTAAGCAGTGACTGTCGAGAAACACTTTCATGGAAAGGGGTTGCCAAGTTTCCAAAAATTACGAATCTCCAGAAATCACAGCAAATACTTTTTCACCCAAACTGGATGATACTTTCAGGTAATGATCAGTACACTAAGGCGACTAGGTTTCCCAAATTTAGTTCTTCTACGTTGAAGCGTTCGTTTCCAGTAACAGTTTGAATTTTTAGGTTTCACTCTGTTTACTCCTATATTGATAGATGTATTTGGAACGCTAAATCCAACACGGTTTATGCTAGCTTCTTGAAACTTGACACTGTACAGTAGTTTCACGTTCTATCTCTATGTTTTGTTTCCTCTTGATGTAGCCCTAAGCAGTGACTGGCGAGAAACACTTTCATGGAAAGGGGTTGCCAAGCTTCCAAAAATTACGAATCTCCAGAAATCTCAGCAAATATTTTTTCACCCAAACTGGATGATACTTTCAGGTAATGATCAGTACACTAAGGCGACTTGGTTCCCCAAATTTCGTTCTTCTATGTTGAAGCGTTCGTTTCCAGTAACAGTTTGCATATTTAGGTTTCACTCTGTTTTCTCCTATATTGATAGATGTATTTGGAACTCTAAATCCAACACGGTTTTTGCTAGCTTCTTGAAACTTGACACAATAGTTTCACGTTCTATCTCTATGTTTTGTTTCCTCTTGATGTAGCCCTAAGCAGTGACTGGCGAGAAACACTTTCATGGAAAGGGGTTGCCAAGCTTCCAAAAATTACAAATCTCCAGAAATCTCAGCAAATAGTTTTTCACCCAAACTGGATGATACTTTCAGGTAATGATCAGTACACTAAGGCGACTTGGTTCCCCAAATTTCGTTCTTCTATGTTGAAGCATTCGTTTCCAGTAACAGTTTGAATTTTTAAGTTTCACTCTGTTTTCTCCTATATTGATAGATGTATTTGGAACTCTAAATCCAACACGGTTTGTGCTAGCTTCTTGAAACTTGACACAATAAAGTAGTTTCACGTTCTATCTCTATGTTTTGTTTCCTCTTGATGTAGCCCTAAGCAGTGACTGGCGAGAAACACTTTCATGGAAAGGGGTTGCCAAGCTTCCAAAAATTACAAATCTCCAGAAATCTCAGCAAATACTTTTTCACCCAAACTGGATTATACTTTCAGGTAATGATCAGTACACTAAGGCAACTTGGTTCCCCAAATTTTGTTATTCTACGTTGAAGCGTTCGTTTCCAGTAACAGTTTGAATTTTTAGGTTTCACTCTGTTTACTCCTATATTGATAGATGTATTTGGAACTCTAAATCCAACAAGGTTTGTGCTAGCTTCTTGAAACTTACACAATAAAGTAGTTTCACATTCTCTCTCTATGTTTTGTTTCCTCTTGATGTAGCCCTAAGCAGTGACTGTCGAGAAACACTTTCATGGAAAGGGGTTGCCAAGCTTCCAAAAATTACGAATCTCCAGAAATCACAGCAAATACTTTTTCACCCAAACTGGATGATACTTTCAGGTAATGATCAGTACACTAAGGCGACTAGGTTTCCCAAATTTAGTTCTTCTATGTTGAAGCGTTCGTTTCCAGTAACAGTTTGAATTTTTAGGTTTCACTCTGTTTACTCCTATATTGATAGATGTATTTGGAACGCTAAATCCAACACGGTTTATGCTAGCTTCTTGAAACTTGACACTGTACAGTAGTTTCACGTTCTATCTCTATGTTTTGTTTCCTCTTGATGTAGCCCTAAGCAGTGACTGGCGAGAAACACTTTCATGGAAAGGGGTTGCCAAGCTTCCAAAAATTACGAATCTCCAGAAATCTCAGCAAATATTTTTTCACCCAAACTGGATGATACTTTCAGGTAATGATCAGTACACTAAGGCGACTTGGTTCCCCAAATTTCGTTCTTCTATGTTGAAGCGTTCGTTTCCAGTAACAGTTTGAATTTTTAGGTTTCACTCTGTTTTCTCCTATATTGATAGATGTATTTGGAACTCTAAATCCAACACGGTTTGTGCTAGCTTCTTGAAACTTGACACAATAAAGTAGTTTCACGTTCTATCTCTATGTTTTGTTTCCTCTTGCTGTAGCCCTAAGCAGTGACTGGCGAGAAACACTTTCATGGAAAGGGGTTGCCAAGCTTCCAAAAATTACGAATCTCCAGTAATCTCAGCAAATACTTTTTCACCCAAACTGGATTATACTTTCAGGTAATGATCAGTACACTAAGGCAACTTGGTTCCCCAAATTTCGTTCTTCTATGTTGAAGCGTTCGTTTCCAGTAACAGTTTGAATTTTTAGGTTTCACTCTGTTTACTCCTATATGGATAGATGTATTTGGAACTCTAAATCCAACACGGTTTGTGCTAGCTTCTTGAAACTTGACACAATAAAGTAGTTTCACGTTCTATCTCTATGTTTTGTTTCCTTTTGCTGTAGCCCTAAGCCGTGACTGGCGAGAAACACTTTCATGGAAAGGGGTTGCCAAGCTTCCAAAAATTACAAATCTCCAGAAATCTCAGCAAATACTTTTTCACCCAAACTGGATGATACTTTCAGGTAATGATCAGTACACTAAGCCCACTTGCTTCACCAAATTTCGTTCTTCTATGTTGAAGCGTTCGTTTCCACTAACAGTTTGAATTTTTAGGTTTCACTCTGTTTACTCCTATATTGATAGATGTATTTGGAACTCTATCCAACACGGTTTGTGCTAGCTTCTTAAAACTTGACACAATAAAGTAGTTTCACGTTCTATCTCTATGTTTTGTTTCCTCTTGATGTAGCCCTAAGCAGTGACTGGCGAGAAAAATTTTCATGGAAAGGGGTTGCCAAGATTCCAAAAATTACAAATCTCCAGAAATCTCAGCAAATAGTTTTTCACCCAAACTGGATGATACTTTTACGTAATGATCAGTACACTAAGGCGACTTGGTTCCCCAAATTTTGTTCTTCTATGTTGAAGCATTCGTTTCCAGTAACAGTTTGAATTTTTAGGTTTCACTCTGTTTTCTCCTATATTGATAGATGTATTTGGAAATCTAAATCCAACACGGTTTGTGCTAGCTTCTTGAAACTTGACACAATAAAGTAGTTTCTCGTTCTGTCTCTATGTTTTGTTTCCTCTTGATGTAGCCCTAAGCAGTGACTGGCGAGAAACACTTTCATGGAAAGGGGTTGCCAAGCTTCCAAAAATTACAAATCTCCAGAAATCTCAGCAAAATTTTTTCACCCAAACTGGATGATACTTTCAGGTAATGATCAGTACACTAAGGCGACTTGGTTCCCCAAATTTCGTTCTTCTATGTTGAAGCATTCGTTTCCAGTAACAGTTTGAATTTTTAGGTTTCACTCTGTTTTCTCCTATATTGATAGATATATTTGGAACTCTAAATCCAACACGGTTTGTGCTAGCTTCTTGAAACTTGACACAATAAAGTTGTTTCACGTTCTATCTCTATGTTTTGTTTCCTCTTGATGTAGCCCTAAGCAGTGACTGGCGAGAAACACTTTCATGGAAAGGGGTTGCCAAGCTTGCAAAAATTACAAATCTCCAGAAATCTCAGCAAATAGTTTTTCACCCAAACTGGATGATACTTTCAGGTAATGATCAGTACACTAAGGCGACTTGGTTCCCCAAATTTCGTTCTTCTATGTTGAAGCATTCGTTTCCAGTAACAGTTTGAATTTTTAGGTTTCACTCTGTTTTCTCCTATATTGATAGATGTATTTGGAACTCTAAATCCAACACGGTTTGTGCTAGCTTCTTGAAACTTGACACAATAAAGTAGTTTCACGTTCTATCTCTATGTTTTGTTTCCTCTTGCTGTAGCCCTAAGCAGTGACTGGCGAGAAACACTTTCATGGAAAGGGGTTGCCAAGCTTCCAAAAATTACGAATCTCCAGAAATCTCAGCAAATACTTTTTCACCCACACTGGATTATACTTTCAGGTAATGATCAGTACACTAAGGCAACTTGGTTCCCCAAATTTTGTTATTCTACGTTGAAGCGTTCGTTTCCAGTAACAGTTTGAATTTTTAGGTTTCACTCTGTTTTCTCCTATATTGATAGATGTATTTGGAACTCTAAATCCAACACGGTTTGTGCTAGCTTCTTGAAACTTGACACAATAAAGTAGTTTCACGTTCTATCTCTATGTTTTGTTTCCTCTTGATGTAGCCCTAAGCAGTGACTGGCGAGAAACACTTTCATGGAAAGGGGTTGCCAAGCTTCCAAAAATTACAAATCTCCAGAAATCTCAGCAAATATTTTTTCACCCAAACTGGATGATACTTTCAGGTAACGATCAGTACACTAAAGAAACTTGGTTCCCCAAATTTCGTTCTTCTATGTTGAAGCGTTCGTTTCCAGTAACAGTTTGAATTTTTAGGTTTCACTCTGTTTACTCCTATATTGATAGATGTATTTGGAACTCTAAATCCAACAAGGTTTGTGCTAGCTTCTTGAAACTTACACAATAAAGTAGTTTCACGTTCTCTCTCTATGTTTTGTTTCCTCTTGATGTAGCCCTAAGCAGTGACTGTCGAGAAACACTTTCATGGAAAGGGGTTGCCAAGCTTCCAAAAATTACGAATCTCCAGAAATCACAGCAAATACTTTTTCACCCAAACTGGATGATACTTTCAGGTAATGATCAGTACACTAAGGCGACTTGGTTCCCCAAATTTCGTTCTTCTATGTTGAAGCATTCGTTTCCAGTAACAGTTTGAATTTTTAAGTTTCACTCTGTTTTCTCCTATATTGATAGATGTATTTGGAACTCTAAATCCAACACGGTTTGTGCTAGCTTCTTGAAACTTGACACAATAAAGTAGTTTCACGTTCTATCTCTATGTTTTGTTTCCTCTTGCTGTAGCCCTAAGCAGTGACTGGCGAGAAACACTTTCATGGAAAGGGGTTGCCAAGCTTCCAAAAATTACGAATCTCCAGAAATCTCAGCAAATACTTTTTCACCCAAACTGGATTATACTTTCAGGTAATGATCAGTACACTAAGGCAACTTGGTTCCCCAAATTTTGTTATTCTACGTTGAAGCGTTCGTTTCCAGTAACAGTTTGAATTTTTAGGTTTCACTCTGTTTACTCCTATATTGATAGATGTATTTGGAACTCTAAATCCAACAAGGTTTGTGCTAGCTTCTTGAAACTTACACAATAAAGTAGTTTCACATTCTCTCTCTATGTTTTGTTTCCTCTTGATGTAGCCCTAAGCAGTGACTGTCGAGAAACACTTTCATGGAAAGGGGTTGCCAAGCTTCCAAAAATTACGAATCTCCAGAAATCACAGCAAATACTTTTTCACCCAAACTGGATGATACTTTCAGGTAATGATCAGTACACTAAGGCGACTAGGTTTCCCAAATTTAGTTCTTCTACGTTGAAGCGTTCGTTTTCAGTAACAGTTTGAATTTTTAGGTTTCACTCTGTTTACTCCTATATTGATAGATGTATTTGGAACGCTAAATCCAACACGGTTTATGCTAGCTTCTTGAAACTTGACACTGTACAGTAGTTTCACGTTCTATCTCTATGTTTTGTTTCCTCTTGATGTAGCCCTAAGCAGTGACTGGCGAGAAACACTTTCATGGAAAGGGGTTGCCAAGCTTCCAAAAATTACGAATCTCCAGAAATCTCAGCAAATATTTTTTCACCCAAACTGGATGATACTTTCAGGTAATGATCAGTACACTAAGGCGACTTGGTTCCCCAAATTTCGTTCTTCTATGTTGAAGCGTTCGTTTCCAGTAACAGTTTGAATTTTTAGGTTTCACTCTGTTTTCTCCTATATTGATAGATGTATTTGGAACTCTAAATCCAACACGGTTTGTGCTAGCTTCTTGAAACTTGACACAATAAAGTAGTTTCACGTTCTATCTCTATGTTTTGTTTCCTCTTGCTGTAGCCCTAAGCAGTGACTGGCGAGAAACACTTTCATGGAAAGGGGTTGCCAAGCTTCCAAAAATTACGAATCTCCAGTAATCTCAGCAAATACTTTTTCACCCAAACTGGATTATACTTTCAGGTAATGATCAGTACACTAAGGCAACTTGGTTCCCCAAATTTCGTTCTTCTATGTTGAAGCGTTCGTTTCCAGTAACAGTTTGAATTTTTAGGTTTCACTCTGTTTACTCCTATATTGATAGATGTATTTGGAACTCTAAATCCAACACGGTTTGTGCTAGCTTCTTGAAACTTGACACAATAAAGTAGTTTCACGTTCTATCTCTATGTTTTGTTTCCTTTTGCTGTAGCCCTAAGCCGTGACTGGCGAGAAACACTTTCATGGAAAGGGGTTGCCAAGCTTCCAAAAATTACAAATCTCCAGAAATCTCAGCAAATACTTTTTCACCCAAACTGGATGATACTTTCAGGTAATGATCAGTACACTAAGCCCACTTGCTTCACCAAATTTCGTTCTTCTATGTTGAAGCGTTCGTTTCCACTAACAGTTTGAATTTTTAGGTTTCACTCTGTTTACTCCTATATTGATAGATGTATTTGGAACTCTATCCAACACGGTTTGTGCTAGCTTCTTAAAACTTGACACAATAAAGTAGTTTCACGTTCTATCTCTATGTTTTGTTTCCTCTTGATGTAGCCCTAAGCAGTGACTGGCGAGAAAAATTTTCATGGAAAGGGGTTGCCAAGATTCCAAAAATTACAAATCTCCAGAAATCTCAGCAAATAGTTTTTCACCCAAACTGGATGATACTTTTACGTAATGATCAGTACACTAAGGCGACTTGGTTCCCCAAATTTTGTTCTTCTATGTTGAAGCATTCGTTTCCAGTAACAGTTTGAATTTTTAGGTTTCACTCTGTTTTCTCCTATATTGATAGATGTATTTGGAAATCTAAATCCAACACGGTTTGTGCTAGCTTCTTGAAACTTGACACAATAAAGTAGTTTCACGTTCTGTCTCTATGTTTTCTTTCCTCTTGATGTAGCCCTAAGCAGTGACTGGCGAGAAACACTTTCATGGAAAGGGGTTGCCAAGCTTCCAAAAATTACAAATCTCCAGAAATCTCAGCAAATAGTTTTTCACCCAAACTGGATGATACTTTCAGGTAATGATCAGTACACTAAGGCGACTTGGTTCCCCAAATTTCGTTCTTCTATGTTGAAGCATTCGTTTCCAGTAACAGTTTGAATTTTTAGGTTTCACTCTGTTTTCTCCTATATTGATAGATATATTTGGAACTCTAAATCCAACACGGTTTGTGCTAGCTTCTTGAAACTTGACACAATAAAGTTGTTTCACGTTCTATCTCTATGTTTTGTTTCCTCTTGATGTAGCCCTAAGCAGTGACTGGCGAGAAACACTTTCATGGAAAGGGGTTGCCAAGCTTGCAAAAATTACAAATCTCCAGAAATCTCAGCAAATTGTTTTTCACCCAAACTGGATGATACTTTCAGGTAATGATCAGTACACTAAGGCGACTTGGTTCCCCAAATTTCGTTCTTCTATGTTGAAGCATTCGTTTCCAGTAACAGTTTGAATTTTTAGGTTTCACTCTGTTTTCTCCTATATTGATAGATGTATTTGGAACTCTAAATCCAACACGGTTTGTGCTAGCTTCTTGAAACTTGACACAATAAAGTAGTTTCACGTTCTATCTCTATGTTTTGTTTCCTCTTGCTGTAGCCCTAAGCAGTGACTGGCGAGAAACACTTTCATGGAAAGGGGTTGCCAAGCTTCCAAAAATTACGAATCTCCAGAAATCTCAGCAAATACTTTTTCACCCACACTGGATTATACTTTCAGGTAATGATCAGTACACTAAGGCAACTTGGTTCCCCAAATTTTGTTATTCTACGTTGAAGCGTTCGTTTCCAGTAACAGTTTGAATTTTTAGGTTTCACTCTGTTTTCTCCTATATTGATAGATGTATTTGGAACTCTAAATCCAACACGGTTTGTGCTAGCTTCTTGAAACTTGACACAATAAAGTAGTTTCACGTTCTATCTCTATGTTTTGTTTCCTCTTGATGTAGCCCTAAGCAGTGACTGGCGAGAAACACTTTCATGGAAAGGGGTTGCCAAGCTTCCAAAAATTACAAATCTCCAGAAATCTCAGCAAATATTTTTTCACCCAAACTGGATGATACTTTCAGGTAACGATCAGTACACTAAAGAAACTTGGTTCCCCAAATTTCGTTCTTCTATGTTGAAGCGTTCGTTTCCAGTAACAGTTTGAATTTTTAGGTTTCACTCTGTTTACTCCTATATTGATAGATGTATTTGGAACTCTAAATCCAACAAGGTTTGTGCTAGCTTCTTGAAACTTACACAATAAAGTAGTTTCACGTTCTCTCTCTATGTTTTGTTTCCTCTTGATGTAGCCCTAAGCAGTGACTGTCGAGAAACACTTTCATGGAAAGGGGTTGCCAAGCTTCCAAAAATTACGAATCTCCAGAAATCACAGCAAATACTTTTTCACCCAAACTGGATGATACTTTCAGGTAATGATCAGTACACTAAGGCGACTAGGTTTCCCAAATTTAGTTCTTCTACGTTGAAGCGTTCGTTTCCAGTAACAGTTTGAATTTTTAGGTTTCACTCTGTTTACTCCTATATTGATAGATGTATTTGGAACGCTAAATCCAACACGGTTTATGCTAGCTTCTTGAAACTTGACACTGTACAGTAGTTTCACGTTCTATCTCTATGTTTTGTTTCCTCTTGATGTAGCCCTAAGCAGTGACTGGCGAGAAACACTTTCATGGAAAGGGGTTGCCAAGCTTCCAAAAATTACGAATCTCCAGAAATCTCAGCAAATATTTTTTCACCCAAACTGGATGATACTTTCAGGTAATGATCAGTACACTAAGGCGACTTGGTTCCCCAAATTTCGTTCTTCTATGTTGAAGCGTTCGTTTCCAGTAACAGTTTGCATTTTTAGGTTTCACTCTGTTTTCTCCTATATTGATAGATGTATTTGGAACTCTAAATCCAACACGGTTTGTGCTAGCTTCTTGAAACTTGACACAATAAAGTAGTTTCACGTTCTATCTCTATGTTTTGTTTCCTCTTGCTGTAGCCCTAAGCAGTGACTGGCGAGAAACACTTTCATGGAAAAGGGTTGCCAAGCTTCCAAAAATTACGAATCTCCAGTAATCTCAGCAAATACTTTTTCACCCAAACTGGATTATACTTTCAGGTAATGATCAGTACACTAAGGCAACTTGGTTCCCAAAATTTCGTTCTTCTATGTTGAAGCGTTCGTTTCCAGTAACAGTTTGAATTTTTAGGTTTCACTCTGTTTACTCCTATATTGATAGATGTATTTGGAACTCTAAATCCAACACGGTTTGTGCTAGCTTCTTGAAACTTGACACAATAAAGTAGTTTCACGTTCTATCTCTATGTTTTGTTTCCTTTTGCTGTAGCCCTAAGCCGTGACTGGCGAGAAACACTTTCATGGAAAGGGGTTGCCAAGCTTCCAAAAATTACAAATCTCCAGAAATCTCAGCAAATACTTTTTCACCCAAACTGGATGATACTTTCAGGTAATGATCAGTACACTAAGCCCACTTGCTTCACCAAATTTCGTTCTTCTATGTTGAAGCGTTCGTTTCCACTAACAGTTTGAATTTTTAGGTTTCACTCTGTTTACTCCTATATTGATAGATGTATTTGGAACTCTATCCAACACGGTTTGTGCTAGCTTCTTAAAACTTGACACAATAAAGTAGTTTCACGTTCTATCTCGATGTTTTGTTTCCTCTTGATGTAGCCCTAAGCAGTGACTGGCGAGAAAAATTTTCATGGAAAGGGGTTGCCAAGCTTGCAAAAATTACAAATCTCCAGAAATCTCAGCAAATAGTTTTTCACCCAAACTGGATGATACTTTCAGGTAATGATCAGTACACTAAGGCGACTTGGTTCCCCAAATTTCGTTCTTCTATGTTGAATCATTCGTTTCCAGTAACAGTTTGAATTTTTAGATTTCACTCTGTTTTCTCCTATATTGATAGATGTATTTGGAACTCTAAATCCAACACGGTTTGTGCTAGCTTCTTGAAACTTGACACAATAAAGTAGTTTCACGTTCTGTCTCTATGTTTTGTTTCCTCTTGATGTAGCCCTAAGCAGTGACTGGCGAGAAACACTTTCATGGAAAGGGGTTGCCAAGCTTCCAAAAATTACAAATCTCCAGAAATCTTAGCAAATAGTTTTTCACCCAAACTGGATGATACTTTCAGGTAATGATCAGTACACTAAGGCGACTTGGTTCCCCAAATTTCGTTCTTCTATGTTGAAGCATTCGTTTCCAGTAACAGTTTGAATTTTTAGGTTTCACTCTGTTTTCTCCTAAATTGATAGATGTATTTGGAACTCTAAATCCAACACGGTTTGTGCTAGCTTCTTGAAACTTGACACAATGAATTAGTTTCACGTTCTATCTCTATGTTTTGTTTCCTCTTGATGTAGCCCTAAGCAGTGACTGGCGAGAAACACTTTCATGGAAAGGGGTTGCCAAGCTTCCAAAAATTACGAATCTCCAGAAATCTCAGCAAATACTTTTTCACCCAAACTGGATGATACTTTCAGGTAATGATCAGTACACTAAGCCCACTTGCTTCACCAAATTTTGTTCTTCTACGTTGAAGCGTTCGTTTCCAGTAACAGTTTGAATTTTTAGGTTTCACTCTGTTTTCTCCTATATTGATAGATGTATTTGGAACTCTAAATCCAACACGGTTTTTCTAGCTTCTTGAAACTTGACACAATAGTTTCACGTTCTGTCTCTGTGTTTTGTTTCCTCTTGATGTAGCCCTAAGCAGTGACTGGCGAGATACACTTTCATGGAAAGGGGTTGCCAAGCTTGCAAAAATTACGAATCTCCAGAAATCTCAGCAAATATTTTTTCACCCAAACTGGATGATACTTTCAGGTAACGATCAGTACACTAAAGAAACTTGGTTCCCCAAATTTCGTTCTTCTATGTTGAAGCGTTCGTTTCCAGTAACAATTTGAATTTTTAGGTTTCACTCTGTTTACTCCTATATTGATAGATGTATTTGGAACTGTGAATCCAACACGGTTTGTGCTAGCTTCTTGAAACTTACACAATAAAGTAGTTTCACGTTCTCTCTCTATGTTTTGTTTCCTCTTGATGTAGCCCTAAGCAGTGACTGTCGAGAAACACTTTCATGGAAAGGGGTTGCCAAGCTTCCAAAAATTACGAATCTCCAGAAATCACAGCAAATACTTTTTCAACCAAACTGGATGATACTTTCAGGTAATGATCAGTACACTAAGGCGACTAGGTTTCCCAAATTTAGTTCTTCTATGTTGAAGCGTTCGTTTCCAGTAACAGTTTGCATTTTTAGGTTTCACTCTGTTTTCTCCTATATTGATAGATGTATTTGGAACTCTAAATCCAACACGGTATGTGCTAGCTTCTTGAAACTTGACACAATAAAGTAGTTTCACGTTCTGTCTCTATGTTTTGTTTCCTCTTGATGTAGCCCTAAGCAGTGACTGGCGAGAAACACTTTCATGGAAAGGGGTTGCCAAGCTTCCAAAAATTACAAATCTCCAGAAATCTCAGCAAATATTTTTTCACCCAAACTGGATGATACATTCAGGTAATGATCAGTACACTAAGGCGACTTGGTTCCCCAAATTTCGTTCTTCTATGTTGAAGCGTTCGTTTCCAGTAACAGTTTGCATTTTTAGGTTTCACTCTGTTTTCTCCTATATTGATAGATGTATTTGGAACTCTAAATCCAACACGGTTTGTGCTAGCTTCTTGAAACTTGACACAATAAAGTAGTTTCACGTTCTATCTCTATGTTTTGTTTCCTCTTGCTGTAGCCCTAAGCAGTGACTGGCGAGAAACACTTTCATGGAAAAGGGTTGCCAAGCTTCCAAAAATTACGAATCTCCAGTAATCTCAGCAAATACTTTTTCACCCAAACTGGATTATACTTTCAGGTAATGATCAGTACACTAAGGCAACTTGGTTCCCAAAATTTCGTTCTTCTATGTTGAAGCGTTCGTTTCCAGTAACAGTTTGAATTTTTAGGTTTCACTCTGTTTACTCCTATATTGATAGATGTATTTGGAACTCTAAATCCAACATGGTTTGTGCTAGCTTCTTGAAACTTGACACAATAAAGAAGTTTCACGTTCTATCTCTATGTTTTGTTTCCTTTTGCTGTAGCCCTAAGCCGTGACTGGCGAGAAACACTTTCATGGAAAGGGGTTGCCAAGCTTCCAAAAATTACAAATCTCCAGAAATCTCAGCAAATACTTTTTCACCCAAACTGGATGATACTTTCAGGTAATGATCAGTACACTAAGCCCACTTGCTTCACCAAATTTCGTTCTTCTATGTTGAAGCGTTCGTTTCCACTAACAGTTTGAATTTTTAGGTTTCACTCTGTTTACTCCTATATTGATAGATGTATTTGGAACTCTATCCAACACGGTTTGTGCTAGCTTCTTAAAACTTGACACAATAAAGTAGTTTCACGTTCTATCTCTATGTTTTGTTTCCTCTTGATGTAGCCCTAAGCAGTGACTGGCGAGAAAAATTTTCATGGAAAGGGGTTGCCAAGCTTGCAAAAATTACAAATCTCCAGAAATCTCAGCAAATAGTTTTTCACCCAAACTGGATGATACTTTCAGGTAATGATCAGTACACTAAGGCGACTTGGTTCCCCAAATTTCGTTCTTCTATGTTGAAGCATTCGTTTCCAGTAACAGTTTGAATTTTTAGGTTTCACTCTGTTTTCTCCTATATTGATAGATGTATTTGGAACTCTAAATCCAACACGGTTTGTGCTAGCTTCTTGAAACTTGACACAATAAAGTAGTTTCACGTTCTGTCTCTATGTTTTGTTTCCTCTTGATGTAGCCCTAAGCAGTGACTGGCGAGAAACACTTTCATGGAAAGGGGTTGCCAAGCTTCCAAAAATTACAAATCTCCAGAAATCTCAGCAAATAGTTTTTCACCCAAACTGGATGATACTTTCAGGTAATGATCAGTACACTAAGGCGACTTGGTTCCCCAAATTTCGTTCTTCTATGTTGAAGCATTCGTTTCCAGTAACAGTTTGAATTTTTAGGTTTCACTCTGTTTTCTCCTATATTGATAGATGTATTTGGAACTCTAAATCCAACACGGTTTGTGCTAGCTTCTTGAAACTTGACACAATGAATTAGTTTCACGTTCTATCTCTATGTTTTGTTTCCTCTTGATGTAGCCCTAAGCAGTGACTGGCGAGAAACACTTTCATGGAAAGGGGTTGCCAAGCTTCCAAAAATTACGAATCTCCAGAAATCTCAGCAAATACTTTTTCACCCAAACTGGATGATACTTTCAGGTAATGATCAGTACACTAAGCCCACTTGCTTCACCAAATTTTGTTCTTCTACGTTGAAGCGTTCGTTTCCAGTAACAGTTTGAATTTTTAGGTTTCACTCTGTTTTCTCCTATATTGATAGATGCATTTGGAACTCTAAATCCAACACGGTTTTTCTAGCTTCTTGAAACTTGACACAATAGTTTCACGTTCTGTCTCTGTGTTTTGTTTCCTCTTGATGTAGCCCTAAGCAGTGACTGGCGAGAAACACTTTCATGGAAAGGGGTTGCCAAGCTTGCAAAAATTACGAATCTCCAGAAATCTCAGCAAATATTTTTTCACCCAAACTGGATGATACTTTCAGGTAACGATCAGTACACTAAAGAAACTTGGTTCCCCAAATTTCGTTCTTCTATGTTGAAGCGTTCGTTTCCAGTAACAATTTGAATTTTTAGGTTTCACTCTGTTTACTCCTATATTGATAGATGTATTTGGAACTGTGAATCCAACACGGTTTGTGCTAGCTTCTTGAAACTTACACAATAAAGTAGTTTCACGTTCTCTCTCTATGTTTTGTTTCCTCTTGATGTAGCCCTAAGCAGTGACTGTCTAGAAACACTTTCATGGAAAGGGGTTGCCAAGCTTCCAAAAATTACGAATCTCCAGAAATCACAGCAAATACTTTTTCAACCAAACTGGATGATACTTTCAGGTAATGATCAGTACACTAAGGCGACTAGGTTTCCCAAATTTAGTTCTTCTATGTTGAAGCGTTCGTTTCCAGTAACAGTTTGCATTTTTAGGTTTCACTCTGTTTTCTCCTATATTGATAGATGTATTTGGAACTCTAAATCCAACACGGTTTGTGCTAGCTTCTTGAAACTTGACACAATAATGTAGTTTCACGTTCTATCTCTATGTTTTGTTTCCTCTTGATGTAGCCCTAAGCAGTGACTTGCGAGAAACACTTTCATGGAAAGGGGTTGCCAAGCTTCCAAAAATTACAAATCTCCAGAAATCTCAGCAAATATTTTTTCACCCAAACTGGATGATACATTCAGGTAATGATCAGTACACTAAGGCGACTTGGTTCCCCAAATTTCGTTCTTCTATGTTGAAGCATTTGTTTCCAGTAACAGTTTGAATTTTTAGGTTTCACTCTGTTTTCTCCTATATTGATAGATGTATTTGGAACTCTAAATCCAACACGGTTTGTGCTAGCTTCTTGAAACTTGACACAATAAAGTAGTTTCACGTTCTATCTCTATGTTTTGTTTCCTCTTGCTGTAGCCCTAAGCAGTGACTGGCGAGAAACACTTTCATGGAAAGGGGTTGCCAAGCTTCCAAAAATTACGAATCTCCAGAAATCTCAGCAAATACTTTTTCACCCAAACTGGATTATACTTTCAGGTAATGATCAGTACACTAAGGCGACTTGGTTCCCCAAATTTCGTTCTTCTATGTTGAAGCGTTCGTTTCCAGTAACAGTTTGAATTTTTAGGTTTCACTCTGTTTACCCCTATATTGATAGATGTATTTGGAACTCTAAATCCAACACGGTTTGTGCTAGCTTCTTGAAACTTGACACAATAAAGTAGTTTTACGTTCTATCTCTATGTTTTGTTTCCTCTTGATGTAGCCCTAAGCCGTGACTGGCGAGAAACACTTTCATGGAAAGGGGTTGCCAAGCTTCCAAAAATTACAAATCTCCAGAAATCTCAGCAAATATTTTTTCACCCAAACTGGATGATACTTTCAGGTAATGATCAGTACACTAAGCCCACTTGCTTCACCAAATTTCGTTCTTCTACGTTGAAGCGTTCGTTTCCACTAACAGTTTGAATTTTTAGGTTTCACTCTGTTTACTCCTATATTGATAGATGTATTTGGAACTCTATCCAACACGGTTTGTGCTAGCTTCTTAAAACTTGACACAATAAAGTAGTTTCACGTTCTATCTCTATGTTTTGTTTCCTCTTGATGTAGCCCTAAGCAGTGACTGGCGAGAAAAATTTTCATGGAAACGGGTTGCCAAGCTTCCAAAAATTACAAATCTCCAGAAATCTCAGCAAATATTTTGTCACCCAAATTGGATGATACTTTCAGGTAATGATCAGTACATTAAGGCGACTTGGTTCCCCAAATTTCGTTCTTCTATGTTGAAGCGTTCGTTTCCAGTAACAGTTTGAATTTTTAGGTTTCACTCTGTTTTCTCCTATATTGATAGATATATTTGGAACTCTAAATCCAACACGGTTTTTCTAGCTTCTTGAAACTTGACACAATAGTTTCACGTTCTATCTCTATGTTTTGTTTCCTCTTGATGTAGCCCTAAGCAGTGACTGGCGAGAAACACTTTCATGGAAAGGGGTTGCCAAGCTTCCAAAAATTACGAATCTCCAGAAATCTCAGCAAATATTTTCACCCAAACTGGATGATACTTTCAGGTAATGATCAGTACACTAAGGCGACTTGGTTCCCCAAATTTCGTTCTTCTATGTTGAAGCGTTCGTTTCCAGTAACAGTTTGCATTTTTAGGTTTCACTCTGTTTTCTCCAATATTGATAGATGTATTTGGAACTCTAAATCCAACACGGTTTGTGCTAGCTTCTTGAAACTTGACACAATAAAGTAGTTTCACGTTCTATCTCTATGTTTTGTTTCCTCTTGATGTAGCCCTAAGCAGTGACTGGCGAGAAACACTTTCATGGAAAGGGGTTGCCAAGCTTCCAAAAATTACAAATCTCCAGAAATCTCAGCAAATATTTTTTCACCCAAACTGGATGATACATTCAGGTAATGATCAGTACACTAAGGCGACTTGGTTCCCCAAATTTCGTTCTTCTATGTTGAAGCATTCGTTTCCAGTAACAGTTTGAATTTTTAGGTTTCACTCTGTTTTCTCCTATATTGATAGATGTATTTGGAACTCTAAATCCAACACGGTTTGTGCTAGCTTCTTGAAACTTGACACAATAAAGTTGTTTCACGTTCTATCTCTATGTTTTGTTTCCTCTTGCTGTAGCCCTAAGCAGTGACTGGCGAGAAACACTTTCATGGAAAGGGGTTGCCAAGCTTCCAAAAATTACGAATCTCCAGAAATCTCAGCAAATACTTTTTCACCCAAACTGGATTATACTTTCAGGTAATGATCAGTACACTAAGGCAACTTGGTTCCCCAAATTTCGTTCTTCTATGTTGAAGCGTTCGTTTCCAGTAACAGTTTGAATTTTTAGGTTTCACTCTGTTTACTCCTATATTGATAGATGTATTTGGAACTCTATCCAACACGGTTTGTGCTAGCTTCTTAAAACTTGACACAATAAAGTAGTTTCACGTTCTATCTCTATGTTTTGTTTCCTCTTGATGTAGCCCTAAGCAGTGACTGGCGAGAAAAATTTTCATGGAAACGGGTTGCCAAGCTTCCAAAAATTACGAATCTCCAGAAATCTCAGCAAATATTTTTTCACCCAAACTGGATGATACTTTCAGGTAATGATCAGTACAGTAAGGCGACTTGGTTCCCCAAATTTCGTTCTTCTACGTTGAAGCGTTCGTTTCCAGTAACAGTTTGAATTTTTAGGTTTCACTCTGTTTTCTCCTATATTGATAGATGTATTTGGAACTCTAAATCCAACCAGTTTTTTGCTAGCTTCTTGAAACTTGACACAATAAAGTAGTTTCACGTTCTATCTCTATGTTTTGTTTCCTCTTGATGTAGCCCTAAGCAGTGACTGGCAAGAAACACTTTCATGGAAAGGGGTTGCCAAGCTTCCAAAAATTACGAATCTCCAGAAATCACAGCAAATACTTTTTCACCCAAACTGGATGATATTTTCAGGTAATGATCAGTACACTAAGGCCACTTGCTTCACCAAATTTCGTTCTTCTACGTTGAAGCGTTCGTTTCCAGTACCAGTTTGAATTTTTAGGTTTCACTCTGTTTACTCCTATATTGATAGATGTATTTGGAACTCTAAATCCAACACGGTTTGTGCTAGCTTCTTGAAACTTGACACAATAAATTAGTTTCACGTTCTATCTCAATGTTTTGTTTCCTCTTGATGTAGCCCTAAGCAGTGACTGGCGAGAAACACTTTCATGGAAAGGGGTTGCCAAGCTTCCAAAAATTACAAATCTCAAGAAATCTCAGCAAATAGTTTTTCACCCAAACTGGATGATACTTTCAGGTAATGATCAGTACACTAAGGCGACTTGGTTCCCAAAATTTCGTTCTTCTATGTTGAAGCATTCGTTTCCAGTAACAGTTTGAATTTTTAGGTTTCACTCTGTTTTCTCCTATATTGATAGATGTATTTGGAACTCTAAATCCAACACGGTTTGTGCTAGCTTCTTGAAACTTGACACAAAAAAGTAGTTTCACGTTCTATCTCTATGTTTTGTTTCCTCTTGATGTAGCCCTAAGCAGTGACTGGCGAGAAACACTTTCATGGAAAGGGGTTGCCAAGCTTGCAAAAATTACGAATCTCCAGAAATCTCAGCAAATATTTTTTCACCCAAACTGCATGATACTTTCAGGTAATGATCAGTGCACTAAGGCGACTTGGTTCCCCACATTTCGTTCTTCTACGTTGAAGCGTTCGTTTCCAGTAACAGTTTGAATTTTTAGGTTTCACTCTGTTTTCTCCTATATTGATAGATGTATTTGGAACTCTAAATCCAACACGGTTTGTGCTAGCTTCTTGAAACTTGACACAATAAAGTAGTTTCACGTTCTATCTCTATGTTTTGTTTCCTCTTGCTGTAGCCCTAAGCAGTGACTGGCGAGAAACACTTTCATGGAAAGGGGTTGCCAAGCTTCCAAAAATTACGAATCTCCAGAAATCTCAGCAAATACTTTTTCACCCAAACTGGATTATACTTTCAGGTAATGATCAGTACACTAAGGCAACTTGGTTCCCCAAATTTTGTTATTCTACGTTGAAGCGTTCGTTTCCAGTAACAGTTTGAATTTTTAAGTTTCACTCTGTTTACTCCTATATTGATAGATGTATTTGGAACTCTAAATCCAACAAGGTTTGTGCTAGCTTCTTGAAACTTACACAATAAAGTAGTTTCACGTTCTCTCTCTATGTTTTGTTTCCTCTTGATGTAGCCCTAAGCAGTGACTATCGAGAAACACTTTCATGGAAAGGGGTTGCCAAGCTTCCAAAAATTACGAATCTCCAGAAATCACAGCAAATACTTTTTCACCCAAACTGGATGATACTTTCAGGTAATGATCAGTACACTAAGGCGACTAGGTTTCCCAAATTTAGTTCTTCTACGTTGAAGCGTTCGTTTTCAGTAACAGTTTGAATTTTTAGGTTTCACTCTGTTTACTCCTATATTGATAGATGTATTTGGAACGCTAAATCCAACACGGTTTATGCTAGCTTCTTGAAACTTGACACTGTACAGTAGTTTCACGTTCTATCTCTATGTTTTGTTTCCTCTTGATGTAGCCCTAAGCAGTGACTGGCGAGAAACACTTTCATGGAAAGGGGTTGCCAAGCTTCCAAAAATTACGAATCTCCAGAAATCTCAGCAAATATTTTTTCACCCAAACTGGATGATACTTTCAGGTAATGATCAGTACACTAAGGCGACTTGGTTCCCCAAATTTCGTTCTTCTATGTTGAAGCGTTCGTTTCCAGTAACAGTTTGAATTTTTAGGTTTCACTCTGTTTTCTCCTATATTGATAGATGTATTTGGAACTCTAAATCCAACACGGTTTGTGCTATCTTCTTGAAACTTGACACAATAAAGTAGTTTCACGTTCTATCTCTATGTTTTGTTTCCTCTTGCTGTAGCCCTAAGCAGTGACTGGCGAGAAACACTTTCATGGAAAGGGGTTGCCAAGCTTCCAAAAATTACGAATCTCCAGTAATCTCAGCAAATACTTTTTCACCCAAACTGGATTATACTTTCAGGTAATGATCAGTACACTAAGGCAACTTGGTTCCCCAAATTTCGTTCTTCTATGTTGAAGCGTTCGTTTCCAGTAACAGTTTGAATTTTTAGGTTTCACTCTGTTTACTCCTATATTGATAGATGTATTTGGAACTCTAAATCCAACACGGTTTGTGCTAGCTTCTTGAAACTTGACACAATAGTTTCACGTTCTATCTCTATGTTTTGTTTCCTCTTGATGTAGCCCTAAGCAGTGACTGGCGAGAAACACTTTCATGGAAAGGGGTTGCCAAGCTTCCAAAAATTACAAATCTCCAGAAATCTCAGCAAATAGTTTTTCACCCAAACTGGATGATACGTTCAGGTAATGATCAGTACACTAAGGCGACTTGGTTCCCCAAATTTCGTTCTTCTATGTTGAAGCATTCGTTTCCAGTAACAGTTTGAATTTTTAAGTTTCACTCTGTTTTCTCCTATATTGATAGATGTATTTGGAACTCTAAATCCAACACGGTTTGTGCTAGCTTCTTGAAACTTGACACAATAAAGTAGTTTCACGTTCTATCTCTATGTTTTGTTTCCTCTTGCTGTAGCCCTAAGCAGTGACTGGCGAGAAACACTTTCATGGAAAGGGGTTGCCAAGCTTCCAAATATTACGAATCTCCAGAAATCTCAGCAAATACTTTTTCACCCAAACTGGATTATACTTTCAGGTAATGATCAGTACACTAAGGCAACTTGGTTCCCCAAATTTTGTTATTCTACGTTGAAGCGTTCGTTTCCAGTAACAGTTTGAATTTTTAGGTTTCACTCTGTTTACTCCTATATTGATAGATGTATTTGGAACTCTAAATCCAACAAGGTTTGTGCTAGCTTCTTGAAACTTACACAATAAAGTAGTTTCACGTTCTCTCTCTATGTTTTGTTTCCTCTTGATGTAGCCCTAAGCAGTGACTGTCGAGAAACACTTTCATGGAAAGGGGTTGCCAAGCTTCCAAAAATTACGAATCTCCAGAAATCACAGCAAATACTTTTTCACCCAAACTGGATGATACTTTCAGGTAATGATCAGTACACTAAGGCGACTAGGTTTCCCAAATTTAGTTCTTCTACGTTGAAGCGTTCGTTTTCAGTAACAGTTTGAATTTTTAGGTTTCACTCTGTTTACTCCTATATTGATAGATGTATTTGGAACGCTAAATCCAACACGGTTTATGCTAGCTTCTTGAAACTTGACACTGTACAGTAGTTTCACGTTCTATCTCTATGTTTTGTTTCCTCTTGATGTAGCCCTAAGCAGTGACTGGCGAGAAACACTTTCATGGAAAGGGGTTGCCAAGCTTCCAAAAATTACGAATCTCCAGAAATCTCAGCAAATATTTTTTCACCCAAACTGGATGATACTTTCAGGTAATGATCAGTACACTAAGGCGACTTGGTTCCCCAAATTTCGTTCTTCTATGTTGAAGCGTTCGTTTCCAGTAACAGTTTGAATTTTTAGGTTTCACTCTGTTTTCTCCTATATTGATAGATGTATTTGGAACTCTAAATCCAACACGGTTTGTGCTAGCTTCTTGAAACTTGACACAATAAAGTAGTTTCACGTTCTATCTCTATGTTTTGTTTCCTCTTGCTGTAGCCCTAAGCAGTGACTGGCGAGAAACACTTTCATGGAAAGGGGTTGCCAAGCTTCCAAAAATTACGAATCTCCAGTAATCTCAGCAAATACTTTTTCACCCAAACTGGATTATACTTTCAGGTAATGATCAGTACACTAAGGCAACTTGGTTCCCCAAATTTCGTTCTTCTATGTTGAAGCGTTCGTTTCCAGTAACAGTTTGAATTTTTAGGTTTCACTCTGTTTACTCCTATATGGATAGATGTATTTGGAACTCTAAATCCAACACGGTTTGTGCTAGCTTCTTGAAACTTGACACAATAAAGTAGTTTCACGTTCTATCTCTATGTTTTGTTTCCTTTTGCTGTAGCCCTAAGCCGTGACTGGCGAGAAACACTTTCATGGAAAGGGGTTGCCAAGCTTCCAAAAATTACAAATCTCCAGAAATCTCAGCAAATACTTTTTCACCCAAACTGGATGATACTTTCAGGTAATGATCAGTACACTAAGCCCACTTGCTTCACCAAATTTCGTTCTTCTATGTTGAAGCGTTCGTTTCCACTAACAGTTTGAATTTTTAGGTTTCACTCTGTTTACTCCTATATTGATAGATGTATTTGGAACTCTATCCAACACGGTTTGTGCTAGCTTCTTAAAACTTGACACAATAAAGTAGTTTCACGTTCTATCTCTATGTTTTGTTTCCTCTTGATGTAGCCCTAAGCAGTGACTGGCGAGAAAAATTTTCATGGAAAGGGGTTGCCAAGATTCCAAAAATTACAAATCTCCAGAAATCTCAGCAAATAGTTTTTCACCCAAACTGGATGATACTTTTACGTAATGATCAGTACACTAAGGCGACTTGGTTCCCCAAATTTTGTTCTTCTATGTTGAAGCATTCGTTTCCAGTAACAGTTTGAATTTTTAGGTTTCACTCTGTTTTCTCCTATATTGATAGATGTATTTGGAAATCTAAATGCAACACGGTTTGTGCTAGCTTCTTGAAACTTGACACAATAAAGTAGTTTCTCGTTCTGTCTCTATGTTTTGTTTCCTCTTGATGTAGCCCTAAGCAGTGACTGGCGAGAAACACTTTCATGGAAAGGGGTTGCCAAGCTTCCAAAAATTACAAATCTCCAGAAATCTCAGCAAAATTTTTTCACCCAAACTGGATGATACTTTCAGGTAATGATCAGTACACTAAGGCGACTTGGTTCCCCAAATTTCGTTCTTCTATGTTGAAGCATTCGTTTCCAGTAACAGTTTGAATTTTTAGGTTTCACTCTGTTTTCTCCTATATTGATAGATATATTTGGAACTCTAAATCCAACACGGTTTGTGCTAGCTTCTTGAAACTTGACACAATAAAGTTGTTTCACGTTCTATCTCTATGTTTTGTTTCCTCTTGATGTAGCCCTAAGCAGTGACTGGCGAGAAACACTTTCATGGAAAGGGGTTGCCAAGCTTGCAAAAATTACAAATCTCCAGAAATCTCAGCAAATAGTTTTTCACCCAAACTGGATGATACTTTCAGGTAATGATCAGTACACTAAGGCGACTTGGTTCCCCAAATTTCGTTCTTCTATGTTGAAGCATTCGTTTCCAGTAACAGTTTGAATTTTTAGGTTTCACTCTGTTTTCTCCTATATTGATAGATGTATTTGGAACTCTAAATCCAACACGGTTTGTGCTAGCTTCTTGAAACTTGACACAATAAAGTAGTTTCACGTTCTATCTCTATGTTTTGTTTCCTCTTGCTGTAGCCCTAAGCAGTGACTGGCGAGAAACACTTTCATGGAAAGGGGTTGCCAAGCTTCCAAAAATTACGAATCTCCAGAAATCTCAGCAAATACTTTTTCACCCACACTGGATTATACTTTCAGGTAATGATCAGTACACTAAGGCAACTTGGTTCCCCAAATTTTGTTATTCTACGTTGAAGCGTTCGTTTCCAGTAACAGTTTGAATTTTTAGGTTTCACTCTGTTTTCTCCTATATTGATAGATGTATTTGGAACTCTAAATCCAACACGGTTTGTGCTAGCTTCTTGAAACTTGACACAATAAAGTAGTTTCACGTTCTATCTCTATGTTTTGTTTCCTCTTGATGTAGCCCTAAGCAGTGACTGGCGAGAAACACTTTCATGGAAAGGGGTTGCCAAGCTTCCAAAAATTACAAATCTCCAGAAATCTCAGCAAATATTTTTTCACCCAAACTGGATGATACTTTCAGGTAACGATCAGTACACTAAAGAAACTTGGTTCCCCAAATTTCGTTCTTCTATGTTGAAGCGTTCGTTTCCAGTAACAGTTTGAATTTTTAGGTTTCACTCTGTTTACTCCTATATTGATAGATGTATTTGGAACTCTAAATCCAACAAGGTTTGTGCTAGCTTCTTGAAACTTACACAATAAAGTAGTTTCACGTTCTCTCTCTATGTTTTGTTTCCTCTTGATGTAGCCCTAAGCAGTGACTGTCGAGAAACACTTTCATGGAAAGGGGTTGCCAAGCTTCCAAAAATTACGAATCTCCAGAAATCACAGCAAATACTTTTTCACCCAAACTGGATGATACTTTCAGGTAATGATCAGTACACTAAGGCGACTTGGTTCCCCAAATTTCGTTCTTCTATGTTGAAGCATTCGTTTCCAGTAACAGTTTGAATTTTTAAGTTTCACTCTGTTTTCTCCTATATTGATAGATGTATTTGGAACTCTAAATCCAACACGGTTTGTGCTAGCTTCTTGAAACTTGACACAATAAAGTAGTTTCACGTTCTATCTCTATGTTTTGTTTCCTCTTGCTGTAGCCCTAAGCAGTGACTGGCGAGAAACACTTTCATGGAAAGGGGTTGCCAAGCTTCCAAAAATTACGAATCTCCAGAAATCTCAGCAAATACTTTTTCACCCAAACTGGATTATACTTTCAGGTAATGATCAGTACACTAAGGCAACTTGGTTCCCCAAATTTTGTTATTCTACGTTGAAGCGTTCGTTTCCAGTAACAGTTTGAATTTTTAGGTTTCACTCTGTTTACTCCTATATTGATAGATGTATTTGGAACTCTAAATCCAACAAGGTTTGTGCTAGCTTCTTGAAACTTACACAATAAAGTAGTTTCACATTCTCTCTCTATGTTTTGTTTCCTCTTGATGTAGCCCTAAGCAGTGACTGTCGAGAAACACTTTCATGGAAAGGGGTTGCCAAGCTTCCAAAAATTACGAATCTCCAGAAATCACAGCAAATACTTTTTCACCCAAACTGGATGATACTTTCAGGTAATGATCAGTACACTAAGGCGACTAGGTTTCCCAAATTTAGTTCTTCTACGTTGAAGCGTTCGTTTTCAGTAACAGTTTGAATTTTTAGGTTTCACTCTGTTTACTCCTATATTGATAGATGTATTTGGAACGCTAAATCCAACACGGTTTATGCTAGCTTCTTGAAACTTGACACTGTACAGTAGTTTCACGTTCTATCTCTATGTTTTGTTTCCTCTTGATGTAGCCCTAAGCAGTGACTGGCGAGAAACACTTTCATGGAAAGGGGTTGCCAAGCTTCCAAAAATTACGAATCTCCAGAAATCTCAGCAAATATTTTTTCACCCAAACTGGATGATACTTTCAGGTAATGATCAGTACACTAAGGCGACTTGGTTCCCCAAATTTCGTTCTTCTATGTTGAAGCGTTCGTTTCCAGTAACAGTTTGAATTTTTAGGTTTCACTCTGTTTTCTCCTATATTGATAGATGTATTTGGAACTCTAAATCCAACACGGTTTGTGCTAGCTTCTTGAAACTTGACACAATAAAGTAGTTTCACGTTCTATCTCTATGTTTTGTTTCCTCTTGCTGTAGCCCTAAGCAGTGACTGGCGAGAAACACTTTCATGGAAAGGGGTTGCCAAGCTTCCAAAAATTACGAATCTCCAGTAATCTCAGCAAATACTTTTTCACCCAAACTGGATTATACTTTCAGGTAATGATCAGTACACTAAGGCAACTTGGTTCCCCAAATTTCGTTCTTCTATGTTGAAGCGTTCGTTTCCAGTAACAGTTTGAATTTTTAGGTTTCACTCTGTTTACTCCTATATTGATAGATGTATTTGGAACTCTAAATCCAACACGGTTTGTGCTAGCTTCTTGAAACTTGACACAATAAAGTAGTTTCACGTTCTATCTCTATGTTTTGTTTCCTTTTGCTGTAGCCCTAAGCCGTGACTGGCGAGAAACACTTTCATGGAAAGGGGTTGCCAAGCTTCCAAAAATTACAAATCTCCAGAAATCTCAGCAAATACTTTTTCACCCAAACTGGATGATACTTTCAGGTAATGATCAGTACACTAAGCCCACTTGCTTCACCAAATTTCGTTCTTCTATGTTGAAGCGTTCGTTTCCACTAACAGTTTGAATTTTTAGGTTTCACTCTGTTTACTCCTATATTGATAGATGTATTTGGAACTCTATCCAACACGGTTTGTGCTAGCTTCTTAAAACTTGACACAATAAAGTAGTTTCACGTTCTATCTCTATGTTTTGTTTCCTCTTGATGTAGCCCTAAGCAGTGACTGGCGAGAAAAATTTTCATGGAAAGGGGTTGCCAAGATTCCAAAAATTACAAATCTCCAGAAATCTCAGCAAATAGTTTTTCACCCAAACTGGATGATACTTTTACGTAATGATCAGTACACTAAGGCGACTTGGTTCCCCAAATTTTGTTCTTCTATGTTGAAGCATTCGTTTCCAGTAACAGTTTGAATTTTTAGGTTTCACTCTGTTTTCTCCTATATTGATAGATGTATTTGGAAATCTAAATCCAACACGGTTTGTGCTAGCTTCTTGAAACTTGACACAATAAAGTAGTTTCACGTTCTGTCTCTATGTTTTCTTTCCTCTTGATGTAGCCCTAAGCAGTGACTGGCGAGAAACACTTTCATGGAAAGGGGTTGCCAAGCTTCCAAAAATTACAAATCTCCAGAAATCTCAGCAAATAGTTTTTCACCCAAACTGGATGATACTTTCAGGTAATGATCAGTACACTAAGGCGACTTGGTTCCCCAAATTTCGTTCTTCTATGTTGAAGCATTCGTTTCCAGTAACAGTTTGAATTTTTAGGTTTCACTCTGTTTTCTCCTATATTGATAGATATATTTGGAACTCTAAATCCAACACGGTTTGTGCTAGCTTCTTGAAACTTGACACAATAAAGTTGTTTCACGTTCTATCTCTATGTTTTGTTTCCTCTTGATGTAGCCCTAAGCAGTGACTGGCGAGAAACACTTTCATGGAAAGGGGTTGCCAAGCTTGCAAAAATTACAAATCTCCAGAAATCTCAGCAAATTGTTTTTCACCCAAACTGGATGATACTTTCAGGTAATGATCAGTACACTAAGGCGACTTGGTTCCCCAAATTTCGTTCTTCTATGTTGAAGCATTCGTTTCCAGTAACAGTTTGAATTTTTAGGTTTCACTCTGTTTTCTCCTATATTGATAGATGTATTTGGAACTCTAAATCCAACACGGTTTGTGCTAGCTTCTTGAAACTTGACACAATAAAGTAGTTTCACGTTCTATCTCTATGTTTTGTTTCCTCTTGCTGTAGCCCTAAGCAGTGACTGGCGAGAAACACTTTCATGGAAAGGGGTTGCCAAGCTTCCAAAAATTACGAATCTCCAGAAATCTCAGCAAATACTTTTTCACCCACACTGGATTATACTTTCAGGTAATGATCAGTACACTAAGGCAACTTGGTTCCCCAAATTTTGTTATTCTACGTTGAAGCGTTCGTTTCCAGTAACAGTTTGAATTTTTAGGTTTCACTCTGTTTTCTCCTATATTGATAGATGTATTTGGAACTCTAAATCCAACACGGTTTGTGCTAGCTTCTTGAAACTTGACACAATAAAGTAGTTTCACGTTCTATCTCTATGTTTTGTTTCCTCTTGATGTAGCCCTAAGCAGTGACTGGCGAGAAACACTTTCATGGAAAGGGGTTGCCAAGCTTCCAAAAATTACAAATCTCCAGAAATCTCAGCAAATATTTTTTCACCCAAACTGGATGATACTTTCAGGTAACGATCAGTACACTAAAGAAACTTGGTTCCCCAAATTTCGTTCTTCTATGTTGAAGCGTTCGTTTCCAGTAACAGTTTGAATTTTTAGGTTTCACTCTGTTTACTCCTATATTGATAGATGTATTTGGAACTCTAAATCCAACAAGGTTTGTGCTAGCTTCTTGAAACTTACACAATAAAGTAGTTTCACGTTCTCTCTCTATGTTTTGTTTCCTCTTGATGTAGCCCTAAGCAGTGACTGTCGAGAAACACTTTCATGGAAAGGGGTTGCCAAGCTTCCAAAAATTACGAATCTCCAGAAATCACAGCAAATACTTTTTCACCCAAACTGGATGATACTTTCAGGTAATGATCAGTACACTAAGGCGACTAGGTTTCCCAAATTTAGTTCTTCTACGTTGAAGCGTTCGTTTCCAGTAACAGTTTGAATTTTTAGGTTTCACTCTGTTTACTCCTATATTGATAGATGTATTTGGAACGCTAAATCCAACACGGTTTATGCTAGCTTCTTGAAACTTGACACTGTACAGTAGTTTCACGTTCTATCTCTATGTTTTGTTTCCTCTTGATGTAGCCCTAAGCAGTGACTGGCGAGAAACACTTTCATGGAAAGGGGTTGCCAAGCTTCCAAAAATTACGAATCTCCAGAAATCTCAGCAAATATTTTTTCACCCAAACTGGATGATACTTTCAGGTAATGATCAGTACACTAAGGCGACTTGGTTCCCCAAATTTCGTTCTTCTATGTTGAAGCGTTCGTTTCCAGTAACAGTTTGCATTTTTAGGTTTCACTCTGTTTTCTCCTATATTGATAGATGTATTTGGAACTCTAAATCCAACACGGTTTGTGCTAGCTTCTTGAAACTTGACACAATAAAGTAGTTTCACGTTCTATCTCTATGTTTTGTTTCCTCTTGCTGTAGCCCTAAGCAGTGACTGGCGAGAAACACTTTCATGGAAAAGGGTTGCCAAGCTTCCAAAAATTACGAATCTCCAGTAATCTCAGCAAATACTTTTTCACCCAAACTGGATTATACTTTCAGGTAATGATCAGTACACTAAGGCAACTTGGTTCCCCAAATTTCGTTCTTCTATGTTGAAGCGTTCGTTTCCAGTAACAGTTTGAATTTTTAGGTTTCACTCTGTTTACTCCTATATTGATAGATGTATTTGGAACTCTAAATCCAACACGGTTTGTGCTAGCTTCTTGAAACTTGACACAATAAAGTAGTTTCACGTTCTATCTCTATGTTTTGTTTCCTTTTGCTGTAGCCCTAAGCCGTGACTGGCGAGAAACACTTTCATGGAAAGGGGTTGCCAAGCTTCCAAAAATTACAAATCTCCAGAAATCTCAGCAAATACTTTTTCACCCAAACTGGATGATACTTTCAGGTAATGATCAGTACACTAAGCCCACTTGCTTCACCAAATTTCGTTCTTCTATGTTGAAGCGTTCGTTTCCACTAACAGTTTGAATTTTTAGGTTTCACTCTGTTTACTCCTATATTGATAGATGTATTTGGAACTCTAAATCCAACACGGTTTGTGCTAGCTTCTTGAAACTTGACACAATAAAGTAGTTTCACGTTCTATCTCTATGTTTTGTTTCCTCTTGCTGTAGCCCTAAGCAGTGACTGGCGAGAAACACTTTCATGGAAAGGGGTTGCCAAGCTTCCAAAAATTACGAATCTCCAGAAATCTCAGCAAATACTTTTTCACCCACACTGGATTATACTTTCAGGTAATGATCAGTACACTAAGGCAACTTGGTTCCCCAAATTTTGTTATTCTACGTTGAAGCGTTCGTTTCCAGTAACAGTTTGAATTTTTAGGTTTCACTCTGTTTTCTCCTATATTGATAGATGTATTTGGAACTCTAAATCCAACACGGTTTGTGCTAGCTTCTTGAAACTTGACACAATAAAGTAGTTTCACGTTCTATCTCTATGTTTTGTTTCCTCTTGATGTAGCCCTAAGCAGTGACTGGCGAGAAACACTTTCATGGAAAGGGGTTGCCAAGCTTCCAAAAATTACAAATCTCCAGAAATCTCAGCAAATATTTTTTCACCCAAACTGGATGATACTTTCAGGTAACGATCAGTACACTAAAGAAACTTGGTTCCCCAAATTTCGTTCTTCTATGTTGAAGCGTTCGTTTCCAGTAACAGTTTGAATTTTTAGGTTTCACTCTGTTTACTCCTATATTGATAGATGTATTTGGAACTCTAAATCCAACAAGGTTTGTGCTAGCTTCTTGGAACTTACACAATAAAGTAGTTTCACGTTCTCTCTCTATGTTTTGTTTCCTCTTGATGTAGCCCTAAGCAGTGACTGTCGAGAAACACTTTCATGGAAAGGGGTTGCCAAGCTTCCAAAAATTACGAATCTCCAGAAATCACAGCAAATACTTTTTCACCCAAACTGGATGATACTTTCAGGTAATGATCAGTACACTAAGGCGACTAGGTTTCCCAAATTTAGTTCTTCTATGTTGAAGCGTTCGTTTCCAGTAACAGTTTGAATTTTTAGGTTTCACTCTGTTTACTCCTATATTGATAGATGTATTTGGAACGCTAAATCCAACACGGTTTATGCTAGCTTCTTGAAACTTGACACTGTACAGTAGTTTCACGTTCTATCTCTATGTTTTGTTTCCTCTTGATGTAGCCCTAAGCAGTGACTGGCGAGAAACACTTTCATGGAAAGGGGTTGCCAAGCTTCCAAAAATTACGAATCTCCAGAAATCTCAGCAAATATTTTTTCACCCAAACTGGATGATACTTTCAGGTAATGATCAGTACACTAAGGCGACTTGGTTCCCCAAATTTCGTTCTTCTATGTTGAAGCGTTCGTTTCCAGTAACAGTTTGCATTTTTAGGTTTCACTCTGTTTTCTCCTATATTGATAGATGTATTTGGAACTCTAAATCCAACACGGTTTGTGCTAGCTTCTTGAAACTTGACACAATAAAGTAGTTTCACGTTCTATCTCTATGTTTTGTTTCCTCTTGCTGTAGCCCTAAGCAGTGACTGGCGAGAAACACTTTCATGGAAAAGGGTTGCCAAGCTTCCAAAAATTACGAATCTCCAGTAATCTCAGCAAATACTTTTTCACCCAAACTGGATTATACTTTCAGGTAATGATCAGTACACTAAGGCAACTTGGTTCCCAAAATTTCGTTCTTCTATGTTGAAGCGTTCGTTTCCAGTAACAGTTTGAATTTTTAGGTTTCACTCTGTTTACTCCTATATTGATAGATGTATTTGGAACTCTAAATCCAACACGGTTTGTGCTAGCTTCTTGAAACTTGACACAATAAAGTAGTTTCACGTTCTATCTCTATGTTTTGTTTCCTTTTGCTGTAGCCCTAAGCCGTGACTGGCGAGAAACACTTTCATGGAAAGGGGTTGCCAAGCTTCCAAAAATTACAAATCTCCAGAAATCTCAGCAAATACTTTTTCACCCAAACTGGATGATACTTTCAGGTAATGATCAGTACACTAAGCCCACTTGCTTCACCAAATTTCGTTCTTCTATGTTGAAGCGTTCGTTTCCACTAACAGTTTGAATTTTTAGGTTTCACTCTGTTTACTCCTATATTGATAGATGTATTTGGAACTCTATCCAACACGGTTTGTGCTAGCTTCTTAAAACTTGACACAATAAAGTAGTTTCACGTTCTATCTCGATGTTTTGTTTCCTCTTGATGTAGCCCTAAGCAGTGACTGGCGAGAAAAATTTTCATGGAAAGGGGTTGCCAAGCTTGCAAAAATTACAAATCTCCAGAAATCTCAGCAAATAGTTTTTCACCCAAACTGGATGATACTTTCAGGTAATGATCAGTACACTAAGGCGACTTGGTTCCCCAAATTTCGTTCTTCTATGTTGAATCATTCGTTTCCAGTAACAGTTTGAATTTTTAGGTTTCACTCTGTTTTCTCCTATATTGATAGATGTATTTGGAACTCTAAATCCAACACGGTTTGTGCTAGCTTCTTGAAACTTGACACAATAAAGTAGTTTCACGTTCTGTCTCTATGTTTTGTTTCCTCTTGATGTAGCCCTAAGCAGTGACTGGCGAGAAACACTTTCATGGAAAGGGGTTGCCAAGCTTCCAAAAATTACAAATCTCCAGAAATCTTAGCAAATAGTTTTTCACCCAAACTGGATGATACTTTCAGGTAATGATCAGTACACTAAGGCGACTTGGTTCCCCAAATTTCGTTCTTCTATGTTGAAGCATTCGTTTCCAGTAACAGTTTGAATTTTTAGGTTTCACTCTGTTTTCTCCTATATTGATAGATGTATTTGGAACTCTAAATCCAACACGGTTTGTGCTAGCTTCTTGAAACTTGACACAATGAATTAGTTTCACGTTCTATCTCTATGTTTTGTTTCCTCTTGATGTAGCCCTAAGCAGTGACTGGCGAGAAACACTTTCATGGAAAGGGGTTGCCAAGCTTCCAAAAATTACGAATCTCCAGAAATCTCAGCAAATACTTTTTCACCCAAACTGGATGATACTTTCAGGTAATGATCAGTACACTAAGCCCACTTGCTTCACCAAATTTTGTTCTTCTACGTTGAAGCGTTCGTTTCCAGTAACAGTTTGAATTTTTAGGTTTCACTCTGTTTTCTCCTATATTGATAGATGTATTTGGAACTCTAAATCCAACACGGTTTTTCTAGCTTCTTGAAACTTGACACAATAGTTTCACGTTCTGTCTCTGTGTTTTGTTTCCTCTTGATGTAGCCCTAAGCAGTGACTGGCGAGATACACTTTCATGGAAAGGGGTTGCCAAGCTTGCAAAAATTACGAATCTCCAGAAATCTCAGCAAATATTTTTTCACCCAAACTGGATGATACTTTCAGGTAACGATCAGTACACTAAAGAAACTTGGTTCCCCAAATTTCGTTCTTCTATGTTGAAGCGTTCGTTTCCAGTAACAATTTGAATTTTTAGGTTTCACTCTGTTTACTCCTATATTGATAGATGTATTTGGAACTGTGAATCCAACACGGTTTGTGCTAGCTTCTTGAAACTTACACAATAAAGTAGTTTCACGTTCTCTCTCTATGTTTTGTTTCCTCTTGATGTAGCCCTAAGCAGTGACTGTCGAGAAACACTTTCATGGAAAGGGGTTGCCAAGCTTCCAAAAATTACGAATCTCCAGAAATCACAGCAAATACTTTTTCAACCAAACTGGATGATACTTTCAGGTAATGATCAGTACACTAAGGCGACTAGGTTTCCCAAATTTAGTTCTTCTATGTTGAAGCGTTCGTTTCCAGTAACAGTTTGCATTTTTAGGTTTCACTCTGTTTTCTCCTATATTGATAGATGTATTTGGAACTCTAAATCCAACACGGTATGTGCTAGCTTCTTGAAACTTGACACAATAAAGTAGTTTCACGTTCTGTCTCTATGTTTTGTTTCCTCTTGATGTAGCCCTAAGCAGTGACTGGCGAGAAACACTTTCATGGAAAGGGGTTGCCAAGCTTCCAAAAATTACAAATCTCCAGAAATCTCAGCAAATATTTTTTCACCCAAACTGGATGATACATTCAGGTAATGATCAGTACACTAAGGCGACTTGGTTCCCCAAATTTCGTTCTTCTATGTTGAAGCGTTCGTTTCCAGTAACAGTTTGCATTTTTAGGTTTCACTCTGTTTTCTCCTATATTGATAGATGTATTTGGAACTCTAAATCCAACACGGTTTGTGCTAGCTTCTTGAAACTTGACACAATAAAGAAGTTTCACGTTCTATCTCTATGTTTTGTTTCCTCTTGCTGTAGCCCTAAGCAGTGACTGGCGAGAAACACTTTCATGGAAAAGGGTTGCCAAGCTTCCAAAAATTACGAATCTCCAGTAATCTCAGCAAATACTTTTTCACCCAAACTGGATGATACTTTCAGGTAATGATCAGTACACTAAGGCGACTTGGTTCCCAAAATTTCGTTCTTCTATGTTGAAGCGTTCGTTTCCAGTAACAGTTTGAATTTTTAGGTTTCACTCTGTTTACTCCTATATTGATAGATGTATTTGGAACTCTAAATCCAACATGGTTTGTGCTAGCTTCTTGAAACTTGACACAATAAAGAAGTTTCACGTTCTATCTCTATGTTTTGTTTCCTTTTGCTGTAGCCCTAAGCCGTGACTGGCGAGAAACACTTTCATGGAAAGGGGTTGCCAAGCTTCCAAAAATTACAAATCTCCAGAAATCTCAGCAAATACTTTTTCACCCAAACTGGATGATACTTTCAGGTAATGATCAGTACACTAAGGCGACTTGGTTCCCCAAATTTCGTTCTTCTATGTTGAAGCGTTCGTTTCCAGTAACAGTTTGCATTTTTAGGTTTCACTCTGTTTTCTCCTATATTGATAGATGTATTTGGAACTCTAAATCCAACACGGTTTGTGCTAGCTTCTTGAAACTTGACACAATAAAGTAGTTTCACGTTCTATCTCTATGTTTTGTTTCCTCTTGCTGTAGCCCTAAGCAGTGACTGGCGAGAAACACTTTCATGGAAAAGGGTTGCCAAGCTTCCAAAAATTACGAATCTCCAGTAATCTCAGCAAATACTTTTTCACCCAAACTGGATTATACTTTCAGGTAATGATCAGTACACTAAGGCAACTTGGTTCCCAAAATTTCGTTCTTCTATGTTGAAGCGTTCGTTTCCAGTAACAGTTTGAATTTTTAGGTTTCACTCTGTTTACTCCTATATTGATAGATGTATTTGGAACTCTAAATCCAACACGGTTTGTGCTAGCTTCTTGAAACTTGACACAATAAAGTAGTTTCACGTTCTATCTCTATGTTTTGTTTCCTTTTGCTGTAGCCCTAAGCCGTGACTGGCGAGAAACACTTTCATGGAAAGGGGTTGCCAAGCTTCCAAAAATTACAAATCTCCAGAAATCTCAGCAAATACTTTTTCACCCAAACTGGATGATACTTTCAGGTAATGATCAGTACACTAAGCCCACTTGCTTCACCAAATTTCGTTCTTCTATGTTGAAGCGTTCGTTTCCACTAACAGTTTGAATTTTTAGGTTTCACTCTGTTTACTCCTATATTGATAGATGTATTTGGAACTCTATCCAACACGGTTTGTGCTAGCTTCTTAAAACTTGACACAATAAAGTAGTTTCACGTTCTATCTCGATGTTTTGTTTCCTCTTGATGTAGCCCTAAGCAGTGACTGGCGAGAAAAATTTTCATGGAAAGGGGTTGCCAAGCTTGCAAAAATTACAAATCTCCAGAAATCTCAGCAAATAGTTTTTCACCCAAACTGGATGATACTTTCAGGTAATGATCAGTACACTAAGGCGACTTGGTTCCCCAAATTTCGTTCTTCTATGTTGAATCATTCGTTTCCAGTAACAGTTTGAATTTTTAGGTTTCACTCTGTTTTCTCCTATATTGATAGATGTATTTGGAACTCTAAATCCAACACGGTTTGTGCTAGCTTCTTGAAACTTGACACAATAAAGTAGTTTCACGTTCTGTCTCTATGTTTTGTTTCCTCTTGATGTAGCCCTAAGCAGTGACTGGCGAGAAACACTTTCATGGAAAGGGGTTGCCAAGCTTCCAAAAATTACAAATCTCCAGAAATCTTAGCAAATAGTTTTTCACCCAAACTGGATGATACTTTCAGGTAATGATCAGTACACTAAGGCGACTTGGTTCCCCAAATTTCGTTCTTCTATGTTGAAGCATTCGTTTCCAGTAACAGTTTGAATTTTTAGGTTTCACTCTGTTTTCTCCTATATTGATAGATGTATTTGGAACTCTAAATCCAACACGGTTTGTGCTAGCTTCTTGAAACTTGACACAATGAATTAGTTTCACGTTCTATCTCTATGTTTTGTTTCCTCTTGATGTAGCCCTAAGCAGTGACTGGCGAGAAACACTTTCATGGAAAGGGGTTGCCAAGCTTCCAAAAATTACGAATCTCCAGAAATCTCAGCAAATACTTTTTCACCCAAACTGGATGATACTTTCAGGTAATGATCAGTACACTAAGCCCACTTGCTTCACCAAATTTTGTTCTTCTACGTTGAAGCGTTCGTTTCCAGTAACAGTTTGAATTTTTAGGTTTCACTCTGTTTTCTCCTATATTGATAGATGTATTTGGAACTCTAAATCCAACACGGTTTTTCTAGCTTCTTGAAACTTGACACAATAGTTTCACGTTCTGTCTCTGTGTTTTGTTTCCTCTTGATGTAGCCCTAAGCAGTGACTGGCGAGATACACTTTCATGGAAAGGGGTTGCCAAGCTTGCAAAAATTACGAATCTCCAGAAATCTCAGCAAATATTTTTTCACCCAAACTGGATGATACTTTCAGGTAACGATCAGTACACTAAAGAAACTTGGTTCCCCAAATTTCGTTCTTCTATGTTGAAGCGTTCGTTTCCAGTAACAATTTGAATTTTTAGGTTTCACTCTGTTTACTCCTATATTGATAGATGTATTTGGAACTGTGAATCCAACACGGTTTGTGCTAGCTTCTTGAAACTTACACAATAAAGTAGTTTCACGTTCTCTCTCTATGTTTTGTTTCCTCTTGATGTAGCCCTAAGCAGTGACTGTCGAGAAACACTTTCATGGAAAGGGGTTGCCAAGCTTCCAAAAATTACGAATCTCCAGAAATCACAGCAAATACTTTTTCAACCAAACTGGATGATACTTTCAGGTAATGATCAGTACACTAAGGCGACTAGGTTTCCCAAATTTAGTTCTTCTATGTTGAAGCGTTCGTTTCCAGTAACAGTTTGCATTTTTAGGTTTCACTCTGTTTTCTCCTATATTGATAGATGTATTTGGAACTCTAAATCCAACACGGTATGTGCTAGCTTCTTGAAACTTGACACAATAAAGTAGTTTCACGTTCTGTCTCTATGTTTTGTTTCCTCTTGATGTAGCCCTAAGCAGTGACTGGCGAGAAACACTTTCATGGAAAGGGGTTGCCAAGCTTCCAAAAATTACAAATCTCCAGAAATCTCAGCAAATATTTTTTCACCCAAACTGGATGATACATTCAGGTAATGATCAGTACACTAAGGCGACTTGGTTCCCCAAATTTCGTTCTTCTATGTTGAAGCGTTCGTTTCCAGTAACAGTTTGCATTTTTAGGTTTCACTCTGTTTTCTCCTATATTGATAGATGTATTTGGAACTCTAAATCCAACACGGTTTGTGCTAGCTTCTTGAAACTTGACACAATAAAGTAGTTTCACGTTCTATCTCTATGTTTTGTTTCCTCTTGCTGTAGCCCTAAGCAGTGACTGGCGAGAAACACTTTCATGGAAAAGGGTTGCCAAGCTTCCAAAAATTACGAATCTCCAGTAATCTCAGCAAATACTTTTTCACCCAAACTGGATTATACTTTCAGGTAATGATCAGTACACTAAGGCAACTTGGTTCCCAAAATTTCGTTCTTCTATGTTGAAGCGTTCGTTTCCAGTAACAGTTTGAATTTTTAGGTTTCACTCTGTTTACTCCTATATTGATAGATGTATTTGGAACTCTAAATCCAACATGGTTTGTGCTAGCTTCTTGAAACTTGACACAATAAAGAAGTTTCACGTTCTATCTCTATGTTTTGTTTCCTTTTGCTGTAGCCCTAAGCCGTGACTGGCGAGAAACACTTTCATGGAAAGGGGTTGCCAAGCTTCCAAAAATTACAAATCTCCAGAAATCTCAGCAAATACTTTTTCACCCAAACTGGATGATACTTTCAGGTAATGATCAGTACACTAAGCCCACTTGCTTCACCAAATTTCGTTCTTCTATGTTGAAGCGTTCGTTTCCACTAACAGTTTGAATTTTTAGGTTTCACTCTGTTTACTCCTATATTGATAGATGTATTTGGAACTCTATCCAACACGGTTTGTGCTAGCTTCTTAAAACTTGACACAATAAAGTAGTTTCACGTTCTATCTCTATGTTTTGTTTCCTCTTGATGTAGCCCTAAGCAGTGACTGGCGAGAAAAATTTTCATGGAAAGGGGTTGCCAAGCTTGCAAAAATTACAAATCTCCAGAAATCTCAGCAAATAGTTTTTCACCCAAACTGGATGATACTTTCAGGTAATGATCAGTACACTAAGGCGACTTGGTTCCCCAAATTTCGTTCTTCTATGTTGAAGCATTCGTTTCCAGTAACAGTTTGAATTTTTAGGTTTCACTCTGTTTTCTCCTATATTGATAGATGTATTTGGAACTCTAAATCCAACACGGTTTGTGCTAGCTTCTTGAAACTTGACACAATAAAGTAGTTTCACGTTCTGTCTCTATGTTTTGTTTCCTCTTGATGTAGCCCTAAGCAGTGACTGGCGAGAAACACTTTCATGGAAAGGGGTTGCCAAGCTTCCAAAAATTACAAATCTCCAGAAATCTCAGCAAATAGTTTTTCACCCAAACTGGATGATACTTTCAGGTAATGATCAGTACACTAAGGCGACTTGGTTCCCCAAATTTCGTTCTTCTATGTTGAAGCATTCGTTTCCAGTAACAGTTTGAATTTTTAGGTTTCACTCTGTTTTCTCCTATATTGATAGATGTATTTGGAACTCTAAATCCAACACGGTTTGTGCTAGCTTCTTGAAACTTGACACAATGAATTAGTTTCACGTTCTATCTCTATGTTTTGTTTCCTCTTGATGTAGCCCTAAGCAGTGACTGGCGAGAAACACTTTCATGGAAAGGGGTTGCCAAGCTTCCAAAAATTACGAATCTCCAGAAATCTCAGCAAATACTTTTTCACCCAAACTGGATGATACTTTCAGGTAATGATCAGTACACTAAGCCCACTTGCTTCACCAAATTTTGTTCTTCTACGTTGAAGCGTTCGTTTCCAGTAACAGTTTGAATTTTTAGGTTTCACTCTGTTTTCTCCTATATTGATAGATGCATTTGGAACTCTAAATCCAACACGGTTTTTCTAGCTTCTTGAAACTTGACACAATAGTTTCACGTTCTGTCTCTGTGTTTTGTTTCCTCTTGATGTAGCCCTAAGCAGTGACTGGCGAGAAACACTTTCATGGAAAGGGGTTGCCAAGCTTGCAAAAATTACGAATCTCCAGAAATCTCAGCAAATATTTTTTCACCCAAACTGGATGATACTTTCAGGTAACGATCAGTACACTAAAGAAACTTGGTTCCCCAAATTTCGTTCTTCTATGTTGAAGCGTTCGTTTCCAGTAACAATTTGAATTTTTAGGTTTCACTCTGTTTACTCCTATATTGATAGATGTATTTGGAACTGTGAATCCAACACGGTTTGTGCTAGCTTCTTGAAACTTACACAATAAAGTAGTTTCACGTTCTCTCTCTATGTTTTGTTTCCTCTTGATGTAGCCCTAAGCAGTGACTGTCTAGAAACACTTTCATGGAAAGGGGTTGCCAAGCTTCCAAAAATTACGAATCTCCAGAAATCACAGCAAATACTTTTTCAACCAAACTGGATGATACTTTCAGGTAATGATCAGTACACTAAGGCGACTAGGTTTCCCAAATTTAGTTCTTCTATGTTGAAGCGTTCGTTTCCAGTAACAGTTTGCATTTTTAGGTTTCACTCTGTTTTCTCCTATATTGATAGATGTATTTGGAACTCTAAATCCAACACGGTTTGTGCTAGCTTCTTGAAACTTGACACAATAAAGTAGTTTCACGTTCTATCTCTATGTTTTGTTTCCTCTTGATGTAGCCCTAAGCAGTGACTTGCGAGAAACACTTTCATGGAAAGGGGTTGCCAAGCTTCCAAAAATTACAAATCTCCAGAAATCTCAGCAAATATTTTTTCACCCAAACTGGATGATACATTCAGGTAATGATCAGTACACTAAGGCGACTTGGTTCCCCAAATTTCGTTCTTCTATGTTGAAGCATTTGTTTCCAGTAACAGTTTGAATTTTTAGGTTTCACTCTGTTTTCTCCTATATTGATAGATGTATTTGGAACTCTAAATCCAACACGGTTTGTGCTAGCTTCTTGAAACTTGACACAATAAAGTAGTTTCACGTTCTATCTCTATGTTTTGTTTCCTCTTGCTGTAGCCCTAAGCAGTGACTGGCGAGAAACACTTTCATGGAAAGGGGTTGCCAAGCTTCCAAAAATTACGAATCTCCAGAAATCTCAGCAAATACTTTTTCACCCAAACTGGATTATACTTTCAGGTAATGATCAGTACACTAAGGCGACTTGGTTCCCCAAATTTCGTTCTTCTATGTTGAAGCGTTCGTTTCCAGTAACAGTTTGAATTTTTAGGTTTCACTCTGTTTACCCCTATATTGATAGATGTATTTGGAACTCTAAATCCAACACGGTTTGTGCTAGCTTCTTGAAACTTGACACAATAAAGTAGTTTTACGTTCTATCTCTATGTTTTGTTTCCTCTTGATGTAGCCCTAAGCCGTGACTGGCGAGAAACACTTTCATGGAAAGGGGTTGCCAAGCTTCCAAAAATTACAAATCTCCAGAAATCTCAGCAAATATTTTTTCACCCAAACTGGATGATACTTTCAGGTAATGATCAGTACACTAAGCCCACTTGCTTCACCAAATTTCGTTCTTCTACGTTGAAGCGTTCGTTTCCACTAACAGTTTGAATTTTTAGGTTTCACTCTGTTTACTCCTATATTGATAGATGTATTTGGAACTCTATCCAACACGGTTTGTGCTAGCTTCTTAAAACTTGACACAATAAAGTAGTTTCACGTTCTATCTCTATGTTTTGTTTCCTCTTGATGTAGCCCTAAGCAGTGACTGGCGAGAAAAATTTTCATGGAAACGGGTTGCCAAGCTTCCAAAAATTACAAATCTCCAGAAATCTCAGCAAATATTTTGTCACCCAAATTGGATGATACTTTCAGGTAATGATCAGTACATTAAGGCGACTTGGTTCCCCAAATTTCGTTCTTCTATGTTGAAGCGTTCGTTTCCAGTAACAGTTTGAATTTTTAGGTTTCACTCTGTTTTCTCCTATATTGATAGATATATTTGGAACTCTAAATCCAACACGGTTTTTCTAGCTTCTTGAAACTTGACACAATAGTTTCACGTTCTGTCTCTATGTTTTGTTTCCTCTTGATGTAGCCCTAAGCAGTGACTGGCGAGAAACACTTTCATGGAAAGGGGTTGCCAAGCTTGCAAAAATTACGAATCTCCAGAAATCTCAGCAAATATTTTTTCACCCAAACTGGATGATACTTTCAGGTAATGATCAGTACACTAAGGCCACTTGCTTCACCAAATTTCGTTCTTCTACGTTGAAGCGTTCGTTTCCAGTACCAGTTTGAATTTTTAGGTTTCACTCTGTTTACTCCTATATTGATAGATGTATTTGGAACTCTAAATCCAACACGGTTTGTGCTAGCTTCTTGAAACTTGACACAATAAATCAGTTTCACGTTCTATCTCAATGTTTTGTTTCCTCTTGATGTAGCCCTAAGCAGTGACTGGCGAGAAACACTTTCATGGAAAGGGGTTGCCAAGCTTCCAAAAATTACAAATCTCAAGAAATCTCAGCAAATAGTTTTTCACCCCAACTGGATGATACTTTCAGGTAATGATCAGTACACTAAGGCGACTTGGTTCCCAAAATTTCGTTCTTCTATGTTGAAGCATTCGTTTCCAGTAACAGTTTGAATTTTTAGGTTTCACTCTGTTTTCTCCTATATTGATAGATATATTTGGAACTCTAAATCCACAACGGTTTGTGCTAGCTTCTTGAAACTTGACACAATAAAGTAGTTTCACGTTCTATCTCTATGTTTTGTTTCCTCTTGCTGTAGCCCTAAGCAGTGACTGGCGAGAAACACTTTCATGGAAAGGGGTTGCCAAGCTTGCAAAAATTACGAATCTCCAGAAATCTCAGCAAATATTTTTTCACCCAAACTGCATGATACTTTCAGGTAATGATCAGTACACTAAGGCGACTTGGTTCCCCACATTTCGTTCTTCTACGTTGAAGCATTCGTTTCCAGTAACAGTTTGAATTTTTAGGTTTCACTCTGTTTTCTCCTATATTGATAGATGTATTTGGAACTCTAAATCCAACACGGTTTGTGCTAGCTTCTTGAAACTTGACACAATAAAGAAGTTTCACGTTCTATCTCTATGTTTTGTTTCCTCTTGATGTAGCCCTAAGCAGTGACTTGCGAGAAACACTTTCAAGGAAAGGGGTTGCCAAGCTTCCAAAAATTACAAATCTCCAGAAATCTCAGCAAATATTTTTTCACCCAAACTGGATGATACATTCAGGTAATGATCAGTACACTAAGGCGACTTGGTTCCCCAAATTTCGTTCTTCTATGTTGAAGCATTCGTTTCCAGTAACAGTTTGAATTTTTAGGTTTCACTCTGTTTTCTCCTATATTGATAGATGTATTTGGAACTCTAAATCCAACACGGTTTGTGCTAGCTTCTTGAAACTTGACACAATAAAGTAGTTTCACGTTCTATCTCTATGTTTTGTTTCCTCTTGCTGTAGCCCTAAGCAGTGACTGGCGAGAAACACTTTCATGGAAAGGGGTTGCCAAGCTTCCAAAAATTACGAATCTCCAGAAATCTCAGCAAATACTTTTTCACCCAAACTGGATTATACTTTCAGGTAATGATCAGTACACTAAGGCGACTTGGTTCCCCAAATTTCGTTCTTCTATGTTGAAGCGTTCGTTTCCAGTAACAGTTTGAATTTTTAGGTTTCACTCTGTTTACTCCTATATTGATAGATGTATTTGGAACTCTAAATCCAACACGGTTTGTGCTAGCTTCTTGAAACTTGACACAATAAAGTAGTTTTACGTTCTATCTCTATGTTTTGTTTCCTCTTGATGTAGCCCTAAGCCGTGACTGGCGAGAAACACTTTCATGGAAAGGGGTTGCCAAGCTTCCAAAAATTACAAATCTCAAGAAATCTCAGCAAATATTTTTTCACCCAAACTGGATGATACTTTCAGGTAATGATCAGTACACTAAGCCCACTTGCTTCACCAAATTTCGTTCTTCTACTTTGAAGCGTTCGTTTCCACTAACAGTTTGAATTTTTAGGTTTCACTCTGTTTACTCCTATATTGATAGATGTATTTGGAACTCTATCCAACACGGTTTGTGCTAGCTTCTTAAAACTTGACACAATAAAGTAGTTTCACGTTCTATCTCTATGTTTTGTTTCCTCTTGATGTAGCCCTAAGCAGTGACTGGCGAGAAAAATTTTCATGGAAAGGGGTTGCCAAGCTTCCCAAAATTACAAATCTCCAGAAATCTCAGCAAATATTTTTTCACCCAAACTGGATGATACTTTCAGGTAATGATCAGTACATTAAGGCGACTTGGTTCCCCAAATTTCGTTCTTCTACGTTGAAGCGTTCGTTTCCAGTAACAGTTTGAATTTTTAGGTTTCACTCTGTTTTCTCCTATATTGATAGATATATTTGGAACTCTAAATCCAACACGGTTTTTCTAGCTTCTTGAAACTTGACACAATAGTTTCACGTTCTGTCTCTATGTTTTGTTTCCTCTTGATGTAGCCCTAAGCAGTGACTGGCGAGAAACACTTTCATGGAAAGGGGTTGCCAAGCTTGCAAAAATTACGAATCTCCAGAAATCTCAGCAAATATTTTTTCACCCAAACTGGATGATACTTTCAGGTAATTATCAGTACACTAATGCCACTTGCTTCACCAAATTTCGTTCTTCTACGTTGAAGCGTTCGTTTCCAGTACCAGTTTGAATTTTTAGGTTTCACTCTGTTTACTCCTATATTGATAGATGTATTTGGAACTCTAAATCCAACACGGTTTGTGCTAGCTTCTTGAAACTTGACACAATAAATTAGTTTCACGTTCTATCTCAATGTTTTGTTTCCTCTTGATGTAGCCCTAAGCAGTGACTGGCGAGAAACACTTTCATGGAAAGGGGTTGCCAAGCTTCCAAAAATTACAAATCTCAAGAAATCTCAGCAAATAGTTTTTCACCCAAACTGGATGATACTTTTAGGTAATGATCAGTACACTAAGGCGACTTGGTTCCCAAAATTTCGTTCTTCTATGTTGAAGCATTCGTTTCCAGTAACAGTTTGAATTTTTAGGTTTCACTCTGTTTTCTCCTATATTGATAGATATATTTGGAACTCTAAATCCACAACGGTTTGTGCTAGCTTCTTGAAACTTGACACAATAAAGTAGTTTCACTTTCTATCTCTATGTTTTGTTTCCTCTTGCTGTAGCCCTAAGCAGTGACTGGCGAGAAACACTTTCATGGAAAGGGGTTGCCAAGCTTCCAAAAATTACGAATCTCCAGAAATCTCAGCAAATATTTTTTCACCCAAACTGCATGATACTTTCAGGTAATGATCAGTACACTAAGGCGACTTGGTTCCCCACATTTTGTTCTTCTACGTTGAAGCATTCGTTTCCAGTAACAGTTTGAATTTTTAGGTTTCACTCTGTTTTCTCCTATATTGATAGATGTATTTGGAACTCTAAATCCAACACGGTTTGTGCTAGCTTCTTGAAACTTGACACAATAAAGAAGTTTCACGTTCTATCTCTATGTTTTGTTTCCTCTTGATGTAGCCCTAAGCAGTGACTTACGAGAAACACTTTCAAGGAAAGGGGTTGCCAAGCTTCCAAAAATTACAAATCTCCAGAAATCTCAGCAAATATTTTTTCACCCAAACTGGATGATACATTCAGGTAATGATCAGTACACTAAGGCGACTTGGTTCCCCAAATTTCGTTCTTCTATGTTGAAGCATTCGTTTCCAGTAACAGTTTGAATTTTTAGGTTTCACTCTGTTTTCTCCTATATTGATAGATGTATTTGGAACTCTAAATCCAACACGGTTTGTGCTAGCTTCTTGAAACTTGACACAATAAAGTAGTTTCACGTTCTATCTCTATGTTTTGTTTCCTCTTGCTGTAGCCCTAAGCAGTGACTGGCGAGAAACACTTTCATGGAAAGGGGTTGCCAAGCTTCCAAAAATTACGAATCTCCAGAAATCTCAGCAAATACTTTTTCACCCAAACTGGATTATACTTTCAGGTAATGATCAGTACACTAAGGCGACTTGGTTCCCCAAATTTCGTTCTTCTATGTTGAAGCGTTCGTTTCCAGTAACAGTTTGAATTTTTAGGTTTCACTCTGTTTACTCCTATATTGATAGATGTATTTGGAACTCTAAATCCAACACGGTTTGTGCTAGCTTCTTGAAACTTGACACAATAAAGTAGTTTTACGTTCTATCTCTATGTTTTGTTTCCTCTTGATGTAGCCCTAAGCCGTGACTGGCGAGAAACACTTTCATGGAAAGGGGTTGCCAAGCTTCCAAAAATTACAAATCTCAAGAAATCTCAGCAAATATTTTTTCACCCAAACTGGATGATACTTTCAGGTAATGATCAGTACACTAAGCCCACTTGCTTCACCAAATTTCGTTCTTCTACTTTGAAGCGTTCGTTTCCACTAACAGTTTGAATTTTTAGGTTTCACTCTGTTTACTCCTATATTGATAGATGTATTTGGAACTCTATCCAACACGGTTTGTGCTAGCTTCTTAAAACTTGACACAATAAAGTAGTTTCACGTTCTATCTCTATGTTTTGTTTCCTCTTGATGTAGCCCTAAGCAGTGACTGGCGAGAAAAATTTTCATGGAAAGGGGTTGCCAAGCTTCCCAAAATTACAAATCTCCAGAAATCTCAGCAAATATTTTTTCACCCAAACTGGATGATACTTTCAGGTAATGATCAGTACATTAAGGCGACTTGGTTCCCCAAATTTCGTTCTTCTACGTTGAAGCGTTCGTTTCCAGTAACAGTTTGAATTTTTAGGTTTCACTCTGTTTTCTCCTATATTGATAGATGTATTTGGAACTCTAAATCCAACACGGTTTTTCTAGCTTCTTGAAACTTGACACAATAGTTTCACGTTCTGTCTCTGTGTTTTGTTTCCTCTTGATGTAGCCCTAAGCAGTGACTGGCGAGAAACACTTTCATGGAAAGGGGTTGCCAAGCTTGCAAAAATTACGAATCTCCAGAAATCTCAGCAAATATTTTTTCACCCAAACTGGATGATACTTTCAGGTAATGATCAGTACACTAAGGCCACTTGCTTCACCAAATTTCGTTCTTCTACGTTGAAGCGTTCGTTTCCAGTACCAGTTTGAATTTTTAGGTTTCACTCTGTTTACTCCTATATTGATAGATGTATTTGGAACTCTAAATCCAACACGGTTTGTGCTAGCTTCTTGAAACTTGACACAATAAATTAGTTTCACGTTCTATCTCAAAGTTTTGTTTCCTCTTGATGTAGCCCTAAGCAGTGACTGGCGAGAAACACTTTCATGGAAAGGGGTTGCCAAGCTTCCAAAAATTACAAATCTCAAGAAATCTCAGCAAATAGTTTTTCACCCAAACTGGATGATACTTTCAGGTAATGATCAGTACACTAAGGCGACTTGGTTCCCAAAATTTCGTTCTTCTATGTTGAAGCATTCGTTTCCAGTGACAGTTTGAATTTTTAGGTTTCACTCTGTTTTCTCCTATATTGATAGATATATTTGGAACTCTAAATCCACAACGGTTTGTGCTAGCTTCTTGAAACTTGACACAATAAAGTAGTTTCACGTTCTATCTCTATGTTTTGTTTCCTCTTGCTGTAGCCCTAAGCAGTGACTGGCGAGAAACACTTTCATGGAAAGGGGTTGCCAAGCTTGCAAAAATTACGAATCTCCAGAAATCTCAGCAAATATTTTTTCACCCAAACTGCATGATACTTTCAGGTAATGATCAGTACACTAAGGCGACTTGGTTCCCCACATTTCGTTCTTCTACGTTGAAGCATTCGTTTCCAGTAACAGTTTGAATTTTTAGGTTTCACTCTGTTTTCTCCTATATTGATAGATATATTTGGAACTCTAAATCCAACACAGTTTGTGCTAGCTTCTTGAAACTTGACACAATAAAGAAGTTTCACATTCTATCTCTATGTTTTGTTTCCTCTTGATGTAGCCCTAAGCAGTGACTGGCGAGAAACACTTTCATGGAAAGGGGTTGCCAAGCTTCCAAAAATTACAAATCTCCAGAAATCTCAGCAAATACTTTTTCACCCAAACTGGATGATACTTTCAGGTAATGATCAGTACACTAAGGCGACTTGGTTCCCCAAATTTCGTTCTTCTACGTTGAAGCGTTCGTTTCCAGTAACAGTTTGAATTTTTAGGTTTCACTCTGTTTTCTCCTATATTGATAGATGTATTTGGAACTCTAAATCCAACACGGTTTTTGCTAGCTTCTTGAAACTTGACACAATAGTTTCACGTTCTATCTCTATGTTTTGTTTCCTCTTGATGTAGCCCTAAGCAGTGACTGGCGAGAAACACTTTCATGGAAAGGGGTTGCCAAGCTTCCAAAAATTACGAATCTCCAGAAATCTCAGCAAATATTTTTTCACCCAAACTGGATGATACTTTCAGGTAATGATCAGTACACTAAGGCGACTTGGTTCCCCAAATTTCGTTCTTCTATGTTGAAGCATTCGTTTCCAGTAACAGTTTGAATTTTTAGGTTTCACTCTGTTTACTCCTATATCGATAGATGTATTTGGAACTCTAAATCCAACACGGTTTGTGCTAGCTTCTTGAAACTTGACACAATAAAGTAGTTTCACGTTCTATCTCTATGTTTTGTTTCCTCTTGATGTAGCCCTAAGCCGTGACTGGCGAGAAACACTTTCATGGAAAGGGGTTGCCAAGCTTCCAAAAATTACAAATCTCCAGAAATCTCAGCAAATATTTTTTCACCCAAACTGGATGATACTTTCAGGTAATGATCAGTACACTAAGATCACTTGCTTCACCAAATTTCGTTCTTCTACTTTGAAGCGTTCGTTTCCACTAACAGTTTGAATTTTTAGGTTTCACTCTGTTTACTCCTATATTGATAGATGTATTTGGAACTCTATCCAACACGGTTTGTGCTAGCTTCTTAAAACTTGACACAATAAAGTAGTTTCACGTTCTATCTCTATGTTTTGTTTCCTCTTGATGTAGCCCTAAGCAGTGACTGGCGAGAAAAATTTTCATGGAAAGGGGTTGCCAAGCTTCCAAAAATTACGAATCTCCAGAAATCTCAGCAAATATTTTTTCACCCAAACTGGATGATACTTTCAGGTAATGATCAGTACATTAAGGCGACTTGGTTCCCCAAACTTCGTTCTTCTACGTTGAAGCGTTCGTTTCCAGTAACAGTTTGAATTTTTAGGTTTCACTCTGTTTTCTCCTATATTGATAGATGTATTTGGAACTCTAAATCCAACACGGTTTTTCTAGCTTCTTGAAACTTGACACAATAGTTTCACGTTCTGTCTCTGTGTTTTGTTTCCTCTTGATGTAGCCCTAAGCCGTGACTGGCGAGAAACACTTTCATGGAAAGGCGTTGCCAAGCTTCCAAAAATTACAAATCTCCAGAAATCTCAGCAAATATTTTTTCACCCAAACTGGATGATACTTTCAGGTAATGATCAGTACACTAAGCCCACTTGCTTCACCAAATTTCGTTCTTCTACGTTGAAGCGTTCGTTTCCACTAACAGTTTGAATTTTTAGGTTTCACTCTGTTTACTCCTATATTGATAGATGTATTTGGAACTCTATCCAACACGGTTTGTGCTAGCTTCTTAAAACTTGACACAATAAAGTAGTTTCACGTTCTATCTCTATGTTTTGTTTCCTCTTGATGTAGCCCTAAGCAGTGACTGGCGAGAAAAATTTTCATGGAAAGGGGTTGCCAAGCTTCCAAAAATTACGAATCTCCAGAAATCTCAGCAAATATTTTTTCACCCAAACTGGATGATACTTTCAGGTAATGATCAGTACATTAAGGCGACTTGGTTCCCCAAATTTCGTTCTTCTACGTTGAAGCGTTCGTTTCCAGTAACAGTTTGAATTTTTAGGTTTCACTCTGTTTTCTCCTATATTGATAGATGTATTTGGAACTCTAAATCCAACACGGTTTGTGCTAGCTTCTTGAAACTTGACACAATAAAGAAGTTTCACGTTCTATCTCTATGTTTTGTTTCCTCTTGATGTAGCCCTAAGCAGTGACTGGCGAGAAACACTTTCATGGAAAGGGGTTGCCAAGCTTCCAAAAATTACAAATCTCCAGAAATCTCAGCAAATATTTTTTCACCCAAACTGGATGATACTTTCAGGTAATGATCAGTACACTAAGCCCACTTGCTTCACCAAATTTCGTTCTTCTACGTTGAAGCGTTCGTTTCCACTAACAGTTTGAATTTTTAGGTTTCACTCTGTTTACTCCTATATTGATAGATGTATTTGGAACTCTATCCAACACGGTTTGTGCTAGCTTCTTAAAACTTGACACAATAAAGTAGTTTCACGTTCTATCTCTATGTTTTGTTTCCTCTTGATGTAGCCCTAAGCAGTGACGGCGAGAAAAATTTTCATGGAAAGGGGTTGCCAAGCTTCCAAAAATTACGAATCTCCAGAAATCTCAGCAAATATTTTTTCACCCAAACTGGATGATACTTTCAGGTAATGATCAGTACATTAAGGCGACTTGGTTCCCCAAATTTCGTTCTTCTACGTTGAAGCGTTCGTTTCCAGTAACAGTTTGAATTTTTAGGTTTCACTCTGTTTTCTCCTATATTGATAGATGTATTTGGAACTCTAAATCCAACACGGTTTTTCTAGCTTCTTGAAACTTGACACAATAGTTTCACGTTCTGTCTCTGTGTTTTGTTTCCTCTTGATGAAGCCCTAAGCAGTGACTGGCGAGAAACACTTTCATGGAAAGGGGTTGCCAAGCTTGCAAAAATTACGAATCTCCAGAAATCTCAGCAAATATTTTTTCACCCAAACTGGATGATACTTTCAGGTAATGATCAGTACACTAAGGCGACTTGGTTCCCAAAATTTCGTTCTTCTATGTTGAAGCATTCGTTTCCAGTAACAGTTTGAATTTTTAGGTTTCACTCTGTTTTCTCCTATATTGATAGATGTATTTGGAACTCTAAATCCAACACGGTTTGTGCTAGCTTCTTGAAACTTGACACAATAAAGTAGTTTCACGTTCTATCTCTATGTTTTGTTTCCTCTTGCTGTAGCCCTAAGCAGTGACTGGCGAGAAACACTTTCATGGAAAGGGGTTGCCAAGCTTGCAAAAATTACGAATCTCCAGAAATCTCAGCAAATATTTTTTCACCCAAACTGCATGATACTTTCAGGTAATGATCAGTACACTAAGGAGACTTGGTTCCCCACATTTCGTTCTTCTACGTTGAAGCGTTCGTTTCAAGTAACAGTTTGAATTTTTAGGTTTCACTCTGTTTTCTCCTATATTGATAGATGTATTTGGAACTCTAAATCCAACACGGTTTGTGCTAGCTTCTTGAAACTTGACACAATAAAGAAGTTTCACGTTATATCTCTATGTTTTGTTTCCTCTTGCTGTAGCCCTAAGCAGTGACTGGCAAGAAACACTTTCATGGAAAGGGGTTGCCAAGCTTCCAAAAATTACATATCTCCAGAAATCTCAGCAAATACTTTTTCACCCAAACTGGATGATACTTTCAGGTAATGATCAGTACACTAAGGCGACTTGGTTCCCCAAATTTCGTTCTCTTATGTTGAAGCGTTCGTTTCCAGTAACAGTTTGAATTTTTAGGTTTCACTCTGTTTTCTCCTATATTGATAGATGTATTTGGAAATCTAAATCCAACACGGTTTTTGCTAGCTTCTTGAAACTTGACACAATAGTTTCACGTTCTATCTCTATGTTTTGTTTCTTCTTGATGTAGCCCTAAGCAGTGACTGGCGAGAAACACTTTCATGGAAAGGGGTTGCCAAGCTTCCAAAAATTACGAATCTCCAGAAATCTCAGCAAATATTTTTTCACCCAAACTGGATGATACTTTCAGATAATGATCAGTACACTAAGGCGACTTGGTTCCCCAAATTTCGTTCTCTTATGTTGAAGCGTTCGTTTCCAGTAACAGTTTGAATTTTTAGGTTTCACTCTGTTTTCTCCTATATTGATAGATGTATTTGGAACGCTAAATCCAACACGGTTTATGCTAGCTTCTTGAAACTTGACACTGTACAGTAGTTTCACGTTCTATCTCTATGTTTTGTTTCCTCTTGATGTAGCCCTAAGCAGTGACTGGCGAGAAACACTTTCATGGAAAGGGGTTGCCAAGCTTCCAAAAATTACGAATCTCCAGAAATCTCAGCAAATATTTTTTCACCCAAACTGGATGATACTTTCAGGTAATGATCAGTACACTAAGGCGACTTGGTTCCCCAAATTTCGTTCTTCTATGTTGAAGCGTTCGTTTCCAGTAACAGTTTGCATTTTTAGGTTTCACTCTGTTTTCTCCTATATTGATAGATGTATTTGGAACTCTAAATCCAACACGGTTTGTGCTAGCTTCTTGAAACTTGACACAATAAAGTAGTTTCACGTTCTATCTCTATGTTTTGTTTCCTCTTGCTGTAGCCCTAAGCAGTGACTGGCGAGAAACACTTTCATGGAAAGGGGTTGCCAAGCTTCCAAAAATTACAAATCTGCAGAAATCTCAGCAAATATTTTTTCACCCAAACTGGATGATACTTTCAGGTAATGATCAGTACACTAAGCCCACTTGCTTCACCAAATTTCGTTCTTCTACGTTGAAGCGTTCGTTTCCACTAACAGTTTGAATTTTTAGGTTTCACTCTGTTTACTCCTATATTGATAGATGTATTTGGAACTCTATCCAACACGGTTTGTGCTAGCTTCTTAAAACTTGACACAATAAAGTAGTTTCACGTTCTATCTCTATGTTTTGTTTCCTCTTGATGTAGCCCTAAGCAGTGACTGGCGAGAAAAATTTTCATGGAAAGGGGTTGCCAAGCTTCCAAAAATTACGAATCTCCAGAAATCTCAGCAAATATTTTTTCACCCAAACTGGATGATACTTTCAGGTAATGATCAGTACATTAAGGTGACTTGGTTCCCCAAATTTCGTTCTTCTACGTTGAAGCGTTCGTTTCCAGTAACAGTTTGAATTTTTAGGTTTCACTCTGTTTTCTCCTATATTGATAGATGTATTTGGAACTCTAAATCCAACACGGTTTTTCTAGCTTCTTGAAACTTGACACAATAGTTTCACGTTCTGTCTCTGTTTTTTGTTTCCTCTTGATGTAGCCCTAAGCAGTGACTGGCGAGAAACACTTTCATGGAAAGGGGTTGCCAAGCTTCCAAAAATTACGAATCTCCAGAAATCTCATCAAATATTTTTTCACCCAAACTGGATGATACTTTCAGGTAATGATCAGTACACTAAGGCGACTTGGTTCCCCAAATTTTGTTCTTCTACGTTGAAGCGTTCGTTTCCAGTAACAGTTTGAATTTTTAGGTTTCACTCTGTTTTCTCCTATATTGATAGATGTATTTGGAACTCTAAATCCAACCAGTTTTTTGCTAGCTTCTTGAAACTTGACACAATAAAGTAGTTTCACGTTCTATCTCTATGTTTTGTTTCCTCTTGATGTAGCCCTAAGCAGTGACTGGCAAGAAACACTTTCATGGAAAGGGGTTGCCAAGCTTCCAAAAATTACGAATCTCCAGAAATCACAGCAAATACTTTTTCACCCAAACTGGATGATATTTTCAGGTAATGATCAGTACACTAAGGCCACTTGCTTCACCAAATTTCGTTCTTCTACGTTGAAGCGTTCGTTTCCAGTACCAGTTTGAATTTTTAGGTTTCACTCTGTTTACTCCTTTATTGATAGATGTATTTGGAACTCTAAATCCAACACGGTTTGTGCTAGCTTCTTGAAACTTGACACAATAAAGAAGTTTCACGTTCTATCTCAATGTTTTGTTTCCTCTTGATGTAGCCCTAAGCAGTGACTGGCGAGAAACACTTTCATGGAAAGGGGTTGCCAAGCTTCCAAAAATTACAAATCTCAAGAAATCTCAGCAAATAGTTTTTCACCCAAACTGGATGATACTTTCAGGTAATGATCAGTACACTAAGGCGACTTGGTTCCCAAAATTTCGTTCTTCTATGTTGAAGCATTCGTTTCCAGTAACAGTTTGAATTTTTAGGTTTCACTCTGTTTTCTCCTATATTGATAGATATATTTGGAACTCTAAATCCAACACGGTTTGTGCTAGCTTCTTGAAACTTGACACAATAAAGTAGTTTCAAGTTCTATCTCTATGTTTTGTTTCCTCTTGCTGTAGCCCTAAGCAGTGACTGGCGAGAAACACTTTCATGGAAAGGGGTTGCCAAGCTTGCAAAAATTACGAATCTCCAGAAATCTCAGCAAATATTTTTTCACCCAAACTGCATGATACTTTCAGGTAATGATCAGTACACTAAGGCGACTTGGTTCCCCACATTTCGTTCTTCTACGTTGAAGCGTTCGTTTCCAGTAACAGTTTGAATTTTTAGGTTTCACTCTGTTTTCTCCTATATTGATAGATGTATTTGGAACTCTATCCAACACGGTTTGTGCTAGCTTCTTAAAACTTGACACAATAAAGTAGTTTCACGTTCTATCTCTATGTTTTGTTTCCTCTTGATGTAGCCCTAAGCAGTGACTGGCGAGAAAAATTTTCATGGAAAGGGGTTGCCAAGCTTCCAAAAATTACAAATCTCCAGAAATCTCAGCAAATATTTTTTCACCCAAACTGGATGATACTTTCAGGTAATGATCAGTACATTAAGGCGACTTGGTTCCCCAAATTTCGTTCTTCTACGTTGAAGCGTTCGTTTCCAGTAACAGTTTGAATTTTTAGGTTTCACTGTTTTCTCCTATATTGATAGATGTATTTGGAACTCTAAATCCAACACGGTTTTTCTAGCTTCTTGAAACTTGACACAATAGTTTCACGTTCTGTCTCTGTGTTTTGTTTCCTCTTGATGTAGCCCTAAGCAGTGACTGGCGAGAAACACTTTCATGGAAAGGGGTTGCCAAGCTTGCAAAAATTACGAATCTCCAGAAATCTCAGCAAATATTTTTTCACCCAAACTGGATGATACTTTCAGGTAATGATCAGTACACTAAGGCCACTTGCTTCACCAAATTTCGTTCTTCTACGTTGAAGCGTTCGTTTCCAGTACCAGTTTGAATTTTTAGGTTTCACTCTGTTTACTCCTATATTGATAGATGTATTTGGAACTCTAAATCCAACACGGTTTGTGCTAGCTTCTTGAAACTTGACACAATAAATTAGTTTCACGTTCTATCTCAATGTTTTGTTTCCTCTTGATGTAGCCCTAAGCAGTGACTGGCGAGAAACACTTTCATGGAAAGGGGTTGCCAAGCTTCCAAAAATTACAAATCTCAAGAAATCTCAGCAAATAGTTTTTCACCCAAACTGGATGATACTTTCAGGTAATGATCAGTACACTAAGGCGACTTGGTTCCCAAAATTTCGTTCTTCTATGTTGAAGCATTCGTTTCCAGTAACAGTTTGAATTTTTAGGTTTCACTCTGTTTTCTCCTATATTGATAGATATATTTGGAACTCTAAATCCACAACGGTTTGTGCTAGCTTCTTGAAACTTGACACAATAAAGTAGTTTCACGTTCTATCTCTATGTTTTGTTTCCTCTTGCTGTAGCCCTAAGCAGTGACTGGCGAGAAACACTTTCATGGAAAGGGGTTGCCAAGCTTGCTAAAATTACGAATCTCCAGAAATCTCAGCAAATATTTTTTCACCCAAACTGCATGATACTTTCAGGTAATGATCAGTACACTAAGGCGACTTGGTTCCCCACATTTCGTTCTTCTACGTTGAAGCATTCGTTTCCAGTAACAGTTTGAATTTTTAGGTTTCACTCTGTTTTCTCCTATATTGATAGATGTATTTGGAACTCTAAATCCAACACAGTTTGTGCTAGCTTCTTGAAACTTGACACAATAAAGAAGTTTCACGTTCTATCTCTATGTTTTGTTTCCTCTTGATGTAGCCCTAAGCAGTGACTGGCGAGAAACACTTTCATGGAAAGAGGTTGCCAAGCTTCCAAAAATTACAAATCTCCAGAAATCTCAGCAAATACTTTTTCACCCAAACTGGATGATACTTTCAGGTAATGATCAGTACACTAAGGCGACTTGGTTCCCCAAATTTCGTTCTTCTACGTTGAAGCGTTCGTTTCCAGTAACAGTTTGAATTTTTAGGTTTCACTCTGTTTTCTCCTATATTGATAGATGTATTTGGAACTCTAAATCCAACACGGTTTGTGCTAGCTTCTTGAAACTTGACACAATAAAGAAGTTTCACGTTCTATCTCTATGTTTTGTTTCCTCTTGATGTAGCCCTAAGCAGTGACTGGCGAGAAACACTTTCATGGAAAGGGGTTGCCAAGCTTCCAAAAATTACAAATCTCCAGAAATCTCAGCAAATATTTTTTCACCCAAACTGGATGATACTTTCAGGTAATGATCAGTACACTAAGCCCACTTGCTTCACCAAATTTCGTTCTTCTACGTTGAAGCGTTCGTTTCCACTAACAGTTTGAATTTTTAGGTTTCACTCTGTTTACTCCTATATTGATAGATGTATTTGGAACTCTATCCAACACGGTTTGTGCTAGCTTCTTAAAACTTGACACAATAAAGTAGTTTCACGTTCTATCTCTATGTTTTGTTTCCTCTTGATGTAGCCCTAAGCAGTGACTGGCGAGAAAAATTTTCATGGAAAGGGGTTGCCAAGCTTCCAAAAATTACGAATCTCCAGAAATCTCAGCAAATATTTTTTCACCCAAACTGGATGATACTTTCAGGTAATGATCAGTACATTAAGGCGACTTGGTTCCCCAAATTTCGTTCTTCTACATTGAAGCGTTCGTTTCCAGTAACAGTTTGAATTTTTAGGTTTCACTCTGTTTTCTCCTATATTGATAGATGTATTTGGAACTCTAAATCCAACACGGTTTTTCTAGCTTCTTGAAACTTGACACAATAGTTTCACGTTCTGTCTCTGTGTTTTGTTTCCTCTTGATGAAGCCCTAAGCAGTGACTGGCGAGAAACACTTTCAGGGAAAGGGGTTGCCAAGCTTGCAAAAATTACGAATCTCCAGAAATCTCAGCAAATATTTTTTCACCCAAACTGCATGATACTTTCAGGTAATGATCAGTACACTAAGGCGACTTGGTTCCCCACATTTCGTTCTTCTACGTTGAAGCATTCGTTTCCAGTAACAGTTTGAATTTTTAGGTTTCACTCTGTTTTCTCCTATATTGATAGATGTATTTGGAACTCTATCCAACACGGTTTGTGCTAGCTTCTTAAAACTTGACACAATAAAGTAGTTTCACGTTCTATCTCTATGTTTTGTTTCCTCTTGATGTAGCCCTAAGCAGTGACTGGCGAGAAAAATTTTCATGGAAAGGGGTTGCCAAGCTTCCAAAAATTACAAATCTCCAGAAATCTCAGCAAATATTTTTTCACCCAAACTGGATGATACTTTCAGGTAATGATCAGTACATTAAGGCGACTTGGTTCCCCAAATTTCGTTCTTCTACGTTGAAGCGTTCGTTTCCAGTAACAGTTTGAATTTTTAGGTTTCACTCTGTTTTCTCCTATATTGATAGATGTATTTGGAACTCTAAATCCAACACGGTTTTTCTAGCTTCTTGAAACTTGACACAATAGTTTCACGTTCTGTCTCTGTGTTTTGTTTCCTCTTGATGTAGCCCTAAGCAGTGACTGGCGAGAAACACTTTCATGGAAAGGGGTTGCCAAGCTTGCAAAAATTACGAATCTCCAGAAATCTCAGCAAATATTTTTTCACCCAAACTGGATGATACTTTCAGGTAATGATCAGTACACTAAGGCCACTTGCTTCACCAAATTTCGTTCTTCTACGTTGAAGCGTTCGTTTCCAGTACCAGTTTGAATTTTTAGGTTTCACTCTGTTTACTCCTATATTGATAGATGTATTTGGAACTCTATCCAACACGGTTTGTGCTAGCTTCTTAAAACTTGACACAATAAAGTAGTTTCACGTTCTATCTCTATGTTTTGTTTCCTCTTGATGTAGCCCTAAGCAGTGACTGGCGAGAAAAATTTTCATGGAAAGGGGTTGCCAAGCTTCCAAAAATTACGAATCTCCAGAAATCTCAGCAAATATTTTTTCACCCAAACTGGATGATACTTTCAGGTAATGATCAGTACATTAAGGCGACTTGGTTCCCCAAATTTCGTTCTTCTACATTGAAGCGTTCGTTTCCAGTAACAGTTTGAATTTTTAGGTTTCACTCTGTTTTCTCCTATATTGATAGATGTATTTGGAACTCTAAATCCAACACGGTTTTTCTAGCTTCTTGAAACTTGACACAATAGTTTCACGTTCTGTCTCTGTGTTTTGTTTCCTCTTGATGAAGCCCTAAGCAGTGACTGGCGAGAAACACTTTCAGGGAAAGGGGTTGCCAAGCTTGCAAAAATTACGAATCTCCAGAAATCTCAGCAAATATTTTTTCACCCAAACTGCATGATACTTTCAGGTAATGATCAGTACACTAAGGCGACTTGGTTCCCCACATTTCGTTCTTCTACGTTGAAGCGTTCGTTTCCAGTAACAGTTTGAATTTTTAGGTTTCACTCTGTTTTCTCCTATATTGATAGATGTATTTGGAACTCTATCCAACACGGTTTGTGCTAGCTTCTTAAAACTTGACACAATAAAGTAGTTTCACGTTCTATCTCTATGTTTTGTTTCCTCTTGATGTAGCCCTAAGCAGTGACTGGCGAGAAAAATTTTCATGGAAAGGGGTTGCCAAGCTTCCAAAAATTACAAATCTCCAGAAATCTCAGCAAATATTTTTTCACCCAAACTGGATGATACTTTCAGGTAATGATCAGTACATTAAGGCGACTTGGTTCCCCAAATTTCGTTCTTCTACGTTGAAGCGTTCGTTTCCAGTAACAGTTTGAATTTTTAGGTTTCACTCTGTTTTCTCCTATATTGATAGATGTATTTGGAACTCTAAATCCAACACGGTTTTTCTAGCTTCTTGAAACTTGACACAATAGTTTCACGTTCTGTCTCTGTGTTTTGTTTCCTCTTGATGTAGCCCTAAGCAGTGACTGGCGAGAAACACTTTCATGGAAAGGGGTTGCCAAGCTTGCAAAAATTACGAATCTCCAGAAATCTCAGCAAATATTTTTTCACCCAAACTGGATGATACTTTCAGGTAATGATCAGTACACTAAGGCGACTTGGTTCCCCAAATTTCGTTCTTCTACGTTGAAGCGTTCGTTTCCAGTACCAGTTTGAATTTTTAGGTTTCACTCTGTTTACTCCTATATTGATAGATGTATTTGGAACTCTAAATCCAACACGGTTTGTGCTAGCTTCTTGAAACTTGACACAATAAATTAGTTTCACGTTCTATCTCAATGTTTTGTTTCCTCTTGATGTAGCCCTAAGCAGTGACTGGCGAGAAACACTTTCATGGAAAGGGGTTGCCAAGCTTCCAAAAATTACAAATCTCAAGAAATCTCAGCAAATAGTTTTTCACCCAAACTGGATGATACTTTCAGGTAATGATCAGTACACTAAGGCGACTTGGTTCCCAAAATTTCGTTCTTCTATGTTGAAGCATTCGTTTCCAGTAACAGTTTGAATTTTTAGGTTTCACTCTGTTTTCTCCTATATTGATAGATATATTTGGAACTCTAAATCCACAACGGTTTGTGCTAGCTTCTTGAAACATGACACAATAAAGTAGTTTCACGTTCTATCTCTATGTTTTGTTTCCTCTTGCTGTAGCCCTAAGCAGTGACTGGCGAGAAACACTTTCATGGAAAGGGGTTGCCAAGCTTGCTAAAATTACGAATCTCCAGAAATCTCAGCAAATATTTTTTCACCCAAACTGCATGATACTTTCAGGTAATGATCAGTACACTAAGGCGACTTGGTTCCCCACATTTCGTTCTTCTACGTTGAAGCGTTCGTTTCCAGTAACAGTTTGAATTTTTAGGTTTCACTCTGTTTTCTCCTATATTGATAGATGTATTTGGAACTCTAAATCCAACACAGTTTGTGCTAGCTTCTTGAAACTTGACACAATAAAGAAGTTTCACGTTCTATCTCTATGTTTTGTTTCCTCTTGATGTAGCCCTAAGCAGTGACTGGCGAGAAACACTTTCATGGAAAGGGGTTGCCAAGCTTCCAAAAATTACAAATCTCCAGAAATCTCAGCAAATACTTTTTCACCCAAACTGGATGATACTTTCAGGTAATGATCAGTACACTAAGGCGACTTGGTTCCCCAAATTTCGTTCTTCTACGTTGAAGCGTTCGTTTCCAGTAACAGTTTGAATTTTTAGGTTTCACTCTGTTTTCTCCTATATTGATAGATGTATTTGGAACTCTAAATCCAACACGGTTTTTGCTAGCTTCTTGAAACTTGACACAATAGTTTCACGTTCTATCTCTATGTTTTGTTTCCTCTTGATGTAGCCCTAAGCAGTGACTGGCGAGAAACACTTTCATGGAAAGGGGTTGCCAAGCTTCCAAAAATTACGAATCTCCAGAAATCTCAGCAAATATTTTTTTCACCCAAACTGGATGATACTTTCAGGTAATGATCAGTACACTAAGGCGACTTGGTTCCCCAAATTTCGTTCTTCTATGTTGAAGCATTCGTTTCCAGTAACAGTTTGAATTTTTAGGTTTCACTCTGTTTACTCCTATATCGATAGATGTATTTGGAACTCTATCCAACACGGTTTGTGCTAGCTTCTTAAAACTTGACACAATAAAGTAGTTTCAAGTTCTATCTCTATGTTTTGTTTCCTCTTGATGTAGCCCTAAGCAGTGACTGGCGAGAAAAATTTTCATGGAAAGGGGTTGCCAAGCTTGCAAAAATTACGAATCTCCAGAAATCTCAGCAAATATTTTTTCACCCAAACTGGATGATACTTTTAGGTAATGATCAGTACATTAAGGCGACTTGGTTCCCCAAATTTCGTTCTTCTACGTTGAAGCGTTCGTTTCCAGTAACAGTTTGAATTTTTAGGTTTCACTCTGTTTTCTCCTATATTGATAGATGTATTTGGAACTCTAAATCCAACACGGTTTTTCTAGCTTCTTGAAACTTGACACAATAGTTTCACGTTCTGTCTCTGTGTTTTGTTTCCTCTTGATGTAGCCCTAAGCCGTGACTGGCGAGAAACACTTTCATGGAAAGGCGTTGCCAAGCTTCCAAAAATTACAAATCTCCAGAAATCTCAGCAAATATTTTTTCACCCAAACTGGATGATTCTTTCAGGTAATGATCAGTACACTAAGCCCACTTGCTTCACCAAATTTCGTTCTTCTACGTTGAAGCGTTCGTTTCCACTAACAGTTTGAATTTTTAGGTTTCACTCTGTTTACTCCTATATTGATAGATGTATTTGGAACTCTATCCAACACGGTTTGTGCTAGCTTCTTAAAACTTGACACAATAAAGTAGTTTCACGTTCTATCTCTATGTTTTGTTTCCTCTTGATGTAGCCCTAAGCAGTGACTGGCGAGAAAAATTTTCATGGAAAGGGGTTGCCAAGCTTCCAAAAATTACGAATCTCCAGAAATCTCAGCAAATATTTTTTCACCCAAACTGGATGATACTTTCAGGTAATGATCAGTACATTAAGGCGACTTGGTTCCCCAAATTTCGTTCTTCTACGTTGAAGCGTTCGTTTCCAGTAACAGTTTGAATTTTTAGGTTTCACTCTGTTTTCTCCTATATTGATAGATGTATTTGGAACTCTAAATCCAACACGGTTTGTGCTAGCTTCTTGAAACTTGACACAATAAAGAAGTTTCACGTTCTATCTCTATGTTTTGTTTCCTCTTGATGTAGCCCTAAGCAGTGACTGGCGAGAAACACTTTCATGGAAAGGGGTTGCCAAGCTTCCAAAAATTACAAATCTCCAGAAATCTCAGCAAATATTTTTTCACCCAAACTGGATGATACTTTCAGGTAATGATCAGTACACTAAGCCCACTTGCTTCACCAAATTTCGTTCTTCTACGTTGAAGCGTTCGTTTCCACTAACAGTTTGAATTTTTAGGTTTCACTCTGTTTACTCCTATATTGATAGATGTATTTGGAACTCTATCCAACACGGTTTGTGCTAGCTTCTTAAAACTTGACACAATAAAGTAGTTTCACGTTCTATCTCTATGTTTTGTTTCCTCTTGATGTAGCCCTAAGCAGTGACTGGCGAGAAAAATTTTCATGGAAAGGGGTTGCCAAGCTTCCAAAAATTACGAATCTCCAGAAATCTCAGCAAATATTTTTTCACCCAAACTGGATGATACTTTCAGGTAATGATCAGTACATTAAGGCGACTTGGTTCCCCAAATTTCGTTCTTCTACATTGAAGCGTTCGTTTCCAGTAACAGTTTGAATTTTTAGGTTTCACTCTGTTTTCTCCTATATTGATAGATGTATTTGGAACTCTAAATCCAACACGGTTTTTCTAGCTTCTTGAAACTTGACACAATAGTTTCACGTTCTGTCTCTGTGTTTTGTTTCCTCTTGATGAAGCCCTAAGCAGTGACTGGCGAGAAACACTTTCAGGGAAAGGGGTTGCCAAGCTTGCAAAAATTACGAATCTCCAGAAATCTCAGCAAATATTTTTTCACCCAAACTGGATGATACTTTCAGGTAATGATCAGTACACTAAGGCGACTTGGTTCCCAAAATTTCGTTCTTCTATGTTGAAGCATTCGTTTCCAGTAACAGTTTGAATTTTTAGGTTTCACTCTGTTTTCTCCTATATTGATAGATATATTTGGAACTCTAAATCCAACACGGTTTGTGCTAGCTTCTTGAAACTTGACACAATAAAGTAGTTTCACGTTCTATCTCTATGTTTTGTTTCCTCTTGCTGTAGCCCTAAGCAGTGACTGGCGAGAAACACTTTCATGGAAAGGGGTTGCCAAGCTTGCAAAAATTACGAATCTCCAGAAATCTCAGCAAATATTTTTTCACCCAAACTGCATGATACTTTCAGGTAATGATCAGTACACTAAGGAGACTTGGTTCCCCACATTTCGTTCTTCTACGTTGAAGCGTTCGTTTCCAGTAACAGTTTGAATTTTTAGGTTTCACTCTGTTTTCTCCTATATTGATAGATGTATTTGGAACTCTAAATCCAACACGGTTTGTGCTAGCTTCTTGAAACTTGACACAATAAAGAAGTTTCACGTTCTATCTCTATGTTTTGTTTCCTCTTGATGTAGCCCTAAGCAGTGACTGGCGAGAAACACTTTCATGGAAAGGGGTTGCCAAGCTTCCAAAAATTACAAATCTCCAGAAATCTCAGCAAATATTTTTTCACCCAAACTGGATGATACTTTCAGGTAATGATCAGTACACTAAGCCCACTTGCTTCACCAAATTTCGTTCTTCTACGTTGAAGCGTTCGTTTCCACTAACAGTTTGAATTTTTAGGTTTCACTCTGTTTACTCCTATATTGATAGATGTATTTGGAACTCTATCCAACACGGTTTGTGCTAGCTTCTTAAAACTTGACACAATAAAGTAGTTTCACGTTCTATCTCTATGTTTTGTTTCCTCTTGATGTAGCCCTAAGCAGTGACTGGCGAGAAAAATTTTCATGGAAAGGGGTTGCCAAGCTTCCAAAAATTACGAATCTCCAGAAATCTCAGCAAATATTTTTTCACCCAAACTGGATGATACTTTCAGGTAATGATCAGTACATTAAGGCGACTTGGTTCCCCAAATTTCGTTCTTCTACATTGAAGCGTTCGTTTCCAGTAACAGTTTGAATTTTTAGGTTTCACTCTGTTTTCTCCTATATTGATAGATGTATTTGGAACTCTAAATCCAACACGGTTTTTCTAGCTTCTTGAAACTTGACACAATAGTTTCACGTTCTGTCTCTGTGTTTTGTTTCCTCTTGATGAAGCCCTAAGCAGTGACTGGCGAGAAACACTTTCAGGGAAAGGGGTTGCCAAGCTTGCAAAAATTACGAATCTCCAGAAATCTCAGCAAATATTTTTTCACCCAAACTGGATGATACTTTCAGGTAATGATCAGTACACTAAGGCGACTTGGTTCCCAAAATTTCGTTCTTCTATGTTGAAGCATTCGTTTCCAGTAACAGTTTGAATTTTTAGGTTTCACTCTGTTTTCTCCTATATTGATAGATATATTTGGAACTCTAAATCCAACACGGTTTGTGCTAGCTTCTTGAAACTTGACACAATAAAGTAGTTTCACGTTCTATCTCTATGTTTTGTTTCCTCTTGCTGTAGCCCTAAGCAGTGACTGGCGAGAAACACTTTCATGGAAAGGGGTTGCCAAGCTTGCAAAAATTACGAATCTCCAGAAATCTCAGCAAATATTTTTTCACCCAAACTGCATGATACTTTCAGGTAATGATCAGTACACTAAGGAGACTTGGTTCCCCACATTTCGTTCTTCTACGTTGAAGCGTTCGTTTCCAGTAACAGTTTGAATTTTTAGGTTTCACTCTGTTTTCTCCTATATTGATAGATGTATTTGGAACTCTAAATCCAACACGGTTTGTGCTAGCTTCTTGAAACTTGACACAATAAAGAAGTTTCACGTTCTATCTCTATGTTTTGTTTCCTCTTGATGTAGCCCTAAGCAGTGACTGGCGAGAAACCCTTTCATGGAAAGGGGTTGCCAAGCTTCCAAAAATTACAAATCTCCAGAAATCTCAGCAAATACTTTTTCACCCAAACTGGATGATACTTTCAGGTAATGATCAGTACACTAAGGCGACTTGGTTCCCCAAATTTCGTTCTCTTATGTTGAAGCGTTCGTTTCCAGTAACAGTTTGAATTTTTAGGTTTCACTCTGTTTTCTCCTATATTGATAGATGTATTTGGAACTCTAAATCCAACACGGTTTTTGCTAGCTTCTTGAAACTTGACACAATAGTTTCACGTTCTATCTCTATGTTTTGTTTCTTCTTGATGTAGCCCTAAGCAGTGACTGGCGAGAAACACTTTCATGGAAAGGGGTTGCCAAGCTTCCAAAAATTAAGAATCTCCAGAAATCTCAGCAAATATTTTTTCACCCAAACTGGATGATACTTTCAGATAATGATCAGTACACAAAGGCGACTTGGTTCCCCAAATTTCGTTCTCTTATGTTGAAGCGTTCGTTTCCAGTAACAGTTTGAATTTTTAGGTTTCACTCTGTTTTCTCCTATATTGATAGATGTATTTGGAACGCTAAATCCAACACGGTTTATGCTAGCTTCTTGAAACTTGACACTGTACAGTAGTTTCACGTTCTATCTCTATGTTTTGTTTCCTCTTGATGTAGCCCTAAGCAGTGACTGGCGAGAAACACTTTCATGGAAAGGGGTTGCCAAGCTTCCAAAAATTACGAATCTCCAGAAATCTCAGCAAATATTTTTTCACCCAAACTGGATGATACTTTCAGGTAATGATCAGTACACTAAGGCGACTTGGTTCCCCAAATTTCGTTCTTCTATGTTGAAGCGTTCGTTTCCAGTAACAGTTTGCATTTTTAGGTTTCACTCTGTTTTCTCCTATATTGATAGATGTATTTGGAACTCTAAATCCAACACGGTTTGTGCTAGCTTCTTGAAACTTGACACAATAAAGTAGTTTCACGTTCTATCTCTATGTTTTGTTTCCTCTTGCTGTAGCCCTAAGCAGTGACTGGCGAGAAACACTTTCAAGGAAAGGGGTTGCCAAGCTTCCAAAAATTACAAATCTCCAGAAATCTCAGCAAATATTTTTTCACCCAAACTGGATGATACTTTCAGGTAATGATCAGTACACTAAGCCCACTTGCTTCACCAAATTTCGTTCCTCTACGTTGAAGCGTTCGTTTCCACTAACAGTTTGAATTTTTAGGTTTCACTCTGTTTACTCCTATATTGATAGATGTATTTGAAATTCTATCCAACACGGTTTGTGCTAGCTTCTTAAAACTTGACACAATAAAGTAGTTTCACGTTCTATCTCTATGTTTTGTTTCCTCTTGATGTAGCCCTAAGCAGTGACTGGCGAGAAAAATTTTCATGGAAAGGGGTTGCCAAGCTTCCAAAAATTACGAATCTCCAGAAATCTCAGCAAATATTTTTTCACCCAAACTGGATGATACTTTCAGGTAATGATCAGTACATTAAGGTGACTTGGTTCCCCAAATTTCGTTCTTCTACGTTGAAGCGTTCGTTTCCAGTAACAGTTTGAATTTTTAGGTTTCACTCTGTTTTCTCCTATATTGATAGATGTATTTGGAACTCTAAATCCAACACGGTTTGTGCTAGCTTCTTGAAACTTGACACAATAGTTTCACGTTCTATCTCTATGTTTTGTTTCCTCTTGATGTAGCCCTAAGCAGTGACTGGCGAGAAAAATTTTCATGGAAAGGGGTTGCCAAGCTTCCAAAAATTACAAATCTCCAGAAATCTCAGCAAATATTTTTTCACCCAAACTGGATGATACTTTCAGGTAATGATCAGTACACTAAGGCGACTTGGTTCCCCAAATTTCGTTCTTCTACGTTGAAGCGTTCGTTTCCAGTAACAGTTTGAATTTTTAGGTTTCACTCTGTTTTCTCCTATATTGATAGATGTATTTGGAACTCTAAATCCAACCAGTTTTTTGCTAGCTTCTTGAAACTTGACACAATAAAGTAGTTTCACGTTCTATCTCTATGTTTTGTTTCCTCTTGATGTAGCCCTAAGCAGTGACTGGCAAGAAACACTTTCATGGAAAGGGGTTGCCAAGCTTCCAAAAATTACAAATCTCCAGAAATCACAGCAAATACTTTTTCACCCAAACTGGATGATATTTTCAGGTAATGATCAGTACACTAAGGCCACTTGCTTCACCAAATTTCGTTCTTCTACGTTGAAGCGTTCGTTTCCAGTACCAGTTTGAATTTTTAGGTTTCACTCTGTTTACTCCTATATTGATAGATGTATTTGGAACTCTAAATCCAACACGGTTTGTGCTAGCTTCTTGAAACTTGACACAATAAAGAAGTTTCACGTTCTATCTCAATGTTTTGTTTCCTCTTGATGTAGCCCTAAGCAGTGACTGGCGAGAAACACTTTCATGGAAAGGGGTTGCCAAGCTTCCAAAAATTACAAATCTCAAGAAATCTCAGCAAATAGTTTTTCACCCAAACTGGATGATACTTTCAGGTAATGATCAGTACACTAAGGCGACTTGGTTCCCAAAATTTCGTTGTTCTATGTTGAAGCATTCGTTTCCAGTAACAGTTTGAATTTTTAGGTTTCACTCTGTTTTCTCCTATATTGATAGATATATTTGGAACTCTAAATCCAACACGGTTTGTGCTAGCTTCTTGAAACTTGACACAATAAAGTAGTTTCAAGTTCTATCTCTATGTTTTGTTTCCTCTTGCTGTAGCCCTAAGCAGTGACTGGCGAGAAACACTTTCATGGAAAGGGGTTGCCAAGCTTGCAAAAATTACGAATCTCCAGAAATCTCAGCAAATATTTTTTCACCCAAACTGGATGATACTTTCAGGTAATGATCAGTACACTAAGGCGACTTGGTTCCCCACATTTCGTTCTTCTACGTTGAAGCGTTCGTTTCCAGTAACAGTTTGAATTTTTAGGTTTCACTCTGTTTTCTCCTGTATTGATAGATGTATTTGGAACTCTAAATCCAACACGGTTTGTGCTAGCTTCTTGAAACTTGACACAATAAAGAAGTTTCACGTTCTATCTCTATGTTTTGTTTCCTCTTGATGTAGCCCTAAGCAGTGACTGGCGAGAAACACTTTCATGGAAAGGGGTTGCCAAGCTTCCAAAAATTACAAATCTCCAGAAATCTCAGCAAATATTTTTTCACCCAAACTGGATGATACTTTCAGGTAATGATCAGTACACTAAGCCCACTTGCTTCACCAAATTTCGTTCTTCTACGTTGAAGCGTTCGTTTCCACTAACAGTTTGAATTTTTAGGTTTCACTCTGTTTACTCCTATATTGATAGATGTATTTGGAACTCTATCCAACACGGTTTGTGCTAGCTTCTTAAAACTTTACACAATAAAGTAGTTTCACGTTCTATCTCTATGTTTTGTTTCCTCTTGATGTAGCCCTAAGCAGTGACTGGCGAGAAAAATTTTCATGGAAAGTGGTTGCCAAGCTTCCAAAAATTACGAATCTCCAGAAATCTCAGCAAATATTTTTTCACCCAAACTGGATGATACTTTCAGGTAATGATCAGTACATTAAGGCGACTTGGTTCCCCAAATTTCGTTCTTCTACGTTGAAGCGTTCGTTTCCAGTAACAGTTTGAATTTTTAGGTTTCACTCTGTTTTCTCCTATATTGATAGATGTATTTGGAACTCTAAATCCAACACGGTTTTTCTAGCTTCTTGAAACTTGACACAATAGTTTCACGTTCTGTCTCTGTGTTTTGTTTCCTCTTGATGTAGCCCTAAGCAGTGACTGGCGAGAAACACTTTCATGGAAAGGGGTTGCCAAGCTTCCAAAAATTACGAATCTCCAGAAATCTCAGCAAATATTTTTTCACCCAAACTGCATGATACTTTCAGGTAATGATCAGTACACTAAGGCGACTTGGTTCCCCAAATTTCGTTCTTCTACGTTGAAGCGTTCGTTTCCAGTAACAGTTTGAATTTTTAGGTTTCACTCTGTTTTCTCCTATATTGATAGATGTATTTGGAACTCTAAATCCAACACGGTTTTTGCTAGCTTCTTGAAACTTGACACAATAGTTTCACGTTCTATCTCTATGTTTTGTTTCCTCTTGATGTAGCCCTAAGCAGTGACTGGCGAGAAACACTTTCATGGAAAGGTGTTGCCAAGCTTCCAAAAATTACGAATCTCCAGAAATCTCAGCAAATATTTTTTCACCCAAACTGGATGATACTTTCAGGTAATGATCAGTACACTAAGGCGACTTGGTTCCCCAAATTTCGTTCTTCTATGTTGAAGCATTCGTTTCCAGTAACAGTTTGAATTTTTAGGTTTCACTCTGTTTACTCCTATATCGATAGATGTATTTGGAACTCTATCCAACACGGTTTGTGCTAGCTTCTTGAAACTTGACACAATAAAGTAGTTTCACGTTCTATCTCTATGTTTTGTTTCCTCTTGATGTAGCCCTAAGCAGTGACTGGCGAGAAAAATTTTCATGGAAAGGGGTTGCCAAGCTTCCAAAAATTACGAATCTCCAGAAATCTCAGCAAATATTTTTTCACCCAAACTGGATGATACTTTTAGGTAATGATCAGTACATTAAGGAGACTTGGTTCCCCAAATTTCGTTCTTCTACGTTGAAGCGTTCGTTTCCAGTAACAGTTTGAATTTTTAGGTTTCACTCTGTTTTCTCCTATATTGATAGATGTATTTGGAACTCTAAATCCAACACGGTTTTTCTAGCTTCTTGAAACTTGACACAATAGTTTCACGTTCTGTCTCTGTGTTTTGTTTCCTCTTGATGTAGCCCTAAGCCGTGACTGGCGAGAAACACTTTCATGGAAAGGCGTTGCCAAGCTTCCAAAAATTACAAATCTCCAGAAATCTCAGCAAATATTTTTTCACCCAAACTGGATGATTCTTTCAGGTAATGATCAGTACACTAAGCCCACTTCCTTCACCAAATTTCGTTCTTCTACGTTGAAGCGTTCGTTTCCACTAACAGTTTGAATTTTTAGGTTTCACTCTGTTTACTCCTATATTGATAGATGTATTTGGAACTCTATCCAACACGGTTTGTGCTAGCTTCTTAAAACTTGACACAATAAAGTAGTTTCACGTTCTATCTCTATGTTTTGTTTCCTCTTGATGTAGCCCTAAGCAGTGACTGGCGAGAAAAATTTTCATGGAAAGGGGTTGCCAAGCTTCCAAAAATTACGAATCTCCAGAAATCTCAGCAAATATTTTTTCACCCAAACTGGATGATACTTTCAGGTAATGATCAGTACATTAAGGCGACTTGGTTCCCCAAATTTCGTTCTTCTACGTTGAAGCGTTCGTTTCCAGTAACAGTTTGAATTTTTAGGTTTCACTCTGTTTTCTCCTATATTGATAGATGTATTTGGAACTCTAAATCCAACACGGTTTGTGCTAGCTTCTTGAAACTTGACACAATAAAGAAGTTTCACGTTCTATCTCTATGTTTTGTTTCCTCTTGATGTAGCCCTAAGCAGTGACTGGCGAGAAACACTTTCATGGAAAGGGGTTGCCAAGCTTCCAAAAATTACAAATCTCCAGAAATCTCAGCAAATATTTTTTCACCCAAACTGGATGATACTTTCAGGTAATGATCAGTACACTAAGCCCACTTGCTTCACCAAATTTCGTTCTTCTACGTTGAAGCGTTCGTTTCCACTAACAGTTTGAATTTTTAGGTTTCACTCTGTTTACTCCTATATTGATAGATGTATTTGGAACTCTATCCAACACGGTTTGTGCTAGCTTCTTAAAACTTGACACAATAAAGTAGTTTCACGTTCTATCTCTATGTTTTGTTTCCTCTTGATGTAGCCCTAAGCAGTGACTGGCGAGAAAAATTTTCATGGAAAGGGGTTGCCAAGCTTCCAAAAATTACGAATCTCCAGAAATCTCAGCAAATATTTTTTCACCCAAACTGGATGATACTTTCAGGTAATGATCAGTACACTAAGGCGACTTGGTTCCCCAAATTTCGTTCTTCTATGTTGAAGCATTCGTTTCCAGTAACAGTTTGAATTTTTAGGTTTCACTCTGTTTTCTCCTATATTGATAGATGTATTTGGAACTCTAAATCCAATACGGTTTGTGCTAGCTTCTTGAAACTTGACACAATAAAGTAGGTTCACGTTCTATCTCTATGTTTTGTTTCCTCTTGCTGTAGCCCTAAGCAGTGACTGGCGAGAAACACTTTCATTGAAAGGGGTTGCCAAGCTTCCAAAAATTACGAATCTCCAGAAATCTCAGCAAATACTTTTTCACCCAAACTGGATGATATTTTCAGGTAATGATCAGTACACTAAGGCCACTTGCTTCACGAAATTTCGTTCTTCTACGTTGAAGCGTTCGTTTCCAGTAACAGTTTGAATTTTTAGGTTTCACTCTGTTTATCCTATATTGATAGATGTATTTGGAACTCTAAATCCAACACGGTTTGTGCTAGCTTCTTGAAACTTGACACAATAAATTAGTTTCACGTTCTATCTCTATGTTTTGTTTCCTCTTGATGTAGCCCTAAGCAGTGACTGGCGAGAAAAATTTTCATGGAAAGGGGTTGCCAAGCTTCCAAAAATTACGAATCTCCAGAAATCGCAGCAAATATTTTTTCACCCAAACTGGATGATACTTTCAGGTAATGATCAGTACACTAAGGCGACTTGGTTCCCCAAATTTCGTTCTTCTACGTTGAAGCGTTCGTTTCCTGTAACAGTTTGAATTTTTAGGTTTCACTCTGTTTTCTCCTATATTGATAGATGTATTTGGAACTCTAAATCCAACACGGTTTGTGCTAGCTTCTTGAAACTTGACACAATAGTTTCACGTTCTATCTCTATGTTTTGTTTCCTCTTGATGTAGCCCTAAGCAGTGACTGGCGAGAAAAATTTTCATGGAAAGGGGTTGCCAAGCTTCCAAAAATTACAAATCTCCAGAAATCTCAGCAAATATTTTTTCACCCAAACTGGATGATACTTTCAGGTAATGATCAGTACACTAAGGCGACTTGGTTCCCCAAATTTCGTTCTTCTACGTTGAAGCGTTCGTTTCCAGTAACAGTTTGAATTTTTAGGTTTCACTCTGTTTTCTCCTATATTGATAGATGTATTTGGAACTCTAAATCCAACACGGTTTTTGCTAGCTTCTTGAAACTTGACACAATAGTTTCACGTTCTATCTCTATGTTTTGTTTCCTCTTGATGTAGCCCTAAGCAGTGACTGGCGAGAAACACTTTCATGGAAAGGGGTTGCCAAGCTTCCAAAAATTACGAATCTCCAGAAATCTCAGCAAATATTTTTTCACCCAAACTGGATGATACTTTCAGGTAATGATCAGTACACTAAGGCGACTTGGTTCCCCAAATTTCGCTCTCTTATGTTGAAGCGTTCGTTTCCAGTAACAGTTTGAATTTTTAGGTTTCACTCTGTTTTCTCCTATATTGATAGATGTATTTGGAACTCTAAATCCAACACGGTTTTTGCTAGCTTCTTGAAACTTGACACAATAGTTCCACGTTCTATCTCTATGTTTTGTTTCCTCTTGATGTAGCCCTAAGCAGTGACTGGCGAGAAACACTTTCATGGAAAGGGGTTGCCAAGCTTCCAAATATTATGAATCTCCAGAAATCTCAGCAAATATTTTTTCACCCACACTGGATGATACTTTCAGGTAATGATCAGTACACTAAGGCGACTTGGTTCCCCAAATTTCGTTCTTCTACGTTGAAGCGTTCGTTTCCTGTAACAGTTTGAATTTTTAGGTTTCACTCTGTTTTCTCCTATATTGATAGATGTATTTGGAACTCTAAATCCAACACGGTTTGTGCTAGCTTCTTGAAACTTGACACAATAAAGTAGTTTCCGTTCTATCTCTATGTTTTGTTTCCTCTTGATGTAGCCCTAAGCAGTGACTGGCGAGAAAAATTTTCATGGAAAGGGGTTGCCAAGCTTCCAAAAATTACAAATCTCCAGAAATCTCAGCAAATATTTTTTCACCCAAACTGGATGATACTTTCAGGTAATGATCAGTACACTAAGGCGACTTGGTTCCCCAAATTTCGTTCTTCTACGTTGAAGCGTTCGTTTCCAGTAACAGTTTGAATTTTTAGGTTTCACTCTGTTTTCTCCTATATTGATAGATGTATTTGGAACTCTAAATCCAACACGGTTTTTGCTAGCTTCTTGAAACTTGACACAATAGTTTCACGTTCTATCTCTATGTTTTGTTTCCTCTTGATGTAGCCCTAAGCAGTGACTGGCGAGAAACACTTTCATGGAAAGGGGTTGCCAAGCTTCCAAAAATTATGAATCTCCAGAAATCTCAGCAAATATTTTTTCACCCAAACTGGATGATACTTTCAGGTAATGATCAGTACACTAAGGCGACTTGGTTCCCCAAATTTCGCTCTCTTATGTTGAAGCGTTCGTTTCCAGTAACAGTTTGAATTTTTAGGTTTCACTCTGTTTTCTCCTATATTGATAGATGTATTTGGAACTCTAAATCCAACACGGTTTGTGCTAGCTTCTTGAAACTTGACACAATAAAGTAGTTTCACGTTCTATCTCTATGTTTTGTTTCCTCTTGATGTACCCCTAAGCAGTGACTGGCGAGAAACACTTTCATGGAAAGGGGTTGCCAAGCTTCCAAAAATTACGAATCTCCAGAAATCTCAGCAAATACTTTTTCACCCAAACTGGATGATATTTTCAGGTAATGATCAGTACACTAAGGCCACTTGCTTCACCAGATTTCGTTCTTCTACGTTGAAGCGTTCGTTTCCAGTAACAGTTTGAATTTTTAGGTTTCACTCTGTTTACTCCTATATTGATAGATGTATTTGGAACTCTAAATCCAACACGGTTTGTGCTAGCTTCTTGAAACTTGACACAATAAATTAGTTTCACGTTCTATCGCTATGTTTTGTTTCCTCTGGATGTAGCCCTAAGCAGTGACTGGCGAGAAACACTTTCATGGAAAGGGGTTGCCAAGCTTCCAAAAATTACAAATCTCCAGAAATCTCAGCAAATAGTTTTTCTCCCAAACTGGTTGATACTTTCAGGTAATGATCAGTACACTAAGGCGACTTGGTTCCCAAAATTTCGTTCTTCTATGTTGAAGCATTCGTTTCCAGTAACAGTTTGAATTTTTAGGTTTCACTCTGTTTTCTCCTATATTGATAGATGTATTTGGAACTCTAAATCCAACACGGTTTGTGCTAGCTTCTTGAAACTTGACACAATAAAGTAGTTTCACGTTCTATCTCTATGTTTTGTTTCCTCTTGATGTAGCCCTAAGCAGTGACTGGCGAGAAACACTTTCATGGAAAGGGGTTGCCAAGCTTCCAAAAATTACGAATCTCCAGAAATCTCAGCAAATATTTTTTCACCCAAACTGGATGATACTTTCAGGTAATGATCAGTACACTAAGGCGACTTGGTTCCCCAAATTTCGCTCTCTTATGTTGAAGCGTTCGTTTCCAGTAACAGTTTGAATTTTTAGGTTTCACTCTGTTTTCTCCTATATTGATAGATGTATTTGGAACTCTAAATCCAACACGGTTTTTGCTAGCTTCTTGAAACTTGACACAATAGTTTCACGTTCTATCTCTATGTTTTGTTTCCTCTTGCTGTAGCCCTAAGCAGTGACTGGCGAGAAACACTTTCATGGAAAGGGGTTGCCAAGCTTCCAAATATTATGAATCTCCAGAAATCTCAGCAAATATTTTTTCACCCAAACTGGATGATACTTTCAGGTAATGATCAGTACACTAAGGCGACTTGGTTCCCCAAATTTCGTTCTTCTACGTTGAAGCGTTCGTTTCCTGTAACAGTTTGAATTTTTAGGTTTCACTCTGTTTTCTCCTATATTGATAGATGTATTTGGAACTCTAAATCCAACACGGTTTGTGCTAGCTTCTTGAAACTTGACACAATAAAGTAGTTTCCGTTCTATCTCTATGTTTTGTTTCCTCTTGATGTAGCCCTAAGCAGAGACTGGCGAGAAAAATTTTCATGGAAAGGGGTTGCCAAGCTTCCAAAAATTACAAATCTCCAGAAATCTCAGCAAATATTTTTTCACCCAAACTGGATGATACTTTCAGGTAATGATCAGTACACTAAGGCGACTTGGTTCCCCAAATTTCGTTCTTCTACGTTGAAGCGTTCGTTTCCAGTAACAGTTTGAATTTTTAGGTTTCACTCTGTTTTCTCCTATATTGATAGATGTATTTGGAACTCTAAATCCAACACGGTTTTTGCTAGCTTCTTGAAACTTGACACAATAGTTTCACGTTCTATCTCTATGTTTTGTTTCCTCTTGATGTAGCCCTAAGCAGTGACTGGCGAGAAACACTTTCATGGAAAGGGGTTGCCAAGCTTCCAAATATTATGAATCTCCAGAAATCTCAGCAAATATTTTTTCACCCAAACTGGATGATACTTTCAGGTAATGATCAGTACACTAAGGCGACTTGGTTCCCCAAATTTCGTTCTCTTATGTTGAAGCGTTCGTTTCCAGTAACAGTTTGAATTTTTAGGTTTCACTCTGTTTTCTCCTATATTGATAGATGTATTTGGAACTCTAAATACAACACGGTTTGTGCAAGCTTCTTGAAACTTGACACAATAAAGTAGTTTCACGTTCTATCTCTATGTTTTGTTTCCTCTTGATGTACCCCTAAGCAGTGACTGGCGAGAAACACTTTCATGGAAAGGGGTTGCCAAGCTTCCAAAAATTACGAATCTCCAGAAATCTCAGCAAATACTTTTTCACCCAAACTGGATGATATTTTCAGGTAATGATCAGTACACTAAGGCCACTTGCTTCACCAGATTTCGTTCTTCTACGTTGAAGCGTTCGTTTCCAGTAACAGTTTGAATTTTTAGGTTTCACTCTGTTTACTCCTATATTGATAGATGTATTTGGAACTCTAAATCCAACACGGTTTGTGCTAGCTTCTTGAAACTTGACACAATAAATTAGTTTCACGTTCTATCGCTATGTTTTGTTTCCTCTGGATGTAGCCCTAAGCAGTGACTGGCGAGAAACACTTTCATGGAAAGGGGTTGCCAAGCTTCCAAAAATTACAAATCTCCAGAAATCTCAGCAAATATTTTTTCACCCAAACTGGATGATACTTTCAGGTAATGATCAGTACACTAAGGCGACTTGGTTCCCCACATTTCGTTCTTCTACGTTGAAGCGTTCGTTTCCAGTAACAGTTTGAATTTTTAGGTTTCACTCTGTTTTCTCCTATAATGATAGATGTATTTGGAACTCTAAATCCAACACGGTTTGTGCTAGCTTCTTGAAACTTGACACAATAAAGTAGGTTCACGTTCTATCTCTATGTTTTGTTTCCTCTTGATGTAGCCCTAAGCAGTGACTGGCGAGAAACACTTTCATGGAAAGGGGTTGCCAAGCTTCCAAAAATTACAAATCTCCAGAAATCTCAGCAAATACTTTTTCACCCAAACTGGATGATACTTTCAGGTAATGATCACTACACTAAGGTGACTAGGTTTCCCAAATTTCGTTCTTCTATGTTGAAGCGTTCGTTTCCAGTAACAGTTTGAATTTTTAGTTTTCACTCTGTTTACTCCTATATTGATAGATGTATTTGGAACTCTATCCAACATGGTTTGTGCTAGCTTCTTAAAACTTTACACAATAAAGTAGTTTCACGTTCTATCTCTATGTTTTGTTTCCTCTTGATGTAGCCCTAAGCAGTGACTGGCGAGAAAAATTTTCATGGAAAGGGGTTGCCAAGCTTCCAAAAATTACGAATCTCCAGAAATCTCAGCAAATATTTTTTCACCCAAACTGGATGATACTTTCAGGTAATGATCAGTACACTAAGGTGACTTGGTTCCCAAAATTTCGTTCTTCTATGTTGAAGCATTCGTTTCCAGTAACAGTTTGAATTTTTAGGTTTCACTCTGTTTACTCCTATATTGATAGATGTATTTGGAACTCTAAATCCAACACGGTTTGTGCTAGCTTCTTGAATCTTGACACAATAAATTAGTTTCACGTTCTATCTCTATGTTTTGTTTCCTCTTGATGTAGCCCTAAGCAGTGACTGGCAGAAACACTTTCATGGAAAGGGGTTGCCAAGCTTCCAAAATTACGAATCTCCAGAAATCTCAGCAAATATTTTTCCAGCCAAACTGGATGATACTTTCAGGTAATGATCAGTACACTAAGGTGACTTGGTTCCCCAAATTTCGTTCTTCTATGTTGAAGCGTACGTTTCCAGTAACAGTTTGAATTTTTAGGTTTCACTCTGTTTTCTCCTATATTGATAGATGTATTTGGAACTCTAAATCCAACACGGTTTGTGCTAGCTTCTTGAAACTTGACGCAATAAAGTAGTTTCACGTTCTATCTCTATGTTTTGTTTCCTCTTGATGTAGCCCTAAGCAGTGACTGACGAGAAACACTTTCATGGAAAGGGGTTGCCAAGCTTCCAAAAATTACGAATCTCCAGAAATCTCAGCAAATATTTTTTCACCCAAACTGGATGATACTTTCAGGTAATGATCAGTACAATAAGCCCACTTGCTTCTCCAAATTTCGTTCTTGTATGTTGAAGCGTTCGTTTCCAGTAACAGTTTGAATTTTTAGGTTTCACTCTGTTTTCTCCTATATTGATAGATGTATTTGGAATTCTAAATACAACACGGTTTGTGCAAGCTTCTTGAAACTTGACACAATAAAGTAGTTTCACGTTCTATCTCTATGTTTTGTTTCCTCTTGATGTAGCCCTAAGCAGTGACTGGCGAGAAACACTTTCATGGAAATGGGTTGCCAAGCTTCCAAAAATTACGAATCTCCAGAAATCTCAGCAAATACTTTTTCACCCAAACTGGATGATACTTTCAGGTAATGATCAGTACACTAAGCCCACTTGCTTCACCAAATTTCGTTCTTCTACGTTGAAGCGTTGGTTTCCAGTAACAGTTTGAATTTTTAGGTTTCACTCTGTTTACTCCTATATTGATAGATGTATTTGGAACTCTATCCAACACGGTTTGTGCTAGCTTCTTGAAACTTGACACAATAAAGTAGTTTCACGTTCTATCTCTATGTTTTGTTTCCTCTTGATGTAGCCCTAAGCAGTGACTGGCGAGATACACTTTCATGGAAAGGGGTTGCTAAGCTTCCAAAAATTACAAATCTCCAGAAATCTAGGCAAATATTTTTTCACCCAAACTGGATGATACTTTCAGGTAAGATCAGTACACTAAGGCGACTTGGTTCCCCAAATTTCATTCTTCTATGTTGAAGCATTCGTTTCCAGTAACAGTTTGAATTTTTAGGTTTCACTCTGTTTTCTCCTATATTGATAGATGTATTTGGAACTCTAAATCCAACACGGTTTTTGCTAGCTTCTTGAAACTTGACACAATAGTTTCACGTTCTATCTCTATGTTTTGTTTCCTCTTGATGTAGCCCTAAGCAGTGACTGGCGAGAAACACTTTCATGGAAAGGGGTTGCCAAGCTTCCAAAAATTACGAATCTCCAGAAATCTCAGCAAATATTTTTTCACCCAAACTGGATGATACTTTCAGGTAATGATCAGTACACTAAGGTGACTTGGTTCCCCAAATTTCGTTCTCTTATGTTGAAGTGTTTGTTTCCAGTAACAGTTTGAATTTTTAGGTTTCACTCTGTTTTCTCCTATATTGATAGATGTATTTGGAACTCTAAATCCAACACGGTTTTTGCTAGCTTCTTGAAACTTGACACAATAGTTTCACGTTCTATCTCTATGTTTTGTTTCCTCTTGATGTAGCCCTAAGCAGTGACTGGCGAGAAACACTTTCAAGGAAAGGGGTTGCCAAGCCTCCAAAAATTACGAATCTCCAGAAATCTCAGCAAATATTTTTTCACCCAAACTGGATGATACTTTCAGGTAATGATCAGTACACTAAGGCGACTTGGTTCCCCAAATTTCGTTCTCTTATGTTGAAGCGTTCGTTTCCAGTAACAGTTTGAATTTTTAGGTTTCACTCTGTTTTCTCCTATATTGATAGATGTATTTGGAACTCTAAATCCAACACGGTTTGTGCAAGCTTCTTGAAACTTGACACAATAAAGTAGTTTCACGTTCTATCTCTATGTTTTGTTTCCCCTTGATGTAGTCCTAAGCAGTGACTGGCGAGAAATACTTTCATGGAAAGGGGTTGCCAAGCTTCCAAAAATTACGAATCTCCAGAAATCTCAGCAAATACTTTTTCACCCAAACTGGATGATATTTTCAGGTAATGATCAGTACACTAAGGCCACTTGCTTCACCAAATTTCGTTCTTCTACGTTGAAGCGTTCGTTTCCAGTAACAGTTTGAATTTTTAGGTTTCACTCTGTTTACTCCTATATTGATAGATGTATTTGGAACTCTAAATCCAACACGGTTTGTGCTAGCTTCTTGAAACTTCACACAATAAATTAGTTTCATGTTCTATCTCTATGTTTTGTTTCCTCTTGATGTAGCCCTAAGCAGTGACTGGCGAGAAACACTTTCATGGAAAGGGGTTGCCAAGCTTCCAAAAATTACAAATCTCCAGAAATCTCAGCAAATACTTTTTCACCCAAACTGGATGATACTTTCAGGTAATAATCAGTACACTAAGGCGACTTGGATCCCAAAATTTCGTTCTTCTATGTTGAAGCATTCGTTTCCAGTAACAGTTTGAATTTTTAGGTTTCACTCTGTTTACTCCTATATTGATAGATGTATTTGGAACTCTAAATCCAACACGGTTTGTGCTAGCTTCTTGAAACTTGACACCATAAAGTAGTTTCACGTTCTATCTCTATGTTTTGTTTCCTCTTGATGTAGCCCTAAGCAGTGACTGGCGAGAAACACTTTCATGGAAAGGGGTTGCCAAGCTTCCAAAAATTACAAATCTCCAGAAATCTCAGCAAATATTTTTTCACCCAAACTGGATGATACTTTCAGGTAATGATCAGTACTAAGGCGACTTGGTTCCCCAAATTTCGTTCTTCTATGTTGAAGCATTCGTTTCCAGTAACAGTTTGAATTTTTAGGTTTCACTCTGTTTTCTCCTATATTGATAGATGTATTTGGAACTCTAAATCCAATACGGTTTGTGCTAGCTTCTTGAAACTTTACACAATAAAGTAGTTTCACGTTCTATCACTATGTTTTGTTTCCTCTTGCTGTAGCCCTAAGCAGTGACTGGCGAGAAACACTTTCATGGAAAGGGGTTGCCAAGCTTCCAAAAATTACGAATCTCTAGAAATCTCAGCAAATACTTTTTCACCCAAACTGGATGATACTTTCAGGTAATGATCAGTACACTAAGGCAACTTGATTCCCCAAATTTCGTTCTTCTATGTTGAAGCGTTCGTTTCCAGTAACAGTTTGAATTTTTAGGTTTCACTCTGTTTACTCCTATATTGATAGATGTATTTGGAACTCTAAATCCAACACGGTTTGTGCTAGCTTCTTGAAACTTGACACAATAAATTAGTTTCACGTTCTATCTCTATGTTTTGTTTCCTCTTGATGTAGCCCTAAGCAGTGACTGGCGAGAAACACTTTCATGGAAAGGGGTTGCCAAGCTTCCAAAAATTACGAATCTCCAGAAATCTCAGCAAATATTTTTTCACCCAAACTGGATGATACTTTCAGGTAATGATCAGTACACTAAGGCGACTTGGTTCCCCAAATTTCGTTCTCTTATGTTGAAGCGTTCGTTTCCAGTAACAGTTTGAATTTTTAGGTTTCACTCTGTTTTCTCCTATATTGATAGATGTATTTGGAACTCTAAATCCAACACGGTTTGTGCAAGCTTCTTGAAACTTGACACAATAAAGTAGTTTCACGTTCTATCTCTATGTTTTGTTTCCCCTTGATGTAGCCCTAAGCAGTGACTGGCGAGAAACACTTTCATGGAAAGGGGTTGCCAAGCTTCCAAAAATTACGAATCTCCAGAAATCTCAGCAAATACTTTTTCACCCAAACTGGATGATATTTTCAGGTAATGATCAGTACACTAAGGCCACTTGCTTCACCAAATTTCGTTCTTCTACGTTGAAGCGTTCTTTTCCAGTAACAGTTTGAATTTTTAGGTTTCACTCTGTTTACTCCTATATTGATAGATGTATTTGGAACTCTAAATCCAACACGGTTTGTGCTAGCTTCTTGAAACTTCACACAATAAATTAGTTTCATGTTCTATCTCTATGTTTTGTTTCCTCTTGATGTAGCCCTAAGCAGTGACTGGCGAGAAAAATTTTCATGGAAAGGGGTTGCCAAGCTTCCAAAAATTAAGAATCTCCAGAAATCTCAACAAATATTTTTTCACCCAAACTGGATGATACTTTCAGGTAATGATCAGTACACTAAGGCGACTTGGTTCCCCAAATTTCGTTCTTCTACGTTGAAGCGTTCGTTTCCAGTAACAGTTTCAATTTTTAGGTTTCACTCTGATTTCTCCTATACTGATAGATGTATTTGGAACTCTAAATCCAACCAGTTTTTTGCTAGCTTCTTGAAACTTGACACAATAAAGTAGTTTCACGTTCTGTCTCTATGTTTTGTTTCCCCTTGATGTAGCCCTAAGCAGTGACTGGCGAGAAACACTTTCATGGAAAGGGGTTGCCAAGCTTCCAAAAATTACGAATCTCCAGAAATCTCAGCAAATACTTTTTCACCCAAACTGGATGATATTTTCAGGTAATGATCAGTACACTAAGGCCACTTGCTTCACCAAATTTCGTTCTTCTACGTTGAAGCGTTCGTTTCCAGTAACAGTTTGAATTTTTAGGTTTCACTCTGTTTACTCCTATATTGATAGATGTATTTGGAACTCTAAATCCAACACGGTTTGTGCTAGCTTCTTGAAACTTCACACAATAAATTAGTTTCATGTTCTATCTCTATGTTTTGTTTCCTCTTGATGTAGCCCTAAGCAGTGACTGGCGAGAAAAATTTTCATGGAAAGGGGTTGCCAAGCTTCCAAAAATTATGAATCTCCAGAAATCTCAACAAATATTTTTTCACCCAAACTGGATGATACTTTCAGGTAATGATCAGTACACTAAGGCGACTTGGTTCCCCAAATTTCGTTCTTCTACGTTGAAGCGTTCGTTTCCAGTAACAGTTTGAATTTTTAGGTTTCACTCTGTTTTCTCCTATATTGATAGATGTATTTGGAACTCTAAATCCAACCAGTTTTTTGCTAGCTTCTTGAAAATTGACACAATAAAGTAGTTTCACATTCTATCTCTATGTTTTGTTTCCTCTTGATGTAGCCCTAAGCAGTGACTGGCGAGAAACACTTTCATGGAAAGGGGTTGCCAAGCTTCCAAAAATTACAAATCTCCAGAAATCTCAGCAAATAGTTTTTCACCCAAACTGGATGATACTTTCAGGTAATGATCAGTACACTAAGGCGACTTGGTTCCCAAAATTTCGTTCTTCTATGTTGAAGCATTCGTTTCCAGTAACAGTTTGAATTTTTAGGTTTCACTCTGTTTACTCCTATATTGAGAGATGTATTTGGAACTCTAAATCCAACACGGTTTGTGCTAGCTTCTTGAAACTTGACACAATAAAGTAGTTTCACGTTCTATCTCTATGTTTTGTTTCCTCTTGATGTAGCCCTAAGCAGTGACTGGCGAGAAACACTTTCATGGAAAGGGGTTGCCAAGCTTCCAAAAATTACAAATCTCCAGAAATCTCAGCAAATATTTTTTCACCCAAACTGGATGATACTTTCAGGTAATGATCAGTACTAAGGCGACTTGGTTCCCCAAATTTCGTTCTTCTATGTTGAAGCATTCGTTTCCAGTAACAGTTTGAATTTTTAGGTTTCACTCTGTTTTCTCCTATATTGATAGATGTATTTGGAACTCTAAATCCAATACGGTTTGTGCTAGCTTCTTGAAACTTGACACAATAAAGTAGTTTCACGTTCTATCACTATGTTTTGTTTCCTCTTGCTGTAGCCCTAAGCAGTGACTGGCGAGAAACACTTTCATGGAAAGGGGTTGCCAAGCTTCCAAAAATTACGAATCTCCAGAAATCTCAGCAAATACTTTTTCACCCAAACTGGATGATACTTTCAGGTAATGATCAGTACACTAAGGCAACTTGATTCCCCAAATTTCGTTCTTCTATGTAGAAGCGTTCGTTTCCAGTAACAGTTTGAATTTTTAGGTTTCACTCTGTTTACTCCTATATTGATAGATGTATTTGGAACTCTAAATCCAACACGGTTTGTGCTAGCTTCTTGAAACTTCACACAATAAATTAGTTTCATGTTCTATCTCTATGTTTTGTTTCCTCTTGATGTAGCCCTAAGCAGTGACTGGCGAGAAAAATTTTCATGGAAAGGGGTTGCCAAGCTTCCAAAAATTATGAATCTCCAGAAATCTCAACAAATATTTTTTCACCCAAACTGGATGATACTTTCAGGTAATGATCAGTACACTAAGGCGACTTGGTTCCCCAAATTTCGTTCTTCTACGTTGAAGCGTTCGTTTCCAGTAACAGTTTGAATTTTTAGGTTTCACTCTGTTTTCTCCTATATTGATAGATGTATTTGGAACTCTAAATCCAACCAGTTTTTTGCTAGCTTCTTGAAAATTGACACAATAAAGTAGTTTCACGTTCTATCTCTATGTTTTGTTTCCTCTTGATGTAGCCCTAAGCAGTGACTGGCGAGAAACACTTTCATGGAAAGGGGTTGCCAAGCTTCCAAAAATTACAAATCTCCAGAAATCTCAGCAAATAGTTTTTCACCCAAACTGGATGATACTTTCAGGTAATGATCAGTACACTAAGGCGACTTGGTTCCCCAAATTTCGTTCTTCTATGTTGAAGCATTCGTTTCCAGTAACAGTTTGAATTTTTAGGTTTCACTCTGTTTACTCCTATATTGATAGATGTATTTGGAACTCTAAATCCAACACGGTTTGTGCTAGCTTCTTGAATCTTGACACAATAAATTAGTTTCACGTTCTATCTCTATGTTTTGTTTCCTCTTGATGTAGCCCTAAGCAGTGACTGGCAGAAACACTTTCATGGAAAGGGGTTGCCAAGCTTCCAAAATTACGAATCTCCAGAAATCTCAGCAAATATTTTTCCACCCAAACTGGATGATACTTTCAGGTAATGATCAGTACACTAAGGCGACTTGGTTCCCCAAATTTCGTTCTTCTATGTTGAAGCCTTCGTTTCCAGTAACAGTTTGAATTTTTAGGTTTCACTCTGTTTTCTCCTATATTGATAGATGTATTTGGAACTCTAAATCCAACACGGTTTGTGCTAGCTTCTTGAAACTTGGCTCAATAAAGTAGGTTCACGTTCTATCTCTATGTTTTGATTCCTATTGATGTAGCCCTAAGCAGTGACTGGCGAGAAACACTTTCATGGAAAGGGGTTGCCAAGCTTCCAAAAATTACGAATCTCCAGAAATCTCAGCAAATATTTTTTCACCCAAACTGGATGATACTTTCAGGTAATGATCAGTACACTAAGCCCACTTGCTTCTCCAAATTTCGTTCTTATATGTTGAAGCGTTCGTTTCCAGTAACAGTTTGAATTTTTAGGTTTCACTCTGTGTTCTCCTATATTGATAGATGTATTTGGAATTCTAAATACAAAACGGTTTGTACAAGCTTCTTGAAACTTGACACAATAAAGTAGTTTCACGTTCTATCTCTATGTTTTGTTTCCTCTTGATGTAGCCCTAAGCAGTGACTGGCGAGAAACACTTTCATGGAAAGGGGTTGCCAAGCTTCCAAAAATTACGAATCTCCAGAAATCTCAGCAAATACTTTTTCACCCAAACTGGATGATACTTTCAGGTAATGATCAGTACACTAAGGCAACTTGGTTCCCCAAATTTTGTTCTTCTATGTTTAAGCATTCGTTTCCAGTAACAGTTTGAATTTTTAGGTTTCACTCTGTTTACTCCTATATTGATAGATGTATTTGGAACTCTAAATCCAACACGGTTTGTGCTAGCTTCTTGAAACTTGACACAATAAATTAGTTTCACGTTCTATCTCTATGTTTTGTTTCCTGTTGATGTAGCCCTAAGCAGTGACTGGCGAGAAACACTTTCATGGAAAGGGTTGCCAAGCTTCCAAAAATTACAAATCTCCAGAAATCTCAGCAAATACTTTTTCACCCAAACTGGATGATACTTTCAGGTAATGATCAGTACACTAAGGCGACTTGGTTCCCCAAATTTCGTTCTTCTATGTTGAAGCATTCGTTTCCAGTAACAGTTTGAATTTTTAGGTTTCACTCTGTTTTCTCCTATATTGATAGATGTATTTGGAACTCTAAATCCAATACGGTTTGTGCTAGCTTCTTGAAACTTGACACAATAAAGTAGTTTCACGTTCTATCTCTATGTTTTGTTTCCTCTTGCTGTAGCCCTAAGCAGTGACTGGCGAGAAACACTTTCATGGAAAGGGGTTGCCAAGCTTCCAAAAATTACAAATCTCCAGAAATCTAAGCAAATACTTTTTCACCCAAACTGGATGATACTTTCAGTAATGATCAGTACACTAAGGCGACTTGGTTTCCGAAATTTCGTTCTTCTATGTTGAAGCATTCGTTTCCAGTAACAGTTTGAATTTTTAGGTTTCACTCTGTTTACTCCTATATTGATAGATGTATTTGGAACTCTAAATCCAACACGGTTTGTGCTAGCTTCTTGAAACTTGACACAATAAATTAGTTTCACGTTCTATCTCTATGTTTTGTTTCCTCTTCATGTAGCCCTAATCAGTGACTGGCGAGAAACACTTTCATGGAAACGGGTTGCCAAGCTTCCAAAAATTACAAATCTCCAGAAATCTCAGCAAATATTTTTTCACCCAAACTGGATGATACTTTCAGGTAATGATAAGTACACTAAGGCAACTTGGTTCCCCAAATTTCGTTATTCTATGTTGAAGCATTCATTTCCAGTAACAGTTTCAATTTTTAGGTTTCACTCTGTTTTCTCCTATATTGATAGATGTATTTGGAACTCTAAATCCAATACGGTTTGTGCTAGCTTCTTGAAACTTGACACAATAAAGTAGTTTCACGTTCTCTCTCTATGCTTTGTTTCCTCTTGATGTAGCCCTAAGCAGTGACTGTCGAGAAACTCTTTCATGGAAAGGGGTTGCCAAGATTCCAAAAATTACGAATCTCCAGAAATCTCAGCAAATACTTTTTCACCCAAACTGGATGATACTTTCAGGTAATGATCAGTACACTAAGGCGACTTGGTTCCCAAAATTTCGTTCTTCTATGTTGAAGCATTCGTTTCCAGTAACAGTTTGAATTTTTAGGTTTCACTCTGTTTACTCCTATATTGATAGATGTATTTGGAACTCTAAATCCAACACGGTTTGTGCTAGCTTCTTGAAACTTGACACAATAAATTAGTTTCACGTTCTATCTCTATGTTTTGTTTCCTCTTCATGTAGCCCTAAGCAGTGACTGGCGAGAAACACTTTCATGGAAACGGGTTGCCAAGCTTCCAAAAATTACAAATCCCCAGAAATCTCAGCAAATATTTTTTCACCCAAACTGGATGATACTTTCAGGTAATGATCAGTACACTAAGGCGACTTGGTTCCCCAAATTTCGTTCTTCTATGTTGAAGCATTCGTTTCCAGTAACAGTTTAAATTTTTAGGTTTCACTCTGTTTTCTCCTATATTGATAGATGTATTTGGAACTCTAAATCCAATACGGTTTGTGCTAGCTTCTTGAAACTTGACACAATAAAGTAGTTTCACGTACTCTCTCTATGTTTTGTTTCCTCTTGCTGTAGCCCTAAGCAGTGACTGGCGAGAAACAGTTTCATGGAAAGGGGTTGCCAATCTTCCAGAAATTACGAATCTCCAGAAATCTCAGCAAATATTTTTTTCACCCAAACTGGATGATACTTTCAGGTAATGATCAGTACACTAAGGCAACTTGGTTCCCCAAATTTCGTTCTTCTATGTTGAAGCGTTCGTTTCCAGTAACAGTTTGAATTTTTAGTTTACTCTGTTTACTCCTATATTGATAGATGTATTTGGAACTCTAAATCCAACACGGTTTGTGCTAGCTTCTTGAAACTTGACACAATAAAGTAGTTTCACGTTCTCTCTCTATGTTTTGTTTCCTCTTGCTGAAGCCCTAAGCAGTGACTGGCGAGAAACACTTTCATGGAAAGGGGTTGCCAAGCTTCCAAAAATTACGAATCTCTAGAAATCTCAGCAAATACTTTTTCACCCAAACTGGATGATACTTTCAGGTAATGATCAGTACACTAAGGCGACTTGGTTTCCGAAATTTCGTTCTTCTATGTTGAAGCGTTCGTTTCCAGTAACAGTTTGAATTTTTAGGTTTCACTCTGTTTACTCCTATATTGATAGATGTATTTGGAACTCTAAATCCAACACGGTTTGTGCTAGCTTCTTGAAACTTGACACAATAAATTAGTTTCACGTTCTATCTCTATGTTTTGTTTCCTCTTGATGTAGCCCTAAGCAGTGACTGGCGAGAAACACTTTCATGGAAAGGGGTTGCCAAGCTTCCAAAAATTACAAATATCCAGAAATCTCAGCAAATATTTTTTCACCCAAACTGGATGATACTTTCAGGTAATGATCAGTACACTAAGGCGACTTGGTTCCCCAAATTTCGTTTTCTATGTTGAAGCATTCGTTTCCAGTAACAGTTTGAATTTTTAGGTTTCACTCTGTTTTCTCCTATAATGATAGATGTATTTGGAACTCTAAATCCAATACGGTTTGTGCTGGCTTCTTGAAACTTGACACAATAAATTAGTTTCAAGTTCTATCTCTATGTTTTGTTTCCTCTTGATGTAGCCCTAAGCAGTGACTGTCGAGAAACTCTTTCATGGAAAGGGGTTGCCAAGCTTCCAAAAATTACGAATCTCCAGAAATCTCAGCAAATACTTTTTCACCCAAAGTGGATGATACTTTCAGGTAATGATCAGTACACTAACGCAACTTGGTTCCCCAAATTTCGTTCTTCTATGTTGAAGCGTTTGTTTCCAGTAAGAGTTTGATTTTTTAGGTTTCACTCTGTTTACTCCTATATTGATAGATGTATTTGGAACTCTAAATCCAACACGGTTTGTGCTAGCTTCTTGAAACTTGACACAATAAAGTAGTTTCACGTTCTATCTCTATGTTTTGTTTCCTCTTGATGTAGCCCTAAGCAGTGACTGGCGAGAAACACTTTCATGGAAAGGGGTTGCCAAGCTTCCAAAAATTACGAATCTCCAGAAATCTCAGCAAATATTTTTTCACCCAAACTGTATGATACTTTCAGGTAATGATCAGTACACTAAGGCGACTTGGTTTCCCAAATTTCGTTCTTCTACGTTGAAGCGTTCGTTTCCAGTAACAGTTTGAATTTTTAGGTTCACTCTGTTTACTCATATATTCATAGATGTATTTGGAACTCTAAATCCAACACGGTTTGTGGTAGCTTCTTGAAACTTGACACAATAAAGTAGTTTCACGTTCTATCTCTATGTTTTGTTTCCTCTTGATGTAGCCCTAAGCAGTGACTGGTGAGAAACACTTTCATGGAAAGGGGTTGCCAAGCTTCCAAAAATTACAAATCTCCAGAAATCTCAGCAAATATTTTTTCACCCAAACTGGATGATACTTTCTGGTAATGATCAGTACACTAAGGCGACTTGGTTCCCCAAATTTCGTTCTTCTATGTTGAAGCGTTCGTTTCCAGTAACAGTTTGAATTTTTAGGTTTCACTCTGTTTTCTCCAATATTGATAGATGTATTTGGAACTCTAAATCCAACACGGTTTGTGCTAGCTTCTTGAAACTTGACACAATAAATTAGTTTCACGTTCTATCTCTATGTTTTGTTTCCTCTTGATGTAGCCCTAAGCAGTGACTGGCGAGAAACACTTTCATGGAAAGGGGTTGCCAAGCTTCCAAAAATTACGAATCTCCAGAAATCTCAGCAAATATTTTTTCACCCAAACTGGATGATACTTTCAGGTAATGATCAGTACACTAGGGCAACTTGGTTCCCCAAATTTCGTTCTTCTATGTTGAAGCGTTCGTTTCCAGTAACAGTTTGAATTTTTAGGTTTCACTCTGTTTATTCCTATATTGATAGATGTATTTGGAACTCTAAATCCAACACCGTTTGTGCTAGCTTCTTGAAACTTGACACAATAAAGTAGTTTCACGTTCTATCTCTATGTTTTGTTTCCTCTTGATGTAGCCCTAAGCAGTGACTGGCGAGAAACAGTTTCATGGAAAGGGGTTGCCAAGCTTCCAAAAATTACGAATCTCCAGAAATCTCAGCAAATATTTTTTCACCCAAACTGGATGATACTTTCAGGTAATGATCAGTACACTAAGGCAACTTGGTTCCCCAAATTTTGTTCTTCTATGTTTAAGCATTCGTTTCCAGTAACAGTTTGAATTTTTAGGTTTCACTCTGTTTACTCCTATATTGATAGATGTATTTGGAACTCTAAATCCAACACTGTCTGTGATAGCTTCTTGAAACTTGACACAATAAATTAGTTTCACGTTCTATCTCTATGTTTTGTTTCCTGTTGATGTAGCCCTAAGCAGTGACTGGCGAGAAACACTTTCATGGAAAGGGTTGCCAAGCTTCCAAAAATTACGAATCTCCAGAAATCTCAGCAGATACTTTTTCACCCAAACTGGATGATACTTTCAGGTAATGATCAGTACACTAAGGCGACTTGGTTCCCCAAATTTCGTTCTTCTATGTTGAAGCATTCGTTTCCAGTAACAGTTTGAATTTTTAGGTTTCACTCTGTTTTCTCCTATATTGATAGATGAATTTGGAAATCTAAATCCAATACGGTTTGTGCTAGCTTCTTGAAACTTGACACAATAAAGTAGTTTCACGTTCTATCTCTATGTTTTGTTTCCTCTTGCTGTAGCCCTAAGCAGTGACTGGCGAGAAACACTTTCATGGAAAGGGGTTGCCAAGCTTCCAAAAATTACGAATCTCCAGAAATCTCAGCAGATACTTTTTAACCCAAACTAGATGATACTTTCAGGTAATGATCAGTACACTAAGGCGACTTGGTTTCCGAAATTTCGTTCTTCTATGTTGAAGCGTTCGTTTCCAGTAACAGTTTGAATTTTTAGGTTTCACTCTGTTTACTCCTATATTGATAGATTTATTTGGAACTCTAAATCCAACACGGTTTGTGCTAGCTTCTTGAAACTTGACACAATAAATTAGTTTCACGTTCTATCTCCATGTTTTGTTTCCTCTTGATGTAGCCCTAAGCAGTGACTGGCGAGAAACAGTTTCATGGAAAGGGGTTGCCAAGCTTCCAAAAATTACAAATCTCCAGAAATCTCAGCAAATATTTTTTCACCCAAACTGGATGATACTTTCAGGTAATGATCAGTACACTAAGGCGACTTGGTTCCCCAAATTTCGTTCTTCTATGTTGAAGCATTCGTTTCCAGTAACAGTTTGAATTTTTAGGTTTCACTCTGTTTTCTCCTATATTGATAGATGTATTTGGAACTCTAAATCCAATACGGTTTGTGCTAGCTTCTTGAAACTTGACACAATAAAGTAGTTTCACGTTCTATCTCTATGTTTTGTTTCCTCTTGATGTAGCCCTAAGCAGTGACTGTCGAGAAACTCTTTCATGGAAAGGGGTTGCCAAGCTTCCAAAAATTACGAATCTCCAGAAATCTCAGCAAATACTTTTTCACCCAAACTGGATGATACTTTCAGGTAATGATCAGTACACTAACGCAACTTGGTTCCCCAAATTTCGTTCTTCTATGTTGAAGCGTTTGTTTCCAGTAAGAGTTTGATTTTTTAGGTATCACTCTGTTTACTCCTATATTGATAGATGTATTTGGAACTCTAAATCCAACACGGTTTGTGCTAGCTTCTTGAAACTTGACACAATAAAGTAGTTTCACGTTCTATCTCTATGTTTTGTTTCCTCTTGATGTAGCCCTAAGCAGTGACTGGCGAGAAACACTTTCATGGAAAGGGGTTGCCAAGCTTCCAAAAATTACGAATCTCCAGAAATCTCATCAAATATTTTTTCACCCAAACTGGATGATACTTTCAGGTAATGATCAGTACACTAAGGCGACTTGGTTTCCCAAATTTCGTTCTTCTATGTTGAAGCATTCGTTTCCAGTAACAGTTTGCATTTTTAGGTTTCACTCTGTTTACTCCTATATTGATAGATGTATTTGGAACTCTAAATCCAACACGGTTTGTGATAGCTTCTTGAAACTTGACACAATAAATTAGTTTCACGTTCTATCTCTATGTTTTGTTTCCTCTTGATGTAGCCCTAAGCAGTGACTGGCGAGAAACACTTTCATGGAAAGGGTTGCCAAGCTTCCGAAAATTACAAATCTCCAGAAATCTCAGCAAATACTTTTTCACCCAAACTGGATGATACTTTCAGGTAATGATCAGTACACTAAGGCGACTTGGTTCCCCAAATTTCGTTCTTCTATGTTGAAGCATTCGTTTCCAGTAACAGTTTGAATTTTTAGGTTTCACTCTGTTTTCTCCTATATTGATAGATGTATTTGGAAATCTAAATCCAATACGGTTTGTGCTAGCTTCTTGAAACTTGACACAATAAAGTAGTTTCACGTTCTATCTCTATGTTTTGTTTCCTCTTGATGTAGCCCTAAGCAGTGACTGGCGAGAAACACTTTCATGGAAAGGGGTTGCCAAGCTTCCAAAAATGACGAATCTCCAGAAATCTCAGCAAATACTTTTTCACCCAAACTGGATGATACTTTCAGGTAATGATCAGTACACTAAGGCGACTTGGTTTCGGAAATTTCGTTCTTCTATGTTGAAGCGTTCGTTTCCAGTAACAGTTTGAATTTTTAGGTTTCACTCTGTTTACTCCTATATTGATAGATGTATTTGGAACTCTAAATCCAACAGGGTTTGTGCTAGCTTCTTGAAACTTGACACCATAAAGTAGTTTCACGTTCTATCTCTATGTTTTGTTTCCTCTTGATGTAGCCCTAAGCAGTGACTGGCGAGAAACACTTTCATGGAAAGGGGTTGCCAAGCTTCCAAAAATTACAAATCTCCAGAAATCTCAGCAAATATTTTTTCACCCAAACTGGATGATACTTTCAGGTAATGATCAGTACTAAGGCGACTTGGTTCCCCAAATTTCGTTCTTCTATGTTGAAGCATTCGTTTCCAGTAACAGTTTGAATTTTTAGGTTTCACTCTGTTTTCTCCTATATTGATAGATGTATTTGGAACTCTAAATCCAATACGGTTTGTGCTAGCTTCTTGAAACTTGACACAATAAAGTAGTTTCACGTTCTATCACTATGTTTTGTTTCCTCTTGCTGTAGCCCTAAGCAGTGACTGGCGAGAAACACTTTCATGGAAAGGGGTTGCCAAGCTTCCAAAAATTACGAATCTCTAGAAATCTCAGCAAATACTTTTTCACCCAAACTGGATGATACTTTCAGGTAATGATCAGTACACTAAGGCAACTTGATTCCCCAAATTTCGTTCTTCTATGTTGAAGCGTTCGTTTCCAGTAACAGTTTGAATTTTTAGGTTTCACTCTGTTTACCCCTATATTGATAGATGTATTTGGAACTCTAAATCCAACACGGTTTGTGCTAGCTTCTTGAAACTTGACACAATAAATTAGTTTCACGTTCTATCTCTATGTTTTGTTTCCTCTTGATGTAGCCCTAAGCAGTGACTGGCGAGAAACACTTTCATGGAAAGGGGTTGCCAAGCTTCCAAAAATTACGAATCTCCAGAAATCTCAGCAAATATTTTTTCACCCAAACTGGATGATACTTTCAGGTAATGATCAGTACACTAAGGCGACTTGGTTCCCCAAATTTCGTTCTCTTATGTTGAAGCGTTCGTTTCCAGTAACAGTTTGAATTTTTAGGTTTCACTCTGTTTTCTCCTATATTGATAGATGTATTTGGAACTCTAAATCCAACACGGTTTGTGCAAGCTTCTTGAAACTTGACACAATAAAGTAGTTTCACGTTCTATCTCTATGTTTTGTTTCCCCTTGATGTAGCCCTAAGCAGTGACTGGCGAGAAACACTTTCATGGAAAGGGGTTGCCAAGCTTCCAAAAATTACGAATCTCCAGAAATCTCAGCAAATACTTTTTCACCCAAACTGGATGATATTTTCAGGTAATGATCAGTACACAAAGGCCACTTGCTTCACCAAATTTCGTTCTTCTACGTTGAAGCGTTCGTTTCCAGTAACAGTTTGAATTTTTAGGTTTCACTCTGTTTACTCCTATATTGATAGATGTATTTGGAACTCTAAATCCAACACGGTTTGTGCTAGCTTCTTGAAACTTCACACAATAAATTAGTTTCATGTTCTATCTCTATGTTTTGTTTCCTCTTGATGTAGCCCTAAGCAGTGACTGGCGAGAAAAATTTTCATGGAAAGGGGTTGCCAAGCTTCCAAAAATTACGAATCTCCAGAAATCTCAACAAATATTTTTTCACCCAAACTGGATGATACTTTCAGGTAATGATCAGTACACTAAGGCGACTTGGTTCCCCAAATTTCGTTCTTCTACGTTGAAGCGTTCGTTTCCAGTAACAGTTTCAATTTTTAGGTTTCACTCTGATTTCTCCTACACTGATAGATGTATTTGGAACTCTAAATCCAACCAGTTTTTTGCTAGCTTCTTGAAACTTGACACAATAAAGTAGTTTCACGTTCTGTCTCTATGTTTTGTTTCCCCTTGATGTAGCCCTAAGCAGTGACTGGCGAGAAACACTTTCATGGAAAGGGGTTGCCAAGCTTCCAAAAATTACGAATCTCCAGAAATCTCAGCAAATACTTTTTCACCCAAACTGGATGATATTTTCAGGTAATGATCAGTACACTAAGGCCACTTGCTTCACCAAATTTCGTTCTTCTACGTTGAAGCGTTCGTTTCCAGTAACAGTTTGAATTTTTAGGTTTCACTCTGTTTACTCCTATATTGATAGATGTATTTGGAACTCTAAATCCAACACGGTTTGTGCTAGCTTCTTGAAACTTCACACAATAAATTAGTTTCATGTTCTATCTCTATGTTTTGTTTCCTCTTGATGTAGCCCTAAGCAGTGACTGGCGAGAAAAATTTTCATGGAAAGGGGTTGCCAAGCTTCCAAAAATTACGAATCTCCAGAAATCTCAGCAAATATTTTTTCACCCAAACTGGATGATACTTTCAGGTAATGATCAGTACACTAGGGCAACTTGGTTCCCCAAATTTCGTTCTTCTATGTTGAAGCGTTCGTTTCCAGTAACAGTTTGAATTTTTAGGTTTCACTCTGTTTATTCCTATATTGATAGATGTATTTGGAACTCTAAATCCAACACCGTTTGTGCTAGCTTCTTGAAACTTGACACAATAAAGTAGTTTCACGTTCTATCTCTATGTTTTGTTTCCTCTTGATGTAGCCCTAAGCAGTGACTGGCGAGAAACAGTTTCATGGAAAGGGGTTGCCAAGCTTCCAAAAATTACGAATCTCCAGAAATCTCAGCAAATATTTTTTCACCCAAACTGGATGATACTTTCAGGTAATGATCAGTACACTAAGGCAACTTGGTTCCCCAAATTTTGTTCTTCTATGTTTAAGCATTCGTTTCCAGTAACAGTTTGAATTTTTAGGTTTCACTCTGTTTACTCCTATATTGATAGATGTATTTGGAACTCTAAATCCAACACGGTCTGTGATAGCTTCTTGAAACTTGACACAATAAATTAGTTTCACGTTCTATCTCTATGTTTTGTTTCCTGTTGATGTAGCCCTAAGCAGTGACTGGCGAGAAACACTTTCATGGAAAGGGTTGCCAAGCTTCCAAAAATTACGAATCTCCAGAAATCTCAGCAGATACTTTTTCACCCAAACTGGATGATACTTTCAGGTAATGATCAGTACACTAAGGCGACTTGGTTCCCCAAATTTCGTTCTTCTATGTTGAAGCATTCGTTTCCAGTAACAGTTTGAATTTTTAGGTTTCACTCTGTTTTCTCCTATATTGATAGATGAATTTGGAAATCTAAATCCAATACGGTTTGTGCTAGCTTCTTGAAACTTGACACAATAAAGTAGTTTCACGTTCTATCTCTATGTTTTGTTTCCTCTTGCTGTAGCCCTAAGCAGTGACTGGCGAGAAACACTTTCATGGAAAGGGGTTGCCAAGCTTCCAAAAATTACGAATCTCCAGAAATCTCAGCAGATACTTTTTAACCCAAACTAGATGATACTTTCAGGTAATGATCAGTACACTAAGGCGACTTGGTTTCCGAAATTTCGTTCTTCTATGTTGAAGCGTTCGTTTCCAGTAACAGTTTGAATTTTTAGGTTTCACTCTGTTTACTCCTATATTGATAGATTTATTTGGAACTCTAAATCCAACACGGTTTGTGCTAGCTTCTTGAAACTTGACACAATAAATTAGTTTCACGTTCTATCTCCATGTTTTGTTTCCTCTTGATGTAGCCCTAAGCAGTGACTGGCGAGAAACAGTTTCATGGAAAGGGGTTGCCAAGCTTCCAAAAATTACAAATCTCCAGAAATCTCAGCAAATATTTTTTCACCCAAACTGGATGATACTTTCAGGTAATGATCAGTACACTAAGGCGACTTGGTTCCCCAAATTTCGTTCTTCTATGTTGAAGCATTCGTTTCCAGTAACAGTTTGAATTTTTAGGTTTCACTCTGTTTTCTCCTATATTGATAGATGTATTTGGAACTCTAAATCCAATACGGTTTGTGCTAGCTTCTTGAAACTTGACACAATAAAGTAGTTTCACGTTCTATCTCTATGTTTTGTTTCCTCTTGATGTAGCCCTAAGCAGTGACTGTCGAGAAACTCTTTCATGGAAAGGGGTTGCCAAGCTTCCAAAAATTACGAATCTCCAGAAATCTCAGCAAATACTTTTTCACCCAAACTGGATGATACTTTCAGGTAATGATCAGTACACTAACGCAACTTGGTTCCCCAAATTTCGTTCTTCTATGTTGAAGCGTTTGTTTCCAGTAAGAGTTTGATTTTTTAGGTATCACTCTGTTTACTCCTATATTGATAGATGTATTTGGAACTCTAAATCCAACACGGTTTGTGCTAGCTTCTTGAAACTTGACACAATAAAGTAGTTTCACGTTCTATCTCTATGTTTTGTTTCCTCTTGATGTAGCCCTAAGCAGTGACTGGCGAGAAACACTTTCATGGAAAGGGGTTGCCAAGCTTCCAAAAATTACGAATCTCCAGAAATCTCATCAAATATTTTTTCACCCAAACTGGATGATACTTTCAGGTAATGATCAGTACACTAAGGCGACTTGGTTTCCCAAATTTCGTTCTTCTATGTTGAAGCATTCGTTTCCAGTAACAGTTTGCATTTTTAGGTTTCACTCTGTTTACTCCTATATTGATAGATGTATTTGGAACTCTAAATCCAACACGGTTTGTGATAGCTTCTTGAAACTTGACACAATAAATTAGTTTCACGTTCTATCTCTATGTTTTGTTTCCTCTTGATGTAGCCCTAAGCAGTGACTGGCGAGAAACACTTTCATGGAAAGGGTTGCCAAGCTTCCGAAAATTACAAATCTCCAGAAATCTCAGCAAATACTTTTTCACCCAAACTGGATGATACTTTCAGGTAATGATCAGTACACTAAGGCGACTTGGTTCCCCAAATTTCGTTCTTCTATGTTGAAGCATTCGTTTCCAGTAACAGTTTAAATTTTTAGGTTTCACTCTGTTTTCTCCTATATTGATAGATGTATTTGGAACTCTAAATCCAATACGGTTTGTGCTAGCTTCTTGAAACTTGACACAATAAAGTAGTTTCACGTACTCTCTCTATGTTTTGTTTCCTCTTGCTGTAGCCCTAAGCAGTGACTGGCGAGAAACAGTTTCATGGAAAGGGGTTGCCAATCTTCCAGAAATTACGAATCTCCAGAAATCTCAGCAAATATTTTTTTCACCCAAACTGGATGATACTTTCAGGTAATGATCAGTACACTAAGGCAACTTGGTTCCCCAAATTTCGTTCTTCTATGTTGAAGCGTTCGTTTCCAGTAACAGTTTGAATTTTTAGTTTACTCTGTTTACTCCTATATTGATAGATGTATTTGGAACTCTAAATCCAACACGGTTTGTGCTAGCTTCTTGAAACTTGACACAATAAAGTAGTTTCACGTTCTCTCTCTATGTTTTGTTTCCTCTTGCTGAAGCCCTAAGCAGTGACTGGCGAGAAACACTTTCATGGAAAGGGGTTGCCAAGCTTCCAAAAATTACGAATCTCCAGAAATCTCAGCAAATACTTTTTCACCCAAACTGGATGATACTTTCAGGTAATGATCAGTACACTAAGGCGACTTGGTTTCCGAAATTTCGTTCTTCTATGTTGAAGCGTTCGTTTCCAGTAACAGTTTGAATTTTTAGGTTTCACTCTGTTTACTCCTATATTGATAGATGTATTTGGAACTCTAAATCCAACACGGTTTGTGCTAGCTTCTTGAAACTTGACACAATAAATTAGTTTCACGTTCTATCTCTATGTTTTGTTTCCTCTTGATGTAGCCCTAAGCAGTGACTGGCGAGAAACACTTTCATGGAAAGGGGTTGCCAAGCTTCCAAAAATTACAAATATCCAGAAATCTCAGCAAATATTTTTTCACCCAAACTGGATGATACTTTCAGGTAATGATCAGTACACTAAGGCGACTTGGTTCCCCAAATTTCGTTTTCTATGTTGAAGCATTCGTTTCCAGTAACAGTTTGAATTTTTAGGTTTCACTCTGTTTTCTCCTATAATGATAGATGTATTTGGAACTCTAAATCCAATACGGTTTGTGCTGGCTTCTTGAAACTTGACACAATAAATTAGTTTCAAGTTCTATCTCTATGTTTTGTTTCCTCTTGATGTAGCCCTAAGCAGTGACTGTCGAGAAACTCTTTCATGGAAAGGGGTTGCCAAGCTTCCAAAAATTACGAATCTCCAGAAATCTCAGCAAATACTTTTTCACCCAAAGTGGATGATACTTTCAGGTAATGATCAGTACACTAACGCAACTTGGTTCCCCAAATTTCGTTCTTCTATGTTGAAGCGTTTGTTTCCAGTAAGAGTTTGATTTTTTAGGTTTCACTCTGTTTACTCCTATATTGATAGATGTATTTGGAACTCTAAATCCAACACGGTTTGTGCTAGCTTCTTGAAACTTGACACAATAAAGTAGTTTCACGTTCTATCTCTATGTTTTGTTTCCTCTTGATGTAGCCCTAAGCAGTGACTGGCGAGAAACACTTTCATGGAAAGGGGTTGCCAAGCTTCCAAAAATTACGAATCTCCAGAAATCTCAGCAAATATTTTTTCACCCAAACTGTATGATACTTTCAGGTAATGATCAGTACACTAAGGCGACTTGGTTTCCCAAATTTCGTTCTTCTACGTTGAAGCGTTCGTTTCCAGTAACAGTTTGAATTTTTAGGTTCACTCTGTTTACTCATATATTCATAGATGTATTTGGAACTCTAAATCCAACACGGTTTGTGGTAGCTTCTTGAAACTTGACACAATAAAGTAGTTTCACGTTCTATCTCTATGTTTTGTTTCCTCTTGATGTAGCCCTAAGCAGTGACTGGTGAGAAACACTTTCATGGAAAGGGGTTGCCAAGCTTCCAAAAATTACAAATCTCCAGAAATCTCAGCAAATATTTTTTCACCCAAACTGGATGATACTTTCTGGTAATGATCAGTACACTAAGGCGACTTGGTTCCCCAAATTTCGTTCTTCTATGTTGAAGCGTTCGTTTCCAGTAACAGTTTGAATTTTTAGGTTTCACTCTGTTTTCTCCAATATTGATAGATGTATTTGGAACTCTAAATCCAACACGGTTTGTGCTAGCTTCTTGAAACTTGACACAATAAATTAGTTTCACGTTCTATCTCTATGTTTTGTTTCCTCTTGATGTAGCCCTAAGCAGTGACTGGCGAGAAACACTTTCATGGAAAGGGGTTGCCAAGCTTCCAAAAATTACGAATCTCCAGAAATCTCAGCAAATATTTTTTCACCCAAACTGGATGATACTTTCAGGTAATGATCAGTACACTAGGGCAACTTGGTTCCCCAAATTTCGTTCTTCTATGTTGAAGCGTTCGTTTCCAGTAACAGTTTGAATTTTTAGGTTTCACTCTGTTTATTCCTATATTGATAGATGTATTTGGAACTCTAAATCCAACACCGTTTGTGCTAGCTTCTTGAAACTTGACACAATAAAGTAGTTTCACGTTCTATCTCTATGTTTTGTTTCCTCTTGATGTAGCCCTAAGCAGTGACTGGCGAGAAACAGTTTCATGGAAAGGGGTTGCCAAGCTTCCAAAAATTACGAATCTCCAGAAATCTCAGCAAATATTTTTTCACCCAAACTGGATGATACTTTCAGGTAATGATCAGTACACTAAGGCAACTTGGTTCCCCAAATTTTGTTCTTCTATGTTTAAGCATTCGTTTCCAGTAACAGTTTGAATTTTTAGGTTTCACTCTGTTTACTCCTATATTGATAGATGTATTTGGAACTCTAAATCCAACACTGTCTGTGATAGCTTCTTGAAACTTGACACAATAAATTAGTTTCACGTTCTATCTCTATGTTTTGTTTCCTGTTGATGTAGCCCTAAGCAGTGACTGGCGAGAAACACTTTCATGGAAAGGGTTGCCAAGCTTCCAAAAATTACGAATCTCCAGAAATCTCAGCAGATACTTTTTCACCCAAACTGGATGATACTTTCAGGTAATGATCAGTACACTAAGGCGACTTGGTTCCCCAAATTTCGTTCTTCTATGTTGAAGCATTCGTTTCCAGTAACAGTTTGAATTTTTAGGTTTCACTCTGTTTTCTCCTATATTGATAGATGAATTTGGAAATCTAAATCCAATACGGTTTGTGCTAGCTTCTTGAAACTTGACACAATAAAGTAGTTTCACGTTCTATCTCTATGTTTTGTTTCCTCTTGCTGTAGCCCTAAGCAGTGACTGGCGAGAAACACTTTCATGGAAAGGGGTTGCCAAGCTTCCAAAAATTACGAATCTCCAGAAATCTCAGCAGATACTTTTTAACCCAAACTAGATGATACTTTCAGGTAATGATCAGTACACTAAGGCGACTTGGTTTCCGAAATTTCGTTCTTCTATGTTGAAGCGTTCGTTTCCAGTAACAGTTTGAATTTTTAGGTTTCACTCTGTTTACTCCTATATTGATAGATTTATTTGGAACTCTAAATCCAACACGGTTTGTGCTAGCTTCTTGAAACTTGACACAATAAATTAGTTTCACGTTCTATCTCCATGTTTTGTTTCCTCTTGATGTAGCCCTAAGCAGTGACTGGCGAGAAACAGTTTCATGGAAAGGGGTTGCCAAGCTTCCAAAAATTACAAATCTCCAGAAATCTCAGCAAATATTTTTTCACCCAAACTGGATGATACTTTCAGGTAATGATCAGTACACTAAGGCGACTTGGTTCCCCAAATTTCGTTCTTCTATGTTGAAGCATTCGTTTCCAGTAACAGTTTGAATTTTTAGGTTTCACTCTGTTTTCTCCTATATTGATAGATGTATTTGGAACTCTAAATCCAATACGGTTTGTGCTAGCTTCTTGAAACTTGACACAATAAAGTAGTTTCACGTTCTATCTCTATGTTTTGTTTCCTCTTGATGTAGCCCTAAGCAGTGACTGTCGAGAAACTCTTTCATGGAAAGGGGTTGCCAAGCTTCCAAAAATTACGAATCTCCAGAAATCTCAGCAAATACTTTTTCACCCAAACTGGATGATACTTTCAGGTAATGATCAGTACACTAACGCAACTTGGTTCCCCAAATTTCGTTCTTCTATGTTGAAGCGTTTGTTTCCAGTAAGAGTTTGATTTTTTAGGTATCACTCTGTTTACTCCTATATTGATAGATGTATTTGGAACTCTAAATCCAACACGGTTTGTGCTAGCTTCTTGAAACTTGACACAATAAAGTAGTTTCACGTTCTATCTCTATGTTTTGTTTCCTCTTGATGTAGCCCTAAGCAGTGACTGGCGAGAAACACTTTCATGGAAAGGGGTTGCCAAGCTTCCAAAAATTACGAATCTCCAGAAATCTCATCAAATATTTTTTCACCCAAACTGGATGATACTTTCAGGTAATGATCAGTACACTAAGGCGACTTGGTTTCCCAAATTTCGTTCTTCTATGTTGAAGCATTCGTTTCCAGTAACAGTTTGCATTTTTAGGTTTCACTCTGTTTACTCCTATATTGATAGATGTATTTGGAACTCTAAATCCAACACGGTTTGTGATAGCTTCTTGAAACTTGACACAATAAATTAGTTTCACGTTCTATCTCTATGTTTTGTTTCCTCTTGATGTAGCCCTAAGCAGTGACTGGCGAGAAACACTTTCATGGAAAGGGTTGCCAAGCTTCCGAAAATTACAAATCTCCAGAAATCTCAGCAAATACTTTTTCACCCAAACTGGATGATACTTTCAGGTAATGATCAGTACACTAAGGCGACTTGGTTCCCCAAATTTCGTTCTTCTATGTTGAAGCATTCGTTTCCAGTAACAGTTTGAATTTTTAGGTTTCACTCTGTTTTCTCCTATATTGATAGATGTATTTGGAAATCTAAATCCAATACGGTTTGTGCTAGCTTCTTGAAACTTGACACAATAAAGTAGTTTCACGTTCTATCTCTATGTTTTGTTTCCTCTTGCTGTAGCCCTAAGCAGTGACTGGCGAGAAACACTTTCATGGAAAGGGGTTGCCAAGCTTCCAAAAATGACGAATCTCCAGAAATCTCAGCAAATACTTTTTCACCCAAACTGGATGATACTTTCAGGTAATGATCAGTACACTAAGGCGACTTGGTTTCGGAAATTTCGTTCTTCTATGTTGAAGCGTTCGTTTCCAGTAACAGTTTGAATTTTTAGGTTTCACTCTGTTTACTCCTATATTGATAGATGTATTTGGAACTCTAAATCCAACACGGTTTGTGCTAGCTTCTTGAAACTTGACACCATAAAGTAGTTTCACGTTCTATCTCTATGTTTTGTTTCCTCTTGATGTAGCCCTAAGCAGTGACTGGCGAGAAACACTTTCATGGAAAGGGGTTGCCAAGCTTCCAAAAATTACAAATCTCCAGAAATCTCAGCAAATATTTTTTCACCCAAACTGGATGATACTTTCAGGTAATGATCAGTACTAAGGCGACTTGGTTCCCCAAATTTCGTTCTTCTATGTTGAAGCATTCGTTTCCAGTAACAGTTTGAATTTTTAGGTTTCACTCTGTTTTCTCCTATATTGATAGATGTATTTGGAACTCTAAATCCAATACGGTTTGTGCTAGCTTCTTGAAACTTGACACAATAAAGTAGTTTCACGTTCTATCACTATGTTTTGTTTCCTCTTGCTGTAGCCCTAAGCAGTGACTGGCGAGAAACACTTTCATGGAAAGGGGTTGCCAAGCTTCCAAAAATTACGAATCTCTAGAAATCTCAGCAAATACTTTTTCACCCAAACTGGATGATACTTTCAGGTAATGATCAGTACACTAAGGCAACTTGATTCCCCAAATTTCGTTCTTCTATGTTGAAGCGTTCGTTTCCAGTAACAGTTTGAATTTTTAGGTTTCACTCTGTTTACCCCTATATTGATAGATGTATTTGGAACTCTAAATCCAACACGGTTTGTGCTAGCTTCTTGAAACTTGACACAATAAATTAGTTTCACGTTCTATCTCTATGTTTTGTTTCCTCTTGATGTAGCCCTAAGCAGTGACTGGCGAGAAACACTTTCATGGAAAGGGGTTGCCAAGCTTCCAAAAATTACGAATCTCCAGAAATCTCAGCAAATATTTTTTCACCCAAACTGGATGATACTTTCAGGTAATGATCAGTACACTAAGGCGACTTGGTTCCCCAAATTTCGTTCTCTTATGTTGAAGCGTTCGTTTCCAGTAACAGTTTGAATTTTTAGGTTTCACTCTGTTTTCTCCTATATTGATAGATGTATTTGGAACTCTAAATCCAACACGGTTTGTGCAAGCTTCTTGAAACTTGACACAATAAAGTAGTTTCACGTTCTATCTCTATGTTTTGTTTCCCCTTGATGTAGCCCTAAGCAGTGACTGGCGAGAAACACTTTCATGGAAAGGGGTTGCCAAGCTTCCAAAAATTACGAATCTCCAGAAATCTCAGCAAATACTTTTTCACCCAAACTGGATGATATTTTCAGGTAATGATCAGTACACTAAGGCCACTTGCTTCACCAAATTTCGTTCTTCTACGTTGAAGCGTTCGTTTCCAGTAACAGTTTGAATTTTTAGGTTTCACTCTGTTTACTCCTATATTGATAGATGTATTTGGAACTCTAAATCCAACACGGTTTGTGCTAGCTTCTTGAAACTTCACACAATAAATTAGTTTCATGTTCTATCTCTATGTTTTGTTTCCTCTTGATGTAGCCCTAAGCAGTGACTGGCGAGAAAAATTTTCATGGAAAGGGGTTGCCAAGCTTCCAAAAATTACGAATCTCCAGAAATCTCAACAAATATTTTTTCACCCAAACTGGATGATACTTTCAGGTAATGATCAGTACACTAAGGCGACTTGGTTCCCCAAATTTCGTTCTTCTACGTTGAAGCGTTCGTTTCCAGTAACAGTTTCAATTTTTAGGTTTCACTCTGATTTCTCCTACACTGATAGATGTATTTGGAACTCTAAATCCAACCAGTTTTTTGCTAGCTTCTTGAAACTTGACACAATAAAGTAGTTTCACGTTCTGTCTCTATGTTTTGTTTCCCCTTGATGTAGCCCTAAGCAGTGACTGGCGAGAAACACTTTCATGGAAAGGGGTTGCCAAGCTTCCAAAAATTACGAATCTCCAGAAATCTCAGCAAATACTTTTTCACCCAAACTGGATGATATTTTCAGGTAATGATCAGTACACTAAGGCCACTTGCTTCACCAAATTTCGTTCTTCTACGTTGAAGCGTTCGTTTCCAGTAACAGTTTGAATTTTTAGGTTTCACTCTGTTTACTCCTATATTGATAGATGTATTTGGAACTCTAAATCCAACACGGTTTGTGCTAGCTTCTTGAAACTTCACACAATAAATTAGTTTCATGTTCTATCTCTATGTTTTGTTTCCTCTTGATGTAGCCCTAAGCAGTGACTGGCGAGAAAAATTTTCATGGAAAGGGGTTGCCAAGCTTCCAAAAATTACGAATCTCCAGAAATCTCAGCAAATATTTTTTCACCCAAACTGGATGATACTTTCAGGTAATGATCAGTACACTAGGGCAACTTGGTTCCCCAAATTTCGTTCTTCTATGTTGAAGCGTTCGTTTCCAGTAACAGTTTGAATTTTTAGGTTTCACTCTGTTTATTCCTATATTGATAGATGTATTTGGAACTCTAAATCCAACACCGTTTGTGCTAGCTTCTTGAAACTTGACACAATAAAGTAGTTTCACGTTCTATCTCTATGTTTTGTTTCCTCTTGATGTAGCCCTAAGCAGTGACTGGCGAGAAACAGTTTCATGGAAAGGGGTTGCCAAGCTTCCAAAAATTACGAATCTCCAGAAATCTCAGCAAATATTTTTTCACCCAAACTGGATGATACTTTCAGGTAATGATCAGTACACTAAGGCAACTTGGTTCCCCAAATTTTGTTCTTCTATGTTTAAGCATTCGTTTCCAGTAACAGTTTGAATTTTTAGGTTTCACTCTGTTTACTCCTATATTGATAGATGTATTTGGAACTCTAAATCCAACACGGTCTGTGATAGCTTCTTGAAACTTGACACAATAAATTAGTTTCACGTTCTATCTCTATGTTTTGTTTCCTGTTGATGTAGCCCTAAGCAGTGACTGGCGAGAAACACTTTCATGGAAAGGGTTGCCAAGCTTCCAAAAATTACGAATCTCCAGAAATCTCAGCAGATACTTTTTCACCCAAACTGGATGATACTTTCAGGTAATGATCAGTACACTAAGGCGACTTGGTTCCCCAAATTTCGTTCTTCTATGTTGAAGCATTCGTTTCCAGTAACAGTTTGAATTTTTAGGTTTCACTCTGTTTTCTCCTATATTGATAGATGAATTTGGAAATCTAAATCCAATACGGTTTGTGCTAGCTTCTTGAAACTTGACACAATAAAGTAGTTTCACGTTCTATCTCTATGTTTTGTTTCCTCTTGCTGTAGCCCTAAGCAGTGACTGGCGAGAAACACTTTCATGGAAAGGGGTTGCCAAGCTTCCAAAAATTACGAATCTCCAGAAATCTCAGCAGATACTTTTTAACCCAAACTAGATGATACTTTCAGGTAATGATCAGTACACTAAGGCGACTTGGTTTCCGAAATTTCGTTCTTCTATGTTGAAGCGTTCGTTTCCAGTAACAGTTTGAATTTTTAGGTTTCACTCTGTTTACTCCTATATTGATAGATTTATTTGGAACTCTAAATCCAACACGGTTTGTGCTAGCTTCTTGAAACTTGACACAATAAATTAGTTTCACGTTCTATCTCCATGTTTTGTTTCCTCTTGATGTAGCCCTAAGCAGTGACTGGCGAGAAACAGTTTCATGGAAAGGGGTTGCCAAGCTTCCAAAAATTACAAATCTCCAGAAATCTCAGCAAATATTTTTTCACCCAAACTGGATGATACTTTCAGGTAATGATCAGTACACTAAGGCGACTTGGTTCCCCAAATTTCGTTCTTCTATGTTGAAGCATTCGTTTCCAGTAACAGTTTGAATTTTTAGGTTTCACTCTGTTTTCTCCTATATTGATAGATGTATTTGGAACTCTAAATCCAATACGGTTTGTGCTAGCTTCTTGAAACTTGACACAATAAAGTAGTTTCACGTTCTATCTCTATGTTTTGTTTCCTCTTGATGTAGCCCTAAGCAGTGACTGTCGAGAAACTCTTTCATGGAAAGGGGTTGCCAAGCTTCCAAAAATTACGAATCTCCAGAAATCTCAGCAAATACTTTTTCACCCAAACTGGATGATACTTTCAGGTAATGATCAGTACACTAACGCAACTTGGTTCCCCAAATTTCGTTCTTCTATGTTGAAGCGTTTGTTTCCAGTAAGAGTTTGATTTTTTAGGTATCACTCTGTTTACTCCTATATTGATAGATGTATTTGGAACTCTAAATCCAACACGGTTTGTGCTAGCTTCTTGAAACTTGACACAATAAAGTAGTTTCACGTTCTATCTCTATGTTTTGTTTCCTCTTGATGTAGCCCTAAGCAGTGACTGGCGAGAAACACTTTCATGGAAAGGGGTTGCCAAGCTTCCAAAAATTACGAATCTCCAGAAATCTCATCAAATATTTTTTCACCCAAACTGGATGATACTTTCAGGTAATGATCAGTACACTAAGGCGACTTGGTTTCCCAAATTTCGTTCTTCTATGTTGAAGCATTCGTTTCCAGTAACAGTTTGCATTTTTAGGTTTCACTCTGTTTACTCCTATATTGATAGATGTATTTGGAACTCTAAATCCAACACGGTTTGTGATAGCTTCTTGAAACTTGACACAATAAATTAGTTTCACGTTCTATCTCTATGTTTTGTTTCCTCTTGATGTAGCCCTAAGCAGTGACTGGCGAGAAACACTTTCATGGAAAGGGTTGCCAAGCTTCCGAAAATTACAAATCTCCAGAAATCTCAGCAAATACTTTTTCACCCAAACTGGATGATACTTTCAGGTAATGATCAGTACACTAAGGCGACTTGGTTCCCCAAATTTCGTTCTTCTATGTTGAAGCATTCGTTTCCAGTAACAGTTTGAATTTTTAGGTTTCACTCTGTTTTCTCCTATATTGATAGATGTATTTGGAAATCTAAATCCAATACGGTTTGTGCTAGCTTCTTGAAACTTGACACAATAAAGTAGTTTCACGTTCTATCTCTATGTTTTGTTTCCTCTTGCTGTAGCCCTAAGCAGTGACTGGCGAGAAACACTTTCATGGAAAGGGGTTGCCAAGCTTCCAAAAATGACGAATCTCCAGAAATCTCAGCAAATACTTTTTCACCCAAACTGGATGATACTTTCAGGTAATGATCAGTACACTAAGGCGACTTGGTTTCGGAAATTTCGTTCTTCTATGTTGAAGCGTTCGTTTCCAGTAACAGTTTGAATTTTTAGGTTTCACTCTGTTTACTCCTATATTGATAGATGTATTTGGAACTCTAAATCCAACACGGTTTGTGCTAGCTTCTTGAAACTTGACACCATAAAGTAGTTTCACGTTCTATCTCTAAGTTTTGTTTCCTCTTGATGTAGCCCTAAGCAGTGACTGGCGAGAAACACTTTCATGGAAAGGGGTTGCCAAGCTTCCAAAAATTACAAATCTCCAGAAATCTCAGCAAATATTTTTTCACCCAAACTGGATGATACTTTCAGGTAATGATCAGTACTAAGGCGACTTGGTTCCCCAAATTTCGTTCTTCTATGTTGAAGCATTCGTTTCCAGTAACAGTTTGAATTTTTAGGTTTCACTCTGTTTTCTCCTATATTGATAGATGTATTTGGAACTCTAAATCCAATACGGTTTGTGCTAGCTTCTTGAAACTTGACACAATAAAGTAGTTTCACGTTCTATCACTATGTTTTGTTTCCTCTTGCTGTAGCCCTAAGCAGTGACTGGCGAGAAACACTTTCATGGAAAGGGGTTGCCAAGCTTCCAAAAATTACGAATCTCTAGAAATCTCAGCAAATACTTTTTCACCCAAACTGGATGATACTTTCAGGTAATGATCAGTACACTAAGGCAACTTGATTCCCCAAATTTCGTTCTTCTATGTTGAAGCGTTCGTTTCCAGTAACAGTTTGAATTTTTAGGTTTCACTCTGTTTACTCCTATATTGATAGATGTATTTGGAACTCTAAATCCAACACGGTTTGTGCTAGCTTCTTGAAACTTGACACAATAAATTAGTTTCACGTTCTATCTCTATGTTTTGTTTCCTCTTGATGTAGCCCTAAGCAGTGACTGGCGAGAAACACTTTCATGGAAAGGGGTTGCCAAGCTTCCAAAAATTACGAATCTCCAGAAATCTCAGCAAATATTTTTTCACCCAAACTGGATGATACTTTCAGGTAATGATCAGTACACTAAGGCGACTTGGTTCCCCAAATTTCGTTCTCTTATGTTGAAGCGTTCGTTTCCAGTAACAGTTTGAATTTTTAGGTTTCACTCTGTTTTCTCCTATATTGATAGATGTATTTGGAACTCTAAATCCAACACGGTTTGTGCAAGCTTCTTGAAACTTGACACAATAAAGTAGTTTCACGTTCTATCTCTATGTTTTGTTTCCCCTTGATGTAGCCCTAAGCAGTGACTGGCGAGAAACACTTTCATGGAAAGGGGTTGCCAAGCTTCCAAAAATTACGAATCTCCAGAAATCTCAGCAAATACTTTTTCACCCAAACTGGATGATATTTTCAGGTAATGATCAGTACACTAAGGCCACTTGCTTCACCAAATTTCGTTCTTCTACGTTGAAGCGTTCGTTTCCAGTAACAGTTTGAATTTTTAGGTTTCACTCTGTTTACTCCTATATTGATAGATGTATTTGGAACTCTAAATCCAACACGGTTTGTGCTAGCTTCTTGAAACTTCACACAATAAATTAGTTTCATGTTCTATCTCTATGTTTTGTTTCCTCTTGATGTAGCCCTAAGCAGTGACTGGCGAGAAAAATTTTCATGGAAAGGGGTTGCCAAGCTTCCAAAAATTACGAATCTCCAGAAATCTCAACAAATATTTTTTCACCCAAACTGGATGATACTTTCAGGTAATGATCAGTACACTAAGGCGACTTGGTTCCCCAAATTTCGTTCTTCTACGTTGAAGCGTTCGTTTCCAGTAACAGTTTCAATTTTTAGGTTTCACTCTGATTTCTCCTACACTGATAGATGTATTTGGAACTCTAAATCCAACCAGTTTTTTGCTAGCTTCTTGAAACTTGACACAATAAAGTAGTTTCACGTTCTGTCTCTATGTTTTGTTTCCCCTTGATGTAGCCCTAAGCAGTGACTGGCGAGAAACACTTTCATGGAAAGGGGTTGCCAAGCTTCCAAAAATTACGAATCTCCAGAAATCTCAGCAAATACTTTTTCACCCAAACTGGATGATATTTTCAGGTAATGATCAGTACACTAAGGCCACTTGCTTCACCAAATTTCGTTCTTCTACGTTGAAGCGTTCGTTTCCAGTAACAGTTTGAATTTTTAGGTTTCACTCTGTTTACTCCTATATTGATAGATGTATTTGGAACTCTAAATCCAACACGGTTTGTGCTAGCTTCTTGAAACTTCACACAATAAATTAGTTTCATGTTCTATCTCTATGTTTTGTTTCCTCTTGATGTAGCCCTAAGCAGTGACTGGCGAGAAAAATTTTCATGGAAAGGGGTTGCCAAGCTTCCAAAAATTATGAATCTCCAGAAATCTCAACAAATATTTTTTCACCCAAACTGGATGATACTTTCAGGTAATGATCAGTACACTAAGGCGACTTGGTTCCCCAAATTTCGTTCTTCTACGTTGAAGCGTTCGTTTCCAGTAACAGTTTGAATTTTTAGGTTTCACTCTGTTTTCTCCTATATTGATAGATGTATTTGGAACTCTAAATCCAACCAGTTTTTTGCTAGCTTCTTGAAAATTGACACAATAAAGTAGTTTCACATTCTATCTCTATGTTTTGTTTCCTCTTGATGTAGCCCTAAGCAGTGACTGGCGAGAAACACTTTCATGGAAAGGGGTTGCCAAGCTTCCAAAAATTACAAATCTCCAGAAATCTCAGCAAATAGTTTTTCACCCAAACTGGATGATACTTTCAGGTAATGATCAGTACACTAAGGCGACTTGGTTCCCAAAATTTCGTTCTTCTATGTTGAAGCATTCGTTTCCAGTAACAGTTTGAATTTTTAGGTTTCACTCTGTTTACTCCTATATTGAGAGATGTATTTGGAACTCTAAATCCAACACGGTTTGTGCTAGCTTCTTGAAACTTGACACAATAAAGTAGTTTCACGTTCTATCTCTATGTTTTGTTTCCTCTTGATGTAGCCCTAAGCAGTGACTGGCGAGAAACACTTTCATGGAAAGGGGTTGCCAAGCTTCCAAAAATTACAAATCTCCAGAAATCTCAGCAAATATTTTTTCACCCAAACTGGATGATACTTTCAGGTAATGATCAGTACTAAGGCGACTTGGTTCCCCAAATTTCGTTCTTCTATGTTGAAGCATTCGTTTCCAGTAACAGTTTGAATTTTTAGGTTTCACTCTGTTTTCTCCTATATTGATAGATGTATTTGGAACTCTAAATCCAATACGGTTTGTGCTAGCTTCTTGAAACTTGACACAATAAAGTAGTTTCACGTTCTATCACTATGTTTTGTTTCCTCTTGCTGTAGCCCTAAGCAGTGACTGGCGAGAAACACTTTCATGGAAAGGGGTTGCCAAGCTTCCAAAAATTACGAATCTCCAGAAATCTCAGCAAATACTTTTTCACCCAAACTGGATGATACTTTCAGGTAATGATCAGTACACTAAGGCAACTTGATTCCCCAAATTTCGTTCTTCTATGTTGAAGCGTTCGTTTCCAGTAACAGTTTGAATTTTTAGGTTTCACTCTGTTTACTCCTATATTGATAGATGTATTTGGAACTCTAAATCCAACACGGTTTGTGCTAGCTTCTTGAAACTTCACACAATAAATTAGTTTCATGTTCTATCTCTATGTTTTGTTTCCTCTTGATGTAGCCCTAAGCAGTGACTGGCGAGAAAAATTTTCATGGAAAGGGGTTGCCAAGCTTCCAAAAATTATGAATCTCCAGAAATCTCAACAAATATTTTTTCACCAAAACTGGATGATACTTTCAGGTAATGATCAGTACACTAAGGCGACTTGGTTCCCCAAATTTCGTTCTTCTACGTTGAAGCGTTCGTTTCCAGTAACAGTTTGAATTTTTAGGTTTCACTCTGTTTTCTCCTATATTGATAGATGTATTTGGAACTCTAAATCCAACCAGTTTTTTGCTAGCTTCTTGAAAATTGACACAATAAAGTAGTTTCACGTTCTATCTCTATGTTTTGTTTCCTCTTGATGTAGCCCTAAGCAGTGACTGGCGAGAAACACTTTCATGGAAAGGGGTTGCCAAGCTTCCAAAAATTACAAATCTCCAGAAATCTCAGCAAATAGTTTTTCACCCAAACTGGATGATACTTTCAGGTAATGATCAGTACACTAAGGCGACTTGGTTCCCCAAATTTCGTTCTTCTATGTTGAAGCATTCGTTTCCAGTAACAGTTTGAATTTTTAGGTTTCACTCTGTTTACTCCTATATTGATAGATGTATTTGGAACTCTAAATCCAACACGGTTTGTGCTAGCTTCTTGAAACTTGGCTCAATAAAGTAGGTTCACGTTCTATCTCTATGTTTTGATTCCTATTGATGTAGCCCTAAGCAGTGACTGGCGAGAAACACTTTCATGGAAAGGGGTTGCCAAGCTTCCAAAAATTACGAATCTCCAGAAATCTCAGCAAATATTTTTTCACCCAAACTGGATGATACTTTCAGGTAATGATCAGTACACTAAGCCCACTTGCTTCTCCAAATTTCGTTCTTATATGTTGAAGCGTTCGTTTCCAGTAACAGTTTGAATTTTTAGGTTTCACTCTGTGTTCTCCTATATTGATAGATGTATTTGGAATTCTAAATACAAAACGGTTTGTACAAGCTTCTTGAAACTTGACACAATAAAGTAGTTTCACGTTCTATCTCTATGTTTTGTTTCCTCTTGATGTAGCCCTAAGCAGTGACTGGCGAGAAACACTTTCATGGAAAGGGGTTGCCAAGCTTCCAAAAATTACGAATCTCCAGAAATCTCAGCAAATACTTTTTCACCCAAACTGGATGATACTTTCAGGTAATGATCAGTACACTAAGGCAACTTGGTTCCCCAAATTTTGTTCTTCTATGTTTAAGCATTCGTTTCCAGTAACAGTTTGAATTTTTAGGTTTCACTCTGTTTACTCCTATATTGATAGATGTATTTGGAACTCTAAATCCAACACGGTTTGTGCTAGCTTCTTGAAACTTGACACAATAAATTAGTTTCACGTTCTATCTCTATGTTTTGTTTCCTGTTGATGTAGCCCTAAGCAGTGACTGGCGAGAAACACTTTCATGGAAAGGGTTGCCAAGCTTCCAAAAATTACAAATCTCCAGAAATCTCAGCAAATACTTTTTCACCCAAACTGGATGATACTTTCAGGTAATGATCAGTACACTAAGGCGACTTGGTTCCCCAAATTTCGTTCTTCTATGTTGAAGCATTCGTTTCCAGTAACAGTTTGAATTTTTAGGTTTCACTCTGTTTTCTCCTATATTGATAGATGTATTTGGAACTCTAAATCCAATACGGTTTGTGCTAGCTTCTTGAAACTTGACACAATAAAGTAGTTTCACGTTCTATCTCTATGTTTTGTTTCCTCTTGCTGTAGCCCTAAGCAGTGACTGGCGAGAAACACTTTCATGGAAAGGGGTTGCCAAGCTTCCAAAAATTACAAATCTCCAGAAATCTAAGCAAATACTTTTTCACCCAAACTGGATGATACTTTCAGTAATGATCAGTACACTAAGGCGACTTGGTTTCCGAAATTTCGTTCTTCTATGTTGAAGCATTCGTTTCCAGTAACAGTTTGAATTTTTAGGTTTCACTCTGTTTACTCCTATATTGATAGATGTATTTGGAACTCTAAATCCAACACGGTTTGTGCTAGCTTCTTGAAACTTGACACAATAAATTAGTTTCACGTTCTATCTCTATGTTTTGTTTCCTCTTCATGTAGCCCTAATCAGTGACTGGCGAGAAACACTTTCATGGAAACGGGTTGCCAAGCTTCCAAAAATTACAAATCTCCAGAAATCTCAGCAAATATTTTTTCACCCAAACTGGATGATACTTTCAGGTAATGATAAGTACACTAAGGCGACTTGGTTCCCCAAATTTCGTTATTCTATGTTGAAGCATTCATTTCCAGTAACAGTTTCAATTTTTAGGTTTCACTCTGTTTTCTCCTATATTGATAGATGTATTTGGAACTCTAAATCCAATACGGTTTGTGCTAGCTTCTTGAAACTTGACACAATAAAGTAGTTTCACGTTCTCTCTCTATGCTTTGTTTCCTCTTGATGTAGCCCTAAGCAGTGACTGTCGAGAAACTCTTTCATGGAAAGGGGTTGCCAAGATTCCAAAAATTACGAATCTCCAGAAATCTCAGCAAATACTTTTTCACCCAAACTGGATGATACTTTCAGGTAATGATCAGTACACTAAGGCGACTTGGTTCCCAAAATTTCGTTCTTCTATGTTGAAGCATTCGTTTCCAGTAACAGTTTGAATTTTTAGGTTTCACTCTGTTTACTCCTATATTGATAGATGTATTTGGAACTCTAAATCCAACACGGTTTGTGCTAGCTTCTTGAAACTTGACACAATAAATTAGTTTCACGTTCTATCTCTATGTTTTGTTTCCTCTTCATGTAGCCCTAAGCAGTGACTGGCGAGAAACACTTTCATGGAAACGGGTTGCCAAGCTTCCAAAAATTACAAATCCCCAGAAATCTCAGCAAATATTTTTTCACCCAAACTGGATGATACTTTCAGGTAATGATAAGTACACTAAGGCGACTTGGTTCCCCAAATTTCGTTCTTCTATGTTGAAGCATTCGTTTCCAGTAACAGTTTGAATTTTTAGGTTTCACTCTGTTTACTCCTATATTGATAGATGTATTTGGAACTCTAAATCCAACACGGTTTGTGCTAGCTTCTTGAATCTTGACACAATAAATTAGTTTCACGTTCTATCTCTATGTTTTGTTTCCTCTTGATGTAGCCCTAAGCAGTGACTGGCAAGAAACACTTTCAGGGAAAGGGGTTGCCAAGCTTCCAAAAATTACGAATCTCCAGAAATCTCAGCCAATACTTTTTCACCCAATCTGGATGATACTTTCAGGTAATGATCAGTACACTAAGGCGACTTGGTTTCCCAAATTTCGTTCTTCTATGTTGAAGCGTTCGTTTCCAGTAACAGTTTGAATTTTTAGGTTTCACTCTGTTTACTCCTATATTGATATATGTATTTGGAACTCTAAATCCAACACGGTTTGTGCTAGCTTCTTGAAACTTGACACAATAAAGTAGTTTCACGTTCTATCTCTAAGTTTTGTTTCCTCTTGATGTAGCCCTAAGCAGTGACTGGCGAGAAACACTTTCATGGAAAGGGGTTGCCAAGCTTCCAAAAATTACAAATCTTTAAAAAACACAGCAAATATTTTTTCACCCAAACTGGATGATACTTTCAGGTAATGATCAGTACACTAAGGCGACTTGGTTCCCCAAATTTCGTTCTTCTATGTTGAAGCATTCGTTTCCAGTAACAGTTTAAATTTTTAGGTTTCACTCTGTTTTCTCCTATATTGATAGATGTATTTGGAACTCTAAATCCAATACGGTTTGTGCTAGCTTCTTGAAACTTGACACAATAAAGTAGTTTCACGTACTCTCTCTATGTTTTGTTTCCTCTTGCTGTAGCCCTAAGCAGTGACTGGCGAGAAACAGTTTCATGGAAAGGGGTTGCCAATCTTCCAGAAATTACGAATCTCCAGAAATCTCAGCAAATATTTTTTTCACCCAAACTGGATGATACTTTCAGGTAATGATCAGTACACTAAGGCAACTTGGTTCCCCAAATTTCGTTCTTCTATGTTGAAGCGTTCGTTTCCAGTAACAGTTTGAATTTTTAGTTTACTCTGTTTACTCCTATATTGATAGATGTATTTGGAACTCTAAATCCAACACGGTTTGTGCTAGCTTCTTGAAACTTGACACAATAAAGTAGTTTCACGTTCTCTCTCTATGTTTTGTTTCCTCTTGCTGAAGCCCTAAGCAGTGACTGGCGAGAAACACTTTCATGGAAAGGGGTTGCCAAGCTTCCAAAAATTACGAATCTCCAGAAATCTCAGCAAATACTTTTTCACCCAAACTGGATGATACTTTCAGGTAATGATCAGTACACTAAGGCGACTTGGTTTCCGAAATTTCGTTCTTCTATGTTGAAGCGTTCGTTTCCAGTAACAGTTTGAATTTTTAGGTTTCACTCTGTTTACTCCTATATTGATAGATGTATTTGGAACTCTAAATCCAACAGGGTTTGTGCTAGCTTCTTGAAACTTGACACAATAAATTAGTTTCACGTTCTATCTCTATGTTTTGTTTCCTCTTGATGTAGCCCTAAGCAGTGACTGGCGAGAAACACTTTCATGGAAAGGGGTTGCCAAGCTTCCAAAAATTACAAATATCCAGAAATCTCAGCAAATATTTTTTCACCCAAACTGGATGATACTTTCAGGTAATGATCAGTACACTAAGGCGACTTGGTTCCCCAAATTTCGTTTTCTATGTTGAAGCATTCGTTTCCAGTAACAGTTTGAATTTTTAGGTTTCACTCTGTTTTCTCCTATAATGATAGATGTATTTGGAACTCTAAATCCAATACGGTTTGTGCTGGCTTCTTGAAACTTGACACAATAAATTAGTTTCAAGTTCTATCTCTATGTTTTGTTTCCTCTTGATGTAGCCCTAAGCAGTGACTGTCGAGAAACTCTTTCATGGAAAGGGGTTGCCAAGCTTCCAAAAATTACGAATCTCCAGAAATCTCAGCAAATACTTTTTCACCCAAAGTGGATGATACTTTCAGGTAATGATCAGTACACTAACGCAACTTGGTTCCCCAAATTTCGTTCTTCTATGTTGAAGCGTTTGTTTCCAGTAAGAGTTTGATTTTTTAGGTTTCACTCTGTTTACTCCTATATTGATAGATGTATTTGGAACTCTAAATCCAACACGGTTTGTGCTAGCTTCTTGAAACTTGACACAATAAAGTAGTTTCACGTTCTATCTCTATGTTTTGTTTCCTCTTGATGTAGCCCTAAGCAGTGACTGGCGAGAAACACTTTCATGGAAAGGGGTTGCCAAGCTTCCAAAAATTACGAATCTCCAGAAATCTCAGCAAATATTTTTTCACCCAAACTGTATGATACTTTCAGGTAATGATCAGTACACTAAGGCGACTTGGTTTCCCAAATTTCGTTCTTCTACGTTGAAGCGTTCGTTTCCAGTAACAGTTTGAATTTTTAGGTTCACTCTGTTTACTCATATATTCATAGATGTATTTGGAACTCTAAATCCAACACGGTTTGTGGTAGCTTCTTGAAACTTGACACAATAAATTAGTTTCACGTTCTATCTCTATGTTTTGTTTCCTCTTGATGTAGCCCTAAGCAGTGACTGGTGAGAAACACTTTCATGGAAAGGGGTTGCCAAGCTTCCAAAAATTACAAATCTCCAGAAATCTCAGCAAATATTTTTTCACCCAAACTGGATGATACTTTCTGGTAATGATCAGTACACTAAGGCGACTTGGTTCCCCAAATTTCGTTCTTCTATGTTGAAGCGTTCGTTTCCAGTAACAGTTTGAATTTTTAGGTTTCACTCTGTTTTCTCCAATATTGATAGATGTATTTGGAACTCTAAATCCAACACGGTTTGTGCTAGCTTCTTGAAACTTGACACAATAAATTAGTTTCACGTTCTATCTCTATGTTTTGTTTCCTCTTGATGTAGCCCTAAGCAGTGACTGGCGAGAAACACTTTCATGGAAAGGGGTTGCCAAGCTTCCAAAAATTACGAATCTCCAGAAATCTCAGCAAATATTTTTTCACCCAAACTGGATGATACTTTCAGGTAATGATCAGTACACTAGGGCAATTTGGTTCCCCAAATTTCGTTCTTCTATGTTGAAGCGTTCGTTTCCAGTAACAGTTTGAATTTTTAGGTTTCACTCTGTTTATTCCTATATTGATAGATGTATTTGGAACTCTAAATCCAACACCGTTTGTGCTAGCTTCTTGAAACTTGACACAATAAAGTAGTTTCACGTTCTATCTCTATGTTTTGTTTCCTCTTGATGTAGCCCTAAGCAGTGACTGGCGAGAAACAGTTTCATGGAAAGGGGTTGCCAAGCTTCCAAAAATTACGAATCTCCAGAAATCTCAGCAAATATTTTTTCACCCAAACTGGATGATACTTTCAGGTAATGATCAGTACACTAAGGCAACTTGGTTCCCCAAATTTTGTTCTTCTATGTTTAAGCATTCGTTTCCAGTAACAGTTTGAATTTTTAGGTTTCACTCTGTTTACTCCTATATTGATAGATGTATTTGGAACTCTAAATCCAACACGGTCTGTGATAGCTTCTTGAAACTTGACACAATAAATTAGTTTCACGTTCTATCTCTATGTATTGTTTCCTGTTGATGTAGCCCTAAGCAGTGACTGGCGAGAAACACTTTCATGGAAAGGGTTGCCAAGCTTCCAAAAATTACGAATCTCCAGAAATCTCAGCAGATACTTTTTCACCCAAACTGGATGATACTTTCAGGTAATGATCAGTACACTAAGGCGACTTGGTTCCCCAAATTTCGTTCTTCTATGTTGAAGCATCCGTTTCCAGTAACAGTTTGAATTTTTAGGTTTCACTCTGTTTTCTCCTATATTGATAGATGAATTTGGAAATCTAAATCCAATACGGTTTGTGCTAGCTTCTTGAAACTTGACACAATAAAGTAGTTTCACGTTCTATCTCTATGTTTTGTTTCCTCTTGCTGTAGCCCTAAGCAGTGACTGGCGAGAAACACTTTCATGGAAAGGGGTTGCCAAGCTTCCAAAAATTACGAATCTCCAGAAATCTCAGCAGATACTTTTTAACCCAAACTGGATGATACTTTCAGGTAATGATCAGTACACTAAGGCGACTTGGTTTCCGAAATTTCGTTCTTCTATGTTGAAGCGTTCGTTTCCAGTAACAGTTTGAATTTTTAGGTTTCACTCTGTTTACTCCTATATTGATAGATTTATTTGGAACTCTAAATCCAACACGGTTTGTGCTAGCTTCTTGAAACTTGACACAATAAATTAGTTTCACGTTCTATCTCCATGTTTTGTTTCCTCTTGATGTAGCCCTAAGCAGTGACTGGCGAGAAACAGTTTCATGGAAAGGGGTTGCCAAGCTTCCAAAAATTACAAATCTCCAGAAATCTCAGCAAATATTTTTTCACCCAAACTGGATGATACTTTCAGGTAATGATCAGTACACTAAGGCGACTTGGTTCCCCAAATTTCGTTCTTCTATGTTGAAGCATTCGTTTCCAGTAACAGTTTGAATTTTTAGGTTTCACTCTGTTTTCTCCTATATTGATAGATGTATTTGGAACTCTAAATCCAATACGGTTTGTGCTAGCTTCTTGAAACTTGACACAATAAAGTAGTTTCACGTTCTATCTCTATGTTTTGTTTCCTCTTGATGTAGCCCTAAGCAGTGACTGTCGAGAAACTCTTTCATGGAAAGGGGTTGCCAAGCTTCCAAAAATTACGAATCTCCAGAAATCTCAGCAAATACTTTTTCACCCAAACTGGATGATACTTTCAGGTAATGATCAGTACACTAACGCAACTTGGTTCCCCAAATTTCGTTCTTCTATGTTGAAGCGTTTGTTTCCAGTAAGAGTTTGATTTTTTAGGTATCACTCTGTTTACTCCTATATTGATAGATGTATTTGGAACTCTAAATCCAACACGGTTTGTGCTAGCTTCTTGAAACTTGACACAATAAAGTAGTTTCACGTTCTATCTCTATGTTTTGTTTCCTCTTGATGTAGCCCTAAGCAGTGACTGGCGAGAAACACTTTCATGGAAAGGGGTTGCCAAGCTTCCAAAAATTACGAATCTCCAGAAATCTCATCAAATATTTTTTCACCCAAACTGGATGATACTTTCAGGTAATGATCAGTACACTAAGGCGACTTGGTTTCCCAAATTTCGTTCTTCTATGTTGAAGCATTCGTTTCCAGTAACAGTTTGCATTTTTAGGTTTCACTCTGTTTACTCCTATATTGATAGATGTATTTGGAACTCTAAATCCAACACGGTTTGTGATAGCTTCTTGAAACTTGACACAATAAATTAGTTTCACGTTCTATCTCTATGTTTTGTTTCCTCTTGATGTAGCCCTAAGCAGTGACTGGCGAGAAACACTTTCATGGAAAGGGTTGCCAAGCTTCCGAAAATTACAAATCTCCAGAAATCTCAGCAAATACTTTTTCACCCAAACTGGATGATACTTTCAGGTAATGATCAGTACACTAAGGCGACTTGGTTCCCCAAATTTCGTTCTTCTATGTTGAAGCATTCGTTTCCAGTAACAGTTTGAATTTTTAGGTTTCACTCTGTTTTCTCCTATATTGATAGATGTATTTGGAAATCTAAATCCAATACGGTTTGTGCTAGCTTCTTGAAACTTGACACAATAAAGTAGTTTCACGTTCTATCTCTATGTTTTGTTTCCTCTTGCTGTAGCCCTAAGCAGTGACTGGCGAGAAACACTTTCATGGAAAGGGGTTGCCAAGCTTCCAAAAATGACGAATCTCCAGAAATCTCAGCAAATACTTTTTCACCCAAACTGGATGATACTTTCAGGTAATGATCAGTACACTAAGGCGACTTGGTTTCCGAAATTTCGTTCTTCTATGTTGAAGCGTTCGTTTCCAGTAACAGTTTGAATTTTTAGGTTTCACTCTGTTTACTCCTATATTGATAGATGTATTTGAAACTCTAAATCCAACACGGTTTGTGCTAGCTTCTTGAAACTTGACACAATAAATTAGTTTCACGTTCTATCTCTATGTTTTGTTTCCTCTTGATGTAGCCCTAAGCAGTGACTGGCGAGAAACACTTTCATGGAAAGGGGTTGCCAAGCTTCCAAAAATTACAAATCTCCAGAAATCTCAGCAAATATTTTTTCACCCAAACTGGATGATACTTTCAGGTAATGATCAGTACACTAGGGCAACTTGGTTCCCCAAATTTCGTTCTTCTATGTTGAAGCATTCGTTTCCAGTAACAGTTTGAATTTTTAGGTTTCACTCTGTTTTCTCCTATATAGATAGATGTATTTGGAACTCTAATTCCAAAACGGTTTGTGCTAGCTTCTTGAAACTTGACACAATAAAGTAGTTTCACGTTCTATCTCTATGTTTTGTTTCCTCTTGATGTAGCCCTAAGCAGTGAGTGTCGAGAAACTCTTTAATGGAAAGGGGTTGCCAAGCTTCCAAAAATTACGAATCTCCAGAAATCTCAGCAAATATTTTTTCACCCAAACTGGATGATACTTTCAGGTAATGATCAGTACACTAGGGCAACTTGGTTCCCCAAATTTCGTTCTTCTATGTTGAAGCGTTCGTTTCCAGTAACAGTTTGAATTTTTGGGTTTCACTCTGTTTATTCCTATATTGATAGATGTATTTGGAACTCTAAATCCAACACCGTTTGTGCTAGCTTCTTGAAACTTGACACAATAAAGTAGTTTCACGTTCTATCTCTATGTTTTGTTTCCTCTTGATGTAGCCCTAAGCAGTGACTGGCGAGAAACAGTTTCATGGAAAGGGGTTGCCAAGCTTCCAAAAATTACGAATCTCCAGAACTCTCAGCAAATATTTTTTTCACCCAAACTGGATGATACTTTCAGGAAATGATCAGTACACTAAGGCAACTTGGTTCCCCAAATTTCGTTCTTCTATGTTGAAGCGTTCGTTTCCAGTAACAGTTTGAATTTTTAGGTTTCACTCTGTTTACTCCTATATTGATAGATGTATTTGGAACTCTAAATCCAACACGGTTTTTGCTAGCTTCTTGAAACTTGACACAATAAAGTAGTTTCACGTTCTCTCTCTATGTTTTGTTTCCTCTTGATGTAGCCCTAAGCAGTGACTGGCGAGAAACACTTTCATGGAAAGGGGTTGCCAAGCTTCCAAAAATTACGAATCTCCAGAAATCTCAGCAAATACTTTTTCACCCAAACTGGATGATACTTTCTGGTAATGATCAGTACACTAAGGCGACTTGGTTTCCCAAATTTCGTTCTTCTATGTTGAAGCGTTCGTTTCCAGTAACAGTTTGAATTTTTAGGTTTCACTCTGTTTACTCGTATATTGATATATGTATTTGGAACTCTAAATCCAACACGGTTTGTGCTAGCTTCTTGAAACTTGACACAATAAAGTAGTTTCACGTTCTATCTCTATGTTTTGTTTCCTCTTGATGTAGCCCTAAGCAGTGACTGGCGAGAAACACTTTCATGGAAAGGGGTTGCCAAGCTTCCAAAAATTACGAATCTCCAGAAATCTCAGCAAATACTTTTTCACCCAAACTGGATGATACTTTCAGGTAATGATCAGTACACTGAGGCGACTTGGTTTCCGAAATTTCGTTCTTCTATGTTGAAGCGTTCGTTTCCAGTAACAGTTTGAATTTTTAGGTTTCACTCTGTTTACTCCTATATTGATAGATGTATTTGGAAATATAAATCCAACACGGTTTGTGATAGCTTCTTGAAACTTGACACAATAAATTAGTTTCATGTTCTATCTCTATGTTTTGTTTCCTCTTGATGTAGCCCTAAGCAGTGACAGGCGAGAAACACTTTCATGGAAAGGGGTTGCCAAGCTTCCAAAAATTACAAATCTCCAGAAATCTCAGCAAATATTTTTTCACCCAAGCTGGATGATACTTTCAGGTAATGATCAGTACACAAAGGCGACTTGGTTCCCCAAATTTCGTTCTTCTATGTTGAAGCATTCGTTTCCAGTAACAGTTTGAATTTTTAGGTTTCACTCTGTTTTCTCCTATATTGATAGATGTATTTGGAACTCTAAATCCAACACGGTTTGTGCTAGCTTCTTGAAACTTGACACAATAAAGTAGTTTCACGTTCTCTCTCTATGTTTTGTTTCCTCTTGATGTAGCCCTAAGCAGTGACTGGCGAGAAACACTTTCATGGAAAGGGGTTGCCAAGCTTCCAAAAATTACGAATCTCCAGAAATCTCAGCAAATATTTTTTCACCCAAACTGGATGATACTTTCAGGTAATGATCAGTACACTAAGGCGACTTGGTTTCCCAAATTTCGTTCTTCTACGTTGAAACGTTCGTTTCCAGTAACAGTTTGAATTTTTAGGTTTCACTCTGTTTACTCATATATTCATAGATGTATTTGGAACTCTAAATCCAGCACGGTTTGTGGTAGCTTCTTGAAACTTGACACAATAAAGTAGTTTCACGTTCTATCTCTATGTTTTGTTTCCTCTTGATGTAGCCCTAAGCAGTGACTGGTGAGAAACACTTTCATGGAAAGGGGTTGCAAAGCTTCCAAAAATTACAAATTTCCAGAAATCTCAGCAAATATTTTTTCACCCAAACTGGATGATACTTTCAGGTAATGATCAGTACACTAAGGCGACTTGGTTCCCCAAATTTCGTTCTTCTATGTTGAAGCGTTCGTTTCCAGTAACAGTTTGAATTTTTAGGTTTCACTCTGTTTTCTCCTATATTGATAGATGTATTTGGAAATCTAAATCCAACACGGTTTGTGCTAGCTTCTTGAAACTTGACACAATAAAGTAGTTTCACGTTCTATCTCTATGTTTTGTTTCCTCTTGATGTAGCCCTAAGCAGTGACTGTCAAGAAACACTTTCATGGAAAGGGGTTGCCAAGCTTCCAAAAATTACGAATCTCCAGAAATCTCAGCAAATATTTTTTCACCCAAACTGGATGATACTTTCAGGTAATGATCAGTACACTAGGGCAACTTGGTTCCCCAAATTTCGTTCTTCTATGTTGAAGCGTTCGTTTCCAGTAACAGTTTGAATTTTTAGGTTTCACTCTGTTTATTCCTATATTGATAGATGTATTTGGAACTCTAAATCCAACACCGTTTGTGCTAGCTTCTTGAAACTTGACACAATAAAGTAGTTTCACGTTCTATCTCTATGTTTTGTTTCCTCTTGATGTAGCCCTAAGCAGTGACTGGCGAGAAACACTTTCATGGAAAGGGGTTGCCAAGCTTCCAAAAATTACGAATCTCCAGAAATCTCAGCAAATATTTTTTTCACCCAAACTGGATGATACTTTCAGGAAATGATCAGTACACTAAGGCAACTTGGTTCCCCAAATTTCGTTCTTCTATGTTGAAGCGTTCGTTTCCAGTAACAGTTTGAATTTTTAGGTTTCACTCTGTTTACTCCTATATTGATAGATGTATTTGGAACTCTAAATCCAACACGGTTTTTGCTAGCTTCTTGAAACTTGACACAATAAAGTAGTTTCACGTTCTCTCTCTATGTTTTGTTTCCTCTTGATGTAGCCCTAAGCAGTGACTGGCGAGAAACACTTTCATGGAAAGGGGTTGCCAAGCTTCCAAAAATTACGAATCTCCAGAAATCTCAGCAAATATTTTTTCACCCAAACTGGATGATACTTTCAGGTAATGATCAGTACACTAAGGCGACTTGGTTTCCCAAATTTCGTTCTTCTATGTTGAAGCGTTCGTTTCCAGTAACAGTTTGAATTTTTAGGTTTCACTCTGTTTACTCGTATATTGATATATGTATTTGGAACTCTAAATCCAACACGGTTTGTGCTAGCTTCTTGAAACTTGACACAATAAAGTAGTTTCACGTTCTATCTCTATGTTTTGTTTCCTCTTGATGTAGCCCTAAGCAGTGACTGGCGAGAAACACTTTCATGGAAAGGGGTTGCCAAGCTTCCAAAAATTACAAATCTCCAAAAATCTCAGCAAATATTTTTTCACCCAAACTGGATGATACTTTCAGGTAATGATCAGTACACTAAGGCGACTTGGTTCCCCAAATTTCGTTCTTCTATGTTGAAGCATTCGTTTCCAGTAACAGTTTGAATTTTTAGGTTTCACTCTGTTTTCTCCTATATTGATAGATGTATTTGGAACTCTAAATCCAACACGGTTTGTGCTAGCTTCTTGAAACTTGACACAATAAAGTAGTTTCACGTTCTCTCTCTATGTTTTGTTTTCTCTTGATGTAGCCCTAAGCAGTGACTGGCGAGAAACACTTTCATGGAAAGGGGTTGCCAAGCTTCCAAAAATTACGAATCTCCAGAAATCTCAGCAAATATTTTTTCACCCAAACTGGATGATACTTTCAGGTAATGATCAGTACACTAAGGCGACTTGGTTTCCCAAATTTCGTTCTTCTATGTTGAAGCGTTCGTTTCCAGTAACAGTTTGAATTTTTAGGTTTCACTCTGTTTACTCGTATATTGATATATGTATTTGGAACTCTAAATCCAACACGGTTTGTGCTAGGTTCTTGAAACTTGACACAATAAAGTAGTTTCACGTTCTATCTCTATGTTTTGTTTCCTCTTGATGTAGCCCTAAGCAGTGACTGGCGAGAAACACTTTCATGGAAAGGGGTTGCCAGGCTTCCAAAAATTACAAATCTCCAAAAATCTCAGCAAATATTTTTTCACCCAAACTGGATGATACTTTCAGGTAATGATCAGTACACTAAGGCGACTTGGTTCCCCAAATTTCGTTCTTCTATGTTGAAGCATTCGTTTCCAGTAACAGTTTGAATTTTTAGGTTTCACTCTGTTTTCTCCTATATTGATAGATGTATTTGGAACTCTAAATCCAACACGGTTTGTGCTAGCTTCTTGAAACTTGACACAATAAAGTAGTTTCCCGTTCTCTCTCTATGTTTTGTTTCCTCTTGATGTAGCCCTAAGCAGTGACTGGCGAGAAACACTTTCATGGAAAGGGGTTGCCAAGCTTCCAAAAATTACGAATCTCCAGAAATCTCAGCAAATACTTTTTCACCCAAACTGGATGATACTTTCAGGTAATGATCAGTACACTGAGGCGACTTGGTTTCCGAAATTTCGTTCTTCTATGTTGAAGCGTTCGTTTCCAGTAACAGTTTGAATTTTTAGGTTTCACTCTGTTTACTCCTATATTGATAGATGTATTTGGAACTATAAATCCAACACGGTTTGTGATAGCTTCTTGAAACTTGACACAATAAAGTAGTTTCAAGTTCTATCTCTATGTTTTGTTTCCTCTTGATGTAGCCCTAAGCAGTGACTGGCGAGAAACGCTTTCATGGAAAGGGGTTGCAAAGCTTCCAAAAATTACAAATCTCCAGAAATCTCAGCAAATATTTTTTCACCCAAACTGGATGATACTTTCAGGTAATGATCAGTACACTAAGGCGACTTGGTTCCCCAAGTTTCGTTCTTCTATGTTGAAGCATTCGTTTCCAGTAACAGTTTGAATTTTTAGGTTTCACTCTGTTTTCTCCTATATTGATAGATATATTTGGAACTCTAAATCCAATACGGTTTGTGCTAGCTTCTTGAAACTTGACACAATAAAGTAGTTTCACGTACTCTCTCAATGTTTTGTTTCCTCTTGCTGTAGCCCTAAGCAGTGACTGGCGAGAAACACTTTCATGGAAAGGGGTTGCCAAGCTTCCAAAAATTACGAATCTCCAGAAATCTCAGCTAATACTTTTTCACCCAAACTGGATGATACTTTCAGGTAATGATCAGTACACTAAGGCAACTTGGTTCCCAAAATTTCGTTCTTCTATGTTGAAGCGTTTTTTTCCAGTAAGAGTTTGAATTATTAGGTTTCACTCTGTTTACTCCTATATTGATAGATGTATTTGGAACTCTAAATCCAACACGGTTTGTGCTAGCTTCTTGAAACTTGACACAATAAAGTAATTTCACGTTCTATCTCTATGTTTTGTTTCCTCTTGATGTAGCCCTAAGCAGTGACTGGCGAGAAACACTTTCATGGAAAGGGGTTGCCAAGCTTCCAAAAATTACGAATCTCCAGAAATCTCAGCAAATACTTTTTCACCCAAATTGGATGATACTTTCAGGTAATGATCAGTACACTAAGGCGACTTGGTTTCCCAAATTTCGTTCTTCTATGTTGAAGCGTTCGTTTCCAGTAACAGTTTGAATTTTTAGGTTTCACTCTGTTTACTCCTATATTGATAGATGTATTTGGAACTCTAAATCCAACACGGTTTGTGCTAGTTTCTTGAAACTTGACACAATAAAGTAGTTTCACGTTCTATCTCTATGTTTTGTTTCCTCTTGATGTAGCCCTAAGCAGTGACTGGCGAGAAACACTTTCATGGAAAGGGGTTGCCAAGCTTCCAAAAATTACGAATCTCCAGAAATCTCAGCAAATACTTTTTCACCCAAACTGGATGATACTTTCAGGTAATGATCAGTACACTAAGCCCACTTGCTTCACCAAATTTCGTTCTTCTACGTTGAAGCGTTCGTTTCCAGTAACAGTTTCAATTTTTAGGTTTCACTCTGTTTACTCCTATATTGATAGATGTATTTGGAACTCTAAATCCAACACTGTTTGTGCTAGGTTCTTGAAACTTGACACAATAAAGTAGTTTCACGTTCTCTCTCTACGTTTTTTTTCCTCTCGATGTTGCCCTAAGCAGTGACTGGCGAGAAACACTTTCATGGAAAGGGGTTGCCAAGCTTCCAAAAATTACGAATCTCCAGAAATCAGAGCAAATACTTTTTTACCCAAACTGGATGATACTTTCAGGTAATGATCAGTACACTAAGCCCACTTTTTTCCCCACATTTCGTTCTTCTACGTTGAAGCGTTCGTTTCCAGTAACAGTTTGAATTTTTAGGTTTCACTCTGTTTTCTCCTATATTGATAGATGTATTTGGAACTCTAAATCCAACACGGTTTGTGCTAGCTTCTTGAAACTTGACACATTAAAGTAGTTTCACGTTCTATCTCTATGTTTTGTTTCCTCTTGCTGTAGCCCTAAGCAGTGACTGGCGAGAAACACTTTCATGGAAAGGATTGCCAAGCTTCCAAAAATTACAAATCTCCAGAAATCTCAGCAAATACTTTTTCATCCAAACTGGATGATACTTTCAGGTAATGATCAGTACACTGAGGCGACTTGGTTTCCGAAATTTCGTTCTTCTATGTTGAAGCGTTCGTTTCCAGTAACAGTTTGAATTTTTAGGTTTCACTCTGTTTACTCCTATATTGATAGATGTATTTGGAACTATAAATCCAACACGGTTTGTGATAGCTTCTTGAAACTTGACACAATAAATTAGTTTCATGTTCTATCTCTATGTTTTGTTTCCTCTTGATGTAGCCCTAAGCAGTGACTGGCGAGAAACACTTTCATTGAAAGGGGTTGCCAAGCTTCCAAAAATTACGAATCTCCAGAAATCTCAGCTAATACTTTTTCACCCAAGCTGGATGATACTTTCAGGTAATGATCAGTACACAAAGGCGACTAGGTTCCCCAAATTTCGTTCTTCTATGTTGAAGCATTCGTTTCCAGTAACAGTTTGAATTTTTAGGTTTCACTCTGTTTTCTCCTATATTGATAGATGTATTTGGAACTCTAAATCCAACACGGTTTGTGCTAGCTTCTTGAAACTTGACACAATAAAGTAGTTTCACGTTCTCTCTCTATGTTTTGTTTCCTCTTGATGTAGCCCTAAGCAGTGACTGGTGAGAAACACTTTCATGGAAAGGGGTTGCAAAGCTTCCAAAAATTACAAATCTCCAGAAATCTCAGCAAATATTTTTTCACCCAAACTGGATGATACTTTCAGGTAATGATCAGTACACTAAGGCGACTTGGTTCCCCAAATTTCGTTCTTCTATGTTGAAGCGTTCGTTTCCAGTAACAGTTTGAATTTTTAGGTTTCACTCTGTTTTCTCCTATATTGATAGATGTATTTGGAACTCTAAATCCAACACCGTTTGTGCTAGCTTCTTGAAACTTGACACAATAAAGCAGTTTCACGTTCTATCTCTATGTTTTGTTTCCTCTTGATGTAGCCCTAAGCAGTGACTGGCGAGAAACAGTTTCATGGAAAGGGGTTGCCAAGCTTCCAAAAATTACGAATCTCCAGAAATCTTAGCAAATATTTTTTCACCCAAACTGGATGATACTTTCAGGAAATGATCAGTACACTAAGGCAACTTGGTTCCCCAAATTTCGTTCTTCTATGTTGAAGCGTTCGTTTCCAGTAACAGTTTGAATTTTTAGGTTTCACTCTGTTTACTCCTATATTGATAGATGTATTTGGAACTCTAAATCCAACACGGTTTTTGCTAGCTTCTTGAAACTTGACACAATAAAGTAGTTTCACGTTCTCTCTCTATGTTTTGTTTCCTCTTGATGTAGCCCTAAGCAGTGACTGGCGAGAAACACTTTCATGGAAAGGGGTTGCCAAGCTTCCATAAATTACGAATCTCCAGAAATCTCAGCAAATACTTTTTCACCCAAACTGGATGATACTTTCAGGTAATGATCAGTACACTAAGGCGACTTGGTTTCCCAAATTTCGTTCTTCTATGTTGAAGCGTTCGATTCCAGTTACAGTTTGAATATTTAGGTTTCACTCTGTTTACTCCTATATTGATAGATGTATTTGGAACTCTAAATCCAACACGGTTTGTGCTAGCTTCTTGAAACTTGACACAATAAAGTAGTTTCACGTTCTATCTCTATGTTTTGTTTCCTCTTGATGTAGCCCTAAGCAGTGACTGGCGAGAAACACTTTCATGGAAAGGGGTTGCCAAGCTTCCAAAAATTACGAATCTACAGATATCTCAGCAAATACTTTTTCACCCAAACTGGATGATACTTTCAGGTAATGATCAGTACACTAAGCCCACTTGCTTCACCAAATTTCGTTCTTCTACGATCAAGCGTTCGTTTCCAGTAACAGTTTGAATTTTTAGGTTTCACTCTGTTTACTCCTATATTGATAGATGTATTTGGAACTCTATCCAACACGGTTTGTGCTAGCTTCTTGAAACTTGACACAATAAAGTGGTTTCACGTTCTATCTCTATGTTTTGTTTCCTCTTGATGTAGCCCTAAGCAGTGACTGGCGAGAAACACTTTCATGGAAAGGGGTTGCCAAGCTTCCAAAAATTACGAATCTCCAGAAATCTCAGCAAATATTTTTTCACCCAAACTGGATGATACTTTCAGGTAATGATCAGTACACTAAGGCGACTTGGTTCCCCAAATTTCGTTCTCTTATGTTGAAGCGTTCGTTTCCAGTAACAGTTTGAATTTTTAGGTTTCACTCTCTTTTCTCTTATATTGATAGATGTATTTGGAACTCTAAATCCAACACGGTTTGTGCTAGCTTCTTGAAACTTGACACAATAAAGTAGTTTCACGTTCTATCTCCATGTTTTGTTTCCTCTTGATGTAGCCCTAAGCAGTGACTGGCGAGAAACACTTTCATGGAAAGGGGTTGCCAAGCTTCCAAAAATTACGAATCTCCAGAAATCTCAGCAAATACTTTTTCACCCAAACTGGATGTTACTTTCAGGTAATGATCAGTACACTAAGCCCACTTGCTTCACCAAATTTCGTTCTTCTACGTTGAAGCGTTCGTTTCCAGTAACAGTTTCAATTTTTAGGTTTCACTCTGTTTACTCCTATATTGATAGATGTATTTGGAACTCTAAATCCAACACTGTTTGTGCTAGGTTCTTGAAACTTGACACAATAAAGTAGTTTCACGTTCTCTCTCTACGTTTTTTTTCCTCTCGATGTAGCCCTAAGCAGTGACTGGCGAGAAACACTTTCATGGAAAGGGGTTGCCAAGCTTCCAAAAATTACAAATCTCCAGAAATCTCAGCAAATACTTTTTTACCCAAACTGGATGATACTTTCAGGTAATGATCAGTACACTAAGCCCACTTTTTTCCCCACATTTCGTTCTTCTACGTTGAAGCGTTCGTTTCCAGTAACAGTTTGAATTTTTAGGTTTCACTCTGTTTTCTCCTATATTGATAGATGTATTTGGAACTCTAAATCCAACACGGTTTGTGCTAGCTTCTTGAAACTTGACACATTAAAGTAGTTTCACGTTCTATCTCTATGTTTTATTTCCTCTTGCTGTAGCCCTAAGCAGTGACTGGCGAGAAACACTTTCATGGAACGGATTGCCAAGCTTCCAAAAATTACAAATCTCCAGAAATCTCAGCAAATATTTTTTCACCCAAACTGGATGATACTTTCAGGTAATGATCAGTACACTAAGGCGACTTGGTTCCCCAAATTTCGTTCTTCTATGTTGAAGCATTCGTTTCCAGTAACAGTTTGAATTTTTAGGTTTCACTCTGTTTTCTCCTATATTGATAGATGTATTTGGAACTCTAAATCCAATACGGTTTGTGCTAGCTTCTGGAAACTTGACACAATAAAGTAGTTTCACGTTCTATCTCTATGTTTTGTTTCCTCTTCCTGTAGCCCTAAGCAGTGACTGGCGAGAAACACTTTCATGGAAAGGGGTTGCCAAGCTTCCAAAAATTACGAATCTCCAGAAATCTCAGCAAATACTTTTTCACCCAAACTGGATGATACTTTCAGGTAATGATCAGTACACTAAGGCAAGTTGGTTCCCCAAATTTCGTTCTTCTATGTTGAAGCGTTTGTTTCCAGTAACAGTTTGAATTTTTAGGTTTCACTCTGTTTACTCCTATATTGATAGATGTATTTGGAACTCTAAATCCAACACAGTTTGTGCTAGCTTCTTGAAACTTGACACAATAAAGTAGTTTCACGTTCTATCTCTATGTTTTGTTTCCTCTTGATGTAGCCCTAAGCAGTGACTGGCGAGAAACACTTTCATGGAAAGGGGTTGCCAAGCTTCCAAAAATTACGAACCTCCAGAAATCTCAGCAAATACTTTTTCACCCAAACTGGATGATACTTTCAGGTAATGATCAGTACACGAAGGCGACTTGGTTTCCCAAATTTCGTTCTTCTACGTTGAAGCGTTCGTTTCCAGTAACAGTTTGTATTTTTAGGTTTCACTCTGTTTACTCCTATATTGATAGATGTATTTGGAACTCTAAATCCAACACGGTTTGTGCTAGCTTCTTGAAACTTGACACAATAAAGTAGTTTCACGTTCTATCTCCATGTTTTGTTTCCTCTTGATGTAGCCCTAAGCAGTGACTGGCGAGAAACACTTTCATAGAAAGGGGTTGCCAAGCTTCCAAAAATTACAAATCTCCAGAAATCTCAGCAAATACTTTTTCACCCAAACTGGATGATACTTTCAGGTAATGATCAGTACACTAAGGCGACTTGGTTTCCGAAATTTCGTTCTTCTATGTTGAAGCGTTTGTTTCCAGTAACAGTTTGTATTTTTAGGTTTCACTCTGTTTACTCCTATATTGATAGATGTATTTGGAACTCTAAATCCAACACGGTTTGTGCTAGCTTCTTGAAACTTGACACAATAAAAGTTTCACGTTCTATCTCTATGTTGTGTTTCCTCTTGATGTAGCCCTAAGCAGTGACTGGCGAGAAACACTTTCATGGAAAGGGGTTGCCAAGCCTCCAAAAATTACAAATCTCCAGAAATCTCAGCAAATATTTTTTCACCCAAACTGGATGATACTTTCAGGTAATGATCAGTACACTAAGGCGACTTGGTTCCCCAAATTTCGTTCTTCTATGTTGAAGCATTCGTTTCCAGTAACAGTTTGAATTTTTAGGTTTCACTCTGTTTTCTTCTATATTGATAGATGTATTTGGAACTCTAAATCCAATACGGTTTGTGCTAGCTTCTTGAAACTTGACACAATAAAGTAGTTTCACGTTCTATCTGTATGTTTTGTTTCCTCTTGCTGTAGCCCTAAGCAGTGACTGGCGAGAAACACTTTCATGGAAAGGGGTTGCCAAGCTTCCAAAAATTACGAATCTCCAGAAATCTCAGCAAATACTTTTTCACCCAAACTGGATGATACTTTCAGGTAATGATCAGTACACGAAGGCGACTTGGTTTCCGAAATTTCGTTCTTCTATGTTGAAGCGTTCGTTTCCAGTAACAGTTTGAATTTTTAGGTTTCACTCTGTTTACTCCTATATTGATAGATGTATTTGGAACTCTAAATCCAACACGGTTTGTGGTAGCTTCTTGAAACTTGACACAATAAAGTAGTTTCACGTTCTCTCTCTATGTTTTGTTTCCTCTTGATGTAGCCCTAAGCTGTGACTGTCGAGAAACTCTTTCATGGAAAGGGGTTGCCAAGCTTCCAAAAATTACGAATCTCCAGAAATCTCAGCAAATACTTTTTCACCCAAACTGGATGATACTTTCAGGTAATGATCAGTACACTAAGGCATCTTGGTTCCCCATATTTCGTTCTTCTATGTTGAAGCGTTTGTTTCCAGTAAGAGTTTGATTTTTTAGGTTTCACTCTGTTTACTCCTATATTGATAGATGTATTTGGAACTCTAAATCCAACACGGTTTGTGGTAGCTTCTTGAAACTAGACACAATAAAGTAGTTTCACGTTCTATCTCTATGTTTTGTTTCCTCTTGATGTAGCCCTAAGCAGTGACTGGTGAGAAACACTTTCATGGAAAGTGGTTGCCAAGCTTCCAAAAATTAAGAATCTCCAGAAATCTCAGCAAATACTTTTTCACCCAAACTGGATGATACTTTCAGGTAATGATCAGTACACTAAGGCGACTTGGTTTCCCAAATTTCGTTCTTCTACGTTGAAGCGTTCGTTTCCAGTAACAGTTTGAATTTTTAGGTTTCACTCTGTTTACTCCTATATTGATAGATGTATTTGGAACTCTAAATCCAACACGGTTTGTGCTAGCTTCTTGAAACTTGACACAATAAAGTAGTTTCACGTTCTTTCTCTATGTTTTGTTTCCTCTTGATGTAGCCCTAAGCAGTGACTGGCGAGAAACACTTTCATGGAAAGGGTTGCCAAGCTTCCAAAAATTACAAATCTCCAGAAATCTCAGCAAATACTTTTTCACCCAAACTGGATGATACTTTCAGGTAATGATCAGTACACTAAGGCGACTTGGTTCCCCACATTTCGTTCTTCTAAGTTGAAGCATTCGTTTCCAGTAACAGTTTGAATTTTTAGGTTTCACTCTGTTTTCTCCTATATTGATAGATGTATTTGGAACTCTAAATCCAATACGGTTTGTGCTAGCTTCTTGAAACTTGACACAATAAAGTAGTTTCACGTACTCTCTCTATGTTTTGTTTCCTCTTGCTATAGCCCTAAGCAGTGACTGGCGAGAAACACTTTCATGGAAAGGGGTTGCCAAGCTTCCAAAAATTACGAATCTCCAGAAATCTCAGCTAATACTTTTTCACCCAAACTGGATGATACTTTCAGGTAATGATCAGTACACTAAGGCAACTTGGTTCCCCAAATTTCGTTCTTCTATGTTGAGGCGTTTGTTTCCAGTAAGAGTTTGAATTTTTAGGTTTCAATCTGTTTACTCCTATATTGATCGATGTATTTGGAACTCTAAATCCAACACGGTTTGTGCTAGCTTCTTGAAACTTGACACAATAAAGTAATTTCACGTTCTATCTCTATGTTTTGTTTCCTCTTGATGTAGCCCTAAGCAGTGACTGGCGAGAAACACTTTCATGGAAAGGGGTTGCCAAGCTTCCAAAAATTACGAATCTCCAGAAATCTCAGCAAATACTTTTTCACCCAAATTGGATGATACTTTCAGGTAATGATCAGTACACTAAGCCCACTTGCTTCACCAAATTTCGTTCTTCTACGTTCAAGCGTTCGTTTCCAGTAACAGTTTGAATTTTTAGGTTTCACTCTGTTTACTCCTATATTGATAGATGTATTTGGAACTCTAAATCCAACACGGTTTGTGCTAGCTTCTTGAAACTTGACACAATAAAGTAGTTTCACGTTCTTTCTCTATGTTTTTTTCCTCTTGATGTAGCACTAAGCAGTGACTGGTGAGAAACACTTTCATGGAAAGGGGTTGCCAAGCTTCCAAAAATTACAAATCTCCAGAAATCTCAGCAAATATTTTTTCACCCAAACTGGATGATACTTTCAGGTAATGATCAGTACACTAAGGCGACTTGGTTCCCCAAATTTCGTTCTTCTATGTTGAAGCATTCGTTTCCAGTAACAGTTTGAATTTTTAGGTTTCACTCTGCTTTCTCCTATATTGATAGATGTATTTGGAACTCTAAATCCAACACGGTTTGTGCTAGCTTCTTGAAACTTGACACAATAAAGTAGTTTCAGGTTCTATCTCTATGTTTTGTTTCCTCTCGATGAAGCCCTAAGCAGTGACTGGCGAGAAACACTTTCATGGAAAGGGGTTGCCAAGCTTCCAAAAATTACGAATCTCCAGAAATCTCAGAAAATATTTTTTCACCCAAACTGGATGATTCTTTCAGGTAATGATCAGTACACTAAGTCAACTTGGTTCCCCAAATTTCGTTCTTATATGTTTAAGCGTTCGTTTCCAGTAACAGTTTGAATTTTTAGGTTTCACTCTGTTTACTCCTATATTGATAGATGTATTTGAAACTCTAAATCCAACACGGTTTGTGCTAGCTTCTTGAAACTTGACACAATAAAGTAGTTTCACGTTCTATCTCTATGTTTTGTTTCCTCTTGATGTAGCCCTAAGCAGTGACTGGCGAGAAACACTTTCATGGAAAGGGGTTGCCAAGCTTCCAAAAATTACGAATCTCCAGAAATCTAAGCAAATACTTTTTCACCCAAACTGGATGATACTTTCAGGTAATGATCAGTACAGTAAGGCGACTTGGTTCCCCAAATTTCGTTCTTCTATGTTGAAGCATTCGTTTCCAGTAACAGTTTGAATTTTTAGGTTTCACTCTGTTTAATCCTATATTGATAGATGTATTTGGAACTCTAAATCCAACACGGTTTGTGCTAGCTTCTTGAAACTTGACACAATAAAGTAGTTTCACGTTCTATCTCTATGTTTTGTTTCCTCTTGCTGTAGCCCTAAGCAGTGACTGGCGAGAAACACTTTCATGGAAAGGGGTTGCCAAGCTTCCAAAAATTACGAATCTCCAGAAATCCCAGCAAATATTTTTTCACCCAAACTGGATGATACTTTCAGGTAAAGATCAGTACACGAAGGTGACTTGGTTCCCCACATTTCGTTCTTCTACGTTGAAGCGTTCGTTTCCAGTAACAGTTTGAATTTTTAGGTTTCACTCTGTTTTCTCCTATATTGATAGATGTATTTGGAACTCTAAATCCAACACGGTTTGTGCTAGCTTCTTGAAACTTGACACAATAAAGTAGTTTCACGTTCTATCTCTATGTTTTGTTTCCTCTTGATGTAGCCCTAAGCAGTGACTGGCGAGAAACACTTTCATGGAAAGGGGTTGCCAAGCTTCCAAAAATTACGAATCTCCAGAAATCTCAGCAAATACTTTTTCACCCAAACTGGATGATACTTTCAGGTAATGATCAGTACACTAAGGCGACTTGGTTCCCCAAATTTCGTTCTCTTATGTTGAAGCGTTCGTTTCCAGTAACAGTTTGAATTTTTAGGTTTCACTCTGTTTTCTCTTATATTGATAGATGTATTTGGAACTCTAAATCCAACACGGTTTGTGCTAGCTTCTTGAAACTTGACACAATAAAGTAGTTTCACGTTCTATCTCCATGTTTTGTTTCCTCTTGATGTAGCCCTAAGCAGTGACTGGCGAGAAACACTTTCATGGAAAGGGGTTGCCAAGCTTCCAAAAATTACGAATCTCCAGAAATCTCAGCAAATACTTTTTCACCCAAATTGGATGATACTTTCAGGTAATGATCAGTACACTAAGCCCACTTGCTTCACCAAATTTCGTTCTTCTACGTTGAAGCGTTCGTTTCCAGTAACAGTTTCAATTTTTAGGTTTCACTCTGTTTACTCCTATATTGATAGATGTATTTGGAACTCTAAATCCAACACGGTTTGTGCTAGCTTCTTGAAACTTGACACATTAAAGTAGTTTCACGTTCTATCTCTATGTTTTGTTTCCTCTTGCTGTAGCCCTAAGCAGTGACTGGCGAGAAACACTTTCATGGAACGGATTGCCAAGCTTCCAAAAATTACAAATCTCCAGAAATCTCAGCAAATATTTTTTCACCCAAACTGGATGATACTTTCAGGTAATGATCAGTACACTAAGGCGACTTGGTTCCCCAAATTTCGTTCTTCTATGTTGAAGCATTCGTTTCCAGTAACAGTTTGAATTTTTAGGTTTCACTCTGTTTTCTCCTATATTGATAGATGTATTTGGAACTCTAAATCCAATACGGTTTGTGCTAGCTTCTGGAAACTTGACACAATAAAGTAGTTTCACGTTCTATCTCTATGTTTTGTTTCCTCTTCCTGTAGCCCTAAGCAGTGACTGGCGAGAAACACTTTCATGGAAAGGGGTTGCCAAGCTTCCAAAAATTACGAATCTCCAGAAATCTCAGCAAATACTTTTTCACCCAAACTGGATGATACTTTCAGGTAATGATCAGTACACTAAGGCAAGTTGGTTCCCCAAATTTCGTTCTTCTATGTTGAAGCGTTTGTTTCCAGTAACAGTTTGAATTTTTAGGTTTCACTCTGTTTACTCCTATATTGATAGATGTATTTGGAACTCTAAATCCAACACGGTTTGTGCTAGCTTCTTGAAACTTGACACAATAAAGTAGTTTCACGTTCTATCTCTATGTTTTGTTTCCTCTTGATGTAGCCCTAAGCAGTGACTGGCGAGAAACACTTTCATGGAAAGGGGTTGCCAAGCTTCCAAAAATTACGAACCTCCAGAAATCTCAGCAAATACTTTTTCACCCAAACTGGATGATACTTTCAGGTAATGATCAGTACACGAAGGCGACTTGGTTTCCCAAATTTCGTTCTTCTACGTTGAAGCGTTCGTTTCCAGTAACAGTTTGTATTTTTAGGTTTCACTCTGTTTACTCCTATATTGATAGATGTATTTGGAACTCTAAATCCAACACGGTTTGTGCTAGCTTCTTGAAACTTGACACAATAAAGTAGTTTCACGTTCTATCTCCATGTTTTGTTTCCTCTTGATGTAGCCCTAAGCAGTGACTGGCGAGAAACACTTTCATAGAAAGGGGTTGCCAAGCTTCCAAAAATTACAAATCTCCAGAAATCTCAGCAAATACTTTTTCACCCAAACTGGATGATACTTTCAGGTAATGATCAGTACACTAAGGCGACTTGGTTTCCGAAATTCCGTTCTTCTATGTTGAAGCGTTTGTTTCCAGTAACAGTTTGTATTTTTAGGTTTCACTCTGTTTACTCCTATATTGATAGATGTATTTGGAACTCTAAATCCAACACGGTTTGTGCTAGCTTCTTGAAACTTGACACAATAAAAGTTTCACGTTCTATCTCTATGTTGTGTTTCCTCTTGATGTAGCCCTAAGCAGTGACTGGCGAGAAACACTTTCATGGAAAGGGGTTGCCAAGCCTCCAAAAATTACAAATCTCCAGAAATCTCAGCAAATATTTTTTCACCCAAACTGGATGATACTTTCAGGTAATGATCAGTACACTAAGGCGACTTGGTTCCCCAAATTTCGTTCTTCTATGTTGAAGCATTCGTTTCCAGTAACAGTTTGAATTTTTAGGTTTCACTCTGTTTTCTTCTATATTGATAGATGTATTTGGAACTCTAAATCCAATACGGTTTGTGCTAGCTTCTTGAAACTTGACACAATAAAGTAGTTTCACGTTCTATCTCTATGTTTTGTTTCCTCTTGCTGTAGCCCTAAGCAGTGACTGGCGAGAAACACTTTCATGGAAAGGGGTTGCCAAGCTTCCAAAAATTACGAATCTCCAGAAATCTCAGCAAATACTTTTTCACCCAAACTGGATGATACTTTCAGGTAATGATCAGTACACGAAGGCGACTTGGTTTCCGAAATTTCGTTCTTCTATGTTGAAGCGTTCGTTTCCAGTAACAGTTTGAATTTTTAGGTTTCACTCTGTTTACTCCTATATTGATAGATGTATTTGGAACTCTAAATCCAACACGGTTTGTGCTAGCTTCTTGAAACTTGACACAATAAAGTAGTTTCACGTTCTCTCTCTACGTTTTTTTTCCTCTTGCTGTAGCCCTAAGCAGTGACTGGCGAGAAACACTTTCATGGAAAGGGGTTGCCAAGCTTCCAAAAATTACGAATCTCCAGAAATCTCAGCAAATACTTTTTCACCCAAACTGGATGATACTTTCAGGTAATGATCAGTACACGAAGGCGACTTGGTTTCCGAAATTTCGTTCTTCTATGTTGAAGCGTTCGTTTCCAGTAACAGTTTGAATTTTTAGGTTTCACTCTGTTTACTCCTATATTGATAGATGTATTTGGAACTCTAAATCCAACACGGTTTGTGCTAGCTTCTTGAAACTTGACACAATAAAGTAGTTTCACGTTCTCTCTCTACGTTTTTTTTCCTCTCGATGTTGCCCTAAGCAGTGACTGGCGAGAAACACTTTCATGGAAAGGGGTTGCCAAGCTTCCAAAAATTACGAATCTCCAGAAATCTCAGCTAATACTTTTTCACCCAAACTGGATGATACTTTCAGGTAATGATCAGTACACTAAGGCAACTTGGTTCCCCAAATTTCGTTCTTCTATGTTGAGGCGTTTGTTTCCAGTAAGAGTTTGAATTTTTAGGTTTCAATCTGTTTACTCCTATATTGATCGATGTATTTGGAACTCTAAATCCAACACGGTTTGTGCTAGCTTCTTGAAACTTGACACAATAAAGTAATTTCACGTTCTATCTCTATGTTTTGTTTCCTCTTGATGTAGCCCTAAGCAGTGACTGGCGAGAAACACTTTCATGGAAAGGGGTTGCCAAGCTTCCAAAAATTACGAATCTCCAAAAATCTCAGCAAATACTTTTTCACCCAAATTGGATGATACTTTCAGGTAATGATCAGTACACTAAGGCGACTTGGTTTCCCAAATTTCGTTCTTCTATGTTGAAGCGTTCGTTTCCAGTAACAGTTTGAATTTTTAGGTTTCACTCTGTTTACTCCTATATTGATAGATGTATTTGGAACTCTAAATCCAACACGGTTTGTGCTAGCTTCTTGAAACTTGACACAATAAAGTAGTTTCACGTTCTCTCTCTACGTTTTTTTTCCTCTCGATGTTGCCCTAAGCAGTGACTGGCGAGAAACACTTTCATGGAAAGGGGTTGCCAAGCTTCCAAAAATTACGAATCTCCAGAAATCTCAGCAAATACTTTTTCACCCAAACTGGATGATACTTTCAGGTAATGATCAGTACACTAAGCCCACTTGCTTCACCAAATTTCGTTCTTCTACGTTCAAGCGTTCGTTTCCAGTAACAGTTTGAATTTTTAGGTTTCACTCTGTTTACTCCTATATTGATAGATGCATTTGGAACTCTAAATCCAACAAGGTTTGTGCTAGCTTCTTGAAACTTGACACAATAAAGTAGTTTCACGTTCTTTCTCTATGTTTTGTTTCCTATTGATGTAGCCCTAAGCAGTGACTGGTGAGAAACACTTTCATGGAAAGGGGTTGCCAAGCTTCCAAAAATTACAAATCTCCAGAAATCTCAGCAAATATTTTTTCACCCAAACTGGATGATACTTTCAGGTAAAGATCAGTACACGAAGGTGACTTGGTTCCCCACATTTCGTTCTTCTACGTTTAAGCGTTCGTTTCCAGTAACAGTTTGAATTTTTAGGTTTCACTCTGTTTTCTCCTATATTGATAGATGTATTTGGAACTCTAAATCCAACACGGTTTGTGCTAGCTTCTTGAAACTTGACACAATAAAGTAGTTTCACGTTCTATCTCTATGTTTTGTTTCCTCTTGATGTAGCCCTAAGCAGTGTCTGGCGAGAAACACTTTCATGGAAAGGAGTTGCCAAGCTTCCAAAAATTATGAATCTCCAGAAATCTCAGCAAATACTTTTTCACCCAAACTGGATGATACTTTCAGGTAATGATCAGTACACTAAGGCGTCTTGGTTTCCCAAATTTCGTTCTTCTATGTTGAAGCATTCGTTTCCAGTAACAGTTTGAATTTTTAGGTTTCACTCTGTTTACTCCTATATTGATAGATGTATTTGGTACTCTAAATCCAACACGGTTTGTGATAGCTTCTTGAAACTTGACACAATAAATTAGTTTCACGTTCTATCTCTATGCTTTGTTTCCTGTCGATGTAGCCCTAAGCAGTGACTGGCGAGAAACACTTTCATCGAAAGGGTTGCCAAGCTTCCAAAAATTACAAATCTCCAGATATCTCAGCAAATACTTTTTCACCCAAACTGGATGATACTTTCAGGTAATGATCAGTACACTAAGGCGACTTGGTTCCCCAAATTTCGTTCTTCTATGTTGAAGCATTCGTTTCCAGTAACAGTTTGAATTTTTAGGTTTCACTCTGTTTAATCCTATATTGATAGATGTATTTGGAACTCTAAATCCAACACGGTTTGTGCTAGCTTCTTGAAACTTGACACAATAAATTAGTTTCACGTTCTATCTCTATGTTTTGTTTCCTGTTGATGTAGCCCTAAGCAGTGACTGGCGAGAAACACTTTCATGGAAACGGTTGCCAAGCTTCCAAAAATTACAAATCTCCAGAAATCTCAGCAAATACTTTTTCACCCAAACTGGATGATACTTTCAGGTAATGATCAGTACACTAAGGCAACTTGGTTCCCCATATTTCGTTCTTCTATGTTGAAGCGTATGTTTCCAGTAAGAGTTTGATTTTTTAGGTTTCACTCTGTTTACTCCTATATTGATCGATGTATTTGGAACTCTAAATCCAACACGGTTTGTGGTAGCTTCTTGAAACTTGACACAATAAAGTAGTTTCACATTCTATCTCTATGTTTTGTTTCCTCTTGATGTAGCCCTAAGCAGTGAGTGGCGAGAAACACTTTCATGGAAAGTGGTTGCCAAGCTTCCAAAAATTAAGAATCTCCAGAAATCTCAGCAAATACTTTTTCACCCAAACTGGATGATACTTTCAGGTAATGATCAGTACACTAAGGCGACTTGGTTTCCCAAATTTCGTTCTTCTACGTTGAAGCGTTTGTTTCCAGTAAAAGTTTGAATTTTTAGGTTTCACTCTGTTTACTCCTATATTGATAGATGTATTTGGAACTCTAAATCCAACACGGTTTGTGCTAGCTTCTTGAAACTTGACACAATAAAGTAGTTTCACGTTCTTTCTCTATGTTTTGTTTCCTCTTGATGTAGCACTAAGCAGTGACTGGCGAGAAACACTTTCATGGAAAGGGGTTGCCAAGCTTCCAAAAATTACAAATCTCCAGAAATCTCAGCAAATATTTTTTCACCCAAACTGGATGATACTTTCAGGTAATGATCAGTACACTAAGCCCACTTGCTTCACCAAATTTCGTTCTTCTACGTTCAAGCGTTCGTTTCCAGTAACAGTTTGAATTTTTAGGTTTCACTCTGTTTACTCCTATATTGATAGATGTATTTGGAACTCTAAATCCAACACGGTTTGTGCTAGCTTCTTGAAACTTGACACAATAAAGTAGTTTCACGTTCTTTCTCTATGTTTTTTTCCTCTTGATGTAGCACTAAGCAGTGACTGGTGAGAAACACTTTCATGGAAAGGGGTTGCCAAGCTTCCAAAAATTACAAATCTCCAGAAATCTCAGCAAATATTTTTTCACCCAAACTGGATGATACTTTCAGGTAATGATCAGTACACTAAGGCGACTTGGTTCCCCAAATTTCGTTCTTCTATGTTGAAGCATTCGTTTCCAGTAACAGTTTGAATTTTTAGGTTTCACTCTGCTTTCTCCTATATTGATAGATGTATTTGGAACTCTAAATCCAACACGGTTTGTGCTAGCTTCTTGAAACTTGACACAATAAAGTAGTTTCAGGTTCTATCTCTATGTTTTGTTTCCTCTCGATGAAGCCCTAAGCAGTGACTGGCGAGAAACACTTTCATGGAAAGGGGTTGCCAAGCTTCCAAAAATTACGAATCTCCAGAAATCTCAGAAAATATTTTTTCACCCAAACTGGATGATTCTTTCAGGTAATGATCAGTACACTAAGTCAACTTGGTTCCCCAAATTTCGTTCTTATATGTTGAAGCGTTCGTTTCCAGTAACAGTTTGAATTTTTAGGTTTCACTCTGTTTACTCCTATATTGATAGATGTATTTGAAACTCTAAATCCAACACGGTTTGTGCTAGCTTCTTGAAACTTGACACAATAAAGTAGTTTCACGTTCTATCTCTATGTTTTGTTTCCTCTTGATGTAGCCCTAAGCAGTGACTGGCGAGAAACACTTTCATGGAAAGGGGTTGCCAAGCTTCCAAAAATTACGAATCTCCAGAAATCTAAGCAAATACTTTTTCACCCAAACTGGATGATACTTTCAGGTAATGATCAGTACAGTAAGGCGACTTGGTTCCCCAAATTTCGTTCTTCTATGTTGAAGCATTCGTTTCCAGTAACAGTTTGAATTTTTAGGTTTCACTCTGTTTAATCCTATATTGATAGATGTATTTGGAACTCTAAATCCAACACGGTTTGTGCTAGCTTCTTGAAACTTGACACAATAAAGTAGTTTCACGTTCTATCTCTATGTTTTGTTTCCTCTTGCTGTAGCCCTAAGCAGTGACTGGCGAGAAACACTTTCATGGAAAGGGGTTGCCAAGCTTCCAAAAATTACGAATCTCCAGAAATCCCAGCAAATATTTTTTCACCCAAACTGGATGATACTTTCAGGTAAAGATCAGTACACGAAGGTGACTTGGTTCCCCACATTTCGTTCTTCTACGTTGAAGCGTTCGTTTCCAGTAACAGTTTGAATTTTTAGGTTTCACTCTGTTTTCTCCTATATTGATAGATGTATTTGGAACTCTAAATCCAACACGGTTTGTGCTAGCTTCTTGAAACTTGACACAATAAAGTAGTTTCACGTTCTATCTCTATGTTTTGTTTCCTCTTGATGTAGCCCTAAGCAGTGACTGGCGAGAAACACTTTCATGGAAAGGGGTTGCCAAGCTTCCAAAAATTACGAATCTCCAGAAATCTCAGCAAATACTTTTTCACCCAAACTGGATGATACTTTCAGGTAATGATCAGTACACTAAGGCGACTTGGTTCCCCAAATTTCGTTCTCTTATGTTGAAGCGTTCGTTTCTAGTAACAGTTTGAATTTTTAGGTTTCACTCTGTTTTCTCTTATATTGATAGATGTATTTGGAACTCTAAATCCAACACGGTTTGTGCTAGCTTCTTGAAACTTGACACAATAAAGTAGTTTCACGTTCTATCTCCATGTTTTGTTTCCTCTTGATGTAGCCCTAAGCAGTGACTGGCGAGAAACACTTTCATGGAAAGGGGTTGCCAAGCTTCCAAAAATTACGAATCTCCAGAAATCTCAGCAAATACTTTTTCACCCAAACTGGATGATACTTTCAGGTAATGATCAGTACACTAAGCCCACTTGCTTCACTAAATTTCGTTCTTCTACGTTGAAGCGTTCGTTTCCAGTAACAGTTTCAATTTTTAGGTTTCACTCTGTTTAATCCTATATTGATAGATGTATTTGGAACTCTAAATCCAACACTGTTTGTGCTAGGTTCTTGAAACTTGACACAATAAAGTAGTTTCACGTTCTCTCTCTACGTTTTTTTTCCTCTCAATGTAGCCCTAAGCAGTGACTGGCGAGAAACACTTTCATGGAAAGGGGTTGCCAAGCTTCCAAAAATTACGATCTCCAGAAATCTCAGCAAATACTTTTTTACCCAAACTGGATGATACTTTCAGGTAATGATCAGTACACTAAGCCCACTTTTTTCCCCACATTTCGTTCTTCTACGTTGAAGCATTCGTTTCCAGTAACAGTTTGAATTTTTAGGTTTCACTCTGTTTTCTCCTATATTGATAGATGTATTTGGAACTCTAAATCCAACACGGTTTGTGCTAGCTTCTTGAAACTTGACACATTAAAGTAGTTTCACGTTCTATCTCTATGTTTTGTTTCCTCTTGCTGTAGCCCTAAGCAGTGACTGGCGAGAAACACTTTCATGGAACGGATTGCCAAGCTTCCAAAAATTACAAATCTCCAGAAATCTCAGCAAATATTTTTTCACCCAAACTGGATGATACTTTCAGGTAATGATCAGTACACTAAGGCGACTTGGTTCCCCAAATTTCGTTCTTCTATGTTGAAGCATTCGTTTCCAGTAACAGTTTGAATTTTTAGGTTTCACTCTGTTTTCTCCTATATTGATAGATGTATTTGGAACTCTAAATCCAATACGGTTTGTGCTAGCTTCTGGAAACTTGACACAATAAAGTAGTTTCACGTTCTATCTCTATGTTTTGTTTCCTCTTCCTGTAGCCCTAAGCAGTGACTGGCGAGAAACACTTTCATGGAAAGGGGTTGCCAAGCTTCCAAAAATTACGAATCTCCAGAAATCTCAGCAAATACTTTTTCACCCAAACTGGATGATACTTTCAGGTAATGATCAGTACACTAAGGCAAGTTGGTTCCCCAAATTTCGTTCTTCTATGTTGAAGCGTTTGTTTCCAGTAACAGTTTGAATTTTTAGGTTTCACTCTGTTTACTCCTATATTGATAGATGTATTTGGAACTCTAAATCCAACACGGTTTGTGCTAGCTTCTTGAAACTTGACACAATAAAGTAGTTTCACGTTCTATCTCTATGTTTTGTTTCCTCTTGATGTAGCCCTAAGCAGTGACTGGCGAGAAACACTTTCATGGAAAGGGGTTGCCAAGCTTCCAAAAATTACGAACCTCCAGAAATCTCAGCAAATACTTTTTCACCCAAACTGGATGATACTTTCAGGTAATGATCAGTACACGAAGGCGACTTGGTTTCCCAAATTTCGTTCTTCTACGTTGAAGCGTTCGTTTCCAGTAACAGTTTGTATTTTTAGGTTTCACTCTGTTTACTCCTATATTGATAGATGTATTTGGAACTCTAAATCCAACACGGTTTGTGCTAGCTTCTTGAAACTTGACACAATAAAAGTTTCACGTTCTATCTCTATGTTGTGTTTCCTCTTGATGTAGCCCTAAGCAGTGACTGGCGAGAAACACTTTCATGGAAAGGGGTTGCCAAGCCTCCAAAAATTACAAATCTCCAGAAATCTCAGCAAATATTTTTTCACCCAAACTGGATGATACTTTCAGGTAATGATCAGTACACTAAGGCGACTTGGTTCCCCAAATTTCGTTCTTCTATGTTGAAGCATTCGTTTCCAGTAACAGTTTGAATTTTTAGGTTTCACTCTGTTTTCTTCTATATTGATAGATGTATTTGGAACTCTAAATCCAATACGGTTTGTGCTAGCTTCTTGAAACTTGACACAATAAAGTAGTTTCACGTTCTATCTCTATGTTTTGTTTCCTCTTGCTGTAGCCCTAAGCAGTGACTGGCGAGAAACACTTTCATGGAAAGGGGTTGCCAAGCTTCCAAAAATTACGAATCTCCAGAAATCTCAGCAAATACTTTTTCACCCAAACTGGATGATACTTTCAGGTAATGATCAGTACACGAAGGCGACTTGGTTTCCGAAATTTCGTTCTTCTATGTTGAAGCGTTCGTTTCCAGTAACAGTTTGAATTTTTAGGTTTCACTCTGTTTACTCCTATATTGATAGATGTATTTGGAACTCTAAATCCAACACGGTTTGTGGTAGCTTCTTGAAACTTGACACAATAAAGTAGTTTCACGTTCTCTCTCTATGTTTTGTTTCCTCTTGATGTAGCCCTAAGCTGTGACTGTCGAGAAACTCTTTCATGGAAAGGGGTTGCCAAGCTTCCAAAAATTACGAATCTCCAGAAATCTCAGCAAATACTTTTTCACCCAAACTGGATGATACTTTCAGGTAATGATCAGTACACTAAGGCATCTTGGTTCCCCATATTTCGTTCTTCTATGTTGAAGCGTTTGTTTCCAGTAAGAGTTTGATTTTTTAGGTTTCACTCTGTTTACTCCTATATTGATAGATGTATTTGGAACTCTAAATCCAACACGGTTTGTGGTAGCTTCTTGAAACTTGACACAATAAAGTAGTTTCACGTTCTATCTCTATGTTTTGTTTCCTCTTGATGTAGCCCTAAGCAGTGACTGGTGAGAAACACTTTCATGGAAAGTGGTTGCCAAGCTTCCAAAAATTAAGAATCTCCAGAAATCTCAGCAAATACTTTTTCACCCAAACTGGATGATACTTTCAGGTAATGATCAGTACACTAAGGCGACTTGGTTTCCCACATTTTGTTCTTCTAAGTTGAAGCATTCGTTTCCAGTAACAGTTTGAATTTTTAGGTTTCACTCTGTTTTCTCCTATATTGATAGATGTATTTGGAACTCTAAATCCAATACGGTTTGTGCTAGCTTCTTGAAACTTGACACAATAAAGTAGTTTCACGTACTCTCTCTATGTTTTGTTTCCTCTTGCTGTAGCCCTAAGCAGTGACTGGCGAGAAACACTTTCATGGAAAGGGGTTGCCAAGCTTCCAAAAATTACGAATCTCCAGAAATCTCAGCTAATACTTTTTCACCCAAACTGGATGATACTTTCAGGTAATGATCAGTACACTAAGGCAACTTGGTTCCCCAAATTTCGTTCTTCTATGTTGAGGCGTTTGTTTCCAGTAAGAGTTTGAATTTTTAGGTTTCAATCTGTTTACTCCTATATTGATCGATGTATTTGGAACTCTAAATCCAACACGGTTTGTGCTAGCTTCTTGAAACTTGACACAATAAAGTAATTTCACGTTCTATCTCTATGTTTTGTTTCCTCTTGATGTAGCCCTAAGCAGTGACTGGCGAGAAACACTTTCATGGAAAGGGGTTGCCAAGCTTCCAAAAATTACGAATCTCCAGAAATCTCAGCAAATACTTTTTCACCCAAATTGGATGATACTTTCAGGTAATGATCAGTACACTAAGGCGACTTGGTTTCCCAAATTTCGTTCTTCTATGTTGAAGCGTTCGTTTCCAGTAACAGTTTGAATTTTTAGGTTTCACTCTGTTTACTCCTATATTGATAGATGTATTTGGAACTCTAAATCCAACACGGTTTGTGCTAGCTTCTTGAAACTTGACACAATAAAGTAGTTTCACGTTCTCTCTCTACGTTTTTTTTCCTCTCGATGTTGCCCTAAGCAGTGACTGGCGAGAAACACTTTCATGGAAAGGGGTTGCCAAGCTTCCAAAAATTACGAATCTCCAGAAATCTCAGCAAATACTTTTTCACCCAAACTGGATGATACTTTCAGGTAATGATCAGTACACTAAGCCCACTTGCTTCACCAAATTTCGTTCTTCTACGTTCAAGCGTTCGTTTCCAGTAACAGTTTGAATTTTTAGGTTTCACTCTGTTTACTCCTATATTGATAGATGCATTTGGAACTCTAAATCCAACAAGGTTTGTGCTAGCTTCTTGAAACTTGACACAATAAAGTAGTTTCACGTTCTTTCTCTATGTTTTGTTTCCTATTGATGTAGCCCTAAGCAGTGACTGGTGAGAAACACTTTCATGGAAAGGGGTTGCCAAGCTTCCAAAAATTACAAATCTCCAGAAATCTCAGCAAATATTTTTTCACCCAAACTGGATGATACTTTCAGGTAAAGATCAGTACACGAAGGTGACTTGGTTCCCCACATTTCGTTCTTCTACGTTTAAGCGTTCGTTTCCAGTAACAGTTTGAATTTTTAGGTTTCACTCTGTTTTCTCCTATATTGATAGATGTATTTGGAACTCTAAATCCAACACGGTTTGTGCTAGCTTCTTGAAACTTGACACAATAAAGTAGTTTCACGTTCTATCTCTATGTTTTGTTTCCTCTTGATGTAGCCCTAAGCAGTGTCTGGCGAGAAACACTTTCATGGAAAGGGGTTGCCAAGCTTCCAAAAATTATGAATCTCCAGAAATCTCAGCAAATACTTTTTCACCCAAACTGGATGATACTTTCAGGTAATGATCAGTACACTAAGGCGTCTTGGTTTCCCAAATTTCGTTCTTCTATGTTGAAGCATTCGTTTCCAGTAACAGTTTGAATTTTTAGGTTTCACTCTGTTTACTCCTATATTGATAGATGTATTTGGTACTCTAAATCCAACACGGTTTGTGATAGCTTCTTGAAACTTGACACAATAAATTAGTTTCACGTTCTATCTCTATGCTTTGTTTCCTGTTGATGTAGCCCTAAGCAGTGACTGGCGAGAAACACTTTCATCGAAAGGGTTGCCAAGCTTCCAAAAATTACAAATCTCCAGATATCTCAGCAAATACTTTTTCACCCAAACTGGATGATACTTTCAGGTAATGATCAGTACACTAAGGCGACTTGGTTCCCCAAATTTCGTTCTTCTATGTTGAAGCATTCGTTTCCAGTAACAGTTTGAATTTTTAGGTTTCACTCTGTTTTCTCCTATATTGATAGATGTATTTGGAACTCTAAATCCAACACGGTTTGTGCTAGCTTCTTGAAACTTGACACAATAAATTAGTTTCACGTTCTATCTCTATGTTTTGTTTCCTGTTGATGTAGCCCTAAGCAGTGACTGGCGAGAAACACTTTCATGGAAAGGGTTGCCAAGCTTCCAAAAATTACAAATCTCCAGAAATCTCAGCAAATACTTTTTCACCCAAACTGGATGATACTTTCAGGTAATGATCAGTACACTAAGGCAACTTGGTTCCCCATATTTCGTTCTTCTATGTTGAAGCGTTTGTTTCCAGTAAGAGTTTGATTTTTTAGGTTTCACTCTGTTTACTCCTATATTGATCGATGTATTTGGAACTCTAAATCCAACACGGTTTGTGGTAGCTTCTTGAAACTTGACACAATAAAGTAGTTTCACGTTCTATCTCTATGTTTTGTTTCCTCTTGATGTAGCCCTAAGCAGTGAGTGGCGAGAAACACTTTCATGGAAAGTGGTTGCCAAGCTTCCAAAAATTAAGAATCTCCAGAAATCTCAGCAAATACTTTTTCACCCAAACTGGATGATACTTTCAGGTAAAGATCAGTACACGAAGGTGACTTGGTTCCCCACATTTCGTTCTTCTACGTTGAAGCGTTCGTTTCCAGTAACAGTTTGAATTTTTAGGTTTCACTCTGTTTTCTCCTATATTGATAGATGTATTTGGAACTCTAAATCCAACACGGTTTGTGCTAGCTTCTTGAAACTTGACACAATAAAGTAGTTTCACGTTCTATCTCTATGTTTTGTTTCCTCTTGATGTAGCCCTAAGCAGTGACTGGCGAGAAACACTTTCATGGAAAGGGGTTGCCAAGCTTCCAAAAATTACGAATCTCCAGAAATCTCAGCAAATACTTTTTCACCCAAACTGGATGATACTTTCAGGTAATGATCAGTACACTAAGGCGACTTGGTTCCCCAAATTTCGTTCTCTTATGTTGAAGCGTTCGTTTCCAGTAACAGTTTGAATTTTTAGGTTTCACTCTGTTTTCTCTTATATTGATAGATGTATTTGGAACTCTAAATCCAACACGGTTTGTGCTAGCTTCTTGAAACTTGACACAATAAAGTAGTTTCACGTTCTATCTCCATGTTTTGTTTCCTCTTGATGTAGCCCTAAGCAGTGACTGGCGAGAAACACTTTCATGGAAAGGGGTTGCCAAGCTTCCAAAAATTACGAATCTCCAGAAATCTCAGCAAATACTTTTTCACCCAAACTGGATGTTACTTTCAGGTAATGAACAGTACACTAAGCCCACTTGCTTCACCAAATTTCGTTCTTCTATGTTGAAGCGTTTGTTTCCAGTAAGAGTTTGATTTTTTAGGTTTCACTCTGTTTACTCCTATATTGATCGATGTTTTTGGAACTCTAAATCCAACACGGTTTGTGGTAGCTTCTTGAAACTTGACACAATAAAGTAGTTTCACGTTCTATCTCTATGTTTTGTTTCCTCTTGATGTAGCCCTAAGCAGTGAGTGGCGAGAAACACTTTCATGGAAAGTGGTTGCCAAGCTTCCAAAAATTAAGAATCTCCAGAAATCTCAGCAAATACTTTTTCACCCAAACTGGATGATACTTTCAGGTAATGATCAGTACACTAAGGTGACTTGGTTTCCCAAATTTCGTTCTTCTACGTTGAAGCGTTTGTTTCCAGTAAAAGTTTGAATTTTTAGGTTTCACTCTGTTTACTCCTATATTGATAGATGTATTTAGAACTCTAAATCCAACACCGTTTGTGCTAGCTTCTTGAAACTTGACACAATAAAGTAGTTTCACGTTCTTTCTCTATGTTTTGTTCCCTCTTGATGTAGACCTAAGCAGTGACTGGCGAGAAACACTTTCATGGAAAGGGGTTGCCAAGCTTCCAAAAATTACAAATCTCCAGAAATCTCAGCAAATATTTTTTCACCCAAACTGGATGATACTTTCAGGTAATGATCAGTACACTAAGCCCACTTGCTTCACCAAATTTCGTTCTTCTACGTTCAAGCGTTCGTTTCCAGTAACAGTTTGAATTTTTAGGTTTCACTCTGTTTACTCCTATATTGATAGATGTATTTGGAACTCTAAATCCAACACGGTTTGTGCTAGCTTCTTGAAACTTGACACAATAAAGTAGTTTCACGTTCTTTCTCTATGTTTTTTTCCTCTTGATGTAGCACTAAGCAGTGACTGGTGAGAAACACTTTCATGGAAAGGGATTGCCAAGCTTCCAAAAATTACAAATCTCCAGAAATCTCAGCAAATATTTTTTCACCCAAACTGGATGATACTTTCAGGTAATGATCAGTACACTAAGGCGACTTGGTTCCCCAAATTTCGTTCTTCTATGTTGAAGCATTCGTTTCCAGTAACAGTTTGAATTTTTAGGTTTCACTCTGCTTTCTCCTATATTGATAGATGTATTTGGAACTCTAAATCCAACACGGTTTGTGCTAGCTTCTTGAAACTTGACACAATAAAGTAGTTTCAGGTTCTATCTCTATGTTTTGTTTCCTCTCGATGAAGCCCTAAGCAGTGACTGGCGAGAAACACTTTCATGGAAAGGTGTTGCCAAGCTTCCAAAAATTACGAATCTCCAGAAATCTCAGAAAATATTTTTTCACCCAAACTGGATGATTCTTTCAGGTAATGATCAGTACACTAAGTCAACTTGGTTCCCCAAATTTCGTTCTTATATGTTGAAGCGTTCGTTTCCAGTAACAGTTTGAATTTTTAGGTTTCACTCTGTTTACTCCTATATTGATAGATGTATTTGAAACTCTAAATCCAACACGGTTTGTGCTAGCTTCTTGAAACTTGACACAATAAAGTAGTTTCACGTTCTATCTCTATGTTTTGTTTCCTCTTGATGTAGCCCTAAGCAGTGACTGGCGAGAAACACTTTCATGGAAAGGGGTTGCCAAGCTTCCAAAAATTACGAATCTCCAGAAATCTAAGCAAATACTTTTTCACCCAAACTGGATGATACTTTCAGGTAATGATCAGTACAGTAAGGCGACTTGGTTCCCCAAATTTCGTTCTTCTATGTTGAAGCATTCGTTTCCAGTAACAGTTTGAATTTTTAGGTTTCACTCTGTTTACTCCTATATTGATAGATGTATTTGGAACTCTAAATCCAACACGGTTTGTGATAGCTTCTTGAAACTTGACACAATAAAGTAGTTTCACATTCTATCTCTATGTTTTGTTTCCTCTTGCTGTAGCCCTAAGCAGTGACTGGCGAGAAACACTTTCATGGAAAGGGTTTGCCAAGCTTCCAAAAATTACGAATCTCCAGAAATCCCAGCAAATATTTTTTCACCCAAACTGGATGATACTTTCAGGTAAAGATCAGTACACGAAGGTGACTTGGTTCCCCACATTTCGTTCTTCTACGTTGAAGCGTTCGTTTCCAGTAACAGTTTGAATTTTTAGGTTTCACTCTGTTTTCTCCTATATTGATAGATGTATTTGGAACTCTAAATCCAACACGGTTTGTGCTAGCTTCTTGAAACTTAACACAATAAAGTAGTTTCACGTTCTATCTCTATGTTTTGTTTCCTCTTGATGTAGCCCTAAGCAGTGACTGGCGAGAAACACTTTCATGGAAAGGGGTTGCCAAGCTTCCAAAAATTACGAATCTCCAGAAATCTCAGCAAATACTTTTTCACCCAAACTGGATGATACTTTCAGGTAATGATCAGTACACTAAGGCGTCTTGGTTTCCCAAATTTCGTTCTTCTATGTTGAAGCATTCGTTTCCAGTAACAGTTTGAATTTTTAGGTTTCACTCTGTTTACTCCTATATTGATAGATGTATTTGGAACTCTAAATCCAACAGGGTTTGTGATAGCTTCTTGAAACTTGACACAATAAATTAGTTTCACGTTCTATCTCTATGTTTTGTTTCCTGTTGATGTAGCCCTAAGCAGTGACTGGCGAGAAACACTTTCATGGAAAGGGTTGCCAAGCTTCCAAAAATTACAAATCTCCAGAAATCTCAGCAAATACTTTTTCACCCAAACTGGATGATACTTTCAGGTAATGATCAGTACACTAAGGCGACTTGGTTCCCCAAATTTCGTTCTTCTATGTTGAAGCATTCGTTTCCAGTAACAGTTTGAATTTTTAGGTTTCACTCTGTTTTCTCCTATATTGATAGATGTATTTGGAACTCTAAATGCAATACGGTTTGTGCTAGCTTCTTGAAACTTGACACAATAAAGTAGTTTCACGTTCTATCTCTATGTTTTGTTTCCTCTTGATGTAGCCCTAAGCAGTGACTGGCGAGAAACACTTTCATGGAAAGGGGTTGCCAAGCTTCCAAAAATTACGAATCTCCAGAAATCTCAGCAAATAGTTTTTCACCCAAACTGGATGATACTTTCAGGTAATGATCAGTACACTAAGGCGACTTGGTTCCCCAAATTTCGTTCTTCTATGTTGAAGCGTTCGTTTCCAGTAACAGTTTGAATTTTTAGGTTTCACTCTGTTTTCTCCTATATTGATAGATGTATTTGGAACTCTGAATCCAACACGGTTTGTGCTAGCATCTTGAAACTTGACACAATAAAGTAGTTTCACGTTCTCTCTCTATGTTTTGTATCCTCTTAATGTAGCCCTAAGCAGTGACTGGCGAGAAACACTTTCATGGAAAGGGGTTGCCAAGCTTCCAAAAATTACGAATCTCCAGAAATCTCAGCAAATACTTTTTCACCCAAACTGGATGATACTTTCAGGTAATGATCAGTACACTAAGGCGACTTGGTTTCCCAAATTTCGTTCTTCTATGTTGAAGAATTCGTTTCCAGTAACAGTTTGAATTTTTAGGTTTCACTCTGTTTACTCCTATATTGATAGATGTATTTGGAACTCTAAATCCAACACCGTTTGTGATAGCTTCTTGAAACTTGACACAATAAATTAGTTTCACGTTCTATCTCTATGTTTTGTTTCCTGTTGATGTAGTCCTAAGCAGTGACTGGCGAGAAACACTTTCATGGAAAGGGTTGCCAAGCTTCCAAAAATTACAAATCTCCAGAAATCTCAGCGAATACTTTTTCACCCAAACTGGATGATACTTTCAGGTAATGATCAGTACACTAAGGCGACTTGGTTCCCCAAATTTCGTTCTTCTATGTTGAAGCATTCGTTTCCAGTAACAGTTTGAATTTTTAGGTTTCACTCTGTTTTCTCCTATATTGATAGATGTATTTGGAACTCTAAATCCAATACGGTTTGTGCTAGCTTCTTGAAACTTGACACAATAAAGTAGTTTCACGTTCTATCTCTATGTTTTGTTTCCTCTTGCTGTAGCCCTAAGCAGTGACTGGCGAGAAACACTTTCATGGAAAGGGGTTGCCAAGCTTCCAAAAATTACGAATCTCCAGAAATCTCAGCAAATACTTTTTCACCCAAACTGGATGATACTTTCAGGTAATGATCAGTACACTAAGGCGACTTGGTTTCCCAAATTTCGTTCTTCTATGTTGAAGCGTTCGTTTCCAGTAACAGTTTGAATTTTTAGGTTTCACTCTGTTTACTCCTATATTGATAGATGTATTTGGAACTCTAAATCCAACACGGTTTGTGCTAGCTTCTTGAAACTTGACACAATAAATTAGTTTCACGTTCTATCTCTATGTTTTGTTTCCACTTGATGTAGCCCTAAGCAGTGACTGGCGAGAAACACTTTCATGGAAAGGGGTTGCCAAGCTTCCAAAAATTACAAATCTCCAGAAATCTCCGCAAATAGTTTTTGACCCAAACTGGATGATACTTTCAGGTAATGATCAGTACAGTAAGGCGACTTGGTTCCCCAAATTTCGTTCTTCTATGTTGAAGCATTCGTTTCCAGTAACAGTTTGAATTTTTAGGTTTCACTCTGTTTACTCCTATATTGATAGATGTATTTGGAACTCTAAATCCAACACGGTTTGTGCTAGCTTCTTGAAACTTGACACAATAAATTAGTTTCACGTTCTATCTCTATGTTTTGTTTCCACTTGATGTAGCCCTAAGCAGTGACTGGCGAGAAACACTTTCATGGAAAGGGGTTGCCAAGCTTCCAAAAATTACAAATCTCCAGAAATCTCCGCAAATAGTTTTTGACCCAAACTGGATGATACTTTCAGGTAATGATCAGTACACTAAGCCCACTTGCTTCACCAAATTTCGTTCTTCTACGTTGAAGCGTTCGTTTCAAGTAACAGTTTGAATTTTTAGGTTTCACTCTGTTTACTCCTATATTGATAGATGTATTTGGAACACTATCCAACACGGTTTGTGCTAGCTTCTTGAAACTTGACACAATAAAGTAGTTTCACATTCTATCTCTATGTTTTGTTTCCTCTTGATGTAGCCCTAAGCAGTGACTGGCAAGAAACACTTTCATGGAAAGGGGTTGCCAAGCTTCCAAAAATTACGAATCTCCAGAAATCTCAGCAAATACTTTTTCACCCAAACTGGATGATACTTTCAGGTAAAGATCAGTACACGAAGGCGACTTGGTTCCCCACATTTCGTTCTTCTACGTTGAAGCGTTCGTTTCCAGTAACAGTTTGAATTTTTAGGTTTCACTCTGTTTTCTCCTATATTGATAGATGTATTTGGAACTCTAAATCCAACACGGTTTGTGCTAGCTTCTTGAAACTTGACACAATAAAGTAGTTTCACGTTCTCTCTCTATGTTTTGTTTCCTCTTGATGTAGCCCTAAGCAGTGACTGGCGAGAAACACTTTCATGGAAAGGGGTTGCCAAGCTTCCAAAAATTACGAATCTCCAGAAATCTCAGCAAATATTTTTCACCCAAACTGGATGATACTTTCAGGTAATGATCAGTACACGAAGGCGACTTGGTTTCCCAAATTTCGTTCTTCTATGTTTAAGCGTTCGTTTCCAGTAACAGTTTGAATTTTTAGGTTTCACTCTGTTTACTCCTATATTGATAGATGTATTTGGAACTCTAAATCCAACACGGTTTGTGCTAGCTTCTTGAAACTTGACACAATAAAGTAGTTTCACGTTCTATCTCTATGTTTTGTTTCCTCTTGATGTAGCCCTAAGCAGTGACTGGCAAGAAACACTTTCATGGAAAGGGGTTGCCAAGCTTCCAAAAATTACAAATCTCCAGAAATCTCAGCAAATATTTTTTCACTCAAAATGGATGATACTTTCAGGTAATGATCAGTACACTAAGGCAACTTGGTTCCTCAAATTTCGTTCTTCTATGTTGAAGCGTTCGTTTCCAGTAACAGTTTGAATTTTTAGGTTTCACTCTGTTTACTCCTATAATGATAGATGTATTTGGAACTCTAAATCCAACACGGTTTGTGCTAGCTTCTTGAAAATTGACACAATAAAGTAGTTTCACGTTCTCTCTCTATGTTTTGTTTCCTCTTGATGTAGCCCTAAGCAGTGACTGGCGAGAAACACTTTCATGGAAAGGGGTTGCCAAGCTTCCAAAAATTACGAATCTCCAGAAATCTCAGCAAATACTTTTTTACCCAAACTTGATGATACTTTCAGGTAATGATCAGTACACTAAGCCCACTTGCTTCACCAAATTTCGTTCTTCTACGTAGAAGCGTTCGTTTCAAGTAACAGTTTGAATTTTTAGGTTTCACTCTGTTTACTCCTATATTGATAGATGTATTTGGAACACTATCCAACACGGTTTGTGCTAGCTTCTTGAAACTTGACACAATAAAGTAGTTTCACATTCTATCTCTATGTTGTGTTTCCTCTTGATGTAGCCCTAAGCAGTGACTGGCAAGAAACACTTTCATGGAAAGGGGTTGCCAAGCTTCCAAAAATTACGAATATCCAGAAATCTCAGCAAATACTTTTTCACCCAAACTGGATGATACTTTCAGGTAAAGATCAGTACACGAAGGCGACTTGGTTCCCCACATTTCGTTCTTCTACGTTGAAGCGTTCGTTTCCAGTAACAGTTTGAATTTTTAGGTTTCACTCTGTTTTCTCCTATATTGATAGATGTATTTGGAACTCTAAATCCAACACGGTTTGTGCTAGCTTCTTGAAACTTGACACAATAAAGTAGTTTCACGTTCTATCTCTATGTTTTGTTTCCTCTTGATGTAGCCCTAAGCAGTGACTGGCGAGAAACACTTTCATGGAAAGGGGTTGCCAAGCTTCCAAAAATTACGAATCTCCAGAAATCTCAGCAAATATTTTTCACCCAAACTGGATGATACTTTCAGGTAATGATCAGTACACTAAGGCGACTTGGTTTCCCAAATTTCGTTCTTCTATGTTGAAGCATTCGTTTCCAGTAACAGTTTGAATTTTTAGGTTTCACTCTGTTTACTCCTATATTGATAGATGTATTTGGAACTCTAAATCCAACACGGTTTGTGCTAGCTTCTTGAAACTTGACACAATAAAGTAGTTTCACGTTCTATCTCTATGTTTTGTTTCCTCTTGATGTAGCCCTAAGCAGTGACTGGCAAGAAACACTTTCATGGAAAGGGGTTGCCAAGCTTCCAAAAATTACAAATCTCCAGAAATCTCAGCAAATATTTTTTCACCCAAAATGGATGATACTTTCAGGTAATGATCAGTACACTAAGGCAACTTGGTTCCTCAAATTTCGTTCTTCTATGTTGAAGCGTTCGTTTCCAGTAACAGTTTGAATTTTTAGGTTTCACTCTGTTTACTCCTATAATGATAGATGTATTTGGAACTCTAAATCCAATACGGTTTGTGCTAGCTTCTTGAAACTTGACACAATAAAGTAGTTTCACGTTCTCTCTCTATGTTTTGTTTCCTCTTGATGTAGCCCTAAGCAGTGACTGGCGAGAAACACTTTCATGGAAAGGGGTTGCCAAGCTTCCAAAAATTACGAATCTCCAGAAATCTCAGCAAATACTTTTTTACCCAAACTTGATGATACTTTCAGGTAATGATCAGTACACTAAGCCCACTTGCTTCACCAAATTTCGTTCTTCTACGTTGAAGCGTTCGTTTCAAGTAACAGTTTGAATTTTTAGGTTTCACTCTGTTTACTCCTATATTGATAGATGTATTTGGAACACTATCCAACACGGTTTGTGCTAGCTTCTTGAAACTTGACACAATAAAGTAGTTTCACATTCTATCTCTATGTTTTGTTTCCTCTTGATGTAGCCCTAAGCAGTGACTGGCAAGAAACACTTTCATGGAAAGGGGTTGCCAAGCTTCCAAAAATTACGAATATCCAGAAATCTCAGCAAATACTTTTTCACCCAAACTGGATGATACTTTCAGGTAAAGATCAGTACACGAAGGCGACTTGGTTCCCCACATTCGTTCTTCTACGTTGAAGCGTTCGTTTCCAGTAACAGTTTGAATTTTTAGGTTTCACTCTGTTTTCTCCTATATTGATAGATGTATTTGGAACTCTAAATCCAACACGGTTTGTGCTAGCTTCTTGAAACTTGACACAATAAAGTAGTTTCACGTTCTCTCTCTATGTTTTGTTTCCTCTTGATGTAGCCCTAAGCAGTGACTGGCGAGAAACACTTTCATGGAAAGGGGTTGCCAAGCTTCCAAAAATTACGAATCTCCAGAAATCTCAGCAAATATTTTTCACCCAAACTGGATGATACTTTCAGGTAATGATCAGTACACTAAGGCGACTTGGTTTCCCAAATTTCGTTCTTCTATGTTGAAGCGTTCGTTTCCAGTAACAGTTTGAATTTTTAGGTTTCACTCTGTTTACTCCTATATTGATAGATGTATTTGGAACTCTAAATCCAACACGGTTTGTGATAGCTTCTTGAAACTTGACACAATAAATTAGTTTCACGTCCTCTCTCTATGTTTTGTTTCCTGTTGATGTAGCCCTAAGCAGTGACTGGCGAGAAACACTTTCATGGAAAGTGTTGCCAAGCTTCCAAAAATTACAAATCTCCAGAAATCTCCGCAAATACTTTTTGACCCAAACTGGATGATACTTTCAGGTAATGATCAGTACAGTAAGGCGACTTGGTTCCCCAAATTTCGTTCTTCTATGTTGAAGCATTCGTTTCCAGTAACAGTTTGAATTTCTAGATTTCACTCTGTTTTCTCCTATATTGATAGATGTATTTGGAACTCTAAATCCAACACGGTTTGTGCTAGCTTCTTGAAACTTGACACAATAAAGTAGTTTCACGTTCTATCTCTATGTTTTGTTTCCTCTTGCTGTAGCCCTAAGCAGTGACTGGCGAGAAACACTTTCATGGAAAGGGGTTGCCAAGCTTCCAAAAATTACGAATCTCCAGAAATCTCAGCAAATACTTTTTCACCCAAACTGGATGATACTTTCAGGTAATGATCAGTAACCTAAGGCGACTTGGTTTCCGAAATTTCGTTCTTCTACGTTGAAGCGTTCGTTTCCAGTAACAGTTTGAATTTTTAGGTTTCACTGTGTTTACTCCTATATTGATAGATGTATTTGGAACTCTAAATCCAACACGGTTTGTGCTAGCTTCTTGAAACTTGACACAATAAATTAGTTTCACGTTCTATCTCTATGTTTTGTTTCCTCTTGATGTAGCCCTAAGCAGTGACTGGCGAGAAACACTTTCATGGAAAGGGGTTGCCAAGCTTCCAAAAATTACGAATCTCCAGAAATCTCAGCAAATATTTTTTCACCCAAACTGGATGATACTTTCAGGTAAAGATCAGTACACGAAGGCGACTTGGTTCCCCACATTTCGTTCTTCTACGTTGAAGCGTTCGTTTCCAGTAACAGTTTGAATTTTTAGGTTTCACTCTGTTTTCTCCTATATTGATAGATGTATTTGGAACTCTAAATCCAACACGGTTTGTGCTAGCTTCTTGAAACTTGACACAATAAAGTAGTTTCACGTTCTCTCTCTATGTTTTGTTTCCTCTTGATGTAGCCCTAAGCAGTGACTGGCGAGAAACACTTTCATGGAAAGGGGTTGCCAACCTTCCAAAAATTATGAATCTCCAGAAATCTCAGCAAATGCTTTTTCACCCAAACTGGATGATACTTTCAGGTAATGATCATTACACTAAGCCCACTTGCTTCACCGAATTTCGTTCTTCTACGTTGAAGCGTTCGTTTCCAGTAACAGTTTGAATTTTTAGGTTTCACTCTGTTTACTCCTATATTGATAGATGTATTTGCAACTCTATCCAACACGGTTTGTGCTAGCTTCTGAAACTTGACACAATAAAGTAGTTTCACGTTCTATCTCTATGTTTTGTTTCCTCTTGATGTAGCCCTAAGCAGTGACTGGCGAGAAACACTTTCATGGAAAGGGGTTGCCAAGCTTCCAAAAATTACAAATCTCCAGAAATCTCTGCAAATATTTTTTCACCCAAACTGGATGACACTTTCAGGTAATGATCAGTACACTAAGGCGAATTGGTTCCCCAAATTTCGTTCTTCTATGTTGAAGCTTTCGTTTCCAGTAACAGTTTGAATTTTTAGGTTTCACTCTGTTTTCTCCTATATTGATAGATGTATTTGGAACTCTAAATCCAACACGGTTTGTGCTAGCTTCTTGAAACTTGACACAATAAAGTAGTTTCACGTTCTATCTCTAAGTTTTGTTTCCACTTGATGTAGACCTAAGCAGTGACTGGCGAGAAACACTTTCATGGAAAGGGGTTGCCAAGCTTCCAAAAATTACAAATCTCCAGAAATCTCAGCAAATATTTTTTCACCCAAACTGGATGATACTTTCAGGTAATGATCAGTACACTAAGGCGACTTGGTTTCCCAAATTTCGTTCTTCTACGTTGAAGCGTTCGTTTCCAGTAACACTTTGAATTTTTAGGTTTCACTCTGTTTTCTCCTATATTGATAGATGTATTTGGAACTCTAAATCCAACACGGTTTGTGCTAGCTTCTTGAAACTTGACACAATAATGTAGTTTCACGTTCTATCTCTATGTTTTGTTTCCTCTTGATGTAGCCCTAAGCAGTGACTGGCGAGAAACACTTTCATGGAAAGGGGTTGCCAAGCTTCCAAAAATTACAAATCCCCAGAAATCTCTGCAAATATTTTTTCACCCAAACTGGATGACACTTTCAGGTAATGATCAGTACACTAAGGCGACTTGGTTTCCCAAATTTCGTTCTTCTACGTTGAAGCGTTCGTTTCCAGTAACAGTTTGAATTTTTAGGTTTCACTCTGTTTTCTCCTATATTGATAGATGTATTTGGAACTCTAAATCCAACACGGTTTGTGCTAGCTTCTTGAAACTTGACACAATAATGTAGTTTCACGTTCTATCTCTATGTTTTGTTTCCTCTTGATGTAGCCCTAAGCAGTGACTGGCGAGAAACACTTTCATGGAAAGGGGTTGCCAAGCTTCCAAAAATTACAAATCTCCAGAAATCTCAGCAAATATTTTTTTCACCCAAACTGGATGATACTTTCAGGTAATGATCAGTACACTAAGGCGACTTGGTTTCCCAAATTTATTTCTTCTACGTTGAAGCGTTCGTTGCCAGTAACAGTTTGAATTTTTAGGTTTCACTCTGTTTTCTCCTATATTGATAGATGTATTTGGAACTCTAAATCCAACACGGTTTGTGCTAGCTTCTTGAAACTTCACACAATAATGTAGTTTCACGTTCTATCTCTATGTTTTGTTTCCTCTTGATGTAGCCCTAAGCAGTGACTGGCGAGAAACACTTTCATGGAAAGGGGTTGCCAAGCTTCCAAAAATTACAAATCCCCAGAAATCTCTGCAAATATTTTTTCACCCAAACTGGATGACACTTTCAAGTAATGATCAGTACACTAAGGCGAATTGGTTCCCCCAATTTCGTTCTTCTATGTTGAAGCTTTCATTTCCAGTAACAGTTTGAATTTTTAGGTTTCACTCTGTTTTCTCCTATATTGATAGATGTATTTGGAACTCTAAATCCAACACGGTTTGTGCTAGCTTCTTGAAACTTGACACAATAAAGTAGTTTCACGTTCTCTCTCTATGTTTTGATTCCTCTTGATGTAGCCCTAAGCAGTGACTGGCGAGAAACACTTTCATGGAAAGTGGTTGCCAAGCTTCCAAAAATTACGAATCTCCAGAAATCTCAGCAAATACTTTTTCACCCAAACTGGATGATACTTTCAGGTAATGATCAGTACACTAAGGCGACTTGGTTTCCCAAATTTCGTTCTTCTATGTTGAAGCGTTCGTTTCCAGTAACAGTTTGAATTTTTAGGTTTCACTCTGTTTACTCCTATATTGATAGATGTATTTGGAACTCTAAATCCAACACGGTTTGTGCTAGCTTCTTGAAACTTGACACAATAAAGTAGTTTCACGTTCTTTCTCTATGTTTTGTTTCCTCTTGATGTAGCCCTAAGCAGTGACTGGTGAGAAACACTTTCATGGTAAGGGGTTGCCAAGCTTCCAAAAATTACAAATCTCCAGAAATCTCAGCAAATATTTTTTCACCCAAACTGGATGATACTTTCAGGTAATGATCAGTACACTAAGGCGACTTGGTTCCCCAAATTTCGTTCTTCTATGTTGAAGCGTTCGTTTCCAGTAACAGTTTGAATTTTTAGGTTTCACTCTGTTTTCTCCTATATTGATAGATGTATTTGGAACTCTAAATCCAACACGGTTTGTGCTAGCTTCTTGAAACTTGACACAATAAAGTAGTTTCAGGTTCTATCTCTATGTTTTGTTTCCTCTTGATGTAGCCCTAAGCAGTGACTGGCGAGAAACACTTTCATGGAAAGGGGTTGCCAAGCTTCCAAAAATTACAAATCCCCAGAAATCTCTGCAAATATTTTTTCACCCAAACTGGATGACACTTTCAGGTAATGATCAGTACACTAAGGCGAATTGGTTCCCCAAATTTCGTTCTTCTATGTTGAAGCTTTCGTTTCCAGTAACAGTTTGAATTTTTAGGTTTCACTCTGTTTTCTCCTATATTGATAGATGTATTTGGAACTCTAAATCCAACACGGTTTGTGCTAGCTTCTTGAAACTTGACACAATAAAGTAGTTTCACGTTCTATCTCTAAGTTTTGTTTCCACTTGATGTAGCCCTAAGCAGTGACTGGCGAGAAAGACTTTCATGGAAAGGGGTTGCCAAGCTTCCAAAAATTACGAATCTCCAGAAATCTCAGCAAATATTTTTTCACCCAAACTGGATGATACTTTCAGGTAATGATCAGTACACTAAGGCGACTTGGTGTCCCAAATTTCGTTCTTCTACGTTGAAGCGTTCGTTTCCAGTAACAGTTTGAATTTTTAGGTTTCACTCTGTTTTCTCCTATATTGATAGATGTATTTGGAACTCTAAATCCAACACGGTTTGTGCTAGCTTCTTGAAACTTGACACAATAAAGTAGTTTCACGTTCTCTCTCTATGTTTTGATTCCTCTTGATGTAGCCCTAAGCAGTGACTGGCGAGAAACACTTTCATGGAAAGTGGTTGCCAAGCTTCCAAAAATTACGAATCTCCAGAAATCTCAGCAAATACTTTTTCACCCAAACTGGATGATACTTTCAGGTAATGATCAGTACACTAAGGCGACTTGGTTTCCCAAATTTCGTTCTTCTACGTTGAAGGGTTCGTTTCCAGTAATAGTTTGAATTTTTAGGTTTCACTCTGTTTACTCCTATATTGATAGATGTATTTGGAACTCTAAATCCAACACGGTTTGTGCTAGCTTCTTGAAACTTGACACAATAAAGTAGTTTCACGTTCTTTCTCTATGTTTTGTTTCCTCTTGATGTAGCCCTAAGCAGTGACTGGTGAGAAACACTTTCATGGTAAGGAGTTGCCAAGCTTCCAAAAATTACAAATCTCCAGAAATCTCAGCAAATATTTTTTCACCCAAACTGGATGATACTTTCAGGTAATGATCAGTACACTAAGGCGACTTGGTTCCCCAAATTTCGTTCTTCTATGTTGAAGCGTTCGTTTCCAGTAACAGTTTGAATTTTTAGGTTTCACTCTGTTTTCTCCTATATTGATAGATGTATTTGGAACTCTAAATCCAACACGGTTTGTGCCAGCTTCTTGAAACTTGACACAATAAAGTAGTTTCAGGTTCTATCTCTATGTTTTGATTCCTCTTGATGTAGCCCTAAGCAGTGACTGGCGAGAAACACTTTCATGGAAAGGGGTTGCCAAGCTTCCAAAAATTACAAATCTCCAGAAATCTCTGCAAATATTTTTTCACCCAAACTGGATGACACTTTCAGGTAATGATCAGTACACTAAGGCGAATTGGTTCCCCAAATTTCGTTCTTCTATGTTGAAGCTTTCGTTTCCAGTAACAGTTTGAATTTTTAGGTTTCACTCTGTTTTCTCCTATATTGATAGATGTATTTTGAACTCTAAATCCAACACGGTTTGTGCTAGCTTCTTGAAACTTGACACAATAAAGTAGTTTCACGTTCTCTCTCTATGTTTTGATTCCTCTTGATGTACCCTAAGCAGTGACTGGCGAGAAACACTTTCAGGGAAAGTGGTTGCCAAGCTTCCAAAAATTACGAATCTCCAGAAATCTCAGCAAATATTTTTTCACCCAAACTGGATGATACTTTCAGGTAATGATCAGTACACTATGGCGACTTGGTTCCCCAAATTTCGTTCTTCTATGTTGAAGCTTTCGTTTCCAGTAACAGTTTGAATTTTTAGGTTTCACTCTGTTTTCTCCTATATTGATAGATGTATTTGGAACTCTAAATCCAACACGGTTTGTGCTAGCTTCTTGAAACTTGACACAATAATGTAGTTTCACGTTCTATCTCTATGTTTTGTTTCCTCTTGATGTAGCCCTAAGCAGTGACTGGCGAGAAACACTTTCATGGAAAGGGGTTGCCAAGCTTCCAAAAATTACAAATCCCCAGAAATCTCTGCAAATATTTTTTCACCCAAACTGGATGACACTTTCAGGTAATGATCAGTACACTAAGGCGACTTGGTTTCCCAAATTTCGTTCTTCTACGTTGAAGCGTTCGTTTCCAGTAACAGTTTGAATTTTTAGGTTTCACTCTGTTTTCTCCTATATTGATAGATGTATTTGGAACTCTAAATCCAACACGGTTTGTGCTAGCTTCTTGAAACTTGACACAATAATGTAGTTTCACGTTCTATCTCTATGTTTTGTTTCCTCTTGATGTAGCCCTAAGCAGTGACTGGCGAGAAACACTTTCATGGAAAGTGGTTGCCAAGCTTCCAAAAATTACAAATCTCCAGAAATCTCAGCAAATATTTTTTCACCCAAACTGGATGATACTTTCAGGTAATGATCAGTACACTATGGCGACTTGGTTCCCCAAATTTCGTTCTTCTATGTTGAAGCGTTCGTTTCCAGTAACAGTTTGAATTTTTAGGTTTCACTCTGTTTTCTCCTATATTGATAGATGTATTTGGAACTCTAAATCCAACACGGTTTGTGCCAGCTTCTTGAAACTTGACACAATAAAGTAGTTTCAGGTTCTATCTCTATGTTTTGTTTCCTCTTGATGTAGCCCTAAGCAGTGACTGGCGAGAAACACTTTCATGGAAAGGGGTTGCCAAGCTTCCAAAAATTACAAATCTCCAGAAATCTCTGCAAATATTTTTTCACCCAAACTGGATGACACTTTCAGGTAATGATCAGTACACTAAGGCGAATTGGTTCCCCAAATTTCGTTCTTCTATGTTGAAGCTTTCGTTTCCAGTAACAGTTTGAATTTTTAGGTTTCACTCTGTTTTCTCCTATATTGATAGATGTATTTGGAACTCTAAATCCAACACGGTTTGTGCTAGCTTCTTGAAACTTGACACAATAAAGTAGTTTCACGTTCTCTCTCTATGTTTTGATTCCTCTTGATGTACCCTAAGCAGTGACTGGCGAGAAACACTTTCAGGGAAAGTGGTTGCCAAGCTTCCAAAAATTACGAATCTCCAGAAATCTCAGCAAATATTTTTTCACCCAAACTGGATGATACTTTCAGGTAATGATCAGTACACTATGGCGACTTGGTTCCCCAAATTTCGTTCTTCTATGTTGAAGCTTTCGTTTCCAGTAACAGTTTGAATTTTTAGGTTTCACTCTGTTTTCTCCTATATTGATAGATGTATTTGGAACTCTAAATCCAACACGGTTTGTGCTAGCTTCTTGAAACTTGACACAATAATGTAGTTTCACGTTCTATCTCTATGTTTTGTTTCCTCTTGATGTAGCCCTAAGCAGTGACTGGCGAGAAACACTTTCATGGAAAGGGGTTGCCAAGATTCCAAAAATTACAAATCCCCAGAAATCTCTGCAAATATTTTTTCACCCAAACTGGATGACACTTTCAGGTAATGATCAGTACACTAAGGCGACTTGGTTTCCCAAATTTCGTTCTTCTACGTTGAAGCGTTCGTTTCCAGTAACAGTTTGAATTTTTAGGTTTCACTCTGTTTTCTCCTATATTGATAGATGTATTTGGAACTCTAAATCCAACACGGTTTGTGCTAGCTTCTTGAAACTTGACACAATAATGTAGTTTCACGTTCTATCTCTATGTTTTGTTTCCTCTTGATGTAGCCCTAAGCAGTGACTGGCGAGAAACACTTTCATGGAAAGGGGTTGCCAAGCTTCCAAAAATTACAAATCTCCAGAAATCTCAGCAAATATTTTTTCACCCAAACTGGATGATACTTTCAGGTAATGATCAGTACACTAAGGCGACTTGGTGTCCCAAATTTCGTTCTTCTACGTTGAAGCGTTCGTTTCCAGTAACAGTTTTAATTTTTAGGTTTCACTCTGTTTTCTCCTATATTGATAGATATATTTGGAACTCTAAATCCAACAAGGTTTGTGCTAGCTTCTTGAAACTTGACACAATAATGTAGTTTCACGTTCTATCTCTATGTTTTGTTTCCTCTTGATGTAGCCCTAAGCAGTGACTGGCGAGAAACACTTTCATGGAAAGGGGTTGCCAAGCTTCCAAAAATTACAAATCCCCAGAAATCTCTGCAAATATTTTTTCACCCAAACTGGATGACACTTTCAGGTAATGATCAGTACACTAAGGCGAATTGGTTCCCCAAATTTCGTTCTTCTATGTTGAAGCTTTCGTTTCCAGTAACAGTTTGAATTTTTAGGTTTCACTCTGTTTTCTCCTATATTGATAGATGTATTTGGAACTCTAAATCCAACACGGTTTGTGCTAGCTTCTTGAAACTTGACACAATAAAGTAGTTTCACGTTCTCTCTCTATGTTTTGATTCCTCTTGATGTAGCCCTAAGCAGTGACTGGCGAGAAACACTTTCATGGAAAGTGGTTGCCAAGCTTCCAAAAATTACGAATCTCCAGAAATCTCAGCAAATACTTTTTCACCCAAACTGGATGATACTTTCAGGTAATGATCAGTACACTAAGGCGACTTGGTTTCCCAAATTTCGTTCTTCTACGTTGAAGCGTTCGTTTCCAGTAACAGTTTGAATTTTTAGGTTTCACTCTGTTTACTCCTATATTGATAGATGTATTTGGAACTCTAAATCCAACACGGTTTGTGCTAGCTTCTTGAAACTTGACACAATAAAGTAGTTTCACGTTCTTTCTCTATGTTTTGTTTCCTCTTGATGTAGCCCTAAGCAGTGACTGGTGAGAAACACTTTCATGGTAAGGGGTTGCCAAGCTTCCAAAAATTACAAATCTCCAAAAATCTCAGCAAATATTTTTTCACCCAAACTGGATGATACTTTCAGGTAATGATCAGTACACTAAGGCGACTTGGTTCCCCAAATTTCGTTCTTCTATGTTGAAGCGTTCGTTTCCAGTAACAGTTTGAATTTTTAGGTTTCACTCTGTTTTCTCCTATATTGATAGATGTATTTGGAACTCTAAATCCAACACGGTTTGTGCCAGCTTCTTGAAACTTGACACAATAAAGTAGTTTCAGGTTCTATCTCTATGTTTTGTTTCCTCTTGATGTAGCCCTAAGCAGTGACTGGCGAGAAACACTTTCATGGAAAGGGGTTGCCAAGCTTCCAAAAATTACAAATCTCCAGAAATCTCTGCAAATATTTTTTCACCCAAACTGGATGACACTTTCAGGTAATGATCAGTACACTAAGGCGAATTGGTTCCCCAAATTTCGTTCTTCTATGTTGAAGCTTTCGTTTCCAGTAACAGTTTGAATTTTTAGGTTTCACTCTGTTTTCTCCTATATTGATAGATGTATTTGGAACTCTAAATCCAACACGGTTTGTGCTAGCTTCTTGAAACTTGACACAATAAAGTAGTTTCACGTTCTCTCTCTATGTTTTGATTCCTCTTGATGTACCCTAAGCAGTGACTGGCGAGAAACACTTTCAGGGAAAGTGGTTGCCAAGCTTCCAAAAATTACGAATCTCCAGAAATCTCAGCAAATATTTTTTCACCCAAACTGGATGATACTTTCAGGTAATGATCAGTACACTATGGCGACTTGGTTCCCCAAATTTCGTTCTTCTATGTTGAAGCTTTCGTTTCCAGTAACAGTTTGAATTTTTAGGTTTCACTCTGTTTTCTCCTATATTGATAGATGTATTTGGAACTCTAAATCCAACACGGTTTGTGCTAGCTTCTTGAAACTTGACACAATAAAGTAGTTTCACGTTCTCTCTCTATGTTTTGATTCCTCTTGATGTACCCTAAGCAGTGACTGGCGAGAAACACTTTCAGGGAAAGTGGTTGCCAAGCTTCCAAAAATTACGAATCTCCAGAAATCTCAGCAAATATTTTTTCACCCAAACTGGATGATACTTTCAGGTAATGATCAGTACACTATGGCGACTTGGTTCCCCAAATTTCGTTCTTCTATGTTGAAGCTTTCGTTTCCAGTAACAGTTTGAATTTTTAGGTTTCACTCTGTTTTCTCCTATATTGATAGATGTATTTGGAACTCTAAATCCAACACGGTTTGTGCTAGCTTCTTGAAAATTGACACAATAATGTAGTTTCACGTTCTATCTCTATGTTTTGTTTCCTCTTGATGTAGCCCTAAGCAGTGACTGGCGAGAAACACTTTCATGGAAAGGGGTTGCCAAGCTTCCAAAAATTACAAATCCACAGAAATCTCTGCAAATATTTTTTCACCCAAACTGGATGACACTTTCAGGTAATGATCAGTACACTAAGGCGAATTGGTTCCCCAAATTTCGTTCTTCTATGTTGAAGCTTTCGTTTCCAGTAACAGTTTGAATTTTTAGGTTTCACTCTGTTTTCTCCTATATTGATAGATGTATTTGGAACTCTAAATCCAACACGGTTTGTGCTAGCTTCTTGAAACTTGACACAATAAAGTAGTTTCACGTTCTCTCTCTATGTTTTGATTCCTCTTGATGTAGCCCTAAGCAGTGACTGGCGAGAAACACTTTCATGGAAAGTGGTTGCCAAGCTTCCAAAAATTACGAATCTCCAGAAATCTCAGCAAATACTTTTTCACCCAAACTGGATGATACTTTCAGGTAATGATCAGTACACTAAGGCGACTTGGTTTCCCAAATTTCGTTCTTCTACGTTGAAGCGTTCGTTTCCAGTAACAGTTTGAATTTTTAGGTTTCACTCTGTTTACTCCTATATTGATAGATGTATTTGGAACTCTAAATCCAACACGGTTTGTGCTAGCTTCTTGAAACTTGACACAATAAAGTAGTTTCACGTTCTTTCTCTATGTTTTGTTTCCTCTTGATGTAGCCCTAAGCAGTGACTGGTGAGAAACACTTTCATGGTAAGGGGTTGCCAAGCTTCCAAAAATTACAAATCTCCAGAAATCTCAGCAAATATTTTTTCACCCAAACTGGATGATACTTTCAGGTAATGATCAGTACACTAAGGCGACTTGGTTCCCCAAATTTCGTTCTTCTATGTTGAAGCGTTCGTTTCCAGTAACAGTTTGAATTTTTAGGTTTCACTCTGTTTTCTCCTATATTGATAGATGTATTTGGAACTCTAAATCCAACACGGTTTGTGCCAGCTTCTTGAAACTTGACACAATAAAGTAGTTTCAGGTTCTATCTCTATGTTTTGTTTCCTCTTGATGTAGCCCTAAGCAGTGACTGGCGAGAAACACTTTCATGGAAAGGGGTTGCCAAGCTTCCAAAAATTACAAATCTCCAGAAATCTCTGCAAATATTTTTTCACCCAAACTGGATGACACTTTCAAGTAATAATCAGTACACTAAGGTGAATTGGTTCCCCAAATTTCGTTCTTCTATGTTGAAGCTTTCGTTTCCAGTAACAGTTTGAATTTTTAGGTTTCACTCTGTTTTCTCCTATATTGATAGATGTATTTGGAACTCTAAATCCAACACGGTTTGTGCTAGCTTCTTGAAACTTGACACAATAAAGTAGTTTCAGGTTCTATCTCTATGTTTTGTTTCCTCTTGATGTAGCCCTAAGCAGTGACTGGCGAGAAACACTTTCATGGAAAGGGGTTGCCAAGCTTCCAAAAATTACAAATCTCCAGAAATCTCTGCAAATATTTTTTCACCCAAACTGGATGACAATTTCAGGTAATGATCAGTACACTAAGGCGAATTGGTTCCCCAAATTTCGTTCTTCTATGTTGAAGCTTTCGTTTCCAGTAACAGTTTGAATTTTTAGGTTTCACTCTGTTTTCTCCTATATTGATAGATGTATTTGGAACTCTAAATCCAACACGGTTTGTGCTAGCTTCTTGAAACTTGACACAATAAAGTAGTTTCACGTTCTCTCTCTATGTTTTGATTCCTCTTGATGTACCCTAAGCAGTGACTGGCGAGAAACACTTTCAGGGAAAGTGGTTGCCAAGCTTCCAAAAATTACGAATCTCCAGAAATCTCAGCAAATATTTTTTCACCCAAACTGGATGATACTTTCAGGTAATGATCAGTACACTATGGCGACTTGGTTCCCCAAATTTCGTTCTTCTATGTTGAAGCTTTCGTTTCCAGTAACAGTTTGAATTTTTAGGTTTCACTCTGTTTTCTCCTATATTGATAGATGTATTTGGAACTCTAAATCCAACACGGTTTGTGCTAGCTTCTTGAAAATTGACACAATAATGTAGTTTCACGTTCTATCTCTATGTTTTGTTTCCTCTTGATGTAGCCCTAAGCAGTGACTGGCGAGAAACACTTTCATGGAAAGGGGTTGCCAAGCTTCCAAAAATTACAAATCCACAGAAATCTCTGCAAATATTTTTTCACCCAAACTGGATGACACTTTCAGGTAATGATCAGTACACTAAGGCGAATTGGTTCCCCAAATTTCGTTCTTCTATGTTGAAGCTTTCGTTTCCAGTAACAGTTTGAATTTTTAGGTTTCACTCTGTTTTCTCCTATATTGATAGATGTATTTGGAACTCTAAATCCAACACGGTTTGTGCTAGCTTCTTGAAACTTGACACAATAAAGTAGTTTCACGTTCTCTCTCTATGTTTTGATTCCTCTTGATGTAGCCCTAAGCAGTGACTGGCGAGAAACACTTTCATGGAAAGTGGTTGCCAAGCTTCCAAAAATTACGAATCTCCAGAAATCTCAGCAAATACTTTTTCACCCAAACTGGATGATACTTTCAGGTAATGATCAGTACACTAAGGCGACTTGGTTTCCCAAATTTCGTTCTTCTACGTTGAAGCGTTCGTTTCCAGTAACAGTTTGAATTTTTAGGTTTCACTCTGTTTACTCCTATATTGATAGATGTATTTGGAACTCTAAATCCAACACGGTTTGTGCTAGCTTCTTGAAACTTGACACAATAAAGTAGTTTCACGTTCTTTCTCTATGTTTTGTTTCCTCTTGATGTAGCCCTAAGCAGTGACTGGTGAGAAACACTTTCATGGTAAGGGGTTGCCAAGCTTCCAAAAATTACAAATCTCCAGAAATCTCAGCAAATATTTTTTCACCCAAACTGGATGATACTTTCAGGTAATGATCAGTACACTAAGGCGACTTGGTTCCCCAAATTTCGTTCTTCTATGTTGAAGCGTTCGTTTCCAGTAACAGTTTGAATTTTTAGGTTTCACTCTGTTTTCTCCTATATTGATAGATGTATTTGGAACTCTAAATCCAACACGGTTTGTGCCAGCTTCTTGAAACTTGACACAATAAAGTAGTTTCAGGTTCTATCTCTATGTTTTGTTTCCTCTTGATGTAGCCCTAAGCAGTGACTGGCGAGAAACACTTTCATGGAAAGGGGTTGCCAAGCTTCCAAAAATTACAAATCTCCAGAAATCTCTGCAAATATTTTTTCACCCAAACTGGATGACACTTTCAGGTAATAATCAGTACACTAAGGTGAATTGGTTCCCCAAATTTCGTTCTTCTATGTTGAAGCTTTCGTTTCCAGTAACAGTTTGAATTTTTAGGTTTCACTCTGTTTTCTCCTATATTGATAGATGTATTTGGAACTCTAAATCCAACACGGTTTGTGCTAGCTTCTTGAAACTTGACACAATAAAGTAGTTTCAGGTTCTATCTCTATGTTTTGTTTCCTCTTGATGTAGCCCTAAGCAGTGACTGGCGAGAAACACTTTCATGGAAAGGGGTTGCCAAGCTTCCAAAAATTACAAATCTCCAGAAATCTCTGCAAATATTTTTTCACCCAAACTGGATGACACTTTCAGGTAATGATCAGTACACTAAGGCGAATTGGTTCCCCAAATTTCGTTCTTCTATGTTGAAGCTTTCGTTTCCAGTAACAGTTTGAATTTTTAGGTTTCACTCTGTTTTCTCCTATATTGATAGATGTATTTGGAACTCTAAATCCAACACGGTTTGTGCTAGCTTCTTGAAACTTGACACAATAAAGTAGTTTCACGTTCTCTCTCTATGTTTTGATTCCTCTTGATGTACCCTAAGCAGTGACTGGCGAGAAACACTTTCAGGGAAAGTGGTTGCCAAGCTTCCAAAAATTACGAATATCCAGAAATCTCAGCAAATACTTTTTCACCCAAACTGGATGATACTTTCAGGTAAAGATCAGTACACGAAGGCGACTTGGTTCCCCACATTTCGTTCTTCTACGTTGAAGCGTTCGTTTCCAGTAACAGTTTGAATTTTTAGGTTTCACTCTGTTTTCTCCTATATTGATAGATGTATTTGGAACTCTAAATCCAACACGGTTTGTGCTAGCTTCTTGAAACTTGACACAATAAAGTAGTTTCACGTTCTCTCTCTATGTTTTGTTTCCTCTTGATGTAGCCCTAAGCAGTGACTGGCGAGAAACACTTTCATGGAAAGGGGTTGCCAAGCTTCCAAAAATTACGAATCTCCAGAAATCTCAGCAAATATTTTTCACCCAAACTGGATGATACTTTCAGGTAATGATCAGTACACTAAGGCGACTTGGTTTCCCAAATTTCGTTCTTCTATGTTGAAGCGTTCGTTTCCAGTAACAGTTTGAATTTTTAGGTTTCACTCTGCTTACTCCTATATTGATAGATGTATTTGGAACTCTAAATCCAACACGGTTTGTGCTAGCTTCTTGAAACTTGACACAATAATGTAGTTTCACGTTCTATCTCTATGTTTTGTTTCCTCTTGATGTAGCCCTAAGCAGTGACTGGCGAGAAACACTTTCATGGAAAGGGGTTGCCAAGCTTCCAAAAATTACAAATCCACAGAAATCTCTGCAAATATTTTTTCACCCAAACTGGATGACACTTTCAGGTAATGATCAGTACACTAAGGCGAATTGGTTCCCCAAATTTCGTTCTTCTATGTTGAAGCTTTCGTTTCCAGTAACAGTTTGAATTTTTAGGTTTCACTCTGTTTTCTCCTATATTGATAGATGTATTTGGAACTCTAAATCCAACACGGTTTGTGCTAGCTTCTTGAAACTTGACACAATAAAGTAGTTTCACGTTCTCTCTCTATGTTTTGATTCCTCTTGATGTAGCCCTAAGCAGTGACTGGCGAGAAACACTTTCATGGAAAGTGGTTGCCAAGCTTCCAAAAATTACGAATCTCCAGAAATCTCAGCAAATACTTTTTCACCCAAACTGGATGATACTTTCAGGTAATGATCAGTACACTAAGGCGACTTGGTTTCCCAAATTTCGTTCTTCTACGTTGAAGCGTTCGTTTCCAGTAACAGTTTGAATTTTTAGGTTTCACTCTGTTTACTCCTATATTGATAGATGTATTTGGAACTCTAAATCCAACACGGTTTGTGCTAGCTTCTTGAAACTTGACACAATAAAGTAGTTTCACGTTCTTTCTCTATGTTTTGTTTCCTCTTGATGTAGCCCTAAGCAGTGACTGGTGAGAAACACTTTCATGGTAAGGGGTTGCCAAGCTTCCAAAAATTACAAATCTCCAGAAATCTCAGCAAATATTTTTTCACCCAAACTGGATGATACTTTCAGGTAATGATCAGTACACTAAGGCGACTTGGTTCCCCAAATTTCGTTCTTCTATGTTGAAGCGTTCGTTTTGAGTAACAGTTTGAATTTTTAGGTTTCACTCTGTTTTCTCCTATATTGATAGATGTATTTGGAAAGCTAAATCCAACACGGTTTTTGCTAGCTTCTTGAAACTTGACACAATAAAGTAGTTTCAGGTTCTATCTCTATGTTTTGTTTCCTCTTGATGTAGCCCTAAGCAGTGACTGGCGAGAAATACTTTCATGGAAAGGGGTTGCCAAGCTTCCAAAAATTACAAATCCCCAGAAATCTCTGCAAATATTTTTTCACCCAAACTGGATGACACTTTCAGGTAATGATCAGTACACTAAGGCGAATTGGTTCCCCAAATTTCGTTCTTCTATGTTGAAGCTTTCGTTTCCAGTAACAATTTGAATTTTTAGGTTTCACTCTGTTTTCTCCTATATTGATAGATGTATTTGGAACTCTAAATCCAACACGGTTTGTGCTAGCTTCTTGAAACTTGACACAATAAAGTAGTTTCACGTTCTCTCTCTATGTTTTGATTCCTCTTGATGTACCCTAAGCAGTGACTGGCGAGAAACACTTTCATGGAAAGTGGTTGCCAAGCTTCCAAAAATTACGAATCTCCAGAAATCTCAGCAAATATTTTTTCACCCAAACTGGATGATACTTTCAGGTAATGATCAGTACACTATGGCGAATTGGTTCCCCAAATTTCGTTCTTCTATGTTGAAGCTTTCGTTTCCAGTAACAGTTTGAATTTTTAGGTTTCACTCTGTTTTCTCCTATATTGATAGATGTATTTGGAACTCTAAATCCAACACGGTTTGTGCTAGCTTCTTGAAACTTGACACAATAATGTAGTATCACGTTCTATCTCTATGTTTTGTTTCCTCTTGATGTAGCCCTAAGCAGTGACTGGCGAGAAACACTTTCATGGAAAGGGGTTGCCAAGCTTCCAAAAATTACAAATCCCCAGAAATCTCTGCAAATATTTTTTCACCCAAACTGGATGACACTTTCAGGTAATGATCAGTACACTAAGGCGACTTGGTTTCCCAAATTTCGTTCTTCTACGTTGAAGCGTTCGTTTCCAGTAACAGTTTGAAATTTTAGGTTTCACTCTGTTTTCTCCTATATTGATAGATGTATTTGGAACTCTAAATCCAACACGGTTTGTGCTAGCTTCTTGAAACTTGACACAATAATATAGTTTCACGTTCTATCTCTATGTTTTGTTTCCTCTTGATGTAGCCCTAAGCAGTGACTGGCGAGAAACACTTTCATGGAAAGGGGTTGCCAAGCTTCCAAAAATTACAAATCTCCAGAAATCTCAGCAAATATTTTTTCACCCAAACTTGATGATACTTTCAGGTAATGATCAGTACACTAAGGCGACTTGGTTTCCCAAATTTCGTTCTTCTACGTTGAAGCGTTCGTTTCCAGTAACAGTTTGAATTTTTAGGTTTCACTCTGTTTTCTCCTATATTGATAGATGTATTTGGAACTCTAAATCCAACACGGTTTGTGCTAGCTTCTTGAAACTTGACACAATAATGTAGTTTCACGTTCTATCTCTATGTTTTGTTTCCTCTTGATGTAGCCCTAAGCAGTGACTGGCGAGAAACACTTTCATGGAAAGGGGTTGCCAAGCTTCCAAAAATTACAAATCCCCAGAAATCTCTGCAAATATTTTTTCACCCAAACTGGATGACACTTTCAGGTAATGATCAGTACACTAAGGCGAATTGGTTCCCCAAATTTCGTTCTTCTATGTTGAAGCTTTCGTTTCCAGTAACAGTTTGAATTTTTAGGTTTCACTCTGTTTTCTCCTATATTGATAGATGTATTTGGAACTCTAAATCCAACACGGTTTGTGCTAGCTTCTTGAAACTTGACACAATAAAGTAGTTTCACGTTCTCTCTCTATGTTTTGATTCCTCTTGATGTAGCCCTAAGCAGTGACTGGCGAGAAACACTTTCATGGAAAGTGGTTGCCAAGCTTCCAAAAATTACGAATCTCCAGAAATCTCAGCAAATACTTTTTCACCCAAACTGGATGATACTTTCAGGTAATGATCAGTACACTAAGGCGACTTGGTTTCCCAAATTTCGTTCTTCTACGTTGAAGCGTTCGTTTCCAGTAACAGTTTGAATTTTTAGGTTTCACTCTGTTTACTCCTATATTGATAGATGTATTTGGAACTCTAAATCCAACACGGTTTGTGCTAGCTTCTTGAAACTTGACACAATAAAGTAGTTTCACGTTCTTTCTCTATGTTTTGTTTCCTCTTGATGTAGCCCTAAGCAGTGACTGGTGAGAAACACTTTCATGGTAAGGGGTTGCCAAGCTTCCAAAAATTACAAATCTCCAGAAATCTCAGCAAATATTTTTTCACCCAAACTGGATGATACTTTCAGGTAATGATCAGTACACTAAGGCGACTTGGTTCCCCAAATTTCGTTCTTCTATGTTGAAGCGTTCGTTTCTAGTAACAGTTTGAATTTTTAGGTTTCACTCTGTTTTCTCCTATATTGATAGATGTATTTGGAAAGCTAAATCCAACACGGTTTGTGCTAGCTTCTTGAAACTTGACACAATAAAGTAGTTTCAGGTTCTATCTCTATGTTTTGTTTCCTCTTGATGTAGCCCTAAGCAGTGACTGGCGAGAAACACTTTCATGGAAAGGGGTTGCCAAGCTTCCAAAAATTACAAATCCCCAGAAATCTCTGCAAATATTTTTTCACCCAAACTGGATGACACTTTCAGGTAATGATCAGTACACTAAGGCGAATTGGTTCCCCAAATTTCGTTCTTCTATGTTGAAGCTTTCGTTTCCAGTAACAATTTGAATTTTTAGGTTTCACTCTGTTTTCTCCTATATTGATAGATGTATTTGGAACTCTAAATCCAACACGGTTTGTGCTAGCTTCTTGAAACTTGACACAATAAAGTAGTTTCACGTTCTCTCTCTATGTTTTGATTCCTCTTGATGTACCCTAAGCGGTGACTGGCGAGAAACACTTTCATGGAAAGTGGTTGCCAAGCTTCCAAAAATTACGAATCTCCAGAAATCTCAGCAAATATTTTTTCACCCAAACTGGATGATACTTTCAGGTAATGATCAGTACACTATGGCGACTTGGTTCCCCAAATTTCGTTCTTCTATGTTGAAGCGTTCGTTTCCAGTAACAGTTTGAATTTTTAGGTTTCACTCTGTTTTCTCCTATATTGATAGATGTATTTGGAACTCTAAATCCAACACGGTTTGTGCTAGCTTCTTGAAACTTGACACAATAAAGTAGTTTCAGGTTCTATCTCTATGTTTTGTTTCCTCTTGATGTAGCCCTAAGCAGTGACTGGCGAGAAAGACTTTCATGGAAAGGGGTTGCCAAGCTTCCAAAAATTACGAATCTCCAGAAATCTCAGAAAATATTTTTTCACCCAAACTGGATGATTCTTTCAGGTAATGATCAGTACACTGAGGCGACTTGGTTCCCCAAATTTCTTTCTTCTATGTTGAAGCGTTCGTTTCCAGTAACAGTTTGAATTTTTAGGTTTTACTCTGTTTACTCGTATATTGATAGATGTATTTGGAACTCTAAATCCAACACGGTTGTGCTAGCTTCTTGAAACTTGACACAATAAAGTAGGTTCACGTTCTATCTCTATGTTTTGTTTCCTCTTGATGTAGCCCTAAGCAGTGACTGGCGAGAAACACTTTCATGGAAAGGGGTTGCCAAGCTTCCAAAAATTATGAATCTCCAGAAATCTCAGCAAATACTTTTTCACCCAAACTGGATGATACTTTCAGGTAATGATCAGTACACTAAGCCCACTTGCTTCACCAAATTTCGTTCTTCTACGTTGAAGCGTTCGTTTCCAATAACAGTTTGAATTTTTAGGTTTCACTCTGTTTACTCCTATATTGATAGATGTATTTGGAACTCTATCCAACACGGTTTGTGCTAGCTTCTTGAAACTTGACACAATAAAGTAGTTTCACGTTCTATCTCTATGTTTTGTTTCCTCTTGATGTAGCCCTAAGCAGTGACTGGCGAGAAACACTTTCATGGAAAGTGGTTGCCAAGCTTCCAAAAATTACGAATCTCCAGAAATCTCAGCAAATACTTTTTCACCCAAACTGGATGATACTTTCATGTAATGATCAGTACACTGAGGCGACTTGGTTCCCCAAATTTCGTTCTTCTATGTTGAAGCGTTCGTTTCCAGTAACAGTTTGAATTTTTAGGTTTCACTCTGTTTTCTCCTATATTGATAGATGTATTTGGAACTCTAAATCCAACACGGTTTGTGCTAGCTTCTTGAAACTTCACACAATAATGTAGTTTCACGTTCTATCTCTATGTTTTGTTTCCTCTTGATGTAGCCCTAAGCAGTGACTGGCGAGAAACACTTTCATGGAAAGGGGTTGCAAAGCTTCCAAAAATTACAAATCCCCAGAAATCTCTGCAAATATTTTTTCACCCAAACTGGATGACACTTTCAGGTAATGATCAGTACACTAAGGCGAATTGGTTCCCCAAATTTCGTTCTTCTATGTTGAAGCTTTCGTTTCCAGTAACAGTTTGAATTTTTAGGTTTCACTCTGTTTTCTCCTATATTGATAGATGTATTTGGAACTCTAAATCCAACACGGTTTGTGCTAGCTTCTTGAAACTTGACACAATAAAGTAGTTTCACGTTCTCTCTCTATGTTTTGATTCCTCTTGATGTAGCCCTAAGCAGTGACTGGCGAGAAACACTTTCATGGAAAGGAGTTGCCAAGCTTCCAAAAATTACGAATCTCCAGAAATCTCATCAAATATTTTTTCACCCAAACTGGATGATACTTTCAGGTAATGATTAGTACACTGAGGCGACTTGGTTCCCCAAATTTCGTTCTTCTATGTTGAAGCGTTCGTTTCCAGTAACAGTTTTAATTTTTAGGATTCACTCTGTTTTCTCAAATATTGATAGATGTATTTGGATCTCTAAATCCAAAAGGTTTGTGCTAGCTTCTTGAAACTGGACACAATAAAGTAGGTTCACGTTCTATCTCTATGTTTTGTTTCCTCTTGATGTAGCCCTAAGCAGTGACTGGCGAGAAAGACTTTCATGGAAAGGGGTTGCCAAGCTTCCAAAAATTACGAATCTCCAGAAATCTCATCAAATATTTTTTCAACCAAACTGGATAATACTTTCAGGTAATGATCAGTACACTGAGGCGACTTGGTTCCACAACTTTCGTTCTTCTATGTTGAAGCGTTCGTTTCCAGTATCCGTTTGAATTTTTAGGTTTCACTCTGTTTTCTCCTATATTGATAGATGTATTTGGAACTCTATATCCAACACGGTATGTGCTAGCTTCTTGAAAATTGACACAATAAAGTAGGTTCACGTTCTGTCTCTATGTTTTGTTTCCTCTTGATGTAGCCCTAAGCAGTGACTGGCGAGAAACACTTTCATGGAAAGGGGATTCCAAGCTTCCAAAAATTACGAATCTCCAGAAATCTCAGCAAATATTTTTTTCACCCAAACGGGATGATACTTTCAGGTAATGATCAGTACACTGAGGCGACTTGCATCCCCAAACTTCGTTCTTCTATGGAAGCATTCGTTTCCAGTAACACTTTGGATTTTTAGGTTTCACTCTGTTTTCTCCTATATTGATAGATGTATTTGGAACTCTAAATCCAACAAGGTTTGTGCTAGCTTCTTGAAACTTTACACAATAAAGTAGGTTCACGTTCTATCTCTATTTTTTGTTTCCTCTTGATGTAGCCCTAAGCAGTGACTGGCGAGAAACACTTTCATGGAAAGGGGTTGCCAAGGTTCCAAAAATTACGAATCTCCAGAAATCTCATCAAATATTTTTTCACCCAAACTGGATGATACTTTCAGGTAATGATCAGTACACTGAGGCGACTTGGTTCCCCAAATTTCATTCTTCTATGTTGAAGCGTTCGTTTCCAGTAACAGTTTGAAATTTTAGGTTTCACTCTGTTTTCTCCTATATTGATAGATGTATTTGGATCTCTAAATCCAAAAGGTTTGTGCTAGCTTCTTGAAACTTGACACAATAAAGTAGGTTCACGTTCTATCTCTATGTTTTGTTACCTCTTGATGTAGCCCTTAGCAGTGACTGGCGAGAAACACTTGCATGGAAAGTGGTTGCCAAGCTTCCAAAAATTACGAATCTCCAGAAATCTCATCAAATATTTTTTCACCCAAACTGGATGATACTTTCAGGTAATGATCAGTACACTGAGGCGACTTGGTTCCCCAAATTTCGTTCTTCTATGTTGAAGCGTTCGTTTCCAGTAACAGTTTGTATTTTTAGGTTTCACTCTGTTTTCTCCTATATTGATAGATGTATTTGGAACTCTATATCCAACACGGTTTGTGCTAGCTTCTTGAAAATTGACACAATAAAGTAGGTTCACGTTCTATCTCTATGTTTTGTTTCCTCTTGATGTAGCCCTAAGCAGTGACTGGCGAGAAACACTTTCATGGAAAGGGGTTGCCAAGCTTCCAAAAATTACGAATCTCCAGAAATCTCAGCAAATATTTTTTCACCCAAACTTGATGATACTTTCAGGTAATAATCAGTACACTGAGGTGACTTGGTTCCCCAAATTTCGTTCTTCCATATTGAAGCGTTCGTTTCCAGTAACAGTTTGAATTTTTAGGTTTCACTCTGTTTTCTCCTATATTGATAGATGTATTTGGAACTCTAAATCCAACACGGTTTGTGCTAGCTTCTTGAAACTGGACACAATAAAGTAGGTTCACGTTCTATCTCTATGTTTTGTTTCCTCTTGATGTAGCCCTAAGCAGTGACTGGCGAGAAAGACTTTCATGGAAAGGGGTTGCCAAGCTTCCAAAAATTACGAATCTCCAGAAATCTCATCAAATATTTTTTCACCCAAACTGGATGATACTTTCAGGTAATGATCAGTACATTGAGGCGACTTGGTTCCCCAAATTTCGTTCTTCTATGTTGAAGCGTTCCTTTCCAGTAACAGTTTGAATTTTTAGGTTTCACTCTGTTTTCTCCTATATTGATAGATGTATTTGGAACTCTATATCCAACACGGTTTGTGCTAGCTTCTTGAAAATTGACACAATAAAGTAGGTTCACGTTCTATCTCTATGTTTTGTTTCCTCTTGATGTAGCCCTAAGCAGTGACTGGCGAGAAACACTTTCATGGAAAGGGGTTGCCAAGCTTCCAAACATTACGATTCTCCAGAAATCTCAGCAAATATTTTTTCACCCATACTTGATGATACTTTCTGGTAATGATCAGTACACTGAGTCGACTTGTTTCCCCAAATTTCGTTCTTCTATATTGAAGCATTCGTTTCCAGTAACAGTTTGAATTTTTAGGTTTCACTCTGTTTTCTCCTATATTGATAGATGTATTTGGAACTCTAAATCCAACACGGTTTGTGCTAGCTTCATGAAACTTGACACAATAAAGTAGGTTCAAGTTCTATCTCTATTTTTTGTTTCCTCTTGATGTAGCCCTAAGCAGTGTCTGGCGAGAAACACTTTCATGGAAAGGGGTTGCCAAGCTTCCAAAAATTACGAATCTCCAGAAATCTCATCAAATATTTTTTCACCCAAACTGGATGATACTTTCAGGTAATGATCAGTACACTGAGGCGACTTGGTTCCCCAAATTTCGTTCTTCTATGTTGAAGCGTTCGTTTCCAGTAACATTTTGAATTTTTAGGTTTCACTCCTTTTTCTCCTATATTGATAGATGTATTTGGAACTCTAAATCCAACACGGTTTGTGCTAGCTTCTTGAAACTTGACACAATAAAGTAGGTTCATGTTCTATCTCTATGTTTTGTTTCCTCTTGATGTAGCCCTAAGCAGTGACTGGCAAGAAAGACTTTCATGGAAAGGGGTTGCCAAGCTTCCAAAAATTACGAATCTCCAGAAATCTCAGTATATATTTTTTCACCCAAACTGGATGATACTTTCAGGTAATGATCAGTACACTGAGGCGACTTGGTTCCCCAAATTTCGTTCTTCTATGTTGAAGCGTTCGTTTCTAGTAACAGTTTGAATTTTTAGGTTTCACTCTGTTTTCTCCTATATTGATAGATGTATTTGGAACTCTAAATCCAACACGGTTTGTGCTAGCTTCTTGAAACTTGACACAATAAAGTAGGTTCATGTTCTATCTCTATGTTTTGTTTCCTCTTGATGTAGCCCTATGCAGTGACTGGCGAGAAACACTTTAATGGAAAGGGGTTGCCAAGCTTCCAAAAATTACGAATCTCCAGAAATCTCATCAAATATTTTTTCACCCAAACTGGATGATACTTTCAGGTAATGATCAGTACACTGAGGCGACTTGGTTCCCCAAATTTCGTTCTTCTATGTTGAAGCGTTCCTTTCCAGTAACAGTTTGAATTTTTAGGTTTCACTCTGTTTTCTCCTATATTGATAGATGTATTTGGAACTCTATATCCAACACGGTTTGTGCTAGCTTCTTGAAAATTGACACAATAAAGTAGGTTCACGTTCTATCTCTATGTTTTGTTTCCTCTTGATGTAGCCCTAAGCAGTGACTGGCGAGAAACACTTTCATGGAAAGGGGTTGCCAAGCTTCCGAACATTACGAATCTCCAGAAATCTCAGCAAATATTTTTTCACCCATACTTGATGATACTTTCTGGTAATGATCAGTACACTGAGGTGACTTGGTTCCCCAAATTTCGATCTTCTATATTGAAGCGTTCGTTTCCAGTAACAGTTTGAATTTTTAGGTTTCACTCTGTTTTCTCCTATATTGATAGATGTATTTGGAACTCTAAATCCAACACGGTTTGTGCTAGCTTCATGAAACTTGACACAATAATGTAGGTTCACGTTCTATCTCTATGTTTTGTTTCCTCTTGATGTAGCCCTAAGCAGTGACTGGCGAGAAAGACTTTCATGGAAAGGGGTTGCCAAGCTTCCAAAAATTACGAATCTCCAGAAATCTCATCAAATATTTTTTCACCCAAACTGGATGATATTTTCTGGTAATGATCAGTACACTGAAGCGACTTGGTTCCCCAAATTTCGTTCTTCTATGTTGAAGCGTTCGTTTCCAGTAACAGTTTGAATTTTTAGCTTTCACTCTGTTTTCTCCTATATTGACAGATGTATTTGGAACTCTAAATCCAACACGGTTTGTGCTAGCTTCTTGAAACTTGACACAATAAAGTAGTCTCACGTTCTATCTCTATTTTTTGTTTCCTCTTGATGTATCCCTAAGCAGTGACTGGCGAGAAACACTTTCATGGAAAGGGGTTGCCAAGCTTCCAAAAATTACAAATCTCCAGAAATCTCATCAAATATTTTTTCACCCAAACTGGATGATACTCAGGTAATGATCAGTACACTGAGGCGACTTGGTTTCCCAAAATTCGTTCTTCTATGTTGAAGCGTTCGTTTCCAGTAACAGTTTGAATTTTTAGGTTTCACTCTGTTTTCTCCTATATTGATAGATGTATTTGGATCTCTAAATCCAAAAGGTTTGTGCTAGCTTCTTGAAACTTGACACAATAAAGTAGGTTCACATTCTATCTATATGTTTTGTTTCCTCTTGATGTAGCCCTAAGCAGTGACTGGCGAGAAACACTTTCATGGAAAGGGGTTGCCAAGCTTCCAAAAATTACGAATCTCCAGAAATCTCATCAAATATTTTTTCACCCAAACTGGATAATACTTTCAGGTAATGATCAGTACACTGAGGCGACTTGGTTCCACAACTTTCATTCTTCTATGTTGAAGCGTTCATTTCCAGTATCAGTTTGAATTTTTAGGTTTCACTCTGTTTTCTCCTATATTGATAGATGTATTTGGAACTCTATATCCAACACGGTATGTGCTAGCTTCTTGAAAATTGACACAATAAAGTAGGTTCACGTTCTGTCTCTATGTTTTGTTTCCTCTTGATGTAGCCCTAAGCAGTGACTGGCGAGAAACACTTTCATGGAAAGGGGATTCCAAGCTTCCAAAAATTACGAATCTCCAGAAATCTCAGCAAATATTTTTTTCACCCAAACGGGATGATACTTTCAGGTAATGATCAGTACACTGAGGCGACTTGCATCCCCAAACTTCGTTCTTCTATGGAAGCATTCGTTTCCAGTAACACTTTGGATTTTTAGGTTTCACTCTGTTTTCTCCTATATTGATAGATGTATTTGGAACTCTAAATCCAACAAGGTTTGTGCTAGCTTCTTGAAACTTTACACAATAAAGTAGGTTCACGTTCTATCTCTATTTTTTGTTTCCTCTTGATGTAGCCCTAAGCAGTGACTGGCGAGAAACACTTTCATGGAAAGGGGTTGCCAAGGTTCCAAAAATTACGAATCTCCAGAAATCTCATCAAATATTTTTTCACCCAAACTGGATGATACTTTCAGGTAATGATCAGTACACTGAGGCGACTTGGTTCCCCAAATTTCATTCTTCTATGTTGAAGCGTTCGTTTCCAGTAACAGTTTGAAATTTTAGGTTTCACTCTGTTTTCTCCTATATTGATAGATGTATTTGGATCTCTAAATCCAAAAGGTTTGTGCTAGCTTCTTGAAACTTGACACAATAAAGTAGGTTCACGTTCTATCTCTATGTTTTGTTACCTCTTGATGTAGCCCTTAGCAGTGACTGGCGAGAAACACTTGCATGGAAAGTGGTTGCCAAGCTTCCAAAAATTACGAATCTCCAGAAATCTCATCAAATATTTTTTCACCCAAACTGGATGATACTTTCAGGTAATGATCAGTACACTGAGGCGACTTGGTTCCCCAAATTTCGTTCTTCTATGTTGAAGCGTTCGTTTCCAGTAACAGTTTGTATTTTTAGGTTTCACTCTGTTTTCTCCTATATTGATAGATGTATTTGGAACTCTAAATCCAACACGGTTTGTGCTAGCTTCTTGAAAATTGACACAATAAAGTAGGTTCACGTTCTATCTCTATGTTTTGTTTCCTCTTGATGTAGCCCTAAGCAGTGACTCGCGAGAAACACTTTCATGGAAAGGGGTTGCCAAGCTTCCAAAAATTACGAATATCCAGAAATCTCAGCAAATATTTTTTCACCCAAACTTGATGATACTTTCAGGTAATAATCAGTACACTGAGGTGACTTGGTTCCCCAAATTTCGTTCTTCCATATTGAAGCGTTCGTTTCCAGTAACAGTTTGAATTTTTAGGTTTCACTCTGTTTTCTCCTATATTGATAGATGTATTTGGAACTCTAAATCCAACACGGTTTGTGCTAGCTTCTTGAAACTGGACACAATAAAGTAGGTTCACGTTCTATCTCTATGTTTTGTTTCCTCTTGATGTAGCCCTAAGCAGTGACTGGCGAGAAAGACTTTCATGGAAAGGGGTTGCCAAGCTTCCAAAAATTACGAATCTCCAGAAATCTCATCAAATATTTTTTTCACCCAAACTGGATGATACTTTCAGGTAATGATCAGTACATTGAGGCGACTTGGTTCCCCAAATTTCGTTCTTCTATGTTGAAGCGTTCCTTTCCAGTAACAGTTTGAATTTTTAGGTTTCACTCTGTTTTCTCCTATATTGATAGATGTATTTGGAACTCTATATCCAACACGGTTTGTGCTAGCTTCTTGAAAATTGACACAATAAAGTAGGTTCACGTTCTATCTCTATGTTTTGTTTCCTCTTGATGTAGCCCTAAGCAGTGACTGGCGAGAAACACTTACATGGAAAGGGGTTGCCAAGCTTCCAAACATTACGATTCTCCAGAAATCTCAGCAAATATTTTTTCACCCATACTTGATGATACTTTCTGGTAATGATCAGTACACTGAGTCGACTTGTTTCCCCAAATTTCGTTCTTCTATATTGAAGCATTCGTTTCCAGTAACAGTTTGAATTTTTAGGTTTCACTCTGTTTTCTCCTATATTGATAGATGTATTTGGAACTCTAAATCCAACACGGTTTGTGCTAGCTTCATGAAACTTGACACAATAAAGTAGGTTCAAGTTCTATCTCTATTTTTTGTTTCCTCTTGATGTAGCCCTAAGCAGTGTCTGGCGAGAAACACTTTCATGGAAAGGGGTTGCCAAGCTTCCAAAAATTACGAATCTCCAGAAATCTCATCAAATATTTTTTCACCCAAACTGGATGATACTTTCAGGTAATGATCAGTACACTGAGGCGACTTGGTTCCCCAAATTTCGTTCTTCTATGTTGAAGCGTTCGTTTCCAGTAACATTTTGAATTTTTAGGTTTCACTCCTTTTTCTCCTATATTGATAGATGTATTTGGAACTCTAAATCCAACACGGTTTGTGCTAGCTTCTTGAAACTTGACACAATAAAGTAGGTTCATGTTCTATCTCTATGTTTTGTTTCCTCTTGATGTAGCCCTAAGCAGTGACTGGCAAGAAAGACTTTCATGGAAAGGGGTTGCCAAGCTTCCAAAAATTACGAATCTCCAGAAATCTCAGTATATATTTTTTCACCCAAACTGGATGATACTTTCAGGTAATGATCAGTACACTGAGGCGACTTGGTTCCCCAAATTTCGTTCTTCTATGTTGAAGCGTTCGTTTCTAGTAACAGTTTGAATTTTTAGGTTTCACTCTGTTTTCTCCTATATTGATAGATGTATTTGGAACTCTAAATCCAACACGGTTTGTGCTAGCTTCTTGAAACTTGACACAATAAAGTAGGTTCATGTTCTATCTCTATGTTTTGTTTCCTCTTGATGTAGCCCTAAGCAGTGACTGGCGAGAAACACTTTAATGGAAAGGGGTTGCCAAGCTTCCAAAAATTACGAATCTCCAGAAATCTCATCAAATATTTTTTCACCCAAACTGGATGATACTTTCAGGTAATGATCAGTACACTGAGGCGACTTGGTTCCCCAAATTTCGTTCTTCTATGTTGAAGCGTTCCTTTCCAGTAACAGTTTGAATTTTTAGGTTTCACTCTGTTTTCTCCTATATTGATAGATGTATTTGGAACTCTATATCCAACACGGTTTGTGCTAGCTTCTTGAAAATTGACACAATAAAGTAGGTTCACGTTCTATCTCTATGTTTTGTTTCCTCTTGATGTAGCCCTAAGCAGTGACTGGCGAGAAACACTTTCATGGAAAGGGGTTGCCAAGCTTCCGAACATTACGAATCTCCAGAAATCTCAGCAAATATTTTTTCACCCATACTTGATGATACTTTCTGGTAATGATCAGTACACTGAGGCGACTTCGTTCCCCAAATTTCGATCTTCTATATTGAAGCGTTCGTTTCCAGTAACAGTTTGAATTTTTAGGTTTCACTCTGTTTTCTCCTATATTGATAGATGTATTTGGAACTCTAAATCCAACACGGTTTGTGCTAGCTTCATGAAACTTGACACAATAATGTAGGTTCACGTTCTATCTCTATGTTTTGTTTCCTCTTGATGTAGCCCTAAGCAGTGACTGGCGAGAAAGACTTTCATGGAAAGGGGTTGCCAAGCTTCCAAAAATTACGAATCTCCAGAAATCTCATCAAATATTTTTTCACCCAAACTGGATGATATTTTCTGGTAATGATCAGTACACTGAAGCGACTTGGTTCCCCAAATTTCGTTCTTCTATGTTGAAGCGTTCGTTTCCAGTAACAGTTTGAATTTTTAGCTTTCACTCTGTTTTCTCCTATATTGACAGATGTATTTGGAACTCTAAATCCAACACGGTTTGTGCTAGCTTCTTGAAACTTGACACAATAAAGTAGTTTCACGTTCTATCTCTATTTTTTGTTTCCTCTTGATGTATCCCTAAGCAGTGACTGGCGAGAAACACTTTCATGGAAAGGGGTTGCCAAGCTTCCAAAAATTACAAATCTCCAGAAATCTCATCAAATATTTTTTCACCCAAACTGGATGATACTCAGGTAATGATCAGTACACTGAGGCGACTTGGTTTCCCAAAATTCGTTCTTCTATGTTGAAGCGTTCGTTTCCAGTAACAGTTTGAATTTTTAGGTTTCACTCTGTTTTCTCCTATATTGATAGATGTATTTGGATCTCTAAATCCAAAAGGTTTGTGCTAGCTTCTTGAAACTTGACACAATAAAGTAGGTTCACATTCTATCTATATGTTTTGTTTCGTCTTGATGTAGCCCTAAGCAGTGACTGGCGAGAAACACTTTCATGGAAAGGGGTTGCCAAGCTTCCAAAAATTACGAATCTCCAGAAATCTCAGCAAATACTTTTTCACCCATACTTGATGATACTTTCTGGTAATGATCAGTACACTGAAGCGACTTGGTTCCCCAAATTTCGTTCTTCTATGTTGAAGCGTTCGTTTCCAGTAACAGTTTGAATTTTTAGCTTTCACTCTGTTTTCTCCTATATTGATAGATGTATTTGGAACTCTAAATCCAACACGGTTTGTGCTAGCTTCTTGAAACTTGACACAATAAAGTAGTTTCACGTTCTATATCTATTTTTTGTTTCCTCTTGATGTATCCCTAAGCAGTGACTGGCGAGAAACACTTTCATGGAAAGGGGTTGCCAAGCTTCCAAAAATTACGAATCTCCAGAAATCTCATCAAATATTTTTTCACCCAAACTGGATGATACTTTCAGGTAATGATCAGTACACTGAGGCGACTTGGTTCCCCAAATTTCGTTCTTCTATGTTGAAGCGTTCGTTTCCAGTAACACTTTGAATTTTTAGGTTTCACTCTGTTTTCTCCTATAATGATAGATGTATTTGGAACTCTAAATCCAACACGGTTTGGGCTAGCTTCTTGAAACTTGACACAATAAAGTAGGTTCACGTTCTATCTCTATTTTTTTGTTTCCTCTTGATGTAGCCCTAAGCAGTGACTGGCGAGAAACACTTTCATGGAAAGGGGTTGCCAAGCTTCCAAAAATTACAAATCTCCAGAAATCTCATCAAATATTTTTTCACCCAAACTGGATGATACTCAGGTAATGATCAGTACACTGAGGCGACTTGGTTTCCCAAAATTCGTTCTTCTATGTTGACGCGTTCGTTTCCAGTAACAGTTTGAATTTTTAGGTTTCACTCTGTTTTCTCCTATATTGATAGATGTATTTGGATCTCTAAATCCAAAAGGTTTGTGCTAGCTTCTTGAAACTTGACACAATAAAGTAGGTTCACTTTCTATCTATATGTTTTGTTTCCTCTTGATGTAGCCCTAAGCAGTGACTGGCGAGAAACACTTTCATGGAAAGGGGTTGCCAAGCTTCCAAACATTACGATTCTCCAGAAATCTCAGCAAATATTTTTTCACCCATACTTGATGATACTTTCTGGTAATGATCAGTACACTGAGTCGACTTGTTTCCCCAAATTTCGTTCTTCTATATTGAAGCATTCGTTTCCAGTAACAGTTTGAATTTTTAGGTTTCACTCTGTTTTCTCCTATATTGATAGATGTATTTGGAACTCTAAATCCAACAAGTTTGTGCTAGCTTCATGAAACTTGACACAATAAAGTAGGTTCAAGTTCTATCTCTATTTTTTGTTTCCTCTTGATGTAGCCCTAAGCAGTGTCTGGCGAGAAACACTTTCATAGAAAGGGGTTGCCAAGCTTCCAAAAATTACGAATCTGCAGAAATCTCATCAAATATTTTTTCACCCAAACTGGATGATACTTTCAGGTAATGATCAGTACACTGAGGCGACTTGGTTCCCCAAATTTCGTTCTTCTATGTTGAAGCGTTCGTTTCCAGTAACATTTTGAATTTTTAGGTTTCACTCTGTTTTCTCCTATATTGATAGATGTATTTGGAACTCTAAATCCAACACGGTTTGTGCTAGCTTCTTGAAACTTGACACAATAAAGTAGGTTCATGTTCTATTTCTATGTTTTGTTTCCTCTTGATGTAGCCCTAAGCAGTGACTGGCAAGAAAGACTTTCATGGAAAGGGGTTGCCAAGCTTCCAAAAATTACGAATCTCCAGAAATCTCAGTAAATATTTTTTGACCCAAACTGGACGATACTTTCAGGTAATGATCAGTACACTGAGGCGACTTGGTTCCCCAAATTTCGTTCTTCTATGTTGAAGCGTTCGTTTCTAGTAACAGTTTGAATTTTTAGGTTTCACTCTGTTTTCTCCTATATTGATAGATGTATTTGGAACTCTAAATCCAACACGGTTTGTGCTAGCTTCTTGAAACTTGACACAATAAAGTAGTTTCACGTTCTATCTCTATTTTTTGTTTCCTCTTGATGTATCCCTAAGCAGTGACTGGCGAGAAACACTTTCATGGAAAGGGGTTGCCAAGCTTCCAAAAATTACGAATCTCCAGAAATCTCATCAAATATTTTTTCACCCAAACTGGATGATACTTTCAGGTAATCATCAGTACACTGAGGCGACTTGGTTCCCCAAATTTCTTTCTTCTATGTTGAAGCGTTCGTTTCCAGTAACACTTTGAATTTTTAGGTTTCACTCTGTTTTCTCCTATATTGATAGATGTATTTGGAACTCTAAATCCAACACGGTTTGTGCTAGCTTCTTGAAACTTGACACAATAAAGTAGGTTCACGTTCTATCTCTATTTTTTGTTTCCTCTTGATGTAGCCCTAAGCAGTGACTGGCGAGAAACACTTTCATGGAAAGGGGTTGCCAAGCTTCCAAAAATTACAAATCTCCAGAAATCTCATCAAATATTTTTTCACCCAAACTGGATGATACTCAGGTAATGATCAGTACACTGAGGCGACTTGGTTTCCCAAAATTCGTTCTTCTATGTTGAAGCGTTCGTTTCCAGTAACAGTTTGAATTTTTAGGTTTCACTCTGTTTTCTCCTATATTGATAGATGTATTTGGATCTCTAAATCCAAAAGGTTTGTGCTAGCTTCTTGAAACTTGACACAATAAAGTAGGTTCACATTCTATCTATATGTTTTGTTTCCTCTTGATGTAGCCCTAAGCAGTGACTGGCGAGAAACACTTTCATGGAAAGGGGTTGCCAAGCTTCCAAACATTACGATTCTCCAGAAATCTCAGCAAATATTTTTTCACCCATACTTAATGATACTTTCTGGTAATGATCAGTACACTGAGTCGACTTGTTTCCCCAAATTTCGTTCTTCTATATTGAAGCATTCGTTTCCAGTAACAGTTTGAATTTTTAGGTTTCACTCTGTTTTCTCCTATATTGATAGATGTATTTGGAACTCTAAATCCAACACGGTTTGTGCTAGCTTCATGAAACTTGACACAATAAAGTAGGTTCAAGTTCTATCTCTATTTTTTGTTTCCTCTTGATGTAGCCCTAAGCAGTGTCTGGCGAGAAACACTTTCATGGAAAGGGGTTGCCAAGCTTCCAAAAATTACGAATCTCCAGAAATCTCATCAAATATTTTTTCACCCAAACTGGATGATACTTTCAGGTAATGATCAGTACACTGAGGCGACTTGGTTCCCCAAATTTCGTTCTTCTATGTTGAAGCGTTCGTTTCCAGTAACATTTTGAATTTTTAGGTTTCACTCTGTTTTCTCCTATATTGATAGATGTATTTGGAACTCTAAATCCAACAGGTTTGTGCTAGCTTCTTGAAACTTGACACAATAAAGTAGGTTCATGTTCTATCTCTATGTTTTGTTTCCTCTTGATGTAGCCCTAAGCAGTGACTGGCAAGAAAGACTTTCATGGAAAGGGGTTGCCAAGCTTCCAAAAATTACGAATCTCCAGAAATCTCAGTAAATATTTTTTCACCCAAACTGGATGATACTTTCAGGTAATGATCAGTACACTGAGGCGACTTGGTTCCCCAAATTTCGTTCTTCTATGTTGAAGCGTTCGTTTCTAGTAACAGTTTGAATTTTTAGGTTTCACTCTGTTTTCTCCTATATTGATAGATGTATTTGGAACTCTAAATCCAACACGGTTTGTGCTAGCTTCTTGAAACTTGACACAATAAAGTAGGTTCATGTTCTATCACTATGTTTTGTTTCCTCTTGATGTAGCCCTAAGCAGTGACTGGCAAGAAAGACTTTCATGGAAAGGGGTTGCCAAGCTTCCAAAAATTACGAATCTCCAGAAATCTCATCAAATATTTTTTCACCCAAACTGGATGATACTTTCAGGTAATGATCAGTACATTGAGGCGACTTGGTTCCCCAAATTTCGTTCTTCTATGTTGAAGCGTTCGTTTCCAGTAACAGTTTGAATTTTTAGGTTTCACTCTGTTTTCTCCTATATTGATAGATGTATTTGGAACTCTATATCCAACACGGTATGTCTATCTTCTTGAAAATTGACACAATAAAGTAGGTTCACGTTCTGTCTCTATGTTTTGTTTCCTCTTGATGTAGCCCTAAGCAGTGACTGGCGAGAAACACTTTAATGGAAAGGGGTTGCCAAGCTTCCAAAAATTACGAATCTCCAGAAATCTCATCAAATATTTTTTCACCCAAACTGGATGATACTTTCAGGTAATGATCAGTACACTGAGGCGACTTGGTTCCCCATATTTCGTTCTTCTATGTTGAAGCGTTCGTTTCCAGTAACAGTTTGAAATTTTAGGTTTCACTCTGTTTTCTCCTATATTGATAGATGTATTTGGATCTCTAAATCCAAAAGGTTTGTGCTAGCTTCTTGAAACTTGACACAATAAAGTAGGTTCACGTTCTATCTCTATGTTTTGTTACCTCTTGATGTAGCCCTAAGCAGTGACTGGCGAGAAACACTTTCATGGAAAGGAGTTGCCAAGCTTCCAAAAATTACGAATCTGCAGAAATCTCATCAAATATTTTTTCACCCAAACTGGATGATACTTTCAGGTAATGATCAGTACACTGAGGCGACTTGGTTCCCCAAATTTCGTTCTTCTATGTTGAAGCGTTCGTTTCCAGTAACATTTTGAATTTTTAGGTTTCACTCTGTTTTCTCCTATATTGATAGATGTATTTGGAACTCTATATCCAACACGGTTTGTGCTAGCTTCTTGAAAATTGACACAATAAAGTAGGTTCACGTTCTATCTCTATGTTTTGTTTCCTCTTGATGTAGCCCTAAGCAGTGACTGGCGAGAAACACTTTCATGGAAAGGGGTTGCCAAGCTTCCAAAAATTACGAATCTCCAGAAATCTCATCAAATATTTTTTCACCCAAACTGGATGATACTTTCAGGTAATGATCAGTACACTGAGGCGACTTGGTTCCCCAAATTTCGTTCTTCTATGTTGAAGCGTTCGTTTCCAGTAACAGTTTGAATTTTTAGGTTTCACTCTGTTTTCTCCTATATTGATAGATGTATTTGGAACTCTAAATCCAACACGGTTTTTGCTAGCTTCTTGAAACTTGACACAATAAAGTAGGTTCACGTTCTATCTCTATTTTTTGTTTCCTCTTGATGTAGACCTAAGCAGTGACTGGCGAGAAACACTTTCATGGAAAGGGGTTGCCAAGCTTCCAAAAATTACAAATCTCCAGAAATCTCATCAAATATTTTTTCACCCAAACTGGATGATACTTTCAGGTAATGATCAGTACATTGAGGCGACTTGGTTCCCCAAATTTCGTTCTTCTATGTTGAAGCGTTCGTTTCCAGTAACAGTTTGAATTTTTAGGTTTCACTCTGTTTTCTCCTATATTGATAGATGTATTTGGAACTCTATATCCAACACGGTATGTCTATCTTCTTGAAAATTGACACAATAAAGTAGGTTCACGTTCTGTCTCTATGTTTTGTTTCCTCTTGATGTAGCCCTAAGCAGTGACTGGCGAGAAACACTTTAATGGAAAGGGGTTGCCAAGCTTCCAAAAATTACGAATCTCCAGAAATCTCATCAAATATTTTTTCACCCAAACTGGATGATACTTTCAGGTAATGATCAGTACACTGAGGCGACTTGGTTCCCCATATTTCGTTCTTCTATGTTGAAGCGTTCGTTTCCAGTAACAGTTTGAAATTTTAGGTTTCACTCTGTTTTCTCCTATATTGATAGATGTATTTGGATCTCTAAATCCAAAAGGTTTGTGCTAGCTTCTTGAAACTTGACACAATAAAGTAGGTTCACGTTCTATCTCTATGTTTTGTTACCTCTTGATGTAGCCCTAAGCAGTGACTGGCGAGAAACACTTTCATGGAAAGGAGTTGCCAAGCTTCCAAAAATTACGAATCTGCAGAAATCTCATCAAATATTTTTTCACCCAAACTGGATGATACTTTCAGGTAATGATCAGTACACTGAGGCGACTTGGTTCCCCAAATTTCGTTCTTCTATGTTGAAGCGTTCGTTTCCAGTAACATTTTGAATTTTTAGGTTTCACTCTGTTTTCTCCTATATTGATAGATGTATTTGGAACTCTATATCCAACACGGTTTGTGCTAGCTTCTTGAAAATTGACACAATAAAGTAGGTTCACGTTCTATCTCTATGTTTTGTTTCCTCTTGATGTAGCCCTAAGCAGTGACTGGCGAGAAACACTTTCATGGAAAGGGGTTGCCAAGCTTCCAAAAATTACGAATCTCCAGAAATCTCATCAAATATTTTTTCACCCAAACTGGATGATACTTTCAGGTAATGATCAGTACACTGAGGCGACTTGGTTCCCCAAATTTCGTTCTTCTATGTTGAAGCGTTCGTTTCCAGTAACAGTTTGAATTTTTAGGTTTCACTCTGTTTTCTCCTATATTGATAGATGTATTTGGAACTCTAAATCCAACACGGTTTTTGCTAGCTTCTTGAAACTTGACACAATAAAGTAGGTTCACGTTCTATCTCTATTTTTTGTTTCCTCTTGATGTAGACCTAAGCAGTGACTGGCGAGAAACACTTTCATGGAAAGGGGTTGCCAAGCTTCCAAAAATTACAAATCTCCAGAAATCTCATCAAATATTTTTTCACCCAAACTGGATGATACTCAGGTAATGATCAGTACACTGAGGCGACTTGGTTTCCCAAAATTCGTTCTTCTATGTTGAAGCGTTCGTTTCCAGTAACAGTTTGAATTTTTAGGTTTCACTCTGTTTTCTCCTATATTGATAGATGTATTTGGATCTCTAAATCCAAAAGGTTTGTGCTAGCTTCTTGAAACTTGACACAATAAAGTAGGTTCACATTCTATCTATATGTTTTGTTTCCTCTTGATGTAGCCCTAAGCAGTGACTGGCGAGAAACACTTTCATGGAAAGGGGTTGCCAAGCTTCCAAACATTACGATTCTCCAGAAATCTCAGCAAATATTTTTTCACCCATACTTGATGATACTTTCTGGTAATGATCAGTACACTGAGTCGACTTGTTTCCCCAAATTTCGTTCTTCTATATTGAAGCATTCGTTTCCAGTAACAGTTTGAATTTTTAGGTTTCACTCTGTTTTCTCCTATATTGATAGATGTATTTGGAACTCTAAATCCAACACGGTTTGTGCTAGCTTCATGAAACTTGACACAATAAAGTAGGTTCAAGTTCTATCTCTATTTTTTGTTTCCTCTTGATGTAGCCCTAAGCAGTGTCTGGCGAGAAACACTTTCATGGAAAGGGGTTGCCAAGCTTCCAAAAATTACGAATCTCCAGAAATCTCATCAAATATTTTTTCACCCAAACTGGATGATACTTTCAGGTAATGATCAGTACACTGAGGCGACTTGGTTCCCCAAATTTCGTTCTTCTATGTTGAAGCGTTCGTTTCCAGTAACATTTTGAATTTTTAGGTTTCACTCTGTTTTCTCCTATATTGATAGATGTATTTGGAACTCTAAATCCAACAGGTTTGTGCTAGCTTCTTGAAACTTGACACAATAAAGTAGGTTCATGTTCTATCTCTATGTTTTGTTTCCTCTTGATGTAGCCCTAAGCAGTGACTGGCAAGAAAGACTTTCATGGAAAGGGGTTGCCAAGCTTCCAAAAATTACGAATCTCCAGAAATCTCAGTAAATATTTTTTCACCCAAACTGGATGATACTTTCAGGTAATGATCAGTACACTGAGGCGACTTGGTTCCCCAAATTTCGTTCTTCTATGTTGAAGCGTTCGTTTCTAGTAACAGTTTGAATTTTTAGGTTTCACTCTGTTTTCTCCTATATTGATAGATGTATTTGGAACTCTAAATCCAACACGGTTTGTGCTAGCTTCTTGAAACTTGACACAATAAAGTAGGTTCATGTTCTATCACTATGTTTTGTTTCCTCTTGATGTAGCCCTAAGCAGTGACTGGCAAGAAAGACTTTCATGGAAAGGGGTTGCCAAGCTTCCAAAAATTACGAATCTCCAGAAATCTCATCAAATATTTTTTCACCCAAACTGGATGATACTTTCAGGTAATGATCAGTACATTGAGGCGACTTGGTTCCCCAACTTTCGTTCTTCTATGTTGAAGCGTTCGTTTCCAGTAACAGTTTGAATTTTTAGGTTTCACTCTGTTTTCTCCTATATTGATAGATGTATTTGGAACTCTATATCCAACACGGTATGTCTATCTTCTTGAAAATTGACACAATAAAGTAGGTTCACGTTCTGTCTCTATGTTTTGTTTCCTCTTGATGTAGCCCTAAGCAGTGACTGGCGAGAAACACTTTAATGGAAAGGGGTTGCCAAGCTTCCAAAAATTACGAATCTCCAGAAATCTCATCAAATATTTTTTCACCCAAACTGGATGATACTTTCAGGTAATGATCAGTACACTGAGGCGACTTGGTTCCCCATATTTCGTTCTTCTATGTTGAAGCGTTCGTTTCCAGTAACAGTTTGAAATTTTAGGTTTCACTCTGTTTTCTCCTATATTGATAGATGTATTTGGATCTCTAAATCCAAAAGGTTTGTGCTAGCTTCTTGAAACTTGACACAATAAAGTAGGTTCACGTTCTATCTCTATGTTTTGTTACCTCTTGATGTAGCCCTAAGCAGTGACTGGCGAGAAACACTTTCATGGAAAGGAGTTGCCAAGCTTCCAAAAATTACGAATCTGCAGAAATCTCATCAAATATTTTTTCACCCAAACTGGATGATACTTTCAGGTAATGATCAGTACACTGAGGCGACTTGGTTCCCCAAATTTCGTTCTTCTATGTTGAAGCGTTCGTTTCCAGTAACATTTTGAATTTTTAGGTTTCACTCTGTTTTCTCCTATATTGATAGATGTATTTGGAACTCTATATCCAACACGGTTTGTGCTAGCTTCTTGAAAATTGACACAATAAAGTAGGTTCACGTTCTATCTCTATGTTTTGTTTCCTCTTGATGTAGCCCTAAGCAGTGACTGGCGAGAAACACTTTCATGGAAAGGGGTTGCCAAGCTTCCAAAAATTACGAATCTCCAGAAATCTCATCAAATATTTTTTCACCCAAACTGGATGATACTTTCAGGTAATGATCAGTACACTGAGGCGACTTGGTTCCCCAAATTTCGTTCTTCTATGTTGAAGCGTTCGTTTCCAGTAACAGTTTGAATTTTTAGGTTTCACTCTGTTTTCTCCTATATTGATAGATGTATTTGGAACTCTAAATCCAACACGGTTTTTGCTAGCTTCTTGAAACTTGACACAATAAAGTAGGTTCACGTTCTATCTCTATTTTTTGTTTCCTCTTGATGTAGACCTAAGCAGTGACTGGCGAGAAACACTTTCATGGAAAGGGGTTGCCAAGCTTCCAAAAATTACGAATCTCCAGAAATCTCATCAAATATTTTTTCACCCAAACTGGATGATACTTTCAGGTAATGATCAGTACACTGAGGCGACTTGGTTCCCCAAATTTCGTTCTTCTATGTTGAAGCGTTCGTTTCCAGTAACAGTTTGAATTTTTAGGTTTCACTCTGTTTTCTCCTATATTGATAGATGTATTTGGATCTCTAAATCCAAAAGGTTTGTGCTAGCTTCTTGAAACTTGACACAATAAAGTAGGTTCACGTTCTATCTCTATGTTTTGTTTCCTCTTGATGTAGCCCTAAGCAGTGACTGGCGAGAAAGACTTTCATGGAAAGGGGTTGCCAAGCTTCCAAAAATTACGAATCTCCAGAAATCTCATCAAATATTTTTTCACCCAAACTGGATGATATTTTCTGGTAATGATCAGTACACTGAAGCGACTTGGTTCCCCAAATTTCGTTCTTCTATGTTGAAGCGTTCGTTTCCAGTAACAGTTTGAATTTTTAGCTTTCACTCTGTTTTCTCCTATTTTGATAGATGTATTTGGAACTCTAAATCCAACACGGTTTGTGCTAGCTTCTTGAAACTTGACACAATAAAGTAGTTTCACGTTCTATCTCTATGCTTTGTTTCCTCTTGATGTAGCCCTAAGCAGTGACTGGCGAGAAACACTTTCATGGAAAGGGGTTGCCAAGCTTCCAAAAATTACGAATCTCCAGAAATCTCAGCAAATATTTTTTCACCCAAATTGGATGATACTTTCAGGTAATAATCAGTACACTGAGGTGACCTGGTTCCCCAAATTTCGTTCTTCCATATGAAGCGTTCGTTTCCAGTAACAGTTTGAATTTTTAGGTTTCCTCTGTTTTCTCCAATATTGATAGATGTATTTGGATCTCTAAATCCAAAAGGTTTGTGCTAGCTTCTTGAAACTGGACACAATAAATTAGGTTCACGTTCTATCTCCATGTTTTGTTTCCTCTTGATGTAGCCCTAAGCAGTGACTGGCGAGAAACACTTTCATCGAAAGGGGTTGCCAAGCTTCCAAAAATTACGAATCTCCAGAAATCTCAGCCAATACTTTTTCACCCAAACTGGATGATACTTTCAGGTAATGATCAGTACACTAAGGCAACTTGGTTTCCCAAATTTCGTTCTTCTATGTTGAAGCGTTCGTTTCCAGTAACAGTTTGAATTTTTAGGTTTCACTCTGTTTTCTCCTATATTGAGAGATGTATTTGGAACTCTAAATCCAACACGGTTTGTGCTAGCTTCTTGAAACTTGGCACAATAAAGTAGGTTCACGTTCTATCTCTATGTTTTGTTTCCTCTTGATGTAGCCCTAAGCAGTGACTGGCGAGAAACACTTTCATGGAAAGGGATTGCCAAGGTTCCAAAAATTACGAATCTCCAGAAATCTCATCAAATATTTTTTCACCCAAACTGGATGATACTTTCAGGTAATGATCAGTACACTGAGGCGACTTGCTTCCCCAAATTTCGTTCTTCTATGGAAGCATTCTTTTCCAGTAACACTTTGGATTTTTAGGTTTCACTCTGTTTTCTCCTATATTGATAGATGTATTTGGAACTCTAAATCCAACATGGTGTGTGCTAGCTTCTTGAAACTTTACACAATAAAGTAGGTTCACGTTCTATCTCTATTTTTTGTTTCCTCTTGATGTAGCCCTAAGCAGTGACTGGCGAGAAACACTTTCATGGAAAGGGATTGCCAAGGTTCCAAAAATTACGAATCTCCAGAAATCTCATCAAATATTTTTTCACCCAAACTGGATGATACTTTCAGGTAATGATCAGTACACTGAGGCGACTTGGTTTCCCAAATTTCGTTCTTCTATGTTGAAGCGTTCGTTTCCAGTAACAGTTTGAAATTTTAGGTTTCACCCTGTTTTCTCCTATATTGATAGATGTATTTGGATCTCTAAATCCAAAAGGTTTGTGCTAGCTTCTTGAAACTTGACACAATAAAGTAGGTTCACGTTCTATCTCTATGTTTTGTTACCTCTTGATGTAGCCCTAAGCAGTGACTGGCGAGAAACACTTTCATGGAAAGGGGTTGCCAAGCTTCCAAAAATTACGAATCTCTAGAAATCTCATCAAATATTTTTTCACCCAAACTGGATGATACTTTCAGGTAATGATCAGTACACTGAGGCGACTTGGTTCCCCAAATTTCGTTCTTCTATGTTGAAGCGTTCGTTTCCAGTAACAGTTTGAAATTTTAGGTTTCACTCTGTTTTCTCCTATATTGATAGATGTATTTGGAACTCTAAATCCAAAAGGTTTGTGCTAGCTTCTTGAAACTTGACACAATAAAGTAGGTTCACGTTCTATCTCTATGTTTTGTTTCCTCTTGATGTAGCCCTAAGCAGTGACTGGCGAGAAACACTTTCATGGAAAGGGGTTGCCAAGCTTCCAAAAATTACGAATCTCCAGCAATCTCAGCAAATATTTTTTCACCAAAACTTGATGATACTTTCAGGTAATAATCAGTACACTGAGGTGACCTGGTTCCCCAAATTTCGTTCTTCCATATGAAGCGTTCGTTTCCAGTAACAGTTTGAATTTTTAGGTTTCCTCTGTTTTCTCCAATATTGATAAATGTATTTGGATCTCTAAATCCAAAAGGTTTGTGCTAGCTTCTTGAAACTGGACACAATAAATTAGGTTCACGTTCTATCTCTATGTTTTGTTTCCTCTTGATGTAGCCCTAAGCAGTGACTGGCGAGAAACACTTTCATGGAAAGGGGTTGCCAAGCTTCCAGAAATTACGAATCTCCAGAAATCTCAGCAAATATTTTTTCCCCCAAACTGGATGATACTTTCAGGTAATGATCTGTACACTGAGGAGACTTGGTTCCCCAAATTTCGTTCTTCTATGTTGAAGCGTTCGTTTCCAGTAACAGTTTGAATTTTTAGGTTTCACTCTGTTTTCTCCTATATTGATAGATGTATTTGGAACTCTAAATCCAACACGGTTTGTGCTAGCTTCTTGAAACTTGGCACAATAAAGTAGGTTCACGTTCTATCTCTATGTTTTGTTTCCTCTTGATGTAGCCCTAAGCAGTGACTGGCGAGAATCACTTTCATGGAAAGGGGATTCCAAGCTTCCAAAAATTACGAATCTACAGAAATCTCAGCAAATATTTTTTTCACCGAAACGGGATGATACTTTCAGGTAATGATCAGTACACTGAGGCGACTTGCTTCCCCAAATTTCGTTCTTCTATGGAAGCATTCGTTTCCAGTAACACTTTGGATTTTTAGGTTTCACTCTGTTTTCTCCTATATTGATAGATGTATTTGGAACTCTGAATCCAACACGGTTTGTGCTAGCTTCTTGAAACTTTACACAATAAAGTAGATTCACGTTCTATCTCTATGTTTTGTTTCCTCTTGATGTAGCCCTAAGCAGTGACTGGCGAGAAACACTTTCATGGAAAGGGGTTGCCAAGCTTCCAAAAATTACGAATCTGCAGAAATCTCATCAAATATTTTTTCACCCAAACTGGATGATACTTTCAGGTAATGATCAGTACACTGAGGCGACTTGGTTCCCCAAATTTCGTTCTTCTATGTTGAAGCGTTCGTTTCCAGTAACAGTTTGAAATTTTAGGTTTCACTCTGTTTTCTCCTATATTGATAGATGTATTTGGAACTCTAAATCCAACACGGTTTGTGCTAGCTTCATGAAACTTGACACAATAAAGTAGGTTCAAGTTCTATCTCTATTTTTTTGTTTCCTCTTGATGTAGCCCTAAGCAGTGACTGGCGAGAAACACTTTCATGGAAAGGGGTTGCCAAGCTTCCAAAAATTACGAATCTCCAGAAATCTCAGCAAATATTTTTTCACCCAAACTGGATGATACTTTCAGGTAATGATCAGTACACTAAGGCGACTTGGTTCCCCAAATTTCGTTCTTCTATGTTGAAGCGTTCGGTTCCGGTAACAGTTGGAATTTTTAGGTTTCACTCTGGATTCTCCTATATTGATAGATGTATTTGGAACTCTAAATCCAACACGGTTTGTGCTAGCTTCTTGAAACTTTACACAATAAAGTAGGTTCACGTTCTATCTCTATGTTTTCTTTCCTCTTGATATAGCCCTAAGCAGTGACTGGCGAGAAACACTTTCATGGAAAGGGGTTGCCAAGCTTCCAAAAATTACGAATCGCCAAAAATCTCATCAAATATTTTTTCACCCAAACTGGATGATACTTTCAGGTAATGATCAGTACACTGAGGCGACTTGGTTCCCCAAATTTCGTTCTTCTATGTTGAAGCGTTCGTTTCCAGTAACAGTTTGAATTTTTAGGTTTCACTCTGTTTTCTCCTATATTGATAGATGTATTTGGAACTCTATATCAAACACGGTTTGTGCTAGCTTCTTGAAAATTGACACAATAAAGTAGATTCACGTTCTATCTCTATGTTTTGTTTCCTCTTGCTGTAGCCCTAAGCAGTGACTGGCGAGAAAGACTTTCATGGAAAGGGGTTGCCAAGCTTCCAAAAATTACGAATCTCCAGAAATCTCAGCAAATATTTTTTCACCCAAACTGGATGATACTTTCAGGTAATGATCAGTACACTGAGGCGACTTGGTTCCCCAAATTTCGTTCTTCTATGTTGAAGCGTTCGTTTCCAGTAACAGTTTGAATTTTTAGGTTTCACTCTGTTTTCTCCTATATTGATAGATGTATTTGGAACTCTAAATCCAACACGGTTTCTGCTAGCTTCTTGAAACTTGACACAATAAAGTAGGTTCACGTTCTATCTCTATGTTTTGTTTCCTCTTGATGTAGCCCTAAGCAGTGACTGGCGAGAAACACTTTCATGGAAAGGGGTCTCCAAGCTTCCACAAATTACGAAACTACAGAAATCTCAGCAAATATTTTTTTCACCCAAACTGGATGATACTTTCAGGTAATGATCAGTACACTGAGGCGACTTGCTTTCCCAAATTTCGTTCTTCTATGGAAGCGTTCGTTTCCAGTAACACTTTGAATTTTTAGGTTTTACTCTGTTTTCTCCTATATTGATAGATGTATTTGGAACTCTAAATCCAACATGGTTTGTGCTAGCTTCTTGAAACTTGACACAATAAAGTAGGTTCACGTTCTATCTCTATGTTTTGTTTCCTCTTGATGTAGCCCTAAGCAGTGATTGGCGAGAAACACTTTCATGGAAATGTGTTGCCAAGCTTCCAAAAATTACGAATCTCCAGAAATCTCAGCAAATATTTTTTCACCCAAACTGGATGATACTTTCAGGTAATGATCAGTACACTAAGGCGACTTGGTTCCCCAAATTTCGTTCTTCTATGTTGAAGCGTTCGGTTCCGGTAACAGTTGGAATTTTTAGGTTTCACTCTGTTTTCTCCTATATTGATAGATGTATTTGGAACTCTAAATCCAACACGGTTTGTGCTAGCTTCTTGAAACTTGACACAATAAAGTAGGTTCACGTTCTATCTCTATGTTTTCTTTCCTCTTGATATAGCCCTAAGCAGTGACTGGCGAGAAACACTTTCATGGAAAGGGGTTGCCAAGCTTCCAAAAATTACGAATCGCCAAAAATCTCATCAAATATTTTTTCACCCAAACTGGATGATACTTTCAGGTAATGATCAGTACACTGAGGCGACTTGGTTCCCCAAATTTCGTTCTTCTATGTTGAAGCGTTCGTTTCCAGTAACAGTTTGAATTTTTAGGTTTCACTCTGTTTTCTCCTATATTGATAGATGTATTTGGAACTCTATATCCAACACGGTTTGTGCTAGCTTCTTGAAAATTGACACAATAAAGTAGATTCACGTTCTATCTCTATGTTTTGTTTCCTCTTGATGTAGCCCTAAGCAGTGACTGGCGAGAAAGACTTTCATGGAAAGGGGTTGCCAAGCTTCCAAAAATTACGAATCTCCAGAAATCTCAGCAAATATTTTTTCACCCAAACTGGATGATACTTTCAGGTAATGATCAGTACACTGAGGCGACTTGGTTCCCCAAATTTCGTTCTTCTATGTTGAAGCGTTCGTTTCCAGTAACAGTTTGAATTTTTAGGTTTCACTCTGTTTTCTCCTATATTGATAGATGTATTTGGAACTCTAAATCCAACACGGTTTGTGCTAGCTTCTTGAAACTTGACACAATAAAGTAGGTTCACGTTCTATCTCTATGTTTTGTTTCCTCTTGATGTAGCCCTAAGCAGTGACTCGCGAGAAACACTTTCATGGAAAGGGGTTGCCAAGCTTCCAAAAATTACGAATATCCAGAAATCTCAGCAAATATTTTCTCACCCAAACTGGATGATACTTTCAGGTAATGATCAGTACACTGAGGCGACTTGGTTCCCCAAATTTCTTTCTTCTATGTTGAAGCGTTCGTTTCCAGTAACAGTTTGAATTTTTAGGTTTCACTCTGTTTTCTCCTATATTGATAGATGTATTTGGAACTCTAAATCCAAGACGGTTTGTGCTAGCTTCTTGAAACTTGACACAATAAAGTAGGTTCACGTTCTATCTCTATGTTTTGTTTCCTCTTGATGTAGCCCTAAGCAGTGACTGGCGAGAAACACTTTCATGGAAAGGGGTCTCCAAGCTTCCACAAATTACGAATCTACAGAAATCTGAGCAAATATTTTTTTCACCCAAACTGGATGATACTTTCAGGTAATGATCAGTACACTGAGGCGACTTGCTTCCCCAAATTTCGTTCTTCTATGGAAGCGTTCGTTTCCAGTAACACTTTGAATTTTTAGGTTTCACTCTGTTTCTTCCTATATTGATAGATGTATTTGGAACTCTAAATCCAGCATGGTTTGTGCTAGCTTCTTGAATCTTGACACAATAAAGTAGGTTCACGTTCTATCTCTATGTTTTGTTTCCTCTTGATGTAGCCCTAAGCAGTGATTGGCGAGAAACACTTTCATGGAAAGGGGTTGTCAAGCTTCCAAAAATTATGAATCTCCAGAAATCTCAGCAAATAATTTTTCACCCAAACTGGATGATACTTTCAGGTAATGATCAGTACACTAAGGCGACTTGGTTCCCCAAATTTCGTTCTTCTATGTTGAAGCGTTCGTTTCCGGTAACAGTTGGAATTTTTAGGTTTCACTCTGTTTTCTCCTATATTGATAGATGTATTTGGAACTCTAAATCCAACATGGTTTGTGCTAGCTTCTTGAAACTTGACACAATAAAGTAGGTTCACGTTCTATCTCTATGTTTTGTTTCCTCTTGATGTAGCCCTAAGCAGTGACTCGCGAGAAACACTTTCATGGAAAGGGGTTGCCAAGCTTCCAAAAATTACGAATATCCAGAAATCTCAGCAAATATTTTCTCACCCAAACTGGATGATACTTTCAGGTAATGATCAGTACACTGAGGCGACTTGGTTCCCCAAATTTCGTTCTTCTATGTTGAAGCGTTCGTTTCCAGTAACAGTTTGAATTTTTAGGTTTCACTCTGTTTTCTCCTATATTGATAGATGTATTTGGAACTCTAAATCCAAGACGGTTTGTGCTAGCTTCTTGAAACTTGACACAATAAAGTAGGTTCACGTTCTATCTCTATGTTTTGTTTCCTCTTGATGTAGCCCTAAGCAGTGACTGGCGAGAAACACTTTCATGGAAAGGGGTCTCCAAGCTTCCACAAATTACGAAACTACAGAAATCTCAGCAAATATTTTTTTCACCCAAACTGGATGATACTTTCAGGTAATGATCAGTACACTGAGGCGACCTGCTTCCCCAAATTTCGTTCTTCTATGGAAGCGTTCGTTTCCAGTAACACTTTGAATTTTTAGGTTTCACTCTGTTTCTTCCTATATTGATAGATGTATTTGGAACTCTAAATCCAGCATGGTTTGTGCTAGCTTCTTGAATCTTGACACAATAAAGTAGGTTCACGTTCTATCTCTATGTTTTGTTTCCTCTTGATGTAGCCCTAAGCAGTGATTGGCGAGAATCACTTTCATGGAAAGGGGTTGTCAAGCTTCCAAAAATTACGAATCTCCAGAAATCTCAGCAAATAATTTTTCACCCAAACTGGATGATACTTTCAGGTAATGATCAGTACACTAAGGCGACTTGGTTCCCCAAATTTCGTTCTTCTATATGGAAGAGTTCTTTTCCAGTAACAGTTTGAATTTTTAGGTTTCACTCTGTTTTCTCCTATATTGATAGATGTATTTGGAACTCTAAATCCAACACGGTTTGTGCTAGCTTCTTGAATCTTGACACAATAAAGTAGGTTCACGTTCTATCTCTATGTTTTGTTTCCTCTTGATGTAGCCCTAAGCAGTGACTGGCGAGAAACACTTTCATGGAAAGGGGTTGCCAAGCTTCCAAAAATTACGAAATTCCACAAATCTCAGCAAATATTTTTTCACCCAAACTGGATGATACTTTCAGGTAATGATCAGTACACTGAGGCGACTTGGTTCCCCAAATTTCGTTCTTCCATGTTGAAGCGTTCGTTTCCGGTAACAGTTTGAATTTTTAGGTTTCACTCTGTTTTCTCCTATATTGATAGATGTATTTGGAACTCTAAATCCAAAACGGTTTGTGCTAGCTTCTTGAAACTTGACACAATAAAGTAGGTTCACGTTCTATCTCTATTTTTTGTTTCCTGTTGATGTAGACCTAAGCAGTGACTGGCGAGAAACACTTTCATGGAAAGGGCTTGCCAAGCTTCCAAAAATTACGAATCTCCAGAAATCTCATCAAATATTTTTTAACCCAAACTGGATGATACTTTCAGGTAATGATCAGTACACTGAGGCGGCTTGGTTCCCCAAATTTCGTTCTTCTATGTTGAAGCGTTCGTTTCCAGTAACAGTTTGAATTTTTAGGTTTCACTCTGTTTTCTCCTATATTGATAGATGTATTTGGATCTCTAAATCCAAAAGGTTTGTGCTAGCTTCTTGAAACTTGACACAATAAAGTAGGTTCACGTTCTATCTCTATGTTTTGTTTCCTCTTGATGTAGCCCTAAGCAGTGACTGGCGAGAAAGACTTTCATGGAAAGGGGTTGCCAAGCTCCAAAAATTACGAATCTCCAGAAATCTCATCAAATATTTTTTCACCCAAACTGGATGATACTTTCAGGTAATGATCAGTACACTGAGGCAACTTGGTTCCCCAAATTTCGTTCTTCTATGTTGAAGCGTTCGTTTCCAGTAACAGTTTTAATTTTTAGATTTCACTCTGTTTTCTCCTATAATGATAGATGTATTTGGAACTCTATATCCAACATGGTTTGTGCTAGCTTCTTGAAAATTGACACAAAAAAGTAGGTTCACGTTCTCTCTCTATGTTTTGTTTCCTCTTGATGTAGTCCTACGCAGTGACTGGCGAGAAACACTTTCATGGAAAGGGGTTGCCAAGCTTCCAAAAATTACGAATCTCCAGAAATCTCAGCAAATATTTTTTCACCCAAACTGGATGATACTTTCAGGTAATAATCAGTACACTGAGGCGACTTGGTTCCCCAAATTACGTTCTTCTCTGTTGAAGCGTTCGTTTCCAGTAACAGTTTGAATTTTTAGGTTTCACTCTGTTTTCTCCTATATTGATAGATGTATTTGGAACTCTAAATCCAACACGGTTTGTGCTAGCTTCTTGAAACTTGACACAATAAAGTAGGTTCACGTTCTATCTCTATGTTTTGATTCCTCTTGATGTAGCCCTAAGCAGTGACTGGCGAGAAACACTTTCATTGAAAGGGGTTGCCAAGCTTCCAAAAATTACGAATCTCCACAAATCTCAGCAAATATTTTTTCACCCAAACTGGATGATACTTTCAGGTAATGATCAGTACACTGAGGCGACTTGGTTCCCCAAATTTCGTTCTTCTATATTGAAGCGTTCGTTTCCAGTAACAGTTTGAATTTTTAGGTTTCACTCTGTTTTCTCCTATATTGATAGATGTATTTGGAACTCTATATCCAACACGGTTTGTGCTAGCTTCTTGAAAATTGACACAATAAAGTAGGTTCACGTTCTCTCTCTATGTTTTGTTTCCTCTTGATGTAGTCCTACGCAGTGACTGGCGAGAAACACTTTCATGGAAAGGGGTTGCCAAGCTTCCAAAAATTACGAATCTCCAGAAATCTCAGCAAATATTTTTTCACCCAAACTGGATGATACTTTCAGGTAATAATCAGTACACTGAGGCGACTTGGTTCCCCAAATTACGTTCTTCTCTGTTGAAGCGTTCGTTTCCAGTAACAGTTTGAATTTTTAGGTTTCACTCTGTTTTCTCCTATATTGATAGATGTATTTGGAACTCTAAATCCAACACGGTTTGTGCTAGCTTCTTGAAACTTGACACAATAAAGTAGGTTCACGTTCTATCTCTATGTTTTGTTTCCTCTTGATGTAGCCCTAAGCAGTGACTGGCGAGAAACACTTTCATTGAAAGGGGTTGCCAAGCTTCCAAAAATTACGAATCTCCACAAATCTCAGCAAATATTTTTTCACCCAAACTGGATGATACTTTCAGGTAATGATCAGTACACTGAGGCGACTTGGTTCCCCAAATTTCGTTCTTCTATATTGAAGCGTTCGTTTCCAGTAACAGTTTGAATTTTTAGGTTTCACTCTGTTTTCTCCTATATTGATAGATGTATTTGGAACTCTAAATCCAACATGGTTTGTGCTAGCTTCTTGAAACTTGACACAATAAAGTAGGTTCACGTTCTATCTCTATTTTTTTTTCCTCTTGATGTAGCCCTAAGCAGTGACTGGCGAGAAACACTTTCATGGAAAGGGGTTGCCAAGCTTCCAAAAATTACGAATCTTCAGAAATCTCAGCAAATATTTTTTTCACCCAAACTGGATGATACTTTCAGGTAATGATCAGTACACTGAGGCGACTTGCTTCCCCAAATTTCGTTCTTCTATGGAAGCGTTTGTTTCCAGTAACACTTTGAATTTTTAGGTTTCACTCTGTTTTCTCCTATATTGATAGATGTATTTGGAACTCTAAATCCAACATGGTTTGTGCTAGCTTCTTGAAACTTGACACAATAAAGTAGCTTCACGTTCTATCCCTATGTTTTGTTTCCTCTTGATGTAGCCCTAAGCAGTGATTGGCGAGAAACACTTTCATGGAAATGTGTTGCCAAGCTTCCAAAAATTACGAATCTCCAGAAATCTCAGCAAATATATTTTCACCCAACCTGGATGATACTTTCAGGTAATGATCAGTACACTAAGTCGACTTGGTTCCCCAAATTTCGTTCTTCTATGTTGAAGCGTTCGTTTCCAGTAACATTTGAATTTTTAGGTTTCACTCTGTTTTCTCCTATATTGATAGATGTATTTGGAACTCTATATCCAAAACGGTTTGTGCTAGCTTCTTGAAAATTGACACAACAAAGTAGATTCACGTTCTATCTGTATGTTTTGTTTCCTCTTGATGTAGCCCTAAGCACTGACTGGCGAGAAAGACTTTCATGGAAAGGGGTTGCCAAGCTTCCAAAAATTACGAATCTCCAGAAATCTCATCAAATATTTTTTCACCCAAACTGGATGATACTTTCAGGTAATAATCAGTACACTGAGGCGACTTGGTTCCCCAAATTACGTTCTTCTATGTTGAAGCGTTTGTTTCCAGTAACATTTTGAATTTTTAGGTTTCACTCTGTTTTCTCCTATATTGATAGATGTATTTGGAACTCTAAATCCAACACGGTTTGTGCTAGCTTCTTGAAACTTGACACAATAAAGTAGGTTCACGTTCTATCTCTATGTTTTGTTTCCTCTTGATGTAGCCCTAAGCAGTGACTGGCGAGAAACACTTTCATGGAAAGGGGTCTCCAAGTTTCCACAAATTACGAAACTACAGAAATCTCAGCAAATAGTTTTTTTCACCCAAACTGGATGATACTTTCAGGTAATGATCAGTACACTGAGGCGACTTGCTTCCCCAAATTTCGTTCTTCTATGGAAGCGTTCGTTTCCAGTAACACTTTGAATTTTTAGGTTTCACTCTGTTTTCTCCTATATTGATAGATGTATTTGGAACTCTAAATCCAACATGGTTTGTGCTAGCTTCTTGAAACTTGACACAATAAAGTAGGGTCACGTTCTATCTCTATGTTTTGTTTCCTCTTGATATACTCCTAAGCAGTGACTGGCGAGAAACACTTTCATGGAAAGGGGTTGCCAAGCTTCCAAAAATTACGAAATTCCACAAATCTCAGCAAAGATTTTTTCACCCAAACTGGATGATACTTTCAGGTAATGATCAGTACACTGAGGCGACTTGGTTCCCCAAATTTCGTTCTTCTATGTTGAAGCGTTCGTTTCCGTTAACAGTTTGAATTTTTAGGTTTCACTCTGTTTTCTCCTATATTGATAGATGTATTTGGAACTCTAAATCCAACACGGTTTGTGCTAGCTTCTTGAAACTTGACACAATAAAGTAGGTTCACGTTCTATCTCTATGTTTTGTTTCCTCTTGATGTAGCCCTAAGCAGTGACTGGCGAGAAACACTTTCATGGAAAGGGGTTGCCAAGCTTCCAAAAATTACGAATCGCCAAAAATCTCATCAAATATTTTTTCACCCAAACTGGATGATACTTTTAGGTAATGATCAGTACACTGAGGCGACTTGGTTCCCCAAATTTCGTTCTTCTATGTTGAAGCGTTCGTTTCCAGTAACATATTGAATTTTTAGGTTTCACTCTGTTTTCTCCTATATTGATAGATGTATTTGGAACTCTATATCCAACACGGTTTGTGCTAGCTTCTTGAAAATTGACACAACAAAGTAGATTCACGTTCTATCTCTATGTTTTGTTTCCTCTTGATGTAGCCCTAAGCAGAGACTGGCGAGAAACACTTTCATGGAAAGGGGTTGCCAAGCTTCCAAAAATTACGAATCTCCAGAAATCTCAGCAAATATTTTTTCACCCAAACTGCATGATACTTTCAGGTAATGATCAGTATACTGAGGCGACTTGGTTCCCCAAATATCGTTCTTCAATGTTGAAGCGTTCGTTTCCAGTAACACTTTGAATTTTTAGGTTTCACTCTGTTTTCTCCTATATTGATAGATGTATTTGGAACTCTAAATCCAACACGGTTTGTGCTAGCTTCTTGAAACTTGACACAATAAAGTAGGTTCACGTTCAATCTCTATTTTTTGTTTCCTCTTGATGTAGCCCTAAGCAGTGATTGGCGAGAAACACTTTCATGGAAATGTGTTGCCAAGCTTCCAAAAATTACGAATCTCCAGAAATCTCAGCAAATATTTTTTCACCCAAACTGGACGATACTTTCAGGTAATGATCAGTACACTAAGGCGACTTGGTTCCCCAAATTTCGTTCTTCTATATTGAAGCGTTCGTTTCCAGTAACAGTTTGAATTTTTAGGTTTCACTCTGTTTTCTCCTATATTGATAGATGTATTTGGAACTCTAAATCCAACACGGTTTGTGCTAGCTTCTTGAAACTTGACACAATAAAGTAGGTTCACGTTCTTTCTCTATGTTTTGTTTCCTCTTGATGTAGCCCTAAGCAGTGATTGGCGAGAAACACTTTCATGGAAATGTGTTGCCAAGCTTCCAAAAATTACGAATCTCCAGAAATCTCAGCAAATATTTTTTCACCCAAACTGGATGATACTTTCAGGTAATGATCAGTACACTAAGGCGACTTGGTTCCCCAAATTTCGTTCTTCTATATTGAAGCGTTCGTTTCCAGTAACAGTTTGAATTTTTAGGTTTCACTCTGTTTTCTCCTATATTGATAGATGTATTTGGAACTATAATCCAACACAGTTTGTGATAGCTTCTTGAAACTTGACACAATAAAGTAGGTTCACTTTCTATCTCTATGTTTTGTTTCCTCTTGATGTAGCCCTAAGCAGTGACTGGCGAGAAACACTTTAATTGAAAGGGGTTGCCAAGCTTCCAAAAATTACGAATCTCCACAAATCTCATCAAATATTTTTTCACCCAAACTGGATGATACTTTCAGGTAATGATCAGTACACTGAGGCGACTTGGTTCCCCAAATTTCGTTCTTCTATATTGAAGCGTTCGTTTCCAGTAACAGTTTGAATTTTTAGGTTTCACTCTGTTTTCTCCTATATTGATAGATGTATTTGGAACTCTAAATCCAACATGGTTTGTGCTAGCTTCTTGATACTTGACACAATAAAGTAGGTTCACGTTCTATCTCTATTTTTTGTTTCCTCTTGATGTAGCCCTAAGCAGTGACTGGCGAGAAACACTTTCATGGAAAGGGGTTGCCAAGCTTCCAAAAATTACTAATCTTCAGTAATCTCAGCAAATATTTTTTTCACCCAAACTGGATGATACTTTCAGGTAATGATCAGCACACTGAGGCGACTTAATTCCCCAAATTTCGTTCTTCTATGGAAGCGTTCGTTTCCAGTAACACTTTGAATTTTTAGGTTTCACTCTGTTTTCTCCTATATTGATAGATGTATTTGGAACTCTAAATCCAACATGGTTTGTGCTAGCTTCTTGAAACTTGAGACAATAAAGTAGGTTCACGTTCTATCTCTATGTTTTGTTTCCTCTTGATGTAGCCCTAAGCAGTGACTGGCGAGAAACACTTTCATGGAAAGGGGTCTCCAAGCTTCCAAAAATTATGAATCTACAGAAATCTCAGCAAATATTTTTTTCACCCAAACTGGATGATACTTTCAGGTAATGATCAGTACACTGAGGCGACTTGCTTCCCCAAATTTCGTTCTTCTATGGAAGCGTTCGTTTCCAGTAACAGTTTGAATTTTTAGGTTTCACTCTGTTTTCTCCTATATTGATAGATGTATTTGGAACTCTAAATCCAACACGGTTTGTGCTAGCTTCTTGAAACTTGACACAATAAAGTAGGTTCACGTTCAATCTCTATTTTTTGTTTCCTCTTGATGTAGCCCTAAGCAGTGATTGGCGAGAAACACTTTCATGGAAATGTGTTGCCAAGCTTCCAAAAATTACGAATCTCCAGAAATCTCAGCAAATATTTTTTCACCCAAACTGGATGATACTTTCAGGTAATGATCAGTACACTAAGGCGACTTGGTTCCCAAAATTTCGTTCTTCTATATTGAAGCGTTCGTTTCCAGTAACAGTTTGAATTTTTAGGTTTCACTCTGTTTTCTCCTATATTGATAGATGTATTTGGAACTCTAAATACAACACAGTTTGTGATAGCTTCTTGAAACTTGACACAATAAAGTAGGTTCACGTTCTATCTCTATGTTTTGTTTCCTCTTGATGTAGCCCTAAGCAGTGACTGGCGAGAAACACTTTCATTGAAAGGGGTTGCCAAGCTTCCAAAAATTACGAATCTCCACAAATCTCATCAAATATTTTTTCACCCAAACTGGATGATACTTTCAGGTAATGATCAGTACACTGAGGCGACTTGGTTCCCCAAATTTCGTTCTTCTATATTGAAGCGTTCCTTTCCAGTAACAGTTTGAATTTTTAGGTTTCACTCTGTTTTCTCCTATATTGATAGATGTATTTGGAACTCTAAATCCAACATGGTTTGTGCTAGCTTCTTGATACTTGACACAATAAAGTAGGTTCACGTTCTATCTCTATTTTTTGTTTCCTCTTGATGTAGCCCTAAGCAGTGACTGGCGAGAAACACTTTCATGGAAAGGGATTGCCAAGCTTCCAAAAATTACTAATCTTCAGTAATCTCAGCAAATATTTTTTTCACCCAAACTGGATGATACTTTCAGGTAATGATCAGTACACTGAGGCGACTTGCTTCCCCAAATTTCGTTCTTCTATGGAAGCTCTCGTTTCCAGTAACACTTTGAATTTTTAGGTTTCACTCTGTTTTCTCCTATATTGATAGATGTATTTGGAACTCTAAATCCAACATGGTTTGTGCTAGCTTCTTGAAACTTGACACAATAAAGTAGCTTCACGTTCTATCTGTATGTTTTGTTTCCTCTTGATGTAGCCCTAAGCAGTGATTGGCGAGAAACACTTTCATGGAAATGTGTTGCCAAGCTTCCAAAAATTACGAATCTCCAGAAATCTCAGCAAATATATTTTCTCCCAACCTGGATGATACTTTCAGGTAATGATCAGTACACTAAGTTGACTTGGTTCCCCATATTTCGTTCTTCTATGTTGAAGCGTTCGTTTCCACTAACAGTTTGAATTTTTAGGTTTCACTCTGTTTTCTCCTATATTGATAGATTTATTTGGAACTCTATATCCAACACGGTTTGTGCTAGCTTCTTGAAAATTGACACAATAAAGTAGGTTCACGTTCTATCTGTATGTTTTGTTTCCTCTTGATGTAGCCCTAAGCAGTGACTGGCGAGAAACACTTTCATGGAAAGGGGTTGCCAAGCTTCCAAAAATTATGAATCTCCAGAAATCTCAGCAAATATTTTTTCACCCAAACTGGATGATACTTTCAGGTAATAATCAGTACACTGAGGCGACTTGGTTACCCAAATTTTGTTCTTCTATGTTGAAGCGTTCGTTTCCAGTAACATATTGAATTTTTAGGTTTCACTCTGTTTTCTCCTATATTGATAGATGTATTTGGAACTCTATATCCAACACGGTTTGTGCTAGCTTCTTGAAAATTGACACAACAAAGTAGATTCATGTTCTATCTCTATGTTTTGTTTCCTCTTGATGTAGCCCTAAGCAGTGACTGGCGAGAAAGTCTTTCATGGAAAGGGGTTGCCAAGCTTCCAAAAATTACGAATCTCCACAAATCTCATCAAATATTTTTTCACCCAAACTGGATGATACTTTCAGGTAATGATCAGTACACTGAGGCGACTTGCTTCCCCAAATTTCGTTCTTCTATGGAAGCGTTCGTTTCCAGTAACACTTTGAATTTTTAGGTTTCACTCTGTTTTCTCCTATATTGATAGATGTATTTGGAACTCTAAATCCTACATGGTTTGTGCTAGCTTCTTGAAACTTGACACAATAAAGTAGGTTCACGTTCTATCTCTATGTTTTGTTTCCTCTTGATGTAGCCCTAAGCAGTGATTGGCGAGAAACACTTTCATGGAAATGTGTTGCCAAGCTTCCAAAAATTACGAATCTCCAGAAATCTCAGCAAATATTTTTTCACCCAAACTGGATGATACTTTCAGGTAATGATCAGTACACTGAGGCGACTTGGTTCCCCAAATTTCGTTTTTCTATGTTGAAGCGTTCGTTTCCGGTAACAGTTTGAATTTTTAGGTTTCACTCTGTTTTCTCCTATATTGATAGATGTATTTGGAACTCTATATCCAACACGGTTTGTGCTAGCTTCTTGAAAATTGACACAATAAAGTAGATTCACGTTCTATCTCTATGTTTTGTTTCCTCTTGATGTAGCCCTAAGCAGTGACTGGCGAGAAAGACTTTCATGGAAAGGGGTTGCCAAGCTTCCAAAAATTACGAATCTCCAGAAATCTCAGCAAATATTTTTTCACCCAAACTGGATGATACTTTCAGGTAATGATCAGTACACTGAGGCGACTTGGTTCCCCAAATTTCGTTCTTCTATGTTGAAGCGTTCGTTTCCAGTAACAGTTTGAATTTTTAGGTTTCACTCTGTTTTCTCCTATATTGATAGATGTATTTGGAACTCTATATCCAACACGGTTTGTGCTAGCTTCTTGAAAATTGACACAATAAAGTAGATTCACGTTCTATCTCTATGTTTTGTTTCCTCTTGATGTAGCCCTAAGCAGTGACTGGCGAGAAAGACTTTCATGGAAAGGGGTTGCCAAGCTTCCAAAAATTACGAATCTCCAGAAATCTCAGCAAATATTTTTTCACCCAAACTGGATGATACTTTCAGGTAATGATCAGTACACTGAGGTGACTTGCTTCCCCAAATTTCGTTCTTCTATGGAAGCGTTCGTTTCCAGTAACACTTTGAATTTTTAGGTTTCACTCTGTTTTCTCCTATATTGATAGATGTATTTGGAACTCTAAATCCAACACGGTTTGTGCTAGCTTCTTGAAACTTGACACAATAAAGTAGGTTCACGTTCTATCTCTATGTTTTCTTTCCTCTTGATATAGCCCTAAGCAGTGACTGGCGAGAAACACTTTCATGGAAAGGGGTTGCCAAGCTTCCAAAAATTACGAATCGCCAAAAATCTCATCAAATATTTTTTCACCCAAACTGGATGATACTTTCAGGTAATGATCAGTACACTGAGGCGACTTGGTTCCCCAAATTTCGTTCTTCTATGTTGAAGCGTTCGTTTCCAGTAACAGTTTGAATTTTTAGGTTTCACTCTGTTTTCTCCTATATTGATAGATGTATTTGGAACTCTATATCCAACACGGTTTGTGCTAGCTTCTTGAAAATTGACACAATAAAGTAGATTCACGTTCTATCTCTATGTTTTGTTTCCTCTTGATGTAGCCCTAAGCAGTGACTGGCGAGAAAGACTTTCATGGAAAGGGGTTGCCAAGCTTCCAAAAATTACGAATCTCCAGAAATCTCAGCAAATATTTTTTCACCCAAACTGCATGATACTTTCAGGTAATGATCAGTACACTGAGGCGACTTGCTTCCCCAAATTTCGTTCTTCTATGGAAGCGTTTGTTTCCAGTAACACTTTGAATTTTTAGGTTTCACTCTGTTTTCTCCTATATTGATAGATGTATTTGGAACTCTAAATCCAACACGGTTTGTGCTAGCTTCTTGAAACTTGACACAATAAAGTAGGTTCACGTTCTATCTCTATGTTTTCTTTCCTCTTGATATAGCCCTAAGCAGTGACTGCCGAGAAACACTTTCATGGAAAGGGGTTGCCAAGCTTCCAAAAATTACGAATCTCCAGAAATCTCAGCAAATATTTTTTCACCCAAACTGGATGATACTTTCAGGTAATGATCAGTACACTGAGGCGACTTGCTTCACCAAATTTCGTTCTTCTATGGAAGCGTTCGTTTCCAGTAACACTTTGAATTTTTAGGTTTCACTCTGTTTTCTCCTATATTGATAGATGTATTTGGAACTCTAAATCCTACATGGTTTGTGCTAGCTTCTTGAAACTTGACACAATAAAGTAGGTTCACGTTCTATCTCTATGTTTTGTTTCCTCTTGATGTAGCCCTAAGCAGTGATTGGCGAGAAACACTTTCATGGAAATGTGTTGCCAAGCTTCCAAAAATTACGAATCTCCAGAAATCTCAGCAAATATTTTTTCACCCAAACTGGATGATACTTTCAGGTAATGATCAGTACACTAAGGCGACTTGGTTCCCCAAATTTCGTTTTTCTATGTTGAAGCGTTCGTTTCCGGTAACAGTTGGAATTTTTAGGTTTCACTCTGTTTTCTCCTATATTGATAGATGTATTTGGAACTCTAAATCCAACTCGGTTTGTGCTAGCTTCTTGAAACTTGACACAATAAAGTAGGTTCACGTTCTATCTCTATGTTTTCTTTCCTCTTGATATAGCCCTAAGCAGTGACTGGCGAGAAACACTTTCATGGAAAGGGGTTGCCCAGCTTCCAAAAATTACGAATCGCCAAAAATCTCATCAAATATTTTTTCACCCAAACTGGATGATACTTTCAGGTAATGATCAGTACACTGAGGTGACTTGGTTCCCCAAATTTCGTTCTTCTATGTTGAAGCGTTCGTTTCCAGTAACAGTTTGAATTTTTAGGTTTCACTCTGTTTTCTCCTATATTGATAGATGTATTTGGAACTCTATATCCAACACGGTTTGTGCTAGCTTCTTGAAAATTGACACAATAAAGTAGATTCACGTTCTATCTCTATGTTTTGTTTCCTCTTGATGTAGCCCTAAGCAGTGACTGGCGAGAAAGACTTTCATGGAAAGGGGTTGCCAAGCTTCCAAAAATTACGAATCTCCAGAAATCTCAGCAAATATTTTTTCACCCAAACTGGATGATACTTTCAGGTAATGATCAGTACACTGAGGCGACTTGCTTCCCCAAATTTCGTTCTTCTATGGAAGCGTTCGTTTCCAGTAACACTTTGAATTTTTAGGTTTCACTCTGTTTTCTCCTATATTGATAGATGTATTTGGAACTCTAAATCCAACACGGTTTGTGCTAGCTTCTTGAAACTTGACACAATAAAGTAGGTTCACGTTCTATCTCTATGTTTTCTTTCCTCTTGATATAGCCCTAAGCAGTGACTGGCGAGAAACACTTTCATGGAAAGGGGTTGCCAAGCTTCCAAAAATTACGAATCACCAAAAATGTCATCAAATATTTTTTCACCCAAACTGGATGATACTTTCAAGTAATGATCAGTACACTGAGGCGACTTGGTTCCCAAAATTTCGTTCTTCTATGTTGAAGCGTTCGTTTCCAGTAACAGTTTGAATTTTTAGGTTTCACTCTGTTTTCTCCTATATTGATAGATGTATTTGGAACTCTATATCCAACACGGTTTGTGCTAGCTTCTTGAAAATTGACACAATAAAGTAGGTTCACGTTCTATCTGTATGTTTTGTTTCCTCTTGATGTAGCCCTAAGCAGTGACTGGCGAGAAACACTTTCATGGAAAGGGGTTGCCAAGCTTCCAAAAATTACGAATCTCCAGAAATCTCAGCAAATATTTTTTCACCCAAACTGGATGATACTTTCAGGTAATAATCAGTACACTGAGGCGACTTGGTTCCCCAAATTACGTTCTTCTATGTTGAAGCGTTCGTTTCCAGTAACATTTTGAATTTTTAGGTTTCACTCTGTTTTCTCCTATATTGATAGATGTATTTGGAACTCTAAATCCAACACGGTTTGTGCTAGCTTCTTGAAACTTGACACAATAAAGTAGGTTCACGTTCTATCTCTATGTTTTGTTTCCTCTTGATGTAGCCCTAAGCAGTGACTGGCGAGAAACACTTTCATGGAAAGGGGTCTCCAAGTTTCCACAAATTACGAAACTACAGAAATCTCAGCAAATAGTTTTTTTCACCCAAACTGGATGATACTTTCAGGTAATGATCAGTACACTGAGGCGACTTGGTTCCCCAAATTTCGTTCTTCCATGTTGAAGCGTTCGTTTCCGGTAACATTTTGAATTTTTAGGTTTCACTCTGTTTTTCCTATATTGATAGATGTATTTGGAACTCTAAATCCAACACGGTTTGTGCTAGCTTCTTGAAACTTGACACAATAAAGTAGGTTCACGTTCTTTCTCTATGTTTTGTTTCCTCTTGATGTAGCCCTAAGCAGTGATTGGCGAGAAACACTTTCATGGAAATGTGTTGTCAAGCTTCCAAAAATTATGAATCTCCAGAAATCTCAGCAAATATTTTTTCACCCAAACTTGATGATACTTTCAGGTAATGATCAGTACACTAAGGCGACTTGGTTCCACAAATTACGTTCTTCTATGTTGAAGCGTTCGTTTCCAGTAACACTTTGAATTTTTAGGTTTCACTCTGTTTTCTCCTATATTGATAGATGTATTTGGAACTCTAAATCCAACATGGTTTGTGCTAGCTTCTGAAACTTGACACAATAAAGTAGGTTCACGTTCTATCTCTATGTTTTGTTTCCTCTTGATGTAGCCCTAAGCAGTGATTGGCGAGAAACACTTTCATGGAAAGGGGTTGCCAAGCTTCCAAAAATTACGAATCTCCAGAAATCTCAGCAAATATTTTTTCACCCAAACTGGATGATACTTTCAGGTAATGATCAGTACACTAAGGCGACTTGGTTCCCCAAATTTCGTTCTTCTATGTTGAAGCGTTCGTTTCCAGTAACAGTTTGAATTTTTAGGTTTCACTCTGTTTCCTCCTATATTGATAGATGTATTTGGAACTCTATATCCAACACGGTTTGTGCTAGCTTCTTGAAAATTGACACAATAAAGTAGGTTCACGTTCTATCTCTATGTTTTGTTTCCTCTTGATGTAGCCCTAAGCAGTGACTGGCGAGAAACACTTTCATGGAAAGGGGTTGCCAAGCTTCCAAAAATTACGAATCTCCAGAAATCTCAGCAAATATTTTTTCACCCAAACTGGATGATACTTCCAGGTAATGATCAGTACACTGAGGCGACTTGGTTCCCCAAATTTCGTTCTTCTTTGTTCAAGCGTTCGTTTCCAGTAACAGTTTGAATTTTTAGGTTTCACTCTGTTTTCTCCTATATTGATAGATGTATTTGGAACTCTATATCCAACACGGTTTGTGCTAGCTTCTTGAAAATTGACACAGTAAAGTAGGTTCACGTTCTATCTCTATGTTTTGTTTCCTCTTGATGTAGCCCTAAGCAGTGACTGGCGAGAAACACTTTCATGGAAAGGGGTTGCCAAGCTTCCAAAAATTACGAATCTTCAGAAATCTCAGCAAATATTTTTTCACCCAAACTGGATGATACTTTCAGGTAATAATCAGTACACTGAGTCGACTTGGTTCCCCAAATTACGTTCTTCTATGTTGAAGCGTTCGTTTCCAGTAACAGTTTGAATTTTTAGGTTTCACTCTGTTTTCTCCTATATTGATAGATGTATTTGGAACTCTAAATCCAACACGGTTTGTGCTAGCTTCTTGAAACTTGACACAATAAAGTAGGTTCACGTTCTATCTCTATGTTTTGTTTCCTCTTGATGTAGCCCTAAGCAGTGACTGGCGAGAAAGACTTTCATGGAAAGGGGTTGCCAAGCTTCCAAAAATTACGAATCTCCAGAAATCTCAGCAAATATTTTTTCACCCAAACTGGATGATACTTTCAGGTAATGATCAGTACACTGAGGCGACTTGGTTCCCCAAATTTCGTTCTTCTATGTTTAAGCGTTCGTTTCCAGTAACAGTTTGAATTTTTAGGTTTCACTCTGTTTTCTCCTATATTTATAGATGTATTTGGAACTCTAAATCCAACACGGTTTGTGCTAGCTTCTTGAAACTTGACACAATAAAGTAGGTTCACGTTCTATCTCTATGTTTTGTTTCCTCTTGATGTAGCCCTAAGCAGTGACTGGCGAGAAACACTTTCATGGAAAGGGGTTGCCAAGCTTCCAAAAATTACGAATATCCAGAAATCTCAGCAAATATTTTCTCACCCAAACTGGATGATACTTTCAGGTAATGATCAGTACACTGAGGTGACTTGGTTCCCCAAATTTCGTTCTTCTATGTTGAAGCGTTCGTTTCCAGTAACAGTTTGAATTTTTAGGTTTCACTCTGTTTTCTCCTATGTTGATAGATGTATTTGGAACTCTAAATCCAACACGGTTTGTGCTAGCTTCTTGAAACTTGACACAATAAAGTAGGTTCACGTTCTATCTCTATGTTTTGTTTCCTCTTGATGTAGCCCTAAGCAGTGACTGGCGAGAAACACTTTCATGGAAAGGGGTCTCCAAGCTTCCACAAATTGCGAAACTACAGAAATCTCAGCAAATATTTTTTTCACCCAAACTGGATGATACTTTCAGGTAATGATCAGTACACTGAGGCGACTTGCTTCCCCAAATTTCGTTCTTCTATGGAAGCGTTCGTTTCCAGTAACACTTTGAATTTTTAGGTTTCACTCTGTTTTCTCCTATATTGATAGATGTATTTGGAACTCTAAATCCAACACGGTTTGTGCAAGTTTCTTGAAACTTGACACAATAAAGTAGGTTCACGTTCTATCTCTATGTTTTGTTTCCTCTTGATGTAGCCCTAAGCAGTGACTGGCGAGAAACACTTTCATGGAAAGGGGTCTCCAAGCTTCCAAAAATTACGAATCTACAAAAATCTCAGCAAATATTTTTTTCACCCAAACTGGATGATACTTTCAGGTAATGATCAGTACACTGAGGCGACTTGCTTCCCCAAATTTCGTTCTTCTATGGAAGCGTTCGTTTCCAGTAACAGTTTAAATTTTTAGGTTTCACTCTGTTTTCTCCTATATTGATAGTTGTATTTGGAACTCTAAATCCAACACGGTTTGTGCTAGCTTCTTGAAACTTGACACAATAAAGTAGGTTCACGTTCAATCTCTATTTTTTGTTTCCTCTTGATATAGCCCTAAGCAGTGATTGGCGAGAAACACTTTCATGGAAATGTGTTGCCAAGCTTCCAAAAATTACGAATCTCCAGAAATCTCAGCAAATATTTTTTCACCCAAACTGGATGATACTTTCAGGTAATGATCAGTACACTAAGGCGACTTGGTTCCACAAATTACGTTCTTCTATGTTGAAGCGTTCGTTTCCAGTAACACTTTGAATTTTTAGGTTTCACTCTGTTTTCTCCTATATTGATAGATGTATTTGGAACTCTAAATCCAACATGGTTTGTGCTAGCTTCTTGAAACTTGACACAATAAAGTAGGTTCACGTTCTATCTCTATGTTTTGTTTCCTCTTGATGTAGCCCTAAGCAGTGATTGGCGAGAAACACTTTCATGGAAATGTGTTGCCAAGCTTCCAAAAATTACGAATCTCCAGAAATCTCAGCAAATATTTTTTCACCCAAACTGGATGATACTTTCAGGTAATGATCAGTACACTAAGGCGACTTGGTTCCCCAAATTTCGTTCTTCTATATTGAAGCGTTCGTTTCCAGTAACAGTTTGAATTTTTAGGTTTCACTCTGTTTTCTCCTATATTGATAGATGTATTTGGAACTCTAAATCCAACACGGTTTGTGATAGCTTCTTGAAACTTGACACAATAAAGTAGGTTCACGTTCTATCTCTATGTTTTGTTTCCTCTTGATGTAGCCCTAAGCAGTGACTGGCGAGAAACACTTTCATTGAAAGGGGTTGCCAAGCTTCCAAAAATTACGAATCTCCAGAAATCTCAGCAAATATTTTTTCACCCAAACTGCATGATACTTTCAGGTAATGATCAGTACACTGAGGCGACTTGGTTCCCCAAATTACGTTCTTCTATGTTGAAGCGTTCGTTTCCAGTAACAGTTTGAATTTTTAGGTTTCACTCTGTTTTCTCCTATATTGATAGATGTATTTGGAACTCTAAATCCAACACGGTTTGTGCTAGCTTCTTGAAACTTGACACAATAAAGTAGGTTCACGTTCTATCTCTATGTTTTGTTTCCTCTTGATGTAGCCCTAAGCAGTGACTGGCGAGAAACACTTTCATGGAAAGGGGTCTCCAAGCTTCCAAAAATTACGAATCTACAGAAATCTCAGCAAATATTTTTTTCACCCAAACTGGATGATACTTTCAGGTAATGATCAGTACACTGAGGCGACTTGCTTCCCCAAATTTCGTTCTTCTATGGAAGCGTTTGTTTCCAGTAACAGTTTGAATTTTTAGGTTTCACTCTGTTTTCTCCTATATTGATAGATGTATTTGGAACTCTAAATCCAACACGGTTTGTGCTAGCTTCTTGAAACGTGACACAATAAAGTATGTTCACGTTCAATCTCTATTTTTTGTTTCCTCTTGATGTAGCCCTAAGCAAAGACTGGCGAGAAACACTTTCATGGAAAGGGGTTGCCAAGCTTCCAAAAATTACGAATCTACAGAAATCTCAGCAAATATTTTTTCACCCAAACGGGATGATACTTTCAGGTAATGATCAGTACACTAAGGCGACTTGGTTCCCCAAATTTCGTTCTTCTATGTTGAAGCGTTCGTTTCCAGTAACAGTTTGAATTTTTAGGTTTCACTCTGTTTTCTCCTATATTGATAGATGTATTTGGAACTCTATATCCAACACGGTTTGTGCTAGCTTCTTGAAAATTGACACAATAAAGTAGGTTCACGTTCTATCTCTATGTTTTATTTCCTCTTGATGTAGCCCTAAGCAGTGACTGGCGAGAAACACTTTCATGGAAAGGGGTTGCCAAGCTTCCAAAAATTACGAATCTCCAGAAATCTCAGCAAATATTTTTTCACCCAAACTGGATGAGACTTCCAGGTAATGATCAGTACACTGAGGCGACTTGGTTCCCCAAATTTCGTTCTTCTATGTTGAAGCGTTCGTTTCCAGTAACAGTTTGAATTTTTAGGTTTCACTCTGTTTTCTCCTATATTGATAGATGTATTTGGAACTCTATATCCAACACGGTTTGTGCTAGCTTCTTGAAAATTGACACAATAAAGTAGGTTCACGTTCTATCTCTATGTTTTGTTTCCTCTTGATGTAGCCCTAAGCAGTGACTGGCGAGAAACACTTTCATGGAAAGGGGTTGCCAAGCTTCCAAAAATTACGAATCTTCAGAAATCTCAGCAAATATTTTTTCACCCAAACTGGATGATAATTTCAGGTAATAATCAGTACACTGAGTCGACTTGGTTCCCCAAATTACGTTCTTCTATGTTGAAGCGTTCGTTTCCAGTAACAGTCTGAATTTTTAGGTTTCACTCTGTTTTCTCCTATATTGATAGATGTATTTGGAACTCTAAATCCAACACGGTTTGTGCTAGCTTCTTGAAACTTGACACAATAAAGTAGGTTCACGTTCTATCTCAATGTTTTGTTTCCTCTTGATGTAGCCCTAAGCAGTGACTGGCGAGAAACACTTTCATGGAAAGGGGTCTCCAAGCTTCCACAAATTACGAAACTACAGAAATCTCAGCAAATATTTTTTTCACCCAAACTGGATGATACTTTCAGGTAATGATCAGTACACTGAGGCGACTTGCTTCCCCAAATTTCGTTCTTCTATGGAAGCGTTCGTTTCCAGTAACACTTTGAATTTTTAGGTTTCACTCTGTTTTCTCCTATATTGATAGATGTATTTGGAACTCTAAATCCAACATGGTTTGTGCTAGCTTCTTGAAACTTGACACAATAAAGTAGGTTCACGTTCTATCTCTATGTTTTGTTTCCTCTTGATGTAGCCCTAAGCAGTGATTGGCGAGAAACACTTTCATGGAAATGTGTTGCCAAGCTTCCAAAAATTACGAATCTCCAGAAATCTCAGCAAATATTTTTTCACCCAAACTGGATGATACTTTCAGGTAATGATCAGTACACTAAGGCGACTTGGTTCCCCAAATTTCGTTCTTCTATGTTGAAGCGTTCGTTTCCGGTAACAGTTGGAATTTTTAGGTTTCACTCTGTTTTCTCCTATATTGATAGATGTATTTGGAACGCTAAATCCAACACGGTTTGTGCTAGCTTCTTGAAACTTGACACAATAAAGTAGGTTCACGTTCTATCTCTATGTTTTCTTTTCTCTTGATATAGCCCTAAGCATTGACTGGCGAGAAACACTTTCATGGAAAGGGGTTGCCAAGCTTCCAAAAATTACGAATCGCCAAAAATCTCATCAAATATTTTTTCACCCAAACTGGATGATACTTCCAGGTAATGATCAGTACACTGAGGCGACTTGGTTCCCCAAATTTCGTTCTTCTATGTTGAAGCGTTCGTTTCCAGTAACAGTTTGAATTTTTAGGTTTCACTCTGTTTTCTCCTATATTGATAGATGTATTTGGAACTCTAAATCCAACACGGTTTGTGCTAGCTTCTTGAAACATGACACAATAAAGTATGTTCACGTTCAATCTCTATTTTTTGTTTCCTCTTGATGTAGCCCTAAGCAAAGACTGGCGAGAAACACTTTCATGGAAAGGGGTTGCCAAGCTTCCAAAAATTACGAATCTCCAGAAATCTCAGCAAATATTTTTTCACCCAAACGGGATGATACTTTCAGGTAATGATCAGTACACTAAGGCGACTTGGTTCCCCAAATTTCGTTCTTCTATGTTGAAGCGTTCGTTTCCAGTAACAGTTTGAATTTTTAGGTTTCACTCTGTTTTCTCCTATATTGATAGATGTATTTGGAACTCTATATCCAACAAGGTTTGTGCTAGCTTCTTGAAAATTGACACAATAAAGTAGGTTCACGTTCTATCTCTATGATTTGTTTCCTCTTGATGTAGCCCTAAGCAGTGACTGGCGAGAAACACTTTCATGGAAAGGGGTTGCCAAGCTTCCAAAAATTACGAATCTCCAGAAATCTCAGCAAATATTTTTTCACCCAAACTGGATGATACTTCCAGGTAATGATCAGTACACTGAGGCGACTTGGTTCCCCAAATTTCGTTCTTCTTTGTTGAAGCGTTCGTTTCCAGTAACAGTTTGAATTTTTAGGTTTCACTCTGTTTTCTCCTATATTGATAGATGTATTTGGAACTCTAAATCCAACACGGTTTGTGATAGCTTCTTGAAACTTGACACAATAAAGTAGGTTCACGTTCTATCTCTATGTTTTGTTTCCTCTTGATGTAGCCCTAAGCAGTGACTGGCGAGAAACACTTTCATTGAAAGGGGTTGCCAAGCTTCCAAAAATTACGAATCTCCAGAAATCTCAGCAAATATTTTTTCACCCAAACTGCATGATACTTTCAGGTAATGATCAGTACACTGAGGCGACTTGGTTCCCCAAATTACGTTCTTCTATGTTGAAGCGTTCGTTTCCAGTAACAGTTTGAATTTTTAGGTTTCACTCTGTTTTCTCCTATATTGATAGATGTATTTGGAACTCTAAATCCAACACGGTTTGTGCTAGCTTCTTGAAACTTGACACAATAAAGTAGGTTCACGTTCTATCTCTATGTTTTGTTTCCTCTTGATGTAGCCCTAAGCAGTGACTGGCGAGAAACACTTTCATGGAAAGGGGTCTCCAAGCTTCCAAAAATTACGAATCTACAGAAATCTCAGCAAATATTTTTTTCACCCAAACTGGATGATACTTTCAGGTAATGATCAGTACACTGAGGCGACTTGCTTCCCCAAATTTCGTTCTTCTATGGAAGCGTTTGTTTCCAGTAACAGTTTGAATTTTTAGGTTTCACTCTGTTTTCTCCTATATTGATAGATGTATTTGGAACTCTAAATCCAACACGGTTTGTGCTAGCTTCTTGAAACGTGACACAATAAAGTATGTTCACGTTCAATCTCTATTTTTTGTTTCCTCTTGATGTAGCCCTAAGCAAAGACTGGCGAGAAACACTTTCATGGAAAGGGGTTGCCAAGCTTCCAAAAATTACGAATCTACAGAAATCTCAGCAAATATTTTTTCACCCAAACGGGATGATACTTTCAGGTAATGATCAGTACACTAAGGCGACTTGGTTCCCCAAATTTCGTTCTTCTATGTTGAAGCGTTCGTTTCCAGTAACAGTTTGAATTTTTAGGTTTCACTCTGTTTTCTCCTATATTGATAGATGTATTTGGAACTCTATATCCAACACGGTTTGTGCTAGCTTCTTGAAAATTGACACAATAAAGTAGGTTCACGTTCTATCTCTATGTTTTATTTCCTCTTGATGTAGCCCTAAGCAGTGACTGGCGAGAAACACTTTCATGGAAAGGGGTTGCCAAGCTTCCAAAAATTACGAATCTCCAGAAATCTCAGCAAATATTTTTTCACCCAAACTGGATGAGACTTCCAGGTAATGATCAGTACACTGAGGCGACTTGGTTCCCCAAATTTCGTTCTTCTATGTTGAAGCGTTCGTTTCCAGTAACAGTTTGAATTTTTAGGTTTCACTCTGTTTTCTCCTATATTGATAGATGTATTTGGAACTCTATATCCAACACGGTTTGTGCTAGCTTCTTGAAAATTGACACAATAAAGTAGGTTCACGTTCTATCTCTATGTTTTGTTTCCTCTTGATGTAGCCCTAAGCAGTGACTGGCGAGAAACACTTTCATGGAAAGGGGTTGCCAAGCTTCCAAAAATTACGAATCTTCAGAAATCTCAGCAAATATTTTTTCACCCAAACTGGATGATAATTTCAGGTAATAATCAGTACACTGAGTCGACTTGGTTCCCCAAATTACGTTCTTCTATGTTGAAGCGTTCGTTTCCAGTAACAGTCTGAATTTTTAGGTTTCACTCTGTTTTCTCCTATATTGATAGATGTATTTGGAACTCTAAATCCAACACGGTTTGTGCTAGCTTCTTGAAACTTGACACAATAAAGTAGGTTCACGTTCTATCTCAATGTTTTGTTTCCTCTTGATGTAGCCCTAAGCAGTGACTGGCGAGAAACACTTTCATGGAAAGGGGTCTCCAAGCTTCCACAAATTACGAAACTACAGAAATCTCAGCAAATATTTTTTTCACCCAAACTGGATGATACTTTCAGGTAATGATCAGTACACTGAGGCGACTTGCTTCCCCAAATTTCGTTCTTCTATGGAAGCGTTCGTTTCCAGTAACACTTTGAATTTTTAGGTTTCACTCTGTTTTCTCCTATATTGATAGATGTATTTGGAACTCTAAATCCAACATGGTTTGTGCTAGCTTCTTGAAACTTGACACAATAAAGTAGGTTCACGTTCTCTCTCTATGTTTTGTTTCCTCTTGATGTAGCCCTAAGCAGTGATTGGCGAGAAACACTTTCATGGAAAGGGGACTCCAAGCTTCCACAAATTACGAATCTCCAGAAATCTCAGCAAATATTTTTTCACCCAAACTGGATGATACTTTCAGGTAATGATCAGTACACTAAGGCGACTTGGTTCCCCAAATTTCGTTCTTCTATGTTGAAGCGTTCGTTTCCGGTAACAGTTGGAATTTTTAGGTTTCACTCTGTTTTCTCCTATATTGATAGATGTATTTGGAACGCTAAATCCAACACGGTTTGTGCTAGCTTCTTGAAACTTGACACAATAAAGTAGGTTCACGTTCTATCTCTATGTTTTCTTTTCTCTTGATATAGCCCTAAGCATTGACTGGCGAGAAACACTTTCATGGAAAGGGGTTGCCAAGCTTCCAAAAATTACGAATCGCCAAAAATCTCATCAAATATTTTTTCACCCAAACTGGATGATACTTCCAGGTAATGATCAGTATACTGAGGCGACTTGGTTCCCCAAATTTCGTTCTTCTATGTTGAAGCGTTCGTTTCCAGTAACAGTTTGAATTTTTAGGTTTCACTCTGTTTTCTCCTATATTGATAGATGTATTTGGAACTCTAAATCCAACACGGTTTGTGCTAGCTTCTTGAAACGTGACACAATAAAGTATGTTCACGTTCAATCTCTATTTTTTGTTTCCTCTTGATGTAGCCCTAAGCAAAGACTGGCGAGAAACACTTTCATGGAAAGGGGTTGCCAAGCTTCCAAAAATTACGAATCTCCAGAAATCTCAGCAAATATTTTTTCACCCAAACGGGATGATACTTTCAGGTAATGATCAGTACACTAAGGCGACTTGGTTCCCCAAATTTCGTTCTTCTATGTTGAAGCGTTCGTTTCCAGTAACAGTTTGAATTTTTAGGTTTCACTCTGTTTTCTCCTATATTGATAGATGTATTTGGAACTCTATATCCAACAAGGTTTGTGCTAGCTTCTTGAAAATTGACACAATAAAGTAGGTTCACGTTCTATCTCTATGTTTTGTTTCCTCTTGATGTAGCCCTAAGCAGTGACTGGCGAGAAACACTTTCATGGAAAGGGGTTGCCAAGCTTCCAAAAATTACGAATCTCCAGAAATCTCAGCAAATATTTTTTCACCCAAACTGGATGATACTTCCAGGTAATGATCAGTACACTGAGGCGACTTGGTTCCCCAAATTTCGTTCTTCTTTGTTGAAGCGTTCGTTTCCAGTAACAGTTTGAATTTTTAGGTTTCACTCTGTTTTCTCCTATATTGATAGATGTATTTGGAACTCTAAATCCAACACGGTTTGTGCTAGCTTCTTGAAACTTGACACAATAAAGTAGGTTCACGTTCAATCTCTATTTTTTGTTTCCTCTTGATGTAGCCCTAAGCAGTGTCTGGCGAGAAACACTTTCATGGAAAGGGGTTGCCAAGCTTCCAAAAATTACGAATCTTCAGAAATCTCAGCACATATTTTTTCACCCAAACTGGATGATACTTTCAGGTAATAATCAGTACAGAGTCGACTTGGTTCCCCAAATTACGTTCTTCTATGTTGAAGCGTTCGTTTCCAGTAACAGTCTGAATTTTTAGGTTTCACTCTGTTTTCTCCTATATTGATAGATGTATTTGGAACTCTAAATCCAACACGGTTTGTGCTAGCTTCTTGAAACTTGACACAATAAAGTAGGTTCACGTTCTATCTCAATGTTTTGTTTCCTCTTGATGTAGCCCTAAGCAGTGACTGGCGAGAAACACTTTCATGGAAAGGGGTCTCCAAGCTTCCACAAATTATGAAACTACAGAAATATCAGCAAATATTTTTTTCACCCAAACTGGATGATACTTTCAGGTAATGATCAGTACACTGAGGCGACTTGCTTCCCCAAATTTCGTTCTTCTATGGAAGCGTTCGTTTCCAGTAACACTTTGAATTTTTAGGTTTCACTCTGTTTTCTCCTATATTGATAGATGTATTTGGAACTCTAAATCCAACATGGTTTGTGCTAGCTTCTTGAAACTTGACACAATAAAGTAGGTTCACGTTCTATCTCTATGTTTTGTTTCCTCTTGATGTAGCCCTAAGCAGTGATTGGCGAGAAACACTTTCATGGAAATGTGTTGCCAAGCTTCCAAAAATTACGAATCTCCAGAAATCTCAGCAAATATTTTTTCACCCAAACTGGATGATACTTTCAGGTAATGATCAGTACACTAAGGCGACTTGGTTCCCCAAATTTCCTTCTTCTATGTTGAAGCGTTCGTTTCCGGTAACAGTTGGAATTTTTAGGTTTCACTCTGTTTTCTCCTATATTGATAGATGTATTTGGAACTCTATATCCAACACGGTTTGTGCTAGCTTCTTGAAAATTGACACAATAAAGTAGATTCACGTTCTATCTCTATGTTTTGTTTCCTCTTGATGTAGCCCTAAGCAGTGACTGGCGAGAAAGACTTTCATGGAAAGGGGTTGCCAAGCTTCCAAAAATTAAGAATCTCCAGAAATCTCAGCAAATATTTTTTCACCCAAACTGGATGATACTTTCAGGTAATGATCAGTACACTGAGGCGACTTGGTTCCCCAAATTTCGTTCTTCTATGTTGAAGCGTTCGTTTCCAGTAACAGTTTGAATTTTTAGGTTTCACTCTGTTTTCTCCTATATTGATAGATGTATTTGGAACTCTAAATCCAACACGGTTTGTGCTAGCTTCTTGAAACTTGACACAATAAAGTAGGTTCACGTTCTATCTCTATGTTTTGTTTCCTCTTGATGTAGCCCTAAGCAGTGACTGGCGAGAAACACTTTCATGGAAAGGGGTTGCCAAGCTTCCAAAAATTACGAATATCCAGAAATCTCAGAAAATATTTTCTCACCCAAAGTGGATGATACTTTCAGGTAATGATCAGTACACTGAGGTGACTTGGTTCCCCAAATTTCGCTCTTCTATGTTGAAGCGTTCGTTTCCAGTAACAGTTTGAATTTTTAGGTTTCACTCTGTTTTCTCCTATGTTGATAGATGTATTTGGAAATCTAAATCCAACACGGTTTGTGCTAGCTTCTTGAAACTTGAAACAATAAAGTAGGTTCACGTTCTATCTCTATGTTTTGTTTCCTCTTGATGTAGCCCTAAGCAGTGACTGGCGAGAAACACTTTCATGGAAAGGGGTCTCCAAGCTTCCACAAATTACGAAACTACAGAAATCTAAGCAAATATTTTTTTCACCCAAACTGGATGATACTTTCAGGTAATGATCAGTACACTGAGGCGACTTGCTTCCCCAAATTTCGTTCTTCTATGGAAGCGTTCGTTTCCAGTAACACTTTGAATTTTTAGGTTTCACTCTGTTTTCTCCTATATTGATAGATGTATTTGGAACTCTAAATCCAACATGGTTTGTGCTAGCTTCTTGAAACTTGACACAATAAAGTAGGTTCACGTTCTATCTCTATGTTTTGTTTCCTCTTGATGTAGCCCTAAGCAGTGATTGGCGAGAAACACTTTCATGGAAATGTGTTGCCAAGCTTCCAAAAATTACGAATCTCCAGAAATCTCAGCAAATATTTTTTCACCCAAACTGGATGATACTTTCAGGTAATGATCAGTACAGAGTCGACTTGGTTCCCCAAATTACGTTCTTCTATGTTGAAGCGTTCGTTTCCGGTAACAGTTGGAATTTTTAGGTTTCACTCTGTTTTCTCCTATATTGATAGATGTATTTGGAACTCTAAATCCAACACGGTTTGTGCTAGCTTCTTGAAACTTGACACAATAAAGTAGGTTCACGTTCTATCTCTATGTTTTCTTTCCTCTTGATATAGCCCTAAGCAGTGACTGGCGAGAAACACTTTCATGGAAAGGGGTTGCCAAGCTTCCAAAAATTACGAATCGCCAAAAATCTCATCAAATATTGTTTTCACCCAAACTGGATGATACTTTCAGGTAATGATCAGTACACTGAGGCGACTTGGTTCCCCAAATTTCGTTCTTCTATGTTGAAGCGTTCGTTTCCAGTAACAGTTTGAATTTTTAGGTTTCACTCTGTTTTCTCCTATATTGATAGATGTATTTGGAACTCTATATCCAACACAGTTTGTGCTAGCTTCTTGAAAATTGACACAATAAACTAGATTCACGTTCTATCTCTATGTTTTGTTTCCTCTTGATGTAGCCCTAAGCAGTGACTGGCGAGAAAGACTTTCATGGAAAGGGGTTGCCAAGCTTCCAAAAATTACGAATCTCCAGAAATCTCAGCAAATATTTTCTCACCCAAACTGGATGATACTTTCAGGTAATGATCAGTACACTGAGGCGACTTGGTTCCCCAAATTTCGTTCTTCTATGTTGAAGCGTTCGTTTCCAGTAACAGTTTGAATTTTTAGGTTTCACTCTGTTTTCTCCTATATTGATAGATGTATTTGGAACTCTAAATCCAACACGGTTTGTGCTAGCTTCTTGAAACTTGACACAATAAAGTAGGTTCACGTTCTTTCTCTATGTTTTGTTTCCTCTTGATGTAGCCCTAAGCAGTGACTGGCGAGAAACACTTTCATGGAAAGGGTTTGCCAAGTTTCCAAAAATTACGAATATCCAGAAATCTCAGCAAATATTTTTTTCACCAAGCTGGATGATACTTTCAGGTAATGATCAGTACACTGAGGCGACTTGGTTCCCGAAATTTCGTTCTTCCATGTTGAAGCGTTCGTTTCCGGTAACAGTTTGAAATTTATGTTTCACTCTGTTTTCTCGTATATTGATAGATGTATTTGGAACTCTAAATCCAACACGGTTTGTGCTAGCTTCTTGAAACTTGACACAATAAAGTAGGTTCACGTTCTCTCTCTATGTTTTGTTTCCTCTTGATGTAGCCCTAAGCAGTGACTGGCGAGAAACACTTTCATGGAAAGGGGTCTCCAAGCTTCCACAAATTACGAAACTACAGAAATCTCAGCAAATATTTTTTTTCACCAAAACTGGATGATACTTTCAGGTAATGATCAGTACACTGAGGCGACTTGCTTCCCCAAATTTCGTTCTTCTATGGAAGCGTTCGTTTCCAGTAACACTTTGAATTTTTAGGTTTCACTCTGTTTTCTCCTATATTGATAGATGTATTTGGAACTCTAAATCCAACATGGTTTGTGCTAGCTTCTTGAAACTTGACACAATAAAGTAGGTTCACGTTCTATCTCTATGTTTTGTTTCCTCTTGATGTAGCCTAAGCAGTGATTGGCGAGAAACACTTTCATGGAAAGGGGTTCTCAAGCTTCCAAAAATTACGAAATTCCACAAATCTCAGCAAATATTTTTTCACCCAAACTGGATGATACTTTCAGGTAATGATCAGTACACTGAGGCGACTTGGTTCCCCAAATTTTGTTCTTCCATGTTGAAGCGTTCGTTTCCGGTAACAGTTTGAATTTTTAGGTTTCACTCTGTTTTCTCCTATATTGATAGATGTATTTGGAACTCTAAATCCAACACGGTTTGTGCTAGCTTCTTGAAACTTGACACAATAAAGTAGGTTCAGGTTCTATCTCTATGTTTTGTTTCCTCTTGATGTAGCCCTAAGCAGTGACTGGCGAGAAACACTTTCATGGAAAGGGGTTGCCAAGCTTCCAAAAATTACGAAATTCCACAAATCTCAGCAAATATTTTTTCACCTAATCTGGATGATACTTTCAGGTAATGATCAGTACACTGAGGCGACTTGGTTCCCCAAATTTTGTTCTTCTATGTTGAAGCGTTCGTTTCCAGTAACAGTTTGAATTTTTAGGTTTCACTCTGTTTTCTCCTATATTGATAGATGTATTTGGAACTCTAAATCCAACACGGTTTGTGCTAGCTTCTTGAAACTTGACACAATAAAGTAGGTTCACGTTCTATCTCTATGTTTTGTTTCCTCTTGATGTAGCCCTAAGCAGTGACTGGCGAGAAACACTTTCATGGAAAGGGTTTGCCAAGCTTCCAAAAATTACGAATATCCAGAAATCTCAGCAAATATTTTCTCACCCAAACTGGATGATACTTTCAGGTAATGATCAGTACACTGAGGCGACTTTCTTCCCCAAATTTCGTTCTTCTATGTTGAAGCGTTCGTTTCCAGTAACAGTTTGAATTTTTAGGTTTCACTCTGTTTTCTCCTATATTGATAGATGTATTTGGAACTCTAAATCCAACACGGTTTGTGCTAGCTTCTTGAAACTTGACACAATAAAGTAGGTTCACGTTCTATCTCTATGTTTTGTTTCCTCTTGATGTAGCCCTAAGCAGTGACTGGCGAGAAACACTTTCATGGAAAGGGGACTCCAAGCTTCCACAAATTACGAAACTACAGAAATCTCAGCAAATATTTTTTTCACCCAAACTGGATGATACTTTCAGGTAATGATCAGTACACTGAGGCAACTTGCTTCCCCAAATTTCGTTCTTCTATGAAAGCGTTCGTTTCCAGTAACACTTTGAATTTTTAGGTTTCACTCTGTTTTCTCCTATATTGATAGATGTATTTGGAACTCTAAATCCAACATGGTTTGTGCTAGCTTCTTGAAAGTTGACACAATAAAGTAGGTTCACGTTCTATCTCTATGTTTTTTTTCCTCTTGATGTAGCCCTAAGCAGTGATTGGCGAGAAACACTTTCATGGAAATGTGTTGCCAAGCTTCCAAAAATTACGAATCTCCAGAAATCTCAGCAAATATTTTTTCACCCAAACTGGATGATACTTTCAGGTAATGATCAGTACACTAAGGCGACTTGGTTCCCCAAATTTCGTTCTTCTATGTTGAAGCGTTCGTTTCCGGTAACAGTTGGAATTTTTAGGTTTCACTCTGTTTTCTCCTATATTGATAGATGTATTTGGAACTCTAAATCCAACACGGTTTGTGCTAGCTTCTTGAAACTTGACACAATAAAGTAGGTTCACGTTCTATCACTATGTTTTCTTTCCTCTTGATATAGCCCTAAGCAGTGACTGGCGAGAAACACTTTCATGGAAATGTGTTGCCAAGCTTCCAAAAATTACGAATCGCCAAAAATCTCATCAAATATTTTTTCACCCAAACTGGATGATACTTTCAGGTAATGATCAGTACACTGAGGCGACTTGGTTCCCCAAATTTCGTTCTTCTATGTTGAAGTGTTCGTTTACAATAACAGTTTGAATTTTTAGGTTTCACTCTGTTTTCTCCTATATTGATAGATGTATTTGGAACTCTATAGCCAACACGGTTTGTGCTAGCTTCTTGAAAATTGACACAATAAAGTAGATTCACGTTCTATCTCTATGTTTTGTTTCCTCTTGATGTAGCCCTAAGCAGTGACTGGCGAGAAAGTCTTTCATGGAAAGGGGTTGCCAAGCTTCCAAAAATTACGAATCTCCAGAAATCTCAGCAAATATTTTTTCAACCAAACTGGATGATACTTTCAGGTAATGATCAGTACACTGAGGCGACTTGGTTCCCCAAATTTCGTTCTTCTATGTTGAAGCGTTCGTTTCCAGTAACAGTTTGAATTTTTAGGTTTCACTCTGTTTTCTCCTATATTGATAGATGTATTTGGAACTCTAAATCCAACACGGTTTGTGCTAGCTTCTTGAAACTTGACACAATAAAGTAGGTTCATGTTCTATCTCTATGTTTTGTTTCCTCTTGATGTAGCCCTAAGCAGTGACTGGCGAGAAACACTTTCATGGAAAGGGGTTGCCAAGCTTCCAAAAATTACGAATATCCAGAAATCTCAGCAAATATTTTCTAACCCAAACTGGATGATACTTTCAGGTAATGATCAGTACACTGAGGCGACTTGGTTCCCCAATTTTCGTTCTTCTATGTTGAAGCGTTCGTTTCCAGTAACAGTTTGAATTTTTAGGTTTCACTCTGTTTTCTCCTATATTGATAGATGTATTTGGAACTCTAAATCCAACACGGTTTGTGCTAGCTTCTTGAAACTTGACACAATAAAGTAGGTTCACGTTCTATCTCTATGTTTTGTTTCCTCTTGATGTAGCCCTAAGCAGTGACTGGCGAGAAACACTTTCATGGAAAGGGGTCTCCAAGCTTCCACAAATTACGAAACTACAGAAATCTCAGCAAATATTTTTTTCACCCAAACTGGATGATACTTTCAGGTAATGATCAGTACACTGAGGCGACTTGCTTCCCCAAATTTCGTTCTTCTATGGAAGCGTTTGTTTCCAGTAACAGTTTGAATTTTTAGGTTTCACTCTGTTTTCTCCTATATTGATAGATGTATTTGGAACTCTAAATCCAACACGGTTTGTGCTAGCTTCTTGAAACTTGACACAATAAAGTAGGTTCACGTTATATCTCTATGTTTTGTTTCCTCTTGATGTAGCCTAAGCAGTGATTGGCGAGAAACACTTTCATGGAAAGGGGTTGCCAAGCTTCCAAAAATTACGATTCCACAAATCTCAGCAAATATTTTTTCACCCAAACTGGATGATACTTTCAGGTAATGATCAGTACACTGAGGCGACTTGGTTCCCCAAATTTCGTTCTTCCATGTTGAAGCGTTCGTTTCCGGTAACAGTTTGAATTTTTAGGTTTCACTCTGTTTTCTCCTATATTGATAGATGTATTTGGAACTCAAAATCCAACACGGTTTGTGCTAGCTTCTTGAAACTTGACACAATAAAGTAGGTTCACGTTCTATCTCTATGTTTTGTTTCCTCTTGATGTAGCCCTAAGCAGTGACTGGCGAGAAACACTTTCATGGAAAGGGGACTCCAAGCTTCCACAAATTACGAAACTACAGAAATCTCAGCAAATATTTTTTTCACCCAAACTGGATGATACTTTCAGGTAATGATCAGTACACTGAGGCAACTTGCTTCCCCAAATTTCGTTCTTCTATGAAAGCGTTCGTTTCCAGTAACACTTTGAATTTTTAGGTTTCACTCTGTTTTCTCCTATATTGATAGATGTATTTGGAACTCTAAATCCAACATGGTTTGTGCTAGCTTCTTGAAAGTTGACACAATAAAGTAGGTTCACGTTCTATCTCTATGTTTTTTTTCCTCTTGATGTAGCCCTAAGCAGTGATTGGCGAGAAACACTTTCATGGAAATGTGTTGCCAAGCTTCCAAAAATTACGAATCTCCAGAAATCTCAGCAAATATTTTTTCACCCAAACTGGATGATACTTTCAGGTAATGATCAGTACACTAAGGCGACTTGGTTCCCCAAATTTCGTTCTTCTATGTTGAAGCGTTCGTTTCCGGTAACAGTTGGAATTTTTAGGTTTCACTCTGTTTTCTCCTATATTGATAGATGTATTTGGAACTCTAAATCCAACACGGTTTGTGCTAGCTTCTTGAAACTTGACACAATAAAGTAGGTTCACGTTCTATCACTATGTTTTCTTTCCTCTTGATATAGCCCTAAGCAGTGACTGGCGAGAAACACTTTCATGGAAATGTGTTGCCAAGCTTCCAAAAATTACGAATCGCCAAAAATCTCATCAAATATTTTTTCACCCAAACTGGATGATACTTTCAGGTAATGATCAGTACACTGAGGCGACTTGGTTCCCCAAATTTCGTTCTTCTATGTTGAAGTGTTCGTTTACAATAACAGTTTGAATTTTTAGGTTTCACTCTGTTTTCTCCTATATTGATAGATGTATTTGGAACTCTATAGCCAACACGGTTTGTGCTAGCTTCTTGAAAATTGACACAATAAAGTAGATTCACGTTCTATCTCTATGTTTTGTTTCCTCTTGATGTAGCCCTAAGCAGTGACTGGCGAGAAAGTCTTTCATGGAAAGGGGTTGCCAAGCTTCCAAAAATTACGAATCTCCAGAAATCTCAGCAAATATTTTTTCAACCAAACTGGATGATACTTTCAGGTAATGATCAGTACACTGAGGCGACTTGGTTCCCCAAATTTCGTTCTTCTATGTTGAAGCGTTCGTTTCCAGTAACAGTTTGAATTTTTAGGTTTCACTCTGTTTTCTCCTATATTGATAGATGTATTTGGAACTCTAAATCCAACACGGTTTGTGCTAGCTTCTTGAAACTTGACACAATAAAGTAGGTTCATGTTCTATCTCTATGTTTTGTTTCCTCTTGATGTAGCCCTAAGCAGTGACTGGCGAGAAACACTTTCATGGAAAGGGGTTGCCAAGCTTCCAAAAATTACGAATATCCAGAAATCTCAGCAAATATTTTCTAACCCAAACTGGATGATACTTTCAGGTAATGATCAGTACACTGAGGCGACTTGGTTCCCCAATTTTCGTTCTTCTATGTTGAAGCGTTCGTTTCCAGTAACAGTTTGAATTTTTAGGTTTCACTCTGTTTTCTCCTATATTGATAGATGTATTTGGAACTCTAAATCCAACACGGTTTGTGCTAGCTTCTTGAAACTTGACACAATAAAGTAGGTTCACGTTCTATCTCTATGTTTTGTTTCCTCTTGATGTAGCCCTAAGCAGTGACTGGCGAGAAACACTTTCATGGAAAGGGGTCTCCAAGCTTCCACAAATTACGAAACTACAGAAATCTCAGCAAATATTTTTTTCACCCAAACTGGATGATACTTTCAGGTAATGATCAGTACACTGAGGCGACTTGCTTCCCCAAATTTCGTTCTTCTATGGAAGCGTTTGTTTCCAGTAACAGTTTGAATTTTTAGGTTTCACTCTGTTTTCTCCTATATTGATAGATGTATTTGGAACTCTAAATCCAACACGGTTTGTGCTAGCTTCTTGAAACTTGACACAATAAAGTAGGTTCACGTTATATCTCTATGTTTTGTTTCCTCTTGATGTAGCCTAAGCAGTGATTGGCGAGAAACACTTTCATGGAAAGGGGTTGCCAAGCTTCCAAAAATTACGATTCCACAAATCTCAGCAAATATTTTTTCACCCAAACTGGATGATACTTTCAGGTAATGATCAGTACACTGAGGCGACTTGGTTCCCCAAATTTCGTTCTTCCATGTTGAAGCGTTCGTTTCCGGTAACAGTTTGAATTTTTAGGTTTCACTCTGTTTTCTCCTATATTGATAGATGTATTTGGAACTCAAAATCCAACACGGTTTGTGCTAGCTTCTTGAAACTTGACACAATAAAGTAGGTTCACGTTCTATCTCTATGTTTTGTTTCCTCTTGATGTAGCCCTAAGCAGTGACTGGCGAGAAACACTTTCATGGAAAGGGGTGGCCAAGCTTCCAAAAATTACGAAATTCCACAAATCTCAGCAAATATTTTTTCACCCAAACTGGATGATACTTTCAGGTAATGATCAGTACACTGAGGCGACTTGGTTCCCGAAATTTCGTTCTTCCATGTTGAAGCGTTCGTTTCCGGTAACAGTTTGAATTTTATGTTTCACTCTGTTTTCTCCTATATTGATAGATGTATTTGGAACTCTAAATCCAACACGGTTTGTGCTAGCTTCTTGAAACTTGACACAATAAAGTAGGTTCATGTTCTCTCTCTATGTTTTGTTTCCTCTTGATGTAGCCCTTAGCAGTGACTGGCGAGAAACACTTTCATGGAAAGGGGTCTCCAAGCTTCCACAAATTACGAAACTACAGAAATCTCAGCAAATATTTTTTTCACCAAAACTGGATGATACTTTCAGGTAATGATCAGTACACTGAGGCGACTTGCTTCCCCAAATTTCGTTCTTCTATGGAAGCGTTCGTTTCCAGTAACACTTTGAATTTTTAGGTTTCATTCTGTTTTCTCCTATATTGATAGATGTATTTGGAACTCTAAATCCAACATGGTTTGTGCTAGCTTCTTGAAACTTGACACAATAAAGTAGGTTCACGTTCTATCTCTATGTTTTGTTTCCTCTTGATGTAGCCTAAGCAGTGATTGGCGAGAAACACTTTCATGGAAAGGGGTTGCCAAGCTTCCAAAAATTACGAAATTCCACAAATCTCAGCAAATATTTTTTCACCCAAACTGGATGATACTTTCAGGTAATGATCAGTACACTGAGGCGACTTGGTTCCCGAAATTTCGTTCTTCCATGTTGAAGCGTTCGTTTCCGGTAACAGTTTGAATTTTATGTTTCACTCTGTTTTCTCCTATATTGATAGATGTATTTGGAACTCTAAATCCAACACGGTTTGTGCTAGCTTCTTGAAACTTGACACAATAAAGTAGGTTCATGTTCTCTCTCTATGTTTTGTTTCCTCTTGATGTAGCCCTTAGCAGTGACTGGCGAGAAACACTTTCATGGAAAGGGGTTGCCAAGCTTCCAAAAATTACGAAATTCCACAAATCTCAGCAAATATTTTTTCACCCAAACTGGATGATACTTTCAGGTAATGATCAGTACACTGAGGCGACTTGGTTCCCCAAATTTTGTTCTTCCATGTTGAAGCGTTCGTTTCCAGTAACAGTTTGAATTTTTAGGTTTCACTCTGTTTTCTCCTATATTGATAGATCTATTTGAAACTCTAAATCCAACACGGTTTGTGCTAGCTTCTTGAAACTTGACACAATAAAGTAGGTTCACGTTCTATCTCTATGTTTTGTTTCCTCTTGATGTAGCCCTAAGCAGTGACTGGCGAGAAACACTTTCATGGAAAGGGTTTGCCAAGCTTCCAAAAATTACGAATATCCAGAAATCTCAGCAAATATTTTCTCACCCAAACTGGATGATACTTTCAGGTAATGATCAGTACACTGAGGCGACTTGGTTCCCCAAATTTCGTTCTTCTATGTTGAAGCGCTCGTTTCCAGTAACAGTTTGAATTTTTAGGTTTCACTCTGTTTTCTCCTATATTGATAGATGTATTTGGAACTCTAAATCCAACACGGTTTGTGCTAGCTTCTTGAAACTTGACACAATAAAGTAGGTTCACGTTCTATCCCTATGTTTTGTTTCCTCTTGATGTAGCCCTAAGCAGTGACTGGCGAGAAACACTTTCATGGAAAGGGGGTCTCCAAGCTTCCACAAATTACGAAACTACAGAAATCTCAGCAAATATTTTTTTCACCCAAACTGGATGATACTTTCAGGTAATGATCAGTACACTGAGGCAACTTGCTTCCCCAAATTTCGTTCTTCTATGGAAGCGTTCGTTTCCAGTAACACTTTGAATTTTTAGGTTTCACTCTGTTTTCTCCTATATTGATAGATGTATTTGGAACTCTAAATCCAACATGGTTTGTGCTAGCTTCTTGAAACTTGACACAATAAAGTAGGTTCACGTTCTATCTCTATGTTTTTTTTCCTCTTGATGTAGCCCTAAGCAGTGATTGGCGAGAAACACTTTCATGGAAATGTGTTGCCAAGCTTCCAAAAATTACGAATCTCCAGAAATCTCAGCAAATATTTTTTCACCCAAACTGGATGATACTTTCAGGTAATGATCAGTACACTAAGGCGACTTGGTTCCCCAAATTTCGTTCTTCTATGTTGAAGCGTTCGTTTCCGGTAACAGTTGGAATTTTTAGGTTTCACTCTGTTTTCTCCTATATTGATAGATGTATTTGGAACTCTAAATCCAACACGGTTTGTGCTAGCTTCTTGAAACTTGACACAATAAAGTAGGTTCACGTTCTATCTCTATGTTTTCTTTCCTCTTGATATAGCCCTAAGCAGTGACTGGCGAGAAACACTTTCATGGAAAGGGGTTGCCAAGCTTCCAAAAATTACGAATCGCCAAAAATCTCATCAAATATTTTTTCACCCAAACTGGATGATACTTTCAGGTAATGATCAGTACACTGAGGCGACTTGGTTCCCCAAATTTCGTTCTTCTATGTTGAAGTGTTCGTTTACAGTAACAGTTTGAATTTTTAGGTTTCACTCTGTTTTCTCCTATATTGATAGATGTATTTGGAACTCTATATCCAACACGGTTTGTGCTAGCTTCTTGAAAATTGACACAATAAAGTAGATTCACATTCTATCTCTATGTTTTGTTTCCTCTTGATGTAGCCCTAAGCAGTGACTGGCGAGAAAGACTTTCATGGAAAGGGGTTGCCAAGCTTCCAAAAATTACGAATCTCCAGAAATCTCAGCAAATATTTTTTCACCCAAACTGGATGATACTTTCAGGTAATGATCAGTACACTAAGGCGACTTGGTTCCCAAAATTTCGTTCTTCTATGTTGAAGCGTTCGTTTCCGGTAACAGTTGGAATTTTTAGGTTTCACTCTGTTTTCTCCTATATTGATAGATGTATTTGGAACTCTAAATCCAACACGGTTTGTGCTAGCTTCTTGAAACTTGACACAATAAAGGAGGTTCACGTTCTATCTCTATGTTTTGTTTCCTCTTGATGTAGCCCTAAGCAGTGACTGGCGAGAAACACTTTCATGGAAAGGGGTCTCCAAGCTTCCACAAATTACGAAACTACAGAAATCTCAGCAAATATTTTTTTCACCCAAACTGGATGATACTTTCAGGTAATGATCAGTACACTGAGGCGACTTGCTTCCCCAAATTTCATTCTTCTATGGAAGCGTTCGTTTCCAGTAACACTTTGAATTTTTAGGTTTCACTCTGTTTTCTCCTATATTGATAGATGTATTTGGAACTCTAAATCCAACATGGTTTGTGCTAGCTTCTTGAAACTTGACACAATAAAGTAGGTTCACCTTCTATCTCTATGTTTTGTTTCCTCTTGATGTAGCCTAAGCAGTGATTGGCGAGAAACACTTTCATGGAAAGGGGTTGCCAAGCTTCCAAAAATTACGAATCTCCAGAAATCTCAGCAAATATTTTTTCACCCAAACTGGATGATACTTTCAGGTAATGATCAGTACACTGAGGCGACTTGGTTCCCCAAATTTCGTTCTTCCATGATGAAGCGTTCGTTTCCGGTAACAGTTCGAATTTTTAGGTTTCACTCTGTTTTCTCCTATATTGATAGATGTATTTGGAACTCTAAATCCAACACGGTTTGTGCTAGCTTCTTGAAACTTGACACAATAAAGTAGGTTCACGTTCTATCTCTATGTTTTGTTTCCTCTTGATGTAGCCCTAAGCAGTGACTGGCGAGAAACACTTTCATGGAAAGGGGTTGCCAAGCTTCCAAAAATTACGAAATTCCACAAATCTCAGCAAATATTTTTTCACCCAAACTGGATGATACTTTCAGGTAATGATCAGTACACTGAGGCGACTTGATTCCCCAAATTTCGTTCTTCCATGTTGAAGCGTTCGTTTCCGGTAACAGTTTTAATTTTATGTTTCACTCTGTTTTCTCCTATATTGATAGATGTATTTGGAACTCTAAATCCAACACGGTTTGTGCTAGCTTCTTGAAACTTGACACAATAAAGTAGGTTCACGTTCTCTCTCTATGTTTTGTTTCCTCTTGATGTAGCCCTAAGCAGTGACTGGCGAGAAACACTTTCATGGAAAGGGGTTGCCAAGCTTCCAAAAATTACGAATCGCCAAAAATCTCATCAAATATTTTTTCACCCAAACTGGATGATACTTTTAGGTAATGATCAGTACACTAAGGCGACTTGGTTCCCCAAATTTCGTTCTTCTATGTTGAAGCGTTCGTTTCCAGTAACATATTGAATTTTTAGGTTTCACTCTGTTTTCTCCTATATTGATAGATGTATTTGGAATTCTGAATCCAACACGGTTTGTGCTAGCTTCTTGAAACTTGACACAATAAAGTAGGTTCACGTTCTATCTCTATGTTTTGTTTCCTCTTGATGTAGCCCTAAGCAGTGACTGGCGAGAAACACTTTCATGGAAAGGGGTTTCCAAGCTTCCAAAAATTACGAATATCCAGAAATCTCAGCAAATATTTTCTCACCCAAACTGGATGATACTTTCAGGTAATGATCAGTACACTGAGGCGACTTGGTTCCCCAATTTTCGTTCTTCTATGTTGAAGCGTTCGTTTCCAGTAACAGTTTGAATTTTTAGGTTTCACTCTGTTTTCTCCTATATTGATAGATGTATTTGGAACTCTAAATCCAACACGGTTTGTGCTAGCTTCTTGAAACTTGACACAATAAAGTAGGTTCACGTTCTATCTCTATGTTTTGTTTCCTCTTGATGTAGCCCTAAGCAGTGACTGGCGAGAAACACTTTCATGGAAAGGGGTCTCCAAGCTTCCACAAATTACGAAACTACAGAAATCTCAGCAAATATTTTTTTCACCCAAACTGGATGATACTTTCAGGTAATGATCAGTACACTGAGGCGACTTGCTTCCCCAAATTTCGTTCTTCTATGGAAGCGTTCGTTTCCAGTAACACTTTGAATTTTTAGGTTTCACTCTGTTTTCTCCTATATTGATAGATGTATTTGGAACTCTAAATCCAACATGGTTTGTGCTAGCTTCTTGAAACTTGACACAATAAAGTAGGTTCACGTTCTATCTCTATGTTTTGTTTCCTCTTGATGTAGCCTAAGCAGTGATTGGCGAGAAACACTTTCATGGAAAGGGGTTGCCAAGCTTCCAAAAATTACGAAATTCCACAAATCTCAGCAAATATTTTTTCACCCAAACTGGATGATACTTTCAGGTAATGATCAGTACACTGAGGCGACTTGGTTCCCCAAATTTCGTTCTTCCATGTTGAAGCGTTCGTTTCCGGTAACAGTTTGAATTTTTAGGTTTCACTCTGTTTTCTCCTATATTGATAGATGTATTTGGAACTCTAAATCCAACACGGTTTGTGCTAGCTTCTTGAAACTTGACACAATAAAGTAGGTTCACGTTCTATCTCTATGTTTTGTTTCCTCTTGATGTAGCCCTAAGCAGTGACTGGCGAGAAACACTTTCATGGAAAGGGGTTGCCAAGCTTCCAAAAATTACAAAATTCCACAAATCTCAGCAAATATTTTTTCACCCAAACTGGATGATACTTTCAGGTAATGATCAGTACACTGAGGCGACTTGGTTCCCCAAATTTCGTTCTTCCATGTTGAAGCGTTCGTTTCCGGTAACAGTTTGAATTTTATGTTTCACTCTGTTTTCTCCTATATTGATAGATGTATTTGGAACTCTAAATCCAACACGGTTTGTGCTAGCTTCTTGAAACTTGACACAATAATGTAGGTTCACGTTCTCTCTCTATGTTTTGTTTCCTCTTGATGTAGCCCTAAGCAGTGACTGGCGAGAAACACTTCATGGAAAGGGGTCTCCAAGCTTCCACAAATTACGAAACTACAGAAATCTCAGCAAATATTTTTTTCACCAAAACTGGATGATACTTTCAGGTAATGATCAGTACACTGAGGCGACTTGCTTCCCCAAATTTCGTTCTTCTATGGAAGCGTTCGTTTCCAGTAACACTTTGAATTTTTAGGTTTCACTCTGTTTTCTCCTATATTGATAGATGTATTTGGAACTCTAAATCCAACATGGTTTGTGCTAGCTTCTTGAAACTTGACACAATAAAGTAGGTTCAGGTTCTATCTCTATGTTTTGTTTCCTCTTGATGTAGCCCTAAGCAGTGATTGGCGAGAAACACTTTCATGGAAGTGTGTTGCCAAGCTTCCAAAAATTACGAATCTCCAGAAATCTCAGCAAATATTTTTTCACCCAAACTGGATGATACTTTCATGTAATGATCAGTACACTAAGGCGACTTGGTTCCCCAAATTTCGTTCTTCTATGTTGAATCGTTCGTTTCCGGTAACAGTTGGAATTTTTAGGTTTCACTCTGTTTTCTCCTATATTGATAGATGTATTTGGAACTCTAAATCCAACACGGTTTGTGCTAGCTTCTTGAAACTTGACACAATAAAGTAGGTTCACGTACTATCTCTATGTTTTGTTTCCTCTTGATATAGCCCTAAGCAGTGACTGGCGAGAAACACTTTCATGGAAAGGGATTGCCAAGCTTCCAAAAATTACGAAATTCCACAAATTTCAGCAAAGATTTTTTCACCCAAACTGGATGATACTTTCAGGTAATGATCAGTACACTGAGGCGACTTGGTTCCCCAAATTTCGTTCTTCTATGTTGAAGCGTTCGTTTCCTGTAACAGTTTGAATTTTTAGGTTTCACTCTGTTTTATCCTATATTGATAGATGTATTTGGAACTCTAAATCCAACACTGTTTGTGCTAGCTTCTTGAATCTTGACACAATAAAGTAGGTTCACGTTCTATCTCTATGTTTTGTTTCCTCTTGATGTAGCCCTAAGCAGTGACTGGCGAGAAACACTTTCATGGAAAGGGGTTGCCAAGCTTCCAAAAATTACGAATCTCCAGAAATCTCAGCAAATATTTTTTCACCCAAACTGGATGATACTTTCAGGTAATGATCAGTACACTGAGGCGACTTGGTTCCCCAAATTTCGTTCTTCCATGTTGAAGCGTTCGTTTCCGGTAACAGTTTGAATTTTTAGGTTTGACTCTGTTTTCTCCTATATTGATGGATGTATTTGGAACTCTAAATCCAACACGGTTTGTGCTAGCTTCTTGAAACTTGACACAATAAAGTAGGTTCACGTTCTATCTCTATGTTTTGTTTCCTCTTGATGTAGCCCTAAGCAGTGACTGGCGAGAAACACTTTCATGGAAAGGGGTTGCCAAGCTTCCAAAAATTACGAAATTCCACAAATCTCAGCAAAGATTTTTTCACCCAAACTGGATGATACTTTCAGGTAATGATCAGTACACTGAGGCGACTTGGTTCCCCAAATTTCGTTCTTCTATGTTGAAGCGTTCGTTTCCGGTAACAGTTTGAATTTTTAGGTTTCACTCTGTTTTCTCCTATATTGATAGATGTATTTGGAACTCTAAATCCAACACGGTTTGTGCTAGCTTCTTGAAACTTGACACAATAAAGTAGGTTCACGTTCTATCTCTATGTTTTGTTTCCTCTTGATGTAGCCCTAAGCAGTGACTGGCGAGAAACACTTTCATGGAAAGGGGTTGCCAAGCTTCCAAAAATTACGAATCGCCAAAAATCTCATCAAATATTTTTTCACCCAAACTGGATGATACTTTTAGGTAATGATCAGTACACTGAGGCGACTTGGTTCCCCAAATTTCGTTCTTCTATGTTGAAGCGTTCGTTTCCAGTAACATTGAATTTTTAGGTTTCACTCTGTTTTCTCCTATATTGATAGATGTATTTGGAACTCTATATCCAACACGGTTTGTGCTAGCTTCTTGAAAATTGACACAACAAAGTAGATTCACGTTCTATCTCTATGTTTTGTTTCCTCTTGATGTAGCCCTAAGCACTGACTGGCGAGAAAGAATTTCATGGAAAGGGGTTGCCAAGCTTCCAAAAATTACGAATCTCCAGAAATCTCAGCAAATATTTTTTCACCCAAACTGCATGATACTTTCAGGTAATGATCAGTACACTGAGGCGACTTGGTTCCCCAAATTTCGTTCTTCTATGTTGAAGCATTCGTTTCCAGTAACAGTTTGAATTTTTAGGTTTCACTCTGTTTTCTCCTATATTGATAGATGTATTTGGAACTCTAAATCCAACACGGTTTGTGCTAGCTTCTTGAAACTTGACACAATAAAGTAGGTTCACGTTCTATCTCTATGTTTTGTTTCCTCTTGATGTAGCCCTAAGCAGTGACTGGCGAGAAACACTTTCATGGAAAGGGGTTGCCAAGCTTCCAAAAATTACGAAATTCCACAAATCTCAGCAAAGATTTTTTCACCCAAACTGGATGATACTTTCAGGTAATGATCAGTACACTGAGGCGACTTGGTTCCCCAAATTTCGTTCTTCTATGTTGAAGCGTTCGTTTCCGGTAACAGTTTGAATTTTTAGGTTTCACTCTGTTTTCTCCTATATTGATAGATGTATTTGGAACTCTAAATCCAACACGGTTTGTGCTAGCTTCTTGAAACTTGACACAATAAAGTAGGTTCACGTTCTATCTCTATGTTTTGTTTCCTCTTGATGTAGCCCTAAGCAGTGACTGGCGAGAAACACTTTCATGGAAAGGGGTTGCCAAGCTTCCAAAAATTACGAATCGCCAAAAATCTCATCAAATATTTTTTCACCCAAACTGGATGATACTTTTAGGTAATGATCAGTACACTGAGGCGACTTGGTTCCCCAAATTTCGTTCTTCTATGTTGAAGCGTTCGTTTCCAGTAACATTGAATTTTTAGGTTTCACTCTGTTTTCTCCTATATTGATAGATGTATTTGGAACTCTATATCCAACACGGTTTGTGCTAGCTTCTTGAAAATTGACACAACAAAGTAGATTCACGTTCTATCTCTATGTTTTGTTTCCTCTTGATGTAGCCCTAAGCACTGACTGGCGAGAAAGAATTTCATGGAAAGGGGTTGCCAAGCTTCCAAAAATTACGAATCTCCAGAAATCTCAGCAAATATTTTTTCACCCAAACTGCATGATACTTTCAGGTAATGATCAGTACACTGAGGCGACTTGGTTCCCCAAATTTCGTTCTTCTATGTTGAAGCATTCGTTTCCAGTAACAGTTTGAATTTTTAGGTTTCACTCTGTTTTCTCCTATATTGATAGATGTATTTGGAAATCTAAATCCAACACGGTTTGTGCTAGCTTCTTGAAACTTGACACAATAAAGTAGGTTCACGTTCTATCTCTATGTTTTGTTTCCTCTTGATGTAGCCCTAAGCAGTGACTGGCGAGAAACACTTTCATGGAAAGGGGTTGCCAAGCTTCCAAAAATTACGAAATTCCACAAATCTCAGCAAAGATTTTTTCACCCAAACTGGATGATACTTTCAGGTAATGATCAGTACACTGAGGCGACTTGGTTCCCCAAATTTCGTTCTTCTATGTTGAAGCGTTCGTTTCCGGTAACAGTTTGAATTTTTAGGTTTCACTCTGTTTTCTCCTATATTGATAGATGTATTTGGAACTCTATATCCAACACGGTTTGTGCTAGCTTCTTGAAACTTGACACAATAAAGTAGGTTCACGTTCTATCTCTATGTTTTGTTTCCTCTTGATGTAGCCCTAAGCAGTGACTGGCGAGAAACACTTTCATGGAAAGGGGTTGCCAAGCTTCCAAAAATTACGAATCGCCAAAAATCTCATCAAATATTTTTTCACCCAAACTGGATGATACTTTTAGGTAATGATCAGTACACTGAGGCGACTTGGTTCCCCAAATTTCGTTCTTCTATGTTGAAGCGTTCGTTTCCAGTAACATATTGAATTTTTAGGTTTCACTCTGTTTTCTCCTATATTGATAGATGTATTTGGAACTCTATATCCAACACGGTTTGTGCTAGCTTCTTGAAAATTGACACAACAAAGTAGATTCACGTTCTATCTCTATGTTTTGTTTCCTCTTGATGTAGCCCTAAGCACTGACTGGCGAGAAAGACTTTCATGGAAAGGGGTTGCCAAGCTTCCAAAAATTACGAATCTCCAGAAATCTCAGCAAATATTTTTTCACCCAAACTGCATGATACTTTCAGGTAATGATCAGTACACTGAGGCGACTTGGTTCCCCAAATTACGTTCTTCTATGTTGAAGCGTTCGTTTCCAGTAACAGTTTGAATTTTTAGGTTTCACTCTGTTTTCTCCTATATTGATAGATGTATTTGGAACTCTAAATCCAACACGGTTTGTGCTAGCTTCTTGAAACTTGACACAATAAAGTAGGTTCACGTTCTATCTCTATGTTTTGTTTCCTCTTGATGTAGCCCTAAGCAGTGACTGGCGAGAAACACTTTCATGGAAAGGGGTTGCCAAGCTTCCAAAAATTACGAATATCCAGAAATCTCAGCAAATATTTTCTCACCCAAACTGGATGATACTTTCCGGTAATGATCAGTACACTGAGGCGACTTGGTTCCCCAAATTTCGTTCTTCTATGTTGAAGCGTTCGTTTCCAGTAACAGTTTGAATTTTTAGGTTTCACTCTGTTTTCTCCTATATTGATAGATGTATTTGGAACTCTAAATCCAACACGGTTTGTGCTAGCTTCTTGAAACTTGACACAATAAAGTAGGTTCACGTTCTATCTCTTTGTTTTGTTTCCTCTTGATGTAGCCCTAAGCAGTGACTGGCGAGAAACACTTTCATGGAAAGGGGTTGCCAAGCTTCCAAAAATTACGAATCTACAGAAATCTCAGCAAATATTTTTTCACCCAAACGGGATGATACTTTCAGGTAATGATCAGTACACTAAGGCGACTTGGTTCCCCAAATTTCGTTCTTCTATGTTGAAGCGTTCGTTTCCAGTAACAGTTTGAATTTTTAGGTTTCACTCTGTTTTCTCCTATATTGATAGATGTATTTGGAACTCTATATCCAACACGGTTTGTGCTAGCTTCTTGAAAATTGACACAATAAAGTAGGTTCACGTTCTATCTCTATGTTTTGTTTCCTCTTGATGTAGCCCTAAGCAGTGAGTGGCGAGAAACACTTTCATGGAAAGGGGTTGCCAAGCTTCCAAAAATTACGAATCTCCAGAAATCTCAGCAAATATTTTTTCACCCAAACTGGATGATACTTCCAGGTAATGATCAGTACACTAAGGCGACTTGGTTCCCCAAATTTCGTTCTTCTATGTTGAAGCGTTCGTTTCCAGTAACATATTGAATTTTTAGGTTTCACTCTGTTTTCTCCTATATTGATAGATGTATTTGGAATTCTGAATCCAACACGGTTTGTGCTAGCTTCTTGAAACTTGACACAATAAAGTAGGTTCACGTTCTATCTCTATGTTTTGTTTCCTCTTGATGTAGCCCTAAGCAGTGACTGGCGAGAAACACTTTCATGGAAAGGGGTTTCCAAGCTTCCAAAAATTACGAATATCCAGAAATCTCAGCAAATATTTTCTCACCCAAACTGGATGATACTTTCAGGTAATGATCAGTACACTGAGGCGACTTGGTTCCCCAATTTTCGTTCTTCTATGTTGAAGCGTTCGTTTCCAGTAACAGTTTGAATTTTTAGGTTTCACTCTGTTTTCTCCTATATTGATAGATGTATTTGGAACTCTAAATCCAACACGGTTTGTGCTAGCTTCTTGAAACTTGACACAATAAAGTAGGTTCACGTTCTATCTCTATGTTTTGTTTCCTCTTGATGTAGCCCTAAGCAGTGACTGGCGAGAAACACTTTCATGGAAAGGGGTCTCCAAGCTTCCACAAATTACGAAACTACAGAAATCTCAGCAAATATTTTTTTCACCCAAACTGGATGATACTTTCAGGTAATGATCAGTACACTGAGTCGACTTGGTTCCCCAAATTACGTTCTTCTATGTTGAAGCGTTCGTTTCCAGTAACAGTTTGAATTTTTAGGTTTCACTCTGTTTTCTCCTATATTGATAGATGTATTTGGAACTCTAAATCCAACATGGTTTGTGCTAGCTTCTTGAAACTTGACACAATAAAGTAGGTTCACGTTCTATCTCTATGTTTTGTTTCCTCTTGATGTAGCCTAAGCAGTGATTGGCGAGAAACACTTTCATGGAAAGGGGTTGCCAAGCTTCCAAAAATTACGAAATTCCACAAATCTCAGCAAATATTTTTTCACCCAAACTGGATGATACTTTTAGGTAATGATCAGTACACTGAGGCGACTTGGTTCCCCAAATTTCGTTCTTCCATGTTGAAGCGTTCGTTTCCGGTAACAGTTTGAATTTTTAGGTTTCACTCTGTTTTCTCCTATATTGATAGATGTATTTGGAACTCTAAATCCAACACGGTTTGTGCTAGCTTCTTGAAACTTGACACAATAAAGTAGGTTCACGTTCTATCTCTATGTTTTGTTTCCTCTTGATGTAGCCCTAAGCAGTGACTGGCGAGAAACACTTTCATGGAAAGGGGTTGCCAAGCTTCCAAAAATTACGAAATTCCACAAATCTCAGCAAATATTTTTTCACCCAAACTGGATGATACTTTCAGGTAATGATCAGTACACTGAGGCGACTTGGTTCCCCAAATTTCGTTCTTCCATGTTGAAGCGTTCGTTTCCGGTAACAGTTTGAATTTTATGTTTCACTCTGTTTTCTCCTATATTGATAGATGTATTTGGAACTCTAAATCCAACACGGTTTGTGCTAGCTTCTTGAAACTTGACACAATAATGTAGGTTCACGTTCTCTCTCTATGTTTTGTTTCCTCTTGATGTAGCCCTAAGCAGTGACTGGCGAGAAACACTTTCATGGAAAGGGGTCTCCAAGCTTCCACAAATTACGAAACTACAGAAATCTCAGCAAATATTTTTTTCACCAAAACTGGATGATACTTTCAGGTAATGATCAGTACACTGAGGCGACTTGCTTCCCCAAATTTCGTTCTTCTATGGAAGCGTTCGTTTCCAGTAACACTTTGAATTTTTAGGTTTCACTCTGTTTTCTCCTATATTGATAGATGTATTTGGAACTCTAAATCCAACATGGTTTGTGCTAGCTTCTTGAAACTTGACACAATAAAGTAGGTTCACGTTCTATCTCTATGTTTTGTTTCCTCTTGATGTAGCCCTAAGCAGTGATTGGCGAGAAACACTTTCATGGAAGTGTGTTGCCAAGCTTCCAAAAATTACGAATCTCCAGAAATCTCAGCAAATATTTTTTCACCCAAACTGGATGATACTTTCAGGTAATGATCAGTACACTAAGGCGACTTGGTTCCCCAAATTTCGTTCTTCTATGTTGAATCGTTCGTTTCCGGTAACAGTTGGAATTTTTAGGTTTCACTCTGTTTTCTCCTATATTGATAGATGTATTTGGAACTCTAAATCCAACACGGTTTGTGCTAGCTTCTTGAAACTTGACACAATAAAGTAGGTTCACGTACTATCTCTATGTTTTGTTTCCTCTTGATATAGCCCTAAGCAGTGACTGGCGAGAAACACTTTCATGGAAAGGGATTGCCAAGCTTCCAAAAATTACGAAATTCCACAAATTTCAGCAAAGATTTTTTCACCCAAACTGGATGATACTTTCAGGTAATGATCAGTACACTGAGGCGACTTGGTTCCCCAAATTTCGTTCTTCTATGTTGAAGCGTTCGTTTCCTGTAACAGTTTGAATTTTTAGGTTTCACTCTGTTTTATCCTATATTGATAGATGTATTTGGAACTCTAAATCCAACACTGTTTGTGCTAGCTTCTTGAATCTTGACACAATAAAGTAGGTTCACGTTCTATCTCTATGTTTTGTTTCCTCTTGATGTAGCCCTAAGCAGTGACTGGCGAGAAACACTTTCATGGAAAGGGGTTGCCAAGCTTCCAAAAATTACGAATCTCCAGAAATCTCAGCAAATATTTTTTCACCCAAACTGGATGATACTTTCAGGTAATGATCAGTACACTGAGGCGACTTGGTTCCCCAAATTTCGTTCTTCTATGTTGAAGCGTTCGTTTCCAGTAACAGTTTGAATTTTTAGGTTTCACTCTGTTTTCTCCTATATTGATAGATGTATTTGGAACTCTATATCCAACACGGTTTGTGCTAGCTTCTTGAAAATTGACACAATAAAGTAGATTCACGTTCTATCTCTATGTTTTGTTTCCTCTTGATGTAGCCCTAAGCAGTGACTGGCGAGAAAGACTTTCATGGAAAGGGGTTGCCAAGCTTCCAAAAATTACGAATCTCCAGAAATCTCAGCAAATATTTTTTCACCCAAACTGGATGATACTTTCAGGTAATGATCAGTACACTGAGGCGACTTGGTTCCCCAAATTTCGTTCTTCTATGTTGAAGCATTCGTTTCCAGTAACAGTTTGAATTTTTAGGTTTCACTCTGTTTTCTCCTATATTGATAGATGTATTTGGAACTCTAAATCCAACACGGTTTGTGCTAGCTTCTTGAAACTTGACACAATAAAGTAGGTTCCCGTTCTATCTCTATGTTTTGTTTCCTCTTGATGTAGCCCTAAGCAGGGACTGGCGAGAAAAATTTTCATGGAAAGGGGTTGCCAAGCTTCCAAAAATTACGAAATTCCACAAATCTCAGCAAAGATTTTTTCACCCAAACTGGATGATACTTTCAGGTAATGATCAGTACACTGAGGCGACTTGGTTCCCCAAATTTCGTTCTTCTATGTTGAAGCGTTCGTTTCCGGTAACAGTTTGAATTTTTAGGTTTCACTCTGTTTTCTCCTATATTGATAGATGTATTTGGAACTCTAAATCCAACACGGTTTGTGCTAGCTTCTTGAAACTTGACACAATAAAGTAGGTTCACGTTCTATCTCTATGTTTTGTTTCCTCTTGATGTAGCCCTAAGCAGTGACTGGCGAGAAACACTTTCATGGAAAGGGGTTGCCAAGCTTCCAAAAATTACGAATCGCCAAAAATCTCATCAAATATTTTTTCACCCAAACTGGATGATACTTTTAGGTAATGATCAGTACACTGAGGCGACTTGGTTCCCCAAATTTCGTTCTTCTATGTTGAAGCGTTCGTTTCCAGTAACATATTGAATTTTTAGGTTTCACTCTGTTTTCTCCTATATTGATAGATGTATTTGGAACTCTATATCCAAAACGGTTTGTGCTAGCTTCTTGAAAATTGACACAACAAAGTAGATTCACGTTCTATCTCTATGTTTTGTTTCCTCTTGATGTAGCCCTAAGCACTGACTGGCGAGAAAGACTTTCATGGAAAGGGGTTGCCAAGCTTCCAAAAATTACGAATCTCCAGAAATCTCAGCAAATATTTTTTCACCCAAACTGCATGATACTTTCAGGTAATGATCAGTACACTGAGGCGACTTGGTTCCCCAAATTTCGTTCTTCTATGTTGAAGCATTCGTTTCCAGTAACAGTTTGAATTTTTAGGTTTCACTCTGTTTTCTCCTATATTGATAGATGTATTTGGAACTCTAAATCCAACACGGTTTGTGCTAGCTTCTTGAAACTTGACACAATAAAGTAGGTTCACGTTCTATCTCTATGTTTTGTTTCCTCTTGATGTAGCCCTAAGCAGTGACTGGCGAGAAACACTTTCATGGAAAGGGGTTGCCAAGCTTCCAAAAATTACGAAATTCCACAAATCTCAGCAAAGATTTTTTCACCCAAACTGGATGATACTTTCAGGTAATGATCAGTACACTGAGGCGACTTGGTTCCCCAAATTTCGTTCTTCTATGTTGAAGCGTTCGTTTCCGGTAACAGTTTGAATTTTTAGGTTTCACTCTGTTTTCTCCTATATTGATAGATGTATTTGGAACTCTAAATCCAACACGGTTTGTGCTACCTTCTTGAAACTTGACACAATAAAGTAGGTTCACGTTCTATCTCTATGTTTTGTTTCCTCTTGATGTAGCCCTAAGCAGTGACTGGCGAGAAACACTTTCATGGAAAGGGGTTGCCAAGCTTCCAAAAATTACGAATCGCCAAAAATCTCATCAAATATTTTTTCACCCAAACTGGATGATACTTTTAGGTAATGATCAGTACACTGAGGCGACTTGGTTCCCCAAATTTCGTTCTTCTATGTTGAAGCGTTCGTTTCCAGTAACATATTGAATTTTTAGGTTTCACTCTGTTTTCTCCTATATTGATAGATGTATTTGGAACTCTATATCCAACACGGTTTGTGCTAGCTTCTTGAAAATTGACACAACAAAGTAGATTCACGTTCTATCTCTATGTTTTGTTTCCTCTTGATGTAGCCCTAAGCACTGACTGGCGAGAAAGACTTTCATGGAAAGGGGTTGCCAAGCTTCCAAAAATTACGAATCTCCAGAAATCTCAGCAAATATTTTTTCACCCAAACTGCATGATACTTTCAGGTAATGATCAGTACACTGAGGCGACTTGGTTCCCCAAATTACGTTCTTCTATGTTGAAGCGTTCGTTTCCAGTAACAGTTTGAATTTTTAGGTTTCACTCTGTTTTCTCCTATATTGATAGATGTATTTGGAACTCTAAATCCAACACGGTTTGTGCTAGCTTCTTGAAACTTGACACAATAAAGTAGGTTCACGTTCTATCTCTATGTTTTGTTTCCTCTTGATGTAGCCCTAAGCAGTGACTGGCGAGAAACACTTTCATGGAAAGGGGTTGCCAAGCTTCCAAAAATTACGAAATTCCACAAATCTCAGCAAAGATTTTTTCACCCAAACTGGATGATACTTTCAGGTAATGATCAGTACACTGAGGCGACTTGGTTCCCCAATTTTCGTTCTTCTATGTTGAAGCGTTCGTTTCCGGTAACAGTTTGAATTTTTAGGTTTCACTCTGTTTTCTCCTATATTGATAGATGTATTTGGAACTCTAAATCCAACACGGTTTGTGCTAGCTTCTTGAAACTTGACACAATAAAGTAGGTTCACGTTCTATCTCTATGTTTTGTTTCCTCTTGATGTAGCCCTAAGCAGTGACTGGCGAGAAACACTTTCATGGAAAGGGGTTGCCAAGCTTCCAAAAATTACGAATCGCCAAAAATCTCATCAAATATTTTTTCACCCAAACTGGATGATACTTTTAGGTAATGATCAGTACACTGAGGCGACTTGGTTCCCCAAATTTCGTTCTTCTATGTTGAAGCGTTCGTTTCCAGTAACATATTGAATTTTTAGGTTTCACTCTGTTTTCTCCTATATTGATAGATGTATTTGGAACTCTATATCCAACACGGTTTGTGCTAGCTTCTTGAAAATTGAAACAACAAAGTAGATTCACGTTCTATCTCTATGTTTTGTTTCCTCTTGATGTAGCCCTAAGCACTGACTGGCGAGAAAGACTTTCATGGAAAGGGGTGGCCAAGCTTCCAAAAATTACGAATCTCCAGAAATCTCAGCAAATATTTTTTCACCCAAACTGCATGATACTTTCAGGTAATGATCAGTACACTGAGGCGACTTGGTTCCCCAAATTACGTTCTTCTATGTTGAAGCGTTCGTTTCCAGTAACAGTTTGAATTTTTAGGTTTCACTCTGTTTTCTCCTATATTGATAGATGTATTTGGAACTCTAAATCCAACACGGTTTGTGCTAGCTTCTTGAAACTTGACACAATAAAGTAGGTTCACGTTCTATCTCTATGTTTTGTTTCCTCTTGATGTAGCCCTAAGCAGTGACTGGCGAGAAACACTTTCATGGAAAGGGGTTGCCAAGCTTCCAAAAATTACGAATATCCAGAAATCTCAGCAAATATTTTTTCACCCAAACTGGATGATACTTTCAGGTAATGATCAGTACACTGAGGCGACTTGGTTCCCCAAATTTCGTTCTTCTATGTTGAAGCGTTCGTTTCCGGTAACAGTTTGAATTTTTAGGTTTCACTCTGTTTTCTCCTATATTGATAGATGTATTTGGAACTCTAAATCCAACACGGTTTGTGCTAGCTTCTTGAAACTTGACACAATAAAGTAGGTTCACGTTCTATCTCTATGTTTTGTTTCCTCTTGATGTAGCCCTAAGCAGTGACTGGCGAGAAACACTTTCATGGAAAGGGGTTGCCAAGCTTCCAAAAATTACGAATCTACAGAAATCTCAGCAAATATTTTTTCACCCAAACGGGATGATACTTTCAGGTAATGATCAGTACACTAAGGCGACTTGGTTCCCCAAATTTCGTTCTTCTATGTTGAAGCGTTCGTTTCCAGTAACAGTTTGAATTTTTAGGTTTCACTCTGTTTTCTCCTATATTGATAGATGTATTTGGAATTCTGAATCCAACACGGTTTGTGCTAGCTTCTTGAAACTTGACACAATAAAGTAGGTTCACGTTCTATCTCTATGTTTTGTTTCCTCTTGATGTAGCCCTAAGCAGTGACTGGCGAGAAACACTTTCATGGAAAGGGGTTTCCAAGCTTCCAAAAATTACGAATATCCAGAAATCTCAGCAAATATTTTCTCACCCAAACTGGATGATACTTTCAGGTAATGATCAGTACACTGAGGCGACTTGGTTCCCCAATTTTCGTTCTTCTATGTTGAAGCGTTCGTTTCCAGTAACAGTTTGAATTTTTAGGTTTCACTCTGTTTTCTCCTATATTGATAGATGTATTTGGAACTCTAAATCCAACACGGTTTGTGCTAGCTTCTTGAAACTTGACACAATAAAGTAGGTTCACGTTCTATCTCTATGTTTTGTTTCCTCTTGATGTAGCCCTAAGCAGTGACTGGCGAGAAACACTTTCATGGAAAGGGGTCTCCAAGCTTCCACAAATTACGAAACTACAGAAATCTCAGCAAATATTTTTTTCACCCAAACTGGATGATACTTTCAGGTAATGATCAGTACACTGAGGCGACTTGCTTCCCCAAATTTCGTTCTTCTATGGAAGCGTTCGTTTCCAGTAACACTTTGAATTTTTAGGTTTCACTCTGTTTTCTCCTATATTGATAGATGTATTTGGAACTCTAAATCCAACATGGTTTGTGCTAGCTTCTTGAAACTTGACACAATAAAGTAGGTTCACGTTCTATCTCTATGTTTTGTTTCCTCTTGATGTAGCCTAAGCAGTGATTGGCGAGAAACACTTTCATGGAAAGGGGTTGCCAAGCTTCCAAAAATTACGAAATTCCACAAATCTCAGCAAATATTTTTTCACCCAAACTGGATGATACTTTCAGGTAATGATCAGTACACTGAGGCGACTTGGTTCCCCAAATTTCGTTCTTCCATGTTGAAGCGTTCGTTTCCGGTAACAGTTTGAATTTTTAGGTTTCACTCTGTTTTCTCCTATATTGATAGATGTATTTGGAACTCTAAATCCAACACGGTTTGTGCTAGCTTCTTGAAACTTGACACAATAAAGTAGGTTCACGTTCTATCTCTATGTTTTGTTTCCTCTTGATGTAGCCCTAAGCAGTGACTGGCGAGAAACACTTTCATGGAAAGGGGTTGCCAAGCTTCCAAAAATTACGAAATTCCACAAATCTCAGCAAATATTTTTTCACCCAAACTGGATGATACTTTCAGGTAATGATCAGTACACTGAGGCGACTTGGTTCCCCAAATTTCGTTCTTCTATGTTGAATCGTTCGTTTCCGGTAACAGTTGGAATTTTTAGGTTTCACTCTGTTTTCTCCTATATTGATAGATGTATTTGGAACTCTAAATCCAACACGGTTTGTGCTAGCTTCTTGAAACTTGACACAATAAAGTAGGTTCACGTACTATCTCTATGTTTTGTTTCCTCTTGATATAGCCCTAAGCAGTGACTGGCGAGAAACACTTTCATGGAAAGGGATTGCCAAGCTTCCAAAAATTACGAAATTCCACAAATTTCAGCAAAGATTTTTTCACCCAAACTGGATGATACTTTCAGGTAATGATCAGTACACTGAGGCGACTTGGTTCCCCAAATTTCGTTCTTCTATGTTGAAGCGTTCGTTTCCTGTAACAGTTTGAATTTTTAGGTTTCACTCTGTTTTATCCTATATTGATAGATGTATTTGGAACTCTAAATCCAACACTGTTTGTGCTAGCTTCTTGAATCTTGACACAATAAAGTAGGTTCACGTTCTATCTCTATGTTTTGTTTCCTCTTGATGTAGCCCTAAGCAGTGACTGGCGAGAAACACTTTCATGGAAAGGGGTTGCCAAGCTTCCAAAAATTACGAATCTCCAGAAATCTCAGCAAATATTTTTTCACCCAAACTGGATGATACTTTCAGGTAATGATCAGTACACTGAGGCGACTTGGTTCCCCAAATTTCGTTCTTCTATGTTGAAGCGTTCGTTTCCAGTAACAGTTTGAATTTTTAGGTTTCACTCTGTTTTCTCCTATATTGATAGATGTATTTGGAACTCTATATCCAACACGGTTTGTGCTAGCTTCTTGAAAATTGACACAATAAAGTAGATTCACGTTCTATCTCTATGTTTTGTTTCCTCTTGATGTAGCCCTAAGCAGTGACTGGCGAGAAACACTTTCATGGAAAGGGGTTGCCAAGCTTCCAAAAATTACGAATCTACAGAAATCTCAGCAAATATTTTTTCACCCAAACGGGATGATACTTTCAGGTAATGATCAGTACACTAAGGCGACTTGGTTCCCCAAATTTCGTTCTTCTATGTTGAAGCGTTCGTTTCCAGTAACAGTTTGAATTTTTAGGTTTCACTCTGTTTTCTCCTATATTGATAGATGTATTTGGAATTCTGAATCCAACACGGTTTGTGCTAGCTTCTTGAAACTTGACACAATAAAGTAGGTTCACGTTCTATCTCTATGTTTTGTTTCCTCTTGATGTAGCCCTAAGCAGTGACTGGCGAGAAACACTTTCATGGAAAGGGGTTTCCAAGCTTCCAAAAATTACGAATATCCAGAAATCTCAGCAAATATTTTCTCACCCAAACTGGATGATACTTTCAGGTAATGATCAGTACACTGAGGCGACTTGGTTCCCCAATTTTCGTTCTTCTATGTTGAAGCGTTCGTTTCCAGTAACAGTTTGAATTTTTAGGTTTCACTCTGTTTTCTCCTATATTGATAGATGTATTTGGAACTCTAAATCCAACACGGTTTGTGCTAGCTTCTTGAAACTTGACACAATAAAGTAGGTTCACGTTCTATCTCTATGTTTTGTTTCCTCTTGATGTAGCCCTAAGCAGTGACTGGCGAGAAACACTTTCATGGAAAGGGGTCTCCAAGCTTCCACAAATTACGAAACTACAGAAATCTCAGCAAATATTTTTTTCACCCAAACTGGATGATACTTTCAGGTAATGATCAGTACACTGAGGCGACTTGCTTCCCCAAATTTCGTTCTTCTATGGAAGCGTTCGTTTCCAGTAACACTTTGAATTTTTAGGTTTCACTCTGTTTTCTCCTATATTGATAGATGTATTTGGAACTCTAAATCCAACATGGTTTGTGCTAGCTTCTTGAAACTTGACACAATAAAGTAGGTTCACGTTCTATCTCTATGTTTTGTTTCCTCTTGATGTAGCCTAAGCAGTGATTGGCGAGAAACACTTTCATGGAAAGGGGTTGCCAAGCTTCCAAAAATTACGAAATTCCACAAATCTCAGCAAATATTTTTTCACCCAAACTGGATGATACTTTCAGGTAATGATCAGTACACTGAGGCGACTTGGTTCCCCAAATTTCGTTCTTCCATGTTGAAGCTTTCGTTTCCGGTAACAGTTTGAATTTTTAGGTTTCACTCTGTTTTCTCCTATATTGATAGATGTATTTGGAACTCTAAATCCAACACGGTTTGTGCTAGCTTCTTGAAACTTGACACAATAAAGTAGGTTCACGTTCTATCTCTATGTTTTGTTTCCTCTTGATGTAGCCCTAAGCAGTGACTGGCGAGAAACACTTTCATGGAAAGGGGTTGCCAAGCTTCCAAAAATTACGAAATTCCACAAATCTCAGCAAATATTTTTTCACCCAAACTGGATGATACTTTCAGGTAATGATCAGTACACTGAGGCGACTTGGTTCCCCAAATTTCGTTCTTCTATGTTGAAGCGTTCGTTTCCGGTAACAGTTTGAATTTTTAGGTTTCACTCTGTTTTCTCCTATATTGATAGATGTATTTGGAACTCTAAATCCAACACGGTTTGTGCTACCTTCTTGAAACTTGACACAATAAAGTAGGTTCACGTTCTATCTCTATGTTTTGTTTCCTCTTGATGTAGCCCTAAGCAGTGACTGGCGAGAAACACTTTCATGGAAAGGGGTTGCCAAGCTTCCAAAAATTACGAATCGCCAAAAATCTCATCAAATATTTTTTCACCCAAACTGGATGATACTTTTAGGTAATGATCAGTACACTGAGGCGACTTGGTTCCCCAAATTTCGTTCTTCTATGTTGAAGCGTTCGTTTCCAGTAACATATTGAATTTTTAGGTTTCACTCTGTTTTCTCCTATATTGATAGATGTATTTGGAACTCTATATCCAACACGGTTTGTGCTAGCTTCTTGAAAATTGACACAACAAAGTAGATTCACGTTCTATCTCTATGTTTTGTTTCCTCTTGATGTAGCCCTAAGCACTGACTGGCGAGAAAGACTTTCATGGAAAGGGGTTGCCAAGCTTCCAAAAATTACGAATCTCCAGAAATCTCAGCAAATATTTTTTCACCCAAACTGCATGATACTTTCAGGTAATGATCAGTACACTGAGGCGACTTGGTTCCCCAAATTACGTTCTTCTATGTTGAAGCGTTCGTTTCCAGTAACAGTTTGAATTTTTAGGTTTCACTCTGTTTTCTCCTATATTGATAGATGTATTTGGAACTCTAAATCCAACACGGTTTGTGCTAGCTTCTTGAAACTTGACACAATAAAGTAGGTTCACGTTCTATCTCTATGTTTTGTTTCCTCTTGATGTAGCCCTAAGCAGTGACTGGCGAGAAACACTTTCATGGAAAGGGGTTGCCAAGCTTCCAAAAATTACGAAATTCCACAAATCTCAGCAAAGATTTTTTCACCCAAACTGGATGATACTTTCAGGTAATGATCAGTACACTGAGGCGACTTGGTTCCCCAATTTTCGTTCTTCTATGTTGAAGCGTTCGTTTCCGGTAACAGTTTGAATTTTTAGGTTTCACTCTGTTTTCTCCTATATTGATAGATGTATTTGGAACTCTAAATCCAACACGGTTTGTGCTAGCTTCTTGAAACTTGACACAATAAAGTAGGTTCACGTTCTATCTCTATGTTTTGTTTCCTCTTGATGTAGCCCTAAGCAGTGACTGGCGAGAAACACTTTCATGGAAAGGGGTTGCCAAGCTTCCAAAAATTACGAATCGCCAAAAATCTCATCAAATATTTTTTCACCCAAACTGGATGATACTTTTAGGTAATGATCAGTACACTGAGGCGACTTGGTTCCCCAAATTTCGTTCTTCTATGTTGAAGCGTTCGTTTCCAGTAACATATTGAATTTTTAGGTTTCACTCTGTTTTCTCCTATATTGATAGATGTATTTGGAACTCTATATCCAACACGGTTTGTGCTAGCTTCTTGAAAATTGAAACAACAAAGTAGATTCACGTTCTATCTCTATGTTTTGTTTCCTCTTGATGTAGCCCTAAGCACTGACTGGCGAGAAAGACTTTCATGGAAAGGGGTGGCCAAGCTTCCAAAAATTACGAATCTCCAGAAATCTCAGCAAATATTTTTTCACCCAAACTGCATGATACTTTCAGGTAATGATCAGTACACTGAGGCGACTTGGTTCCCCAAATTACGTTCTTCTATGTTGAAGCGTTCGTTTCCAGTAACAGTTTGAATTTTTAGGTTTCACTCTGTTTTCTCCTATATTGATAGATGTATTTGGAACTCTAAATCCAACACGGTTTGTGCTAGCTTCTTGAAACTTGACACAATAAAGTAGGTTCACGTTCTATCTCTATGTTTTGTTTCCTCTTGATGTAGCCCTAAGCAGTGACTGGCGAGAAACACTTTCATGGAAAGGGGTTGCCAAGCTTCCAAAAATTACGAATATCCAGAAATCTCAGCAAATATTTTTTCACCCAAACTGGATGATACTTTCAGGTAATGATCAGTACACTGAGGCGACTTGGTTCCCCAAATTTCGTTCTTCTATGTTGAAGCGTTCGTTTCCGGTAACAGTTTGAATTTTTAGGTTTCACTCTGTTTTCTCCTATATTGATAGATGTATTTGGAACTCTAAATCCAACACGGTTTGTGCTAGCTTCTTGAAACTTGACACAATAAAGTAGGTTCACGTTCTATCTCTATGTTTTGTTTCCTCTTGATGTAGCCCTAAGCAGTGACTGGCGAGAAACACTTTCATGGAAAGGGGTTGCCAAGCTTCCAAAAATTACGAATCTACAGAAATCTCAGCAAATATTTTTTCACCCAAACGGGATGATACTTTCAGGTAATGATCAGTACACTAAGGCGACTTGGTTCCCCAAATTTCGTTCTTCTATGTTGAAGCGTTCGTTTCCAGTAACAGTTTGAATTTTTAGGTTTCACTCTGTTTTCTCCTATATTGATAGATGTATTTGGAATTCTGAATCCAACACGGTTTGTGCTAGCTTCTTGAAACTTGACACAATAAAGTAGGTTCACGTTCTATCTCTATGTTTTGTTTCCTCTTGATGTAGCCCTAAGCAGTGACTGGCGAGAAACACTTTCATGGAAAGGGGTTTCCAAGCTTCCAAAAATTACGAATATCCAGAAATCTCAGCAAATATTTTCTCACCCAAACTGGATGATACTTTCAGGTAATGATCAGTACACTGAGGCGACTTGGTTCCCCAATTTTCGTTCTTCTATGTTGAAGCGTTCGTTTCCAGTAACAGTTTGAATTTTTAGGTTTCACTCTGTTTTCTCCTATATTGATAGATGTATTTGGAACTCTAAATCCAACACGGTTTGTGCTAGCTTCTTGAAACTTGACACAATAAAGTAGGTTCACGTTCTATCTCTATGTTTTGTTTCCTCTTGATGTAGCCCTAAGCAGTGACTGGCGAGAAACACTTTCATGGAAAGGGGTCTCCAAGCTTCCACAAATTACGAAACTACAGAAATCTCAGCAAATATTTTTTTCACCCAAACTGGATGATACTTTCAGGTAATGATCAGTACACTGAGGCGACTTGCTTCCCCAAATTTCGTTCTTCTATGGAAGCGTTCGTTTCCAGTAACACTTTGAATTTTTAGGTTTCACTCTGTTTTCTCCTATATTGATAGATGTATTTGGAACTCTAAATCCAACATGGTTTGTGCTAGCTTCTTGAAACTTGACACAATAAAGTAGGTTCACGTTCTATCTCTATGTTTTGTTTCCTCTTGATGTAGCCTAAGCAGTGATTGGCGAGAAACACTTTCATGGAAAGGGGTTGCCAAGCTTCCAAAAATTACGAAATTCCACAAATCTCAGCAAATATTTTTTCACCCAAACTGGATGATACTTTCAGGTAATGATCAGTACACTGAGGCGACTTGGTTCCCCAAATTTCGTTCTTCCATGTTGAAGCGTTCGTTTCCGGTAACAGTTTGAATTTTTAGGTTTCACTCTGTTTTCTCCTATATTGATAGATGTATTTGGAACTCTAAATCCAACACGGTTTGTGCTAGCTTCTTGAAACTTGACACAATAAAGTAGGTTCACGTTCTATCTCTATGTTTTGTTTCCTCTTGATGTAGCCCTAAGCAGTGACTGGCGAGAAACACTTTCATGGAAAGGGGTTGCCAAGCTTCCAAAAATTACGAAATTCCACAAATCTCAGCAAATATTTTTTCACCCAAACTGGATGATACTTTCAGGTAATGATCAGTACACTGAGGCGACTTGGTTCCCCAAATTTCGTTCTTCTATGTTGAATCGTTCGTTTCCGGTAACAGTTGGAATTTTTAGGTTTCACTCTGTTTTCTCCTATATTGATAGATGTATTTGGAACTCTAAATCCAACACGGTTTGTGCTAGCTTCTTGAAACTTGACACAATAAAGTAGGTTCACGTACTATCTCTATGTTTTGTTTCCTCTTGATATAGCCCTAAGCAGTGACTGGCGAGAAACACTTTCATGGAAAGGGATTGCCAAGCTTCCAAAAATTACGAAATTCCACAAATTTCAGCAAAGATTTTTTCACCCAAACTGGATGATACTTTCAGGTAATGATCAGTACACTGAGGCGACTTGGTTCCCCAAATTTCGTTCTTCTATGTTGAAGCGTTCGTTTCCTGTAACAGTTTGAATTTTTAGGTTTCACTCTGTTTTATCCTATATTGATAGATGTATTTGGAACTCTAAATCCAACACTGTTTGTGCTAGCTTCTTGAATCTTGACACAATAAAGTAGGTTCACGTTCTATCTCTATGTTTTGTTTCCTCTTGATGTAGCCCTAAGCAGTGACTGGCGAGAAACACTTTCATGGAAAGGGGTTGCCAAGCTTCCAAAAATTACGAATCTCCAGAAATCTCAGCAAATATTTTTTCACCCAAACTGGATGATACTTTCAGGTAATGATCAGTACACTGAGGCGACTTGGTTCCCCAAATTTCGTTCTTCTATGTTGAAGCGTTCGTTTCCAGTAACAGTTTGAATTTTTAGGTTTCACTCTGTTTTCTCCTATATTGATAGATGTATTTGGAACTCTATATCCAACACGGTTTGTGCTAGCTTCTTGAAAATTGACACAATAAAGTAGATTCACGTTCTATCTCTATGTTTTGTTTCCTCTTGATGTAGCCCTAAGCAGTGACTGGCGAGAAACACTTTCATGGAAAGGGGTTGCCAAGCTTCCAAAAATTACGAATCTACAGAAATCTCAGCAAATATTTTTTCACCCAAACGGGATGATACTTTCAGGTAATGATCAGTACACTAAGGCGACTTGGTTCCCCAAATTTCGTTCTTCTATGTTGAAGCGTTCGTTTCCAGTAACAGTTTGAATTTTTAGGTTTCACTCTGTTTTCTCCTATATTGATAGATGTATTTGGAATTCTGAATCCAACACGGTTTGTGCTAGCTTCTTGAAACTTGACACAATAAAGTAGGTTCACGTTCTATCTCTATGTTTTGTTTCCTCTTGATGTAGCCCTAAGCAGTGACTGGCGAGAAACACTTTCATGGAAAGGGGTTTCCAAGCTTCCAAAAATTACGAATATCCAGAAATCTCAGCAAATATTTTCTCACCCAAACTGGATGATACTTTCAGGTAATGATCAGTACACTGAGGCGACTTGGTTCCCCAATTTTCGTTCTTCTATGTTGAAGCGTTCGTTTCCAGTAACAGTTTGAATTTTTAGGTTTCACTCTGTTTTCTCCTATATTGATAGATGTATTTGGAACTCTAAATCCAACACGGTTTGTGCTAGCTTCTTGAAACTTGACACAATAAAGTAGGTTCACGTTCTATCTCTATGTTTTGTTTCCTCTTGATGTAGCCCTAAGCAGTGACTGGCGAGAAACACTTTCATGGAAAGGGGTCTCCAAGCTTCCACAAATTACGAAACTACAGAAATCTCAGCAAATATTTTTTTCACCCAAACTGGATGATACTTTCAGGTAATGATCAGTACACTGAGGCGACTTGCTTCCCCAAATTTCGTTCTTCTATGGAAGCGTTCGTTTCCAGTAACACTTTGAATTTTTAGGTTTCACTCTGTTTTCTCCTATATTGATAGATGTATTTGGAACTCTAAATCCAACATGGTTTGTGCTAGCTTCTTGAAACTTGACACAATAAAGTAGGTTCACGTTCTATCTCTATGTTTTGTTTCCTCTTGATGTAGCCTAAGCAGTGATTGGCGAGAAACACTTTCATGGAAAGGGGTTGCCAAGCTTCCAAAAATTACGAAATTCCACAAATCTCAGCAAATATTTTTTCACCCAAACTGGATGATACTTTCAGGTAATGATCAGTACACTGAGGCGACTTGGTTCCCCAAATTTCGTTCTTCCATGTTGAAGCTTTCGTTTCCGGTAACAGTTTGAATTTTTAGGTTTCACTCTGTTTTCTCCTATATTGATAGATGTATTTGGAACTCTAAATCCAACACGGTTTGTGCTAGCTTCTTGAAACTTGACACAATAAAGTAGGTTCACGTTCTATCTCTATGTTTTGTTTCCTCTTGATGTAGCCCTAAGCAGTGACTGGCGAGAAACACTTTCATGGAAAGGGGTTGCCAAGCTTCCAAAAATTACGAAATTCCACAAATCTCAGCAAATATTTTTTCACCCAAACTGGATGATACTTTCAGGTAATGATCAGTACACTGAGGCGACTTGGTTCCCCAAATTTCGTTCTTCTATGTTGAATCGTTCGTTTCCGGTAACAGTTGGAATTTTTAGGTTTCACTCTGTTTTCTCCTATATTGATAGATGTATTTGGAACTCTAAATCCAACACGGTTTGTGCTAGCTTCTTGAAACTTGACACAATAAAGTAGGTTCACGTACTATCTCTATGTTTTGTTTCCTCTTGATATAGCCCTAAGCAGTGACTGGCGAGAAACACTTTCATGGAAAGGGATTGCCAAGCTTCCAAAAATTACGAAATTCCACAAATTTCAGCAAAGATTTTTTCACCCAAACTGGATGATACTTTCAGGTAATGATCAGTACACTGAGGCGACTTGGTTCCCCAAATTTCGTTCTTCTATGTTGAAGCGTTCGTTTCCTGTAACAGTTTGAATTTTTAGGTTTCACTCTGTTTTATCCTATATTGATAGATGTATTTGGAACTCTAAATCCAACACTGTTTGTGCTAGCTTCTTGAATCTTGACACAATAAAGTAGGTTCACGTTCTATCTCTATGTTTTGTTTCCTCTTGATGTAGCCCTAAGCAGTGACTGGCGAGAAACACTTTCATGGAAAGGGGTTGCCAAGCTTCCAAAAATTACGAATCTCCAGAAATCTCAGCAAATATTTTTTCACCCAAACTGGATGATACTTTCAGGTAATGATCAGTACACTGAGGCGACTTGGTTCCCCAAATTTCGTTCTTCTATGTTGAAGCGTTCGTTTCCAGTAACAGTTTGAATTTTTAGGTTTCACTCTGTTTTCTCCTATATTGATAGATGTATTTGGAACTCTATATCCAACACGGTTTGTGCTAGCTTCTTGAAAATTGACACAATAAAGTAGATTCACGTTCTATCTCTATGTTTTGTTTCCTCTTGATGTAGCCCTAAGCAGTGACTGGCGAGAAAGACTTTCATGGAAAGGGGTTGCCAAGCTTCCAAAAATTACGAATCTCCAGAAATCTCAGCAAATATTTTTTCACCCAAACTGGATGATACTTTCAGGTAATGATCAGTACACTGAGGCGACTTGGTTCTCCAAATTTCGTTCTTCTATGTTGAAGCATTCGTTTCCAGTAACAGTTTGAATTTTTAGGTTTCACTCTGTTTTCTCCTATATTGATAGATGTATTTGGAACTCTAAATCCAACACGGTTTGTGCTAGCTTCTTGAAACTTGACACAATAAAGTAGGTTCACGTTCTATCTCTATGTTTTGTTTCCTCTTGATGTAGCCCTAAGCAGTGACTGGCGAGAAACACTTTCATGGAAAGGGGTTGCCAAGCTTCCAAAAATTACGAAATTCCACAAATCTCAGCAAAGATTTTTTCACCCAAACTGGATGATACTTTCAGGTAATGATCAGTACACTGAGGCGACTTGGTTCCCCAAATTTCGTTCTTCTATGTTGAAGCGTTCGTTTCCGGTAACAGTTTGAATTTTTAGGTTTCACTCTGTTTTCTCCTATATTGATAGATGTATTTGGAACTCTAAATCCAACACGGTTTGTGCTAGCTTCTTGAAACTTGACACAATAAAGTAGGTTCACGTTCTATCTCTATGTTTTGTTTCCTCTTGATGTAGCCCTAAGCAGTGACTGGCGAGAAACACTTTCAAGGAAAGGGGTTGCCAAGCTTCCAAAAATTACGAATCGCCAAAAATCTCATCAAATATTTTTTCACCCAAACTGGATGATACTTTTAGGTAATGATCAGTACACTGAGGCGACTTGGTTCCCCAAATTTCGTTCTTCTATGTTGAAGCGTTCGTTTCCAGTAACATATTGAATTTTTAGGTTTCACTCTGTTTTCTCCTATATTGATAGATGTATTTGGAACTCTATATCCAACACGGTTTGTGCTAGCTTCTTGAAAATTGACACAACAAAGTAGATTCACGTTCTATCTCTATGTTTTGTTTCCTCTTGATGTAGCCCTAAGCACTGACTGGCGAGAAAGACTTTCATGGAAAGGGGTTGCCAAGCTTCCAAAAATTACGAATCTCCAGAAATCTCAGCAAATATTTTTTCACCCAAACTGCATGATACTTTCAGGTAATGATCAGTACACTGAGGCGACTTGGTTCCCCAAATTTCGTTCTTCTATGTTGAAGCATTCGTTTCCAGTAACAGTTTGAATTTTTAGGTTTCACTCTGTTTTCTCCTATATTGATAGATGTATTTGGAACTCTAAATCCAACACGGTTTGTGCTAGCTTCTTGAAACTTGACACAATAAAGTAGGTTCACGTTCTATCTCTATGTTTTGTTTCCTCTTGATGTAGCCCTAAGCAGTGACTGGCGAGAAACACTTTCATGGAAAGGGGTTGCCAAGCTTCCAAAAATTACGAAATTCCACAAATCTCAGCAAAGATTTTTTCACCCAAACTGGATGATACTTTCAGGTAATGATCAGTACACTGAGGCGACTTGGTTCCCCAAATTTCGTTCTTCTATGTTGAAGCGTTCGTTTCCGGTAACAGTTTGAATTTTTAGGTTTCACTCTGTTTTCTCCTATATTGATAGATGTATTTGGAACTCTAAATCCAACACGGTTTGTGCTACCTTCTTGAAACTTGACACAATAAAGTAGGTTCACGTTCTATCTCTATGTTTTGTTTCCTCTTGATGTAGCCCTAAGCAGTGACTGGCGAGAAACACTTTCATGGAAAGGGGTTGCCAAGCTTCCAAAAATTACGAATCGCCAAAAATCTCATCAAATATTTTTTCACCCAAACTGGATGATACTTTTAGGTAATGATCAGTACACTGAGGCGACTTGGTTCCCCAAATTTCGTTCTTCTATGTTGAAGCGTTCGTTTCCAGTAACATATTGAATTTTTAGGTTTCACTCTGTTTTCTCCTATATTGATAGATGTATTTGGAACTCTATATCCAACACGGTTTGTGCTAGCTTCTTGAAAATTGACACAACAAAGTAGATTCACGTTCTATCTCTATGTTTTGTTTCCTCTTGATGTAGCCCTAAGCACTGACTGGCGAGAAAGACTTTCATGGAAAGGGGTTGCCAAGCTTCCAAAAATTACGAATCTCCAGAAATCTCAGCAAATATTTTTTCACCCAAACTGCATGATACTTTCAGGTAATGATCAGTACACTGAGGCGACTTGGTTCCCCAAATTACGTTCTTCTATGTTGAAGCGTTCGTTTCCAGTAACAGTTTGAATTTTTAGGTTTCACTCTGTTTTCTCCTATATTGATAGATGTATTTGGAACTCTAAATCCAACACGGTTTGTGCTAGCTTCTTGAAACTTGACACAATAAAGTAGGTTCACGTTCTATCTCTATGTTTTGTTTCCTCTTGATGTAGCCCTAAGCAGTGACTGGCGAGAAACACTTTCATGGAAAGGGGTTGCCAAGCTTCCAAAAATTACGAATATCCAGAAATCTCAGCAAATATTTTCTCACCCAAACTGGATGATACTTTCCGGTAATGATCAGTACACTGAGGGGACTTGGTTCCCCAAATTTCGTTCTTCTATGTTGAAGCGTTCGTTTCCAGTAACAGTTTGAATTTTTAGGTTTCACTCTGTTTTCTCCTATATTGATAGATGTATTTGGAACTCTAAATCCAACACGGTTTGTGCTAGCTTCTTGAAACTTGACACAATAAAGTAGGTTCACGTTCTATCTCTATGTTTTGTTTCCTCTTGATGTAGCCCTAAGCAGTGACTGGCGAGAAACACTTTCATGGAAAGGGGTTGCCAAGCTTCCAAAAATTACGAATCTCCAGAAATCTCAGCAAATATTTTTTCACCCAAACGGGATGATACTTTCAGGTAATGATCAGTACACTAAGGCGACTTGGTTCCCCAAATTTCGTTCTTCTATGTTGAAGCGTTCGTTTCCAGTAACAGTTTGAATTTTTAGGTTTCACTCTGTTTTCTCCTATATTGATAGATGTATTTGGAACTCTATATCCAACACGGTTTGTGCTAGCTTCTTGAAAATTGACACAATAAAGTAGGTTCACGTTCTATCTCTATGTTTTGTTTCCTCTTGATGTAGCCCTAAGCAGTGACTGGCGAGAAACACTTTCATGGAAAGGGGTTGCCAAGCTTCCAAAAATTACGAATCTCCAGAAATCTCAGCAAATATTTTTTCACCCAAACTGGATGATACTTCCAGGTAATGATCAGTACACTGAGGCGACTTGGTTCCCCAAATTTCGTTCTTCTTTGTTGAAGCATTCGTTTCCAGTAACAGTTTGAATTTTTAGGTTTCACTCTGTTTTCTCCTATATTGATAGATGTATTTGGAACTCTATATCCAACACGGTTTGTGCTAGCTTCTTGAAAATTGACACAATAAAGTAGGTTCACGGTCTATCTGTATGTTTTGTTTCCTCTTGATGTCGCCCTAAGCAGTGACTGGCGAGAAACACTTTCATGGAAAGGGGTTGCCAAGCTTCCAAAAATTACGAATCTCCAGAAATCTCAGCAAATATTTTTTCACCCAAACTGGATGATACTTTCAGGTAATAATCAGTACACTGAGTCGACTTGGTTCCCCAAATTACGTTCTTCTATGTTGAAGCGTTCGTTTCCAGTAACAGTTTGAATTTTTAGGTTTCACTCTGTTTTCTCCTATATTGATAGATGTATTTGGAACTCTAAATCCAACACGGTTTGTGCTAGCTTCTTGAAACTTGACACAATAAAGTAGGTTCACGTTCTATCTCAATGTTTTGTTTCCTCTTGATGTAGCCCTAAGCAGTGACTGGCGAGAAACACTTTCATGGAAAGGGGTCTCCAAGCTTCCACAAATTACGAAACTACAGAAATCTCAGCAAATATTTTTTTCACCCAAACTGGATGATACTTTCAGGTAATGATCAGTACACTGAGGCGACTTGCTTCCCCAAATTTCGTTCTTCTATGGAAGCGTTCGTTTCCAGTAACACTTTGAATTTTTAGGTTTCACTCTGTTTTCTCCTATATTGATAGATGTATTTGGAACTCTAAATCCAACATGGTTTGTGCTAGCTTCTTGAAACTTGACACAATAAAGTAGGTTCACGTTCTATCTCTATGTTTTGTTTCCTCTTGATGTAGCCCTAAGCAGTGATTGGCGAGAAACACTTTCATGGAAATGTGTTGCCAAGCTTCCAAAAATTACGAATCTCCAGAAATCTCAGCAAATATTTTTTCACCCAAACTGGATGATACTTTCAGGTAATGATCAGTACACTAAGGCGACTTGGTTCCCCAAATTTCGTTCTTCTATGATGAAGCGTTCGTTTCCGGTAACAGTTGGAATTTTTAGGTTTCACTCTGTTTTCTCCTATATTGATAGATGTATTTGGAACTCTAAATCCAACACGGTTTGTGCTAGCTTCTTGAAAATTGACACAATAAAGTAGATTCACGTTCTATCTCTATGTTTTCTTTCCTCTTGATGTAGCCCTAAGCAGTGACTGGCGAGAAAGACTTTCATGGAAAGGGGTTGCCAAGCTTCCAAAAATTATGAATCTCCAGAAATCTCAGCAAATATTTTTTCACCCAAACTGGATGATACTTTCAGGTAATGATCAGTACACTGAGGCGATTTGGTTCCCCAAATTTCGTTCTTCTATGTTGAAGCGTTCGTTTCCAGTAACAGTTTGAATTTTTAGGTTTCACTCTGTTTTCTCCTATATTGATAGATGTATTTGGAACTCTAAATCCAACACGGTTTGTGCTAGCTTCTTGAAACTTGACACAATAAAGTAGGTTCACGTTCTATCTCTATGTTTTGTTTCCTCTTGATGTAGCCCTAAGCAGTGACTGGCGAGAAACACTTTCATGGAAAGGGGTTGCCAAGCTTCCAAAAATTACGAATATCCAGAAATCTCAGCAAATATTTTCTCACCCAAACTGGATGATACTTTCAGGTAATGATCAGTACACTGAGGCGACTTGGTTCCCCAAATTACGTTCTTCTATGTTGAAGCGTTCGTTTCCAGTAACAGTTTGAATTTTTAGGTTTCACTCTGTTTTCTCCTATATTGATAGATGTATTTGGAACTCTAAATCCAACACGGTTTGTGCTAGCTTCTTGAAACTTGACACAATAAAGTAGGTTCACGTTCTATCTCTATGTTTTGTTTTATCTTGATGTAGCCCTAAGCAGTGACTGGCGAGAAACACTTTCATGGAAAGGGGTCTCCAAGCTTCCACAAATTACGAAACTACAGAAATCTCAGCAAATATTTTTTTCACCCAAACTGGATGATACTTTCAGGTAATGATCAGTACACTGAGGCGACTTGCTTCCCCAAATTTCGTTCTTCTATGGAAGCGTTCGTTTCCAGTAACACTTTGAATTTTTAGGTTTCACTCTGTTTTCTCCTATATTGATAGATGTATTTGGAACTCTAAATCCAACATGGTTTGTGCTAGCTTCTTGAAACTTGACACAATAAAGTAGGTTCACGTTCTATCTCTATGTTTTGTTTCCTCTTGATGTAGCCCTAAGCAGTGATTGGCGAGAAACACTTTCATGGAAATGTGTTGCCAAGCTTCCAAAAATTACGAATCTCCAGAAATCTCAGCAAATATTTTTTCACCCAAACTGGATGATACTTTCAGGTAATGATCAGTACACTAAGGCGACTTGGTTCCCCAAATTTCGTTCTTCTATGTTGAAGCGTTTGTTTCCGGTAACAGTTGGAATTTTTAGGTTTCACTCTGTTTTCTCCTATATTGATAGATGTATTTGGAACTCTAAATCCAACACGGTTTGTGCTAGCTTCTTGAAACTTGACACAATAAAGTAGGTTCACGTTCTATCTCTATGTTTTCTTTCCTCATGATATAGCCCTAAGCAGTGACTGGCGAGAAACACTTTCATGGAAAGGGGTTGCCAAGCTTCCAAAAATTACGAATCGCCAAAAATCTCATCAAATATTTTTTCACCCAAACTGGATGATACTTTCAGGTAATGATCAGTACACTGAGGCGACTTGGTTCCCCAAATTTCGTTCTTCTATGTTGAAGCGTTCGTTTCCAGTAACAGTTTGAATTTTTAGGTTTCATTCTGTTTTCTCCTATATTGATAGATGTATTTGGAACTCTATATCCAACACGGTTTGTGCTAGCTTCTTGAAAATTGACACAATAAAGTAGATTCACGTTCTATCTCTATGTTTTGTTTCCTCTTGATGTAGCCCTAAGCAGTGACTGGCGAGAAAGACTTTCATGGAAAGGGGTTGCCAAGCCTCCAAAAATTACGAATCTCCAGAAATCTCAGCAAATATTTTTTCACCCAAACTGGATGATACTTTCAGGTAATGATCAGTACACTGAGGCGACTTGGTTCCCCAAATTTCGTTCTTCTATGTTGAAGCGTTCGTTTCCAGTAACAGTTTGAATTTTTAGGTTTCACTCTGTTTTCTCCTATATTGATAGATGTATTTGGAACTCTAAATCCAACACGGTTTGTGCTAGCTTCTTGAAACTTGACACAATAAAGTAGGTTCACGTTCTATCTCTATGTTTTGTTTCCTCTTGATGTAGCCCTAAGCAGTGACTGGAGAGAAACACTTTCATGGAAAGGGGTTGCCAAGCTTCCAAAAATTACGAATATCCAGAAATCTCAGCAAATATTTTGTCACCCAAACTGGATGATACTTTCAGGTAATGATCAGTACACTGAGGCGACTTGGTTCCCCAAATTTCGTTCTTCTATGTTGAAGCGTTCGTTTCCAGTAACAGTTTGAATTTTTAGGTTTCACTCTGTTTTCTCCTATATTGATAGATGTATTTGGAACTCTAAATCCAACACGGTTTGTGCTAGCTTCTTGAAACTTGACACAATAAAGTAGGTTCACGTTCTATCTCTATGTTTTGTTTCCTCTTGATGTAGCCCTAAGCAGTGACTGGTGAGAAACACTTTCATGGAAAGGGGTCTCCAAGCTTCCACAAATTACGAAACTACAGAAATCTCAGCAAATATTTTTTTCACCCAAACTGGATGATACTTTCAGGTAATGATCAGTACACTGAGGCTACTTGCTTCCCCAAATTTCGTTCTTCTATGGAAGCGTTCGTTTCCAGTAACAGTTTGAATTTTTAGGTTTCACTCTGTTTTCTCCTATATTGATAGATGTATTTGGAACTCTAAATCCAACATGGTTTGTGCTAGCTTCTTGAAACTTGACACAATAAAGTAGGTTCACGTTCTATCTCTATGTTTTGTTTCCTCTTGATGTAGCCTAAGCAGTGATTGGCGAGAAACACTTTCATGGAAAGGGGTTGCCAAGCTTCCAAAAATTACGAAATTCCACAAATCTCAGCAAATATTTTTTCACCCAAACTGGATGATACTTTCAGGTAATGATCAGTACACTGAGGCGACTTGGTTCCCCAAATTTCGTTCTTCCATGTTGAAGCGTTCGTTTCCGGTAACAGTTTGAATTTTTAGGTTTCACTCTGTTTTCTCCTATATTGATAGATGTATTTGGAACTCTAAATCCAACACGGTTTGTGCTAGCTTCTTGAAACTTGACACAATAAAGTAGGTTCACGTTCTATCTCTATGTTTTGTTTCCTCTTGATGTAGCCCTAAGCAGTGACTGGCGAGAAACACTTTCATGGAAAGGGGTTGCCAAGCTTCCAAAAATTACGAAATTCCACAAATCTCAGCAAATATTTTTTCACCCAAACTGGATGATACTTTCAGGTAATGATCAGTACACTGAGGCGACTTGGTTCCCCAAATTTCGTTCTTCTATGTTGAAGCGTTCGTTTCCAGTAACAGTTTGAATTTTTAGGTTTCACTCTGTTTTCTCCTATATTGATAGATGTATTTGGAACTCTAAATCCAACACGGTTTGTGCTAGCTTCTTGAAACTTGACACAATAAAGTAGGTTCACGTTCTATCTCTATGTTTTGTTTCCTCTTGATGTAGCCCTAAGCAGTGACTGGAGAGAAACACTTTCATGGAAAGGGGTTGCCAAGCTTCCAAAAATTACGAATATCCAGAAATCTCAGCAAATATTTTCTCACCCAAACTGGATGATACTTTCAGGTAATGATCAGTACACTGAGGCGACTTGGTTCCCCAAATTTCGTTCTTCTATGTTGAAGCGTTCGTTTCCAGTAACATTTTGAATTTTTAGGTTTCACTCTGTTTTCTCCTATATTGATAGATGTATTTGGAACTCTAAATCCAACACGGTTTGTGCTAGCTTCTTGAAACTTGACACAATAAAGTAGGTTCACGTTCTATCTCTATGTTTTCTTTCCTCTTGATGTAGCCCTAAGCAGTGACTGGTGAGAAACACTTTCATGGAAAGGGGTCTCCAAGCTTCCACAAATTACGAAACTACAGAAATCTCAGCAAATATTTTTTTCACCCAAACTGGATGATACTTTCAGGTAATGATCAGTACACTGAGGCGACTTGCTTCCCCAAATTTCGTTCTTCTATGGAAGCGTTCGTTTCCAGTAACAGTTTGAATTTTTAGGTTTCACTCTGTTTTCTCCTATATTGATAGATGTATTTGGAACTCTAAATCCAACATGGTTTGTGCTAGCTTCTTGAAACTTGACACAATAAAGTAGGTTCACGTTCTATCTCTATGTTTTGTTTCCTCTTGATGTAGCCTAAGCAGTGATTGGCGAGAAACACTTTCATGGAAAGGGGTTGCCAAGCTTCCAAAAATTACGAAATTCCACAAATCTCAGCAAATATTTTTTCACCCAAACTGGATGATACTTTCAGGTAATGATCAGTACACTGAGGCGACTTGGTTCCCCAAATTTCGTTCTTCTATGTTGAAGCGTTCGTTTCCAGTAACAGTTTGAAATTTTAGGTTTCACTCTGTTTTCTCCTATATTGATAGATGTATTTGGAACTCTAAATCCAACACGGTTTGTGCTAGCTTCTTGAAACTTGACACAATAAAGTAGGTTCACGTTCTATCTCTATGTTGTGTTTCCTCTTGATGTAGCCCTAAGCAGTGACTGGAGAGAAACACTTTCATGGAAAGGGGTTGCCAAGCTTCCAAAAATTACGAATATCCAGAAATCTCAGCAAATATTTTCTCACCCAAACTGGATGATACTTTCAGGTAATGATCAGTACACTGAGGCGACTTGCTTCCCCAAATTTCGTTCTTCTATGTTGAAGCGTTCGTTTCCAGTAACAGTTTGAATTTTTAGGTTTCACTCTGTTTTCTCCTATATTGATAGATGTATTTGGAACTCTAAATCCAACACGGTTTGTGCTAGCTTCTTGAAACTTGACACAATAAAGTAGGTTCACGTTCTATCTCTATGTTTTGTTTCCTCTTGATGTAGCCCTAAGCAGTGACTGGCGAGAAACACTTTCATGGAAAGGGGTTGCCAAGCTTCCAAAAATTACGAATATCCAGAAATCTCAGCAAATATTTTCTCACCCAAACTGGATGATACTTTCAGGTAATGATCAGTACACTGAGGCGACTTGCTTCCCCAAATTTCGTTCTTCTATGTTGAAGCGTTCGTTTCCAGTAACAGTTTGAATTTTTAGGTTTCACTCTGTTTTCTCCTATATTGATAGATGTATTTGGAACTCTAAATCCAACACGGTTTGTGCTAGCTTCTTGAAACTTGACACAATAAAGTAGGTTCACGTTCTATCTCTATGTTTTGTTTCCTCTTGATGTAGCCCTAAGCAGTGACTGGTGAGAAACACTTTCATGGAAAGGGGTCTCCAAGCTTCCACAAATTGCGAAAATACAGAAATCTCAGCAAATATTTTTTTCACCCAAACTGGATGATACTTTCAGGTAATGATCAGTACACTGAGGCGACTTGCTTCCCCAAATTTCGTTCTTCTATGGAAGCGTTCGTTTCCAGTAACAGTTTGAATTTTTAGGTTTCACTCTGTTTTCTCCTATATTGATAGATGTATTTGGAACTCTAAATCCAACATGGTTTGTGCTAGCTTCTTGAAACTTGACACAATAAAGTAGGTTCACGTTCTATCTCTATGTTTTGTTTCCTCTTGATGTAGCCTAAGCAGTGATTGGCGAGAAACACTTTCATGGAAAGGGGTTGCCAAGCTTCCAAAAATTACGAAATTCCACAAATCTCAGCAAATATTTTTTCACCCAAACTGGATGATACTTTCAGGTAATGATCAGTACACTGAGGCGACTTGGTTCCCCAAATTTCGTTCTTCCATGTTGAAGCGTTCGTTTCCGGTAACAGTTTGAATTTTTAGGTTTCACTCTGTTTTCTCCTATATTGATAGATGTATTTGGAACTCTAAATCCAACACGGTTTGTGCTAGCTTCTTGAAACTTGACACAATAAAGTAGGTTCACGTTCTATCTCTATGTTTTGTTTCCTCTTGATGTAGCCCTAAGCAGTGACTGGCGAGAAACACTTTCATGGAAAGGGGTTGCCAAGCTTCCAAAAATTATGAAATTCCACAAATCTCAGCAAATATTTTTTCACCCAAACTGGATGATACTTTCAGGTAATGATCAGTACACTGAGGCGACTTGGTTCCCCAAATTTCGTTCTTCTATGTTGAAGCGTTCGTTTCCAGTAACAGTTTGAATTTTTAGGTTTCACTCTGTTTTCTCCTATATTGATAGATGTATTTGGAACTCTAAATCCAACACGGTTTGTGCTAACTTCTTGATACTTGACACAATAAAGTAGGTTCACGTTCTATCTCTATGTTTTCTTTCCTCTTGATGTAGCCCTAAGCAGTGACTGGAGAGAAACACTTTCATGGAAAGGGGTTGCCAAGCTTCCAAAAATTACGAATATCCAGAAATCTCAGCAAATATTTTCTCACCCAAACTGGATGATACTATCAGGTAATGATCAGTACACTGAGGCGACTTGGTTCCCCAAATTTCGTTCTTCTATGTTGAAGCGTTCGTTTCCAGTAACATTTTGAATTTTTAGGTTTCACTCTGTTTTCTCCTATATTGATAGATGTATTTGGAACTCTAAATCCAACACGGTTTGTGCTAGCTTCTTGAAACTTGACACAATAAAGTAGGTTCACGTTCTATCTCTATGTTTTGTTTCCTCTTGATGTAGCCCTAAGCAGTGACTGGTGAGAAACACTTTCATGGAAAGGGGTCTCCAAGCTTCCACAAATTACGAAACTACTGAAATCTCAGCAAATATTTTTTTCACCCAAACTGGATGATACTTTCAGGTAATGATCAGTACACTGAGGCGACTTGCTTCCCCAAATTTCGTTCTTCTATGGAAGCGTTCGTTTCCAGTAACACTTTGAATTTTTAGGTTTCACTCTGTTTTCTCCTATATTGATAGATGTATTTGGAACTCTAAATCCAACATGGTTTGTGCTAGCTTCTTGAAACTTGACACAATAAAGTAGGTTCACGTTCTATCTCTATGTTTTGTTTCCTCTTGATGTAGCCTAAGCAGTGATTGGCGAGAAACACTTTCATGGAAAGGGGTTGCCAAGCTTCCAAAAATTACGAAATTCCACAAATCTCAGCAAATATTTTTTCACCCAAACTGGATGATACTTTCAGGTAATGATCAGTACACTGAGGCGACTTGCTTCCCCAAATTTAGTTCTTCCATGTTGAAGCGTTCGTTTCCGGTAACAGTTTGAATTTTTAGGTTTCACTCTGTTTTCTCCTATATTGATAGATGTATTTGGAACTCTAAATCCAACACGGTTTGTGCTAGCTTCTTGAAACTTGACACAATAAAGTAGGTTCACGTTCTATCTCTATGTTTTGTTTCCTCTTGATGTAGCCCTAAGCAGTGACTGGCGAGAAACACTTTCATGGAAAGGGGTTGCCAAGCTTCCAAAAATTACGAAATTCCACAAATCTCAGCAAATATTTTTTCACCCAAACTGGATGATACTTTCAGGTAATGATCAGTACACTGAGGCGACTTGGTTCCCCAAATTTCGTTCTTCTATGTTGAAGCGTTCGTTTCCAGTAACAGTTTGAATTTTTAGGTTTCACTCTGTTTTCTCCTATATTGATAGATGTATTTGGAACTCTAAATCCAACACGGTTTGTGCTAGCTTCTTGAAACTTGACACAATAAAGTAGGTTCACGTTCTATCTCTATGTTTTCTTTCCTCTTGATGTAGCCCTAAGCAGTGACTGGCGAGAAACACTTTCATGGAAAGGGGTTGCCAAGCTTCCAAAAATTACGAATATCCAGAAATCTCAGCAAATATTTTCTCACCCAAACTGGATGATACTTTCAGGTAATGATCAGTACACTGAGGCGACTTGGTTCCCCAAATTTCGTTCTTCTATGTTGAAGCGTTCGTTTCCAGTAACATTTTGAATTTTTAGGTTTCACTCTGTTTTCTCCTATATTGATAGATGTATTTGGAACTCTAAATCCAACACGGTTTGTGCTAGCTTCTTGAAACTTGACACAATAAAGTAGGTTCACGTTCTATCTCTATGTTTTGTTTCCTCTTGATGTAGCCCTAAGCAGTGACTGGTGAGAAACACTTTCATGGAAAGGGGTCTCCAAGCTTCCACAAATTACGAAACTACAGAAATCTCAGCAAATATTTTTTTCACCCAAACTGGATGATACTTTCAGGTAATGATCAGTACACTGAGGCGACTTGCTTCCCCAAATTTCGTTCTTCTATGGAAGCGTTCGTTTCCAGTAACACTTTGAATTTTTAGGTTTCACTCTGTTTTCTCCTATATTGATAGATGTATTTGGAACTCTAAATCCAACATGGTTTGTGCTAGCTTCTTGAAACTTGACACAATAAAGTAGGTTCACGTTCTATCTCTATGTTTTGTTTCCTCTTGATGTAGCCTAAGCAGTGATTGGCGAGAAACACTTTAATGGAAAGGGGTTGCCAAGCTTCCAAAAATTACGAAATTCCACAAATCTCAGCAAAGATTTTTTCACCCAAACTGGATGATACTTTCAGGTAATGATCAGTACACTGAGGCGACTTGGTTCCCCAAATTTCGTTCTTCCATGTTGAAGCGTTCGTTTCCGGTAACAGTTTGAATTTTTAGGTTTCACTCTGTTTTCTCCTATATTGATAGATGTATTTGGAACTCTAAATCCAACACGGTTTGTGCTAGCTTCTTGAAACTTGACACAATAAAGTAGGTTCACGTTCTATCTCTATGTTTTGTTTCCTCTTGATGTAGCCCTAAGCAGTGACTGGCGAGAAACACTTTCATGGAAAGGGGTTGCCAAGCTTCCAAAAATTACGAAATTCCACAAATCTCAGCAAATATTTTTTCACCCAAACTGGATGATACTTTCAGGTAATGATCAGTACACTGAGGCGACTTGGTTCCCCAAATTTCGTTCTTCTATGTTGAAGCGTTCGTTTCCAGTAACAGTTTGAATTTTTAGGTTTCACTCTGTTTTCTCCTATATTGATAGATGTATTTGGAACTCTAAATCCAACACGGTTTGTGCTAGCTTCTTGAAACTTGACACAATAAAGTAGGTTCACGTTCTATCTCTATGTTTTGTTTCCTCTTGATGTAGCCTAAGCAGTGATTGGCGAGAAACACTTTCATGGAAAGGGGTTGCCAAGCTTCCAAAAATTACGAAATTCCACAAATCTCAGCAAATATTTTTTCACCCAAACTGGATGATACTTTCAGGTAATGATCAGTACACTGAGGCGACTTGGTTCCCCAAATTTCGTTCTTCCATGTTGAAGCGTTCGTTTCCGGTAACAGTTTGAATTTTTAGGTTTCACTCTGTTTTTTCCTATATTGATAGATGTATTTGGAACTCTAAATCCAACACGGTTTGTGCTAGCTTCTTGAAACTTGACACAATAAAGTAGGTTCACGTTCTATCTCTATGTTTTGTTTCCTCTTGATGTAGCCCTAAGCAGTGACTGGCGAGAAACACTTTCATGGAAAGGGGTTGCCAAGCTTCCAAAAATTATGAAATTCCACAAATCTCAGCAAATATTTTTTCACCCAAACTGGATGATACTTTCAGGTAATGATCAGTACACTGCGGCGACTTGGTTCCCCAAATTTCGTTCTTCTATGTTGAAGCGTTCGTTTCCAGTAACAGTTTGAAATTTTAGGTTTCACTCTGTTTTCTCCTATATTGATAGATGTATTTGGAACTCTAAATCCAACACGGTTTGTGCTAGCTTCTTGAAACTTGACACAATAAAGTAGGTTCACGTTCTATCTCTATGTTGTGTTTCCTCTTGATGTAGCCCTAAGCAGTGACTGGCGAGAAACACTTTCATGGAAAGGGGTTGCCAAGCTTCCAAAAATTACGAATATCCAGAAATCTCAGCAAATATTTTCTCACCCAAACTGGATGATACTTTCAGGTAATGATCAGTACACTGAGGCGACTTGCTTCCCCAAATTTCGTTCTTCTATGTTGAAGCGTTCGTTTCCAGTAACAGTTTGAATTTTTAGGTTTCACTCTGTTTTCTCCTATATTGATAGATGTATTTGGAACTCTAAATCCAACACGGTTTGTGCTAGCTTCTTGAAACTTGACACAATAAAGTAGGTTCACGTTCTATCTCTATGTTTTGTTTCCTCTTGATGTAGCCCTAAGCAGTGACTGGCGAGAAACACTTTCATGGAAAGGGGTTGCCAAGCTTCCAAAAATTACGAATATCCAGAAATCTCAGCAAATATTTTCTCACCCAAACTGGATGATACTTTCAGGTAATGATCAGTACACTGAGGCGACTTGCTTCCCCAAATTTCGTTCTTCTATGTTGAAGCGTTCGTTTCCAGTAACAGTTTGAATTTTTAGGTTTCACTCTGTTTTCTCCTATATTGATAGATGTATTTGGAACTCTAAATCCAACACGGTTTGTGCTAGCTTCTTGAAACTTGACACAATAAAGTAGGTTCACGTTCTATCTCTATGTTTTGTTTCCTCTTGATGTAGCCCTAAGCAGTGACTGGTGAGAAACACTTTCATGGAAAGGGGTCTCCAAGCTTCCACAAATTACGAAACTACTGAAATCTCAGCAAATATTTTTTTCACCCAAACTGGATGATACTTTCAGGTAATGATCAGTACACTGAGGCGACTTGCTTCCCCAAATTTCGTTCTTCTATGGAAGCGTTCGTTTCCAGTAACACTTTGAATTTTTAGGTTTCACTCTGTTTTCTCCTATATTGATAGATGTATTTGGAACTCTAAATCCAACATGGTTTGTGCTAGCTTCTTGAAACTTGACACAATAAAGTAGGTTCACGTTCTATCTCTATGTTTTGTTTCCTCTTGATGTAGCCTAAGCAGTGATTGGCGAGAAACACTTTCATGGAAAGGGGTTGCCAAGCTTCCAAAAATTACGAAATTCCACAAATCTCAGCAAATATTTTTTCACCCAAACTGGATGATACTTTCAGGTAATGATCAGTACACTGAGGCGACTTGCTTCCCCAAATTTAGTTCTTCCATGTTGAAGCGTTCGTTTCCGGTAACAGTTTGAATTTTTAGGTTTCACTCTGTTTTCTCCTATATTGATAGATGTATTTGGAACTCTAAATCCAACACGGTTTGTGCTAGCTTCTTGAAACTTGACACAATAAAGTAGGTTCACGTTCTATCTCTATGTTTTGTTTCCTCTTGATGTAGCCCTAAGCAGTGACTGGCGAGAAACACTTTCATGGAAAGGGGTTGCCAAGCTTCCAAAAATTACGAAATTCCACAAATCTCAGCAAATATTTTTTCACCCAAACTGGATGATACTTTCAGGTAATGATCAGTACACTGAGGCGACTTGGTTCCCCAAATTTCGTTCTTCTATGTTGAAGCGTTCGTTTCCAGTAACAGTTTGAATTTTTAGGTTTCACTCTGTTTTCTCCTATATTGATAGATGTATTTGGAACTCTAAATCCAACACGGTTTGTGCTAGCTTCTTGAAACTTGACACAATAAAGTAGGTTCACGTTCTATCTCTATGTTTTCTTTCCTCTTGATGTAGCCCTAAGCAGTGACTGGCGAGAAACACTTTCATGGAAAGGGGTTGCCAAGCTTCCAAAAATTACGAATATCCAGAAATCTCAGCAAATATTTTCTCACCCAAACTGGATGATACTTTCAGGTAATGATCAGTACACTGAGGCGACTTGGTTCCCCAAATTTCGTTCTTCTATGTTGAAGCGTTCGTTTCCAGTAACATTTTGAATTTTTAGGTTTCACTCTGTTTTCTCCTATATTGATAGATGTATTTGGAACTCTAAATCCAACACGGTTTGTGCTAGCTTCTTGAAACTTGACACAATAAAGTAGGTTCACGTTCTATCTCTATGTTTTGTTTCCTCTTGATGTAGCCCTAAGCAGTGACTGGTGAGAAACACTTTCATGGAAAGGGGTCTCCAAGCTTCCACAAATTACGAAACTACAGAAATCTCAGCAAATATTTTTTTCACCCAAACTGGATGATACTTTCAGGTAATGATCAGTACACTGAGGCGACTTGCTTCCCCAAATTTCGTTCTTCTATGGAAGCGTTCGTTTCCAGTAACACTTTGAATTTTTAGGTTTCACTCTGTTTTCTCCTATATTGATAGATGTATTTGGAACTCTAAATCCAACATGGTTTGTGCTAGCTTCTTGAAACTTGACACAATAAAGTAGGTTCACGTTCTATCTCTATGTTTTGTTTCCTCTTGATGTAGCCTAAGCAGTGATTGGCGAGAAACACTTTAATGGAAAGGGGTTGCCAAGCTTCCAAAAATTACGAAATTCCACAAATCTCAGCAAAGATTTTTTCACCCAAACTGGATGATACTTTCAGGTAATGATCAGTACACTGAGGCGACTTGGTTCCCCAAATTTCGTTCTTCCATGTTGAAGCGTTCGTTTCCGGTAACAGTTTGAATTTTTAGGTTTCACTCTGTTTTCTCCTATATTGATAGATGTATTTGGAACTCTAAATCCAACACGGTTTGTGCTAGCTTCTTGAAACTTGACACAATAAAGTAGGTTCACGTTCTATCTCTATGTTTTGTTTCCTCTTGATGTAGCCCTAAGCAGTGACTGGCGAGAAACACTTTCATGGAAAGGGGTTGCCAAGCTTCCAAAAATTACGAAATTCCACAAATCTCAGCAAATATTTTTTCACCCAAACTGGATGATACTTTCAGGTAATGATCAGTACACTGAGGCGACTTGGTTCCCCAAATTTCGTTCTTCTATGTTGAAGCGTTCGTTTCCAGTAACAGTTTGAATTTTTAGGTTTCACTCTGTTTTCTCCTATATTGATAGATGTATTTGGAACTCTAAATCCAACACGGTTTGTGCTAGCTTCTTGAAACTTGACACAATAAAGTAGGTTCACGTTCTATCTCTATGTTTTGTTTCCTCTTGATGTAGCCTAAGCAGTGATTGGCGAGAAACACTTTCATGGAAAGGGGTTGCCAAGCTTCCAAAAATTACGAAATTCCACAAATCTCAGCAAATATTTTTTCACCCAAACTGGATGATACTTTCAGGTAATGATCAGTACACTGAGGCGACTTGGTTCCCCAAATTTCGTTCTTCCATGTTGAAGCGTTCGTTTCCGGTAACAGTTTGAATTTTTAGGTTTCACTCTGTTTTTTCCTATATTGATAGATGTATTTGGAACTCTAAATCCAACACGGTTTGTGCTAGCTTCTTGAAACTTGACACAATAAAGTAGGTTCACGTTCTATCTCTATGTTTTGTTTCCTCTTGATGTAGCCCTAAGCAGTGACTGGCGAGAAACACTTTCATGGAAAGGGGTTGCCAAGCTTCCAAAAATTATGAAATTCCACAAATCTCAGCAAATATTTTTTCACCCAAACTGGATGATACTTTCAGGTAATGATCAGTACACTGCGGCGACTTGGTTCCCCAAATTTCGTTCTTCTATGTTGAAGCGTTCGTTTCCAGTAACAGTTTGAAATTTTAGGTTTCACTCTGTTTTCTCCTATATTGATAGATGTATTTGGAACTCTAAATCCAACACGGTTTGTGCTAGCTTCTTGAAACTTGACACAATAAAGTAGGTTCACGTTCTATCTCTATGTTGTGTTTCCTCTTGATGTAGCCCTAAGCAGTGACTGGCGAGAAACACTTTCATGGAAAGGGGTTGCCAAGCTTCCAAAAATTACGAATATCCAGAAATCTCAGCAAATATTTTCTCACCCAAACTGGATGATACTTTCAGGTAATGATCAGTACACTGAGGCGACTTGCTTCCCCAAATTTCGTTCTTCTATGTTGAAGCGTTCGTTTCCAGTAACAGTTTGAATTTTTAGGTTTCACTCTGTTTTCTCCTATATTGATAGATGTATTTGGAACTCTAAATCCAACACGGTTTGTGCTAGCTTCTTGAAACTTGACACAATAAAGTAGGTTCACGTTCTATCTCTATGTTTTGTTTCCTCTTGATGTAGCCCTAAGCAGTGACTGGCGAGAAACACTTTCATGGAAAGGGGTTGCCAAGCTTCCAAAAATTACGAATATCCAGAAATCTCAGCAAATATTTTCTCACCCAAACTGGATGATACTTTCAGGTAATGATCAGTACACTGAGGCGACTTGCTTCCCCAAATTTCGTTCTTCTATGTTGAAGCGTTCGTTTCCAGTAACAGTTTGAATTTTTAGGTTTCACTCTGTTTTCTCCTATATTGATAGATGTATTTGGAACTCTAAATCCAACACGGTTTGTGCTAGCTTCTTGAAACTTGACACAATAAAGTAGGTTCACGTTCTATCTCTATGTTTTGTTTCCTCTTGATGTAGCCCTAAGCAGTGACTGGTGAGAAACACTTTCATGGAAAGGGGTCTCCAAGCTTCCACAAATTGCGAAAATACAGAAATCTCAGCAAATATTTTTTTCACCCAAACTGGATGATACTTTCAGGTAATGATCAGTACACTGAGGCGACTTGCTTCCCCAAATTTCGTTCTTCTATGGAAGCGTTCGTTTCCAGTAACAGTTTGAATTTTTAGGTTTCACTCTGTTTTCTCCTATATTGATAGATGTATTTGGAACTCTAAATCCAACATGGTTTGTGCTAGCTTCTTGAAACTTGACACAATAAAGTAGGTTCACGTTCTATCTCTATGTTTTGTTTCCTCTTGATGTAGCCTAAGCAGTGATTGGCGAGAAACACTTTCATGGAAAGGGGTTGCCAAGCTTCCAAAAATTACGAAATTCCACAAATCTCAGCAAATATTTTTTCACCCAAACTGGATGATACTTTCAGGTAATGATCAGTACACTGAGGCGACTTGGTTCCCCAAATTTCGTTCTTCCATGTTGAAGCGTTCGTTTCCGGTAACAGTTTGAATTTTTAGGTTTCACTCTGTTTTCTCCTATATTGATAGATGTATTTGGAACTCTAAATCCAACACGGTTTGTGCTAGCTTCTTGAAACTTGACACAATAAAGTAGGTTCACGTTCTATCTCTATGTTTTGTTTCCTCTTGATGTAGCCCTAAGCAGTGACTGGCGAGAAACACTTTCATGGAAAGGGGTTGCCAAGCTTCCAAAAATTATGAAATTCCACAAATCTCAGCAAATATTTTTTCACCCAAACTGGATGATACTTTCAGGTAATGATCAGTACACTGAGGCGACTTGGTTCCCCAAATTTCGTTCTTCTATGTTGAAGCGTTCGTTTCCAGTAACAGTTTGAATTTTTAGGTTTCACTCTGTTTTCTCCTATATTGATAGATGTATTTGGAACTCTAAATCCAACACGGTTTGTGCTAGCTTCTTGAAACTTGACACAATAAAGTAGGTTCACGTTCTATCTCTATGTTTTCTTTCCTCTTGATGTAGCCCTAAGCAGTGACTGGAGAGAAACACTTTCATGGAAAGGGGTTGCCAAGCTTCCAAAAATTACGAATATCCAGAAATCTCAGCAAATATTTTCTCACCCAAACTGGATGATACTATCAGGTAATGATCAGTACACTGAGGCGACTTGGTTCCCCAAATTTCGTTCTTCTATGTTGAAGCGTTCGTTTCCAGTAACATTTTGAATTTTTAGGTTTCACTCTGTTTTCTCCTATATTGATAGATGTATTTGGAACTCTAAATCCAACACGGTTTGTGCTAGCTTCTTGAAACTTGACACAATAAAGTAGGTTCACGTTCTATCTCTATGTTTTGTTTCCTCTTGATGTAGCCCTAAGCAGTGACTGGTGAGAAACACTTTCATGGAAAGGGGTCTCCAAGCTTCCACAAATTACGAAACTACTGAAATCTCAGCAAATATTTTTTTCACCCAAACTGGATGATACTTTCAGGTAATGATCAGTACACTGAGGCGACTTGCTTCCCCAAATTTCGTTCTTCTATGGAAGCGTTCGTTTCCAGTAACACTTTGAATTTTTAGGTTTCACTCTGTTTTCTCCTATATTGATAGATGTATTTGGAACTCTAAATCCAACATGGTTTGTGCTAGCTTCTTGAAACTTGACACAATAAAGTAGGTTCACGTTCTATCTCTATGTTTTGTTTCCTCTTGATGTAGCCTAAGCAGTGATTGGCGAGAAACACTTTCATGGAAAGGGGTTGCCAAGCTTCCAAAAATTACGAAATTCCACAAATCTCAGCAAATATTTTTTCACCCAAACTGGATGATACTTTCAGGTAATGATCAGTACACTGAGGCGACTTGCTTCCCCAAATTTCGTTCTTCCATGTTGAAGCGTTCGTTTCCGGTAACAGTTTGAATTTTTAGGTTTCACTCTGTTTTCTCCTATATTGATAGATGTATTTGGAACTCTAAATCCAACACGGTTTGTGCTAGCTTCTTGAAACTTGACACAATAAAGTAGGTTCACGTTCTATCTCTATGTTTTGTTTCCTCTTGATGTAGCCCTAAGCAGTGACTGGCGAGAAACACTTTCATGGAAAGGGGTTGCCAAGCTTCCAAAAATTACGAAATTCCACAAATCTCAGCAAATATTTTTTCACCCAAACTGGATGATACTTTCAGGTAATGATCAGTACACTGAGGCGACTTGGTTCCCCAAATTTCGTTCTTCTATGTTGAAGCGTTCGTTTCCAGTAACAGTTTGAATTTTTAGGTTTCACTCTGTTTTCTCCTATATTGATAGATGTATTTGGAACTCTAAATCCAACACGGTTTGTGCTAGCTTCTTGAAACTTGACACAATAAAGTAGGTTCACGTTCTATCTCTATGTTTTCTTTCCTCTTGATGTAGCACTAAGCAGTGACTGGAGAGAAACACTTTCATGGAAAGGGGTTGCCAAGCTTCCAAAAATTACGAATATCCAGAAATCTCAGCAAATATTTTCTCACCCAAACTGGATGATACTTTCAGGTAATGATCAGTACACTGAGGCGACTTGGTTCCCCAAATTTCGTTCTTCTATGTTGAAGCGTTCGTTTCCAGTAACATTTTGAATTTTTAGGTTTCACTCTGTTTTCTCCTATATTGATAGATGTATTTGGAACTCTAAATCCAACACGGTTTGTGCTAGCTTCTTGAAACTTGACACAATAAAGTAGGTTCACGTTCTATCTCTATGTTTTGTTTCCTCTTGATGTAGCCCTAAGCAGTGACTGGTGAGAAACACTTTCATGGAAAGGGGTCTCCAAGCTTCCACAAATTACGAAACTACAGAAATCTCAGCAAATATTTTTTTCACCCAAACTGGATGATACTTTCAGGTAATGATCAGTACACTGAGGCGACTTGCTTCCCCAAATTTCGTTCTTCTATGGAAGCGTTCGTTTCCAGTAACACTTTGAATTTTTAGGTTTCACTCTGTTTTCTCCTATATTGATAGATGTATTTGGAACTCTAAATCCAACATGGTTTGTGCTAGCTTCTTGAAACTTGACACAATAAAGTAGGTTCACGTTCTATCTCTATGTTTTGTTTCCTCTTGATGTAGCCTAAGCAGTGATTGGCGAGAAACACTTTCATGGAAAGGGGTTGCCAAGCTTCCAAAAATTACGAAATTCCACAAATCTCAGCAAATATTTTTTCACCCAAACTGGATGATACTTTCAGGTAATGATCAGTACACTGAGGCGACTTGCTTCCCCAAATTTCGTTCTTCCATGTTGAAGCGTTCGTTTCCGGTAACAGTTTGAATTTTTAGGTTTCACTCTGTTTTCTCCTATATTGATAGATGTATTTGGAACTCTAAATCCAACACGGTTTGTGCTAGCTTCTTGAAACTTGACACAATAAAGTAGGTTCACGTTCTATCTCTATGTTTTGTTTCCTCTTGATGTAGCCCTAAGCAGTGACTGGCGAGAAACACTTTCATGGAAAGGGGTTGCCAAGCTTCCAAAAATTACGAAATTCCACAAATCTCAGCAAATATTTTTTCACCCAAACTGGATGATACTTTCAGGTAATGATCAGTACACTGAGGCGACTTGGTTCCCCAAATTTCGTTCTTCTATGTTGAAGCGTTCGTTTCCAGTAACAGTTTGAATTTTTAGGTTTCACTCTGTTTTCTCCTATATTGATAGATGTATTTGGAACTCTAAATCCAACACGGTTTGTGCTAGCTTCTTGAAACTTGACACAATAAAGTAGGTTCACGTTCTATCTCTATGTTTTGTTTCCTCTTGATGTAGCCTAAGCAGTGATTGGCGAGAAACACTTTCATGGAAAGGGGTTGCCAAGCTTCCAAAAATTACGAAATTCCACAAATCTCAGCAAATATTTTTTCACCCAAACTGGATGATACTTTCAGGTAATGATCAGTACACTGAGGCGACTTGGTTCCCCAAATTTCGTTCTTCCATGTTGAAGCGTTCGTTTCCGGTAACAGTTTGAATTTTTAGGTTTCACTCTGTTTTCTCCTATATTGATAGATGTATTTGGAACTCTAAATCCAACACGGTTTGTGCTAGCTTCTTGAAACTTGACACAATAAAGTAGGTTCACGTTCTATCTCTATGTTTTGTTTCCTCTTGATGTAGCCCTAAGCAGTGACTGGCGAGAAACACTTTCATGGAAAGGGGTTGCCAAGCTTCCAAAAATTATGAAATTCCACAAATCTCAGCAAATATTTTTTCACCCAAACTGGATGTTACTTTCAGGTAATGATCAGTACACTGCGGCGACTTGGTTCCCCAAATTTCGTTCTTCTATGTTGAAGCGTTCGTTTCCAGTAACAGTTTGAAATTTTAGGTTTCACTCTGTTTTCTCCTATATTGATAGATGTATTTGGAACTCTAAATCCAACACGGTTTGTGCTAGCTTCTTGAAACTTGACACAATAAAGTAGGTTCACGTTCTATCTCTATGTTTTGTTTCCTCTTGATGTAGCCCTAAGCAGTGACTGGTGAGAAACACTTTCATGGAAAGGGGTCTCCAAGCTTCCACAAATTGCGAAAATACAGAAATCTCAGCAAATATTTTTTTCACCCAAACTGGATGATACTTTCAGGTAATGATCAGTACACTGAGGCGACTTGCTTCCCCAAATTTCGTTCTTCTATGGAAGCGTTCGTTTCCAGTAACAGTTTGAATTTTTAGGTTTCACTCTGTTTTCTCCTATATTGATAGATGTATTTGGAACTCTAAATCCAACATGGTTTGTGCTAGCTTCTTGAAACTTGACACAATAAAGTAGGTTCACGTTCTATCTCTATGTTTTGTTTCCTCTTGATGTAGCCTAAGCAGTGATTGGCGAGAAACACTTTCATGGAAAGGGGTTGCCAAGCTTCCAAAAATTACGAAATTCCACAAATCTCAGCAAATATTTTTTCACCCAAACTGGATGATACTTTCAGGTAATGATCAGTACACTGAGGCGACTTGGTTCCCCAAATTTCGTTCTTCCATGTTGAAGCGTTCGTTTCCGGTAACAGTTTGAATTTTTAGGTTTCACTCTGTTTTCTCCTATATTGATAGATGTATTTGGAACTCTAAATCCAACACGGTTTGTGCTAGCTTCTTGAAACTTGACACAATAAAGTAGGTTCACGTTCTATCTCTATGTTTTGTTTCCTCTTGATGTAGCCCTAAGCAGTGACTGGCGAGAAACACTTTCATGGAAAGGGGTTGCCAAGCTTCCAAAAATTATGAAATTCCACAAATCTCAGCAAATATTTTTTCACCCAAACTGGATGATACTTTCAGGTAATGATCAGTACACTGAGGCGACTTGGTTCCCCAAATTTCGTTCTTCTATGTTGAAGCGTTCGTTTCCAGTAACAGTTTGAATTTTTAGGTTTCACTCTGTTTTCTCCTATATTGATAGATGTATTTGGAACTCTAAATCCAACACGGTTTGTGCTAGCTTCTTGAAACTTGACACAATAAAGTAGGTTCACGTTCTATCTCTATGTTTTCTTTCCTCTTGATGTAGCCCTAAGCAGTGACTGGAGAGAAACACTTTCATGGAAAGGGGTTGCCAAGCTTCCAAAAATTACGAATATCCAGAAATCTCAGCAAATATTTTCTCACCCAAACTGGATGATACTATCAGGTAATGATCAGTACACTGAGGCGACTTGGTTCCCCAAATTTCGTTCTTCTATGTTGAAGCGTTCGTTTCCAGTAACATTTTGAATTTTTAGGTTTCACTCTGTTTTCTCCTATATTGATAGATGTATTTGGAACTCTAAATCCAACACGGTTTGTGCTAGCTTCTTGAAACTTGACACAATAAAGTAGGTTCACGTTCTATCTCTATGTTTTGTTTCCTCTTGATGTAGCCCTAAGCAGTGACTGGTGAGAAACACTTTCATGGAAAGGGGTCTCCAAGCTTCCACAAATTACGAAACTACTGAAATCTCAGCAAATATTTTTTTCACCCAAACTGGATGATACTTTCAGGTAATGATCAGTACACTGAGGCGACTTGCTTCCCCAAATTTCGTTCTTCTATGGAAGCGTTCGTTTCCAGTAACACTTTGAATTTTTAGGTTTCACTCTGTTTTCTCCTATATTGATAGATGTATTTGGAACTCTAAATCCAACATGGTTTGTGCTAGCTTCTTGAAACTTGACACAATAAAGTAGGTTCACGTTCTATCTCTATGTTTTGTTTCCTCTTGATGTAGCCTAAGCAGTGATTGGCGAGAAACACTTTCATGGAAAGGGGTTGCCAAGCTTCCAAAAATTACGAAATTCCACAAATCTCAGCAAATATTTTTTCACCCAAACTGGATGATACTTTCAGGTAATGATCAGTACACTGAGGCGACTTGCTTCCCCAAATTTCGTTCTTCCATGTTGAAGCGTTCGTTTCCGGTAACAGTTTGAATTTTTAGGTTTCACTCTGTTTTCTCCTATATTGATAGATGTATTTGGAACTCTAAATCCAACACGGTTTGTGCTAGCTTCTTGAAACTTGACACAATAAAGTAGGTTCACGTTCTATCTCTATGTTTTGTTTCCTCTTGATGTAGCCCTAAGCAGTGACTGGCGAGAAACACTTTCATGGAAAGGGGTTGCCAAGCTTCCAAAAATTACGAAATTCCACAAATCTCAGCAAATATTTTTTCACCCAAACTGGATGATACTTTCAGGTAATGATCAGTACACTGAGGCGACTTGGTTCCCCAAATTTCGTTCTTCTATGTTGAAGCGTTCGTTTCCAGTAACAGTTTGAATTTTTAGGTTTCACTCTGTTTTCTCCTATATTGATAGATGTATTTGGAACTCTAAATCCAACACGGTTTGTGCTAGCTTCTTGAAACTTGACACAATAAAGTAGGTTCACGTTCTATCTCTATGTTTTCTTTCCTCTTGATGTAGCACTAAGCAGTGACTGGAGAGAAACACTTTCATGGAAAGGGGTTGCCAAGCTTCCAAAAATTACGAATATCCAGAAATCTCAGCAAATATTTTCTCACCCAAACTGGATGATACTTTCAGGTAATGATCAGTACACTGAGGCGACTTGGTTCCCCAAATTTCGTTCTTCTATGTTGAAGCGTTCGTTTCCAGTAACATTTTGAATTTTTAGGTTTCACTCTGTTTTCTCCTATATTGATAGATGTATTTGGAACTCTAAATCCAACACGGTTTGTGCTAGCTTCTTGAAACTTGACACAATAAAGTAGGTTCACGTTCTATCTCTATGTTTTGTTTCCTCTTGATGTAGCCCTAAGCAGTGACTGGTGAGAAACACTTTCATGGAAAGGGGTCTCCAAGCTTCCACAAATTACGAAACTACAGAAATCTCAGCAAATATTTTTTTCACCCAAACTGGATGATACTTTCAGGTAATGATCAGTACACTGAGGCGACTTGCTTCCCCAAATTTCGTTCTTCTATGGAAGCGTTCGTTTCCAGTAACACTTTGAATTTTTAGGTTTCACTCTGTTTTCTCCTATATTGATAGATGTATTTGGAACTCTAAATCCAACATGGTTTGTGCTAGCTTCTTGAAACTTGACACAATAAAGTAGGTTCACGTTCTATCTCTATGTTTTGTTTCCTCTTGATGTAGCCTAAGCAGTGATTGGCGAGAAACACTTTCATGGAAAGGGGTTGCCAAGCTTCCAAAAATTACGAAATTCCACAAATCTCAGCAAATATTTTTTCACCCAAACTGGATGATACTTTCAGGTAATGATCAGTACACTGAGGCGACTTGCTTCCCCAAATTTCGTTCTTCCATGTTGAAGCGTTCGTTTCCGGTAACAGTTTGAATTTTTAGGTTTCACTCTGTTTTCTCCTATATTGATAGATGTATTTGGAACTCTAAATCCAACACGGTTTGTGCTAGCTTCTTGAAACTTGACACAATAAAGTAGGTTCACGTTCTATCTCTATGTTTTGTTTCCTCTTGATGTAGCCCTAAGCAGTGACTGGCGAGAAACACTTTCATGGAAAGGGGTTGCCAAGCTTCCAAAAATTACGAAATTCCACAAATCTCAGCAAATATTTTTTCACCCAAACTGGATGATACTTTCAGGTAATGATCAGTACACTGAGGCGACTTGGTTCCCCAAATTTCGTTCTTCTATGTTGAAGCGTTCGTTTCCAGTAACAGTTTGAATTTTTAGGTTTCACTCTGTTTTCTCCTATATTGATAGATGTATTTGGAACTCTAAATCCAACACGGTTTGTGCTAGCTTCTTGAAACTTGACACAATAAAGTAGGTTCACGTTCTATCTCTATGTTTTGTTTCCTCTTGATGTAGCCTAAGCAGTGATTGGCGAGAAACACTTTCATGGAAAGGGGTTGCCAAGCTTCCAAAAATTACGAAATTCCACAAATCTCAGCAAATATTTTTTCACCCAAACTGGATGATACTTTCAGGTAATGATCAGTACACTGAGGCGACTTGGTTCCCCAAATTTCGTTCTTCCATGTTGAAGCGTTCGTTTCCGGTAACAGTTTGAATTTTTAGGTTTCACTCTGTTTTCTCCTATATTGATAGATGTATTTGGAACTCTAAATCCAACACGGTTTGTGCTAGCTTCTTGAAACTTGACACAATAAAGTAGGTTCACGTTCTATCTCTATGTTTTGTTTCCTCTTGATGTAGCCCTAAGCAGTGACTGGCGAGAAACACTTTCATGGAAAGGGGTTGCCAAGCTTCCAAAAATTATGAAATTCCACAAATCTCAGCAAATATTTTTTCACCCAAACTGGATGTTACTTTCAGGTAATGATCAGTACACTGCGGCGACTTGGTTCCCCAAATTTCGTTCTTCTATGTTGAAGCGTTCGTTTCCAGTAACAGTTTGAAATTTTAGGTTTCACTCTGTTTTCTCCTATATTGATAGATGTATTTGGAACTCTAAATCCAACACGGTTTGTGCTAGCTTCTTGAAACTTGACACAATAAAGTAGGTTCACGTTCTATCTCTATGTTGTGTTTCCTCTTGATGTAGCCCTAAGCAGTGACTGGCGAGAAACACTTTCATGGAAAGGGGTTGCCAAGCTTCCAAAAATTACGAATATCCAGAAATCTCAGCAAATATTTTCTCACCCAAACTGGATGATACTTTCAGGTAATGATCAGTACACTGAGGCGACTTGCTTCCCCAAATTTCGTTCTTCTATGTTGAAGCGTTCGTTTCCAGTAACAGTTTGAATTTTTAGGTTTCACTCTGTTTTCTCCTATATTGATAGATGTATTTGGAACTCTAAATCCAACACGGTTTGTGCTAGCTTCTTGAAACTTGACACAATAAAGTAGGTTCACGTTCTATCTCTATGTTTTGTTTCCTCTTGATGTAGCCCTAAGCAGTGACTGGCGAGAAACACTTTCATGGAAAGGGGTTGCCAAGCTTCCAAAAATTACGAATATCCAGAAATCTCAGCAAATATTTTCTCACCCAAACTAGATGATACTTTCAGGTAATGATCAGTACACTGAGGCGACTTGCTTCCCCAAATTTCGTTCTTCTATGTTGAAGCGTTCGTTTCCAGTAACAGTTTGAATTTTTAGGTTTCACTCTGTTTTCTCCTATATTGATAGATGTATTTGGAACTCTAAATCCAACACGGTTTGTGCTAGCTTCTTGAAACTTGACACAATAAAGTAGGTTCACGTTCTATCTCTATGTTTTGTTTCCTCTTGATGTAGCCCTAAGCAGTGACTGGTGAGAAACACTTTCATGGAAAGGGGTCTCCAAGCTTCCACAAATTGCGAAACTACAGAAATCTCAGCAAATATTTTTTTCACCCAAACTGGATGATACTTTCAGGTAATGATCAGTACACTGAGGCGACTTGCTTCCCCAAATTTCGTTCTTCTATGGAAGCGTTCGTTTCCAGTAACAGTTTGAATTTTTAGGTTTCACTCTGTTTTCTCCTATATTGATAGATGTATTTGGAACTCTAAATCCAACATGGTTTGTGCTAGCTTCTTGAAACTTGACACAATAAAGTAGGTTCACGTTCTATCTCTATGTTTTGTTTCCTCTTGATGTAGCCCTAAGCAGTGACTGGCGAGAAACACTTTCATGGAAAGGGGTTGCCAAGCTTCCAAAAATTACGAAATTCCACAAATCTCAGCAAATATTTTTTCACCCAAACTGGATGATACTTTCAGGTAATGATCAGTACACTGAGGCGACTTGGTTCCCCAAATTTCGTTCTTCTATGTTGAAGCGTTCGTTTCCAGTAACAGTTTGAATTTTTAGGTTTCACTCTGTTTTCTCCTATATTGATAGATGTATTTGGAACTCTAAATCCAACACGGTTTGTGCTAGCTTCTTGAAACTTGACACAATAAAGTAGGTTCACGTTCTATCTCTATGTTTTGTTTCCTCTTGATGTAGCCTAAGCAGTGATTGGCGAGAAACACTTTCATGGAAAGGGGTTGCCAAGCTTCCAAAAATTACGAAATTCCACAAATCTCAGCAAATATTTTTTCACCCAAACTGGATGATACTTTCAGGTAATGATCAGTACACTGAGGCGACTTGGTTCCCCAAATTTCGTTCTTCCATGTTGAAGCGTTCGTTTCCGGTAACAGTTTGAATTTTTAGGTTTCACTCTGTTTTCTCCTATATTGATAGATGTATTTGGAACTCTAAATCCAACACGGTTTGTGCTAGCTTCTTGAAACTTGACACAATAAAGTAGGTTCACGTTCTATCTCTATGTTTTGTTTCCTCTTGATGTAGCCCTAAGCAGTGACTGGCGAGAAACACTTTCATGGAAAGGGGTTGCCAAGCTTCCAAAAATTATGAAATTCCACAAATCTCAGCAAATATTTTTTCACCCAAACTGGATGTTACTTTCAGGTAATGATCAGTACACTGCGGCGACTTGGTTCCCCAAATTTCGTTCTTCTATGTTGAAGCGTTCGTTTCCAGTAACAGTTTGAAATTTTAGGTTTCACTCTGTTTTCTCCTATATTGATAGATGTATTTGGAACTCTAAATCCAACACGGTTTGTGCTAGCTTCTTGAAACTTGACACAATAAAGTAGGTTCACGTTCTATCTCTATGTTGTGTTTCCTCTTGATGTAGCCCTAAGCAGTGACTGGCGAGAAACACTTTCATGGAAAGGGGTTGCCAAGCTTCCAAAAATTACGAATATCCAGAAATCTCAGCAAATATTTTCTCACCCAAACTGGATGATACTTTCAGGTAATGATCAGTACACTGAGGCGACTTGCTTCCCCAAATTTCGTTCTTCTATGTTGAAGCGTTCGTTTCCAGTAACAGTTTGAATTTTTAGGTTTCACTCTGTTTTCTCCTATATTGATAGATGTATTTGGAACTCTAAATCCAACACGGTTTGTGCTAGCTTCTTGAAACTTGACACAATAAAGTAGGTTCACGTTCTATCTCTATGTTTTGTTTCCTCTTGATGTAGCCCTAAGCAGTGACTGGCGAGAAACACTTTCATGGAAAGGGGTTGCCAAGCTTCCAAAAATTACGAATATCCAGAAATCTCAGCAAATATTTTCTCACCCAAACTAGATGATACTTTCAGGTAATGATCAGTACACTGAGGCGACTTGCTTCCCCAAATTTCGTTCTTCTATGTTGAAGCGTTCGTTTCCAGTAACAGTTTGAATTTTTAGGTTTCACTCTGTTTTCTCCTATATTGATAGATGTATTTGGAACTCTAAATCCAACACGGTTTGTGCTAGCTTCTTGAAACTTGACACAATAAAGTAGGTTCACGTTCTATCTCTATGTTTTGTTTCCTCTTGATGTAGCCCTAAGCAGTGACTGGTGAGAAACACTTTCATGGAAAGGGGTCTCCAAGCTTCCACAAATTGCGAAACTACAGAAATCTCAGCAAATATTTTTTTCACCCAAACTGGATGATACTTTCAGGTAATGATCAGTACACTGAGGCGACTTGCTTCCCCAAATTTCGTTCTTCTATGGAAGCGTTCGTTTCCAGTAACAGTTTGAATTTTTAGGTTTCACTCTGTTTTCTCCTATATTGATAGATGTATTTGGAACTCTAAATCCAACATGGTTTGTGCTAGCTTCTTGAAACTTGACACAATAAAGTAGGTTCACGTTCTATCTCTATGTTTTGTTTCCTCTTGATGTAGCCTAAGCAGTGATTGGCGAGAAACACTTTCATGGAAAGGGGTTGCCAAGCTTCCAAAAATTACGAAATTCCACAAATCTCAGCAAATATTTTTTCACCCAAACTGGATGATACTTTCAGGTAATGATCAGTACACTGAGGCGACTTGGTTCCCCAAATTTCGTTCTTCCATGTTGAAGCGTTCGTTTCCGGTAACAGTTTGAATTTTTAGGTTTCACTCTGTTTTCTCCTATATTGATAGATGTATTTGGAACTCTAAATCCAACACGGTTTGTGCTAGCTTCTTGAAACTTGACACAATAAAGTAGGTTCACGTTCTATCTCTATGTTTTGTTTCCTCTTGATGTAGCCCTAAGCAGTGACTGGCGAGAAACACTTTCATGGAAAGGGGTTGCCAAGCTTCCAAAAATTATGAAATTCCACAAATCTCAGCAAATATTTTTTCACCCAAACTGGATGATACTTTCAGGTAATGATCAGTACACTGAGGCGACTTGGTTCCCCAAATTTCGTTCTTCTATGTTGAAGCGTTCGTTTCCAGTAACAGTTTGAATTTTTAGGTTTCACTCTGTTTTCTCCTATATTGATAGATGTATTTGGAACTCTAAATCCAACACGGTTTGTGCTAGCTTCTTGAAACTTGACACAATAAAGTAGGTTCACGTTCTATCTCTATGTTTTCTTTCCTCTTGATGTAGCCCTAAGCAGTGACTGGAGAGAAACACTTTCATGGAAAGGGGTTGCCAAGCTTCCAAAAATTACGAATATCCAGAAATCTCAGCAAATATTTTCTCACCCAAACTGGATGATACTATCAGGTAATGATCAGTACACTGAGGCGACTTGGTTACCCAAATTTCGTTCTTCTATGTTGAAGCGTTCGTTTCCAGTAACATTTTGAATTTTTAGGTTTCACTCTGTTTTCTCCTATATTGATAGATGTATTTGGAACTCTAAATCCAACACGGTTTGTGCTAGCTTCTTGAAACTTGACACAATAAAGTAGGTTCACGTTCTATCTCTATGTTTTGTTTCCTCTTGATGTAGCCCTAAGCAGTGACTGGTGAGAAACACTTTCATGGAAAGGGGTCTCCAAGCTTCCACAAATTACGAAACTACAGAAATCTCAGCAAATATTTTTTTCACCCAAACTGGATGATACTTTCAGGTAATGATCAGTACACTGAGGCGACTTGCTTCCCCAAATTTCGTTCTTCTATGGAAGCGTTCGTTTCCAGTAACACTTTGAATTTTTAGGTTTCACTCTGTTTTCTCCTATATTGATAGATGTATTTGGAACTCTAAATCCAACATGGTTTGTGCTAGCTTCTTGAAACTTGACACAATAAAGTAGGTTCACGTTCTATCTCTATGTTTTGTTTCCTCTTGATGTAGCCTAAGCAGTGATTGGCGAGAAACACTTTCATGGAAAGGGGTTGCCAAGCTTCCAAAAATTACGAAATTCCACAAATCTCAGCAAATATTTTTTCACCCAAACTGGATGATACTTTCAGGTAATGATCAGTACACTGAGGCGACTTGCTTCCCCAAATTTCGTTCTTCCATGTTGAAGCGTTCGTTTCCGGTAACAGTTTGAATTTTTAGGTTTCACTCTGTTTTCTCCTATATTGATAGATGTATTTGGAACTCTAAATCCAACACGGTTTGTGCTAGCTTCTTGAAACTTGACACAATAAAGTAGGTTCACGTTCTATCTCTATGTTTTGTTTCCTCTTGATGTAGCCCTAAGCAGTGACTGGCGAGAAACACTTTCATGGAAAGGGGTTGCCAAGCTTCCAAAAATTACGAAATTCCACAAATCTCAGCAAATATTTTTTCACCCAAACTGGATGATACTTTCAGGTAATGATCAGTACACTGAGGCGACTTGGTTCCCCAAATTTCGTTCTTCTATGTTGAAGCGTTCGTTTCCAGTAACAGTTTGAATTTTTAGGTTTCACTCTGTTTTCTCCTATATTGATAGATGTATTTGGAACTCTAAATCCAACACGGTTTGTGCTAGCTTCTTGAAACTTGACAAAATAAAGTAGGTTCACGTTCTATCTCTATGTTTTGTTTCCTCTTGATGTAGCCCTAAGCAGTGACTGGCGAGAAACACTTTCATGGAAAGGGGTTGCCAAGCTTCCAAAAATTACGAATATCCAGAAATCTCAGCAAATATTTTGTCACCCAAACTGGATGATACTTTCAGGTAATGATCAGTACACTGAGGCGACTTGCTTCCCCAAATTTCGTTCTTCTATGTTGAAGCGTTCGTTTCCAGTAACAGTTTGAATTTTTAGGTTTCACTCTGTTTTCTCCTATATTGATAGATGTATTTGGAACTCTAAATCCAACACGGTTTGTGCTAGCTTCTTGAAACTTGACACAATAAAGTAGGTTCACGTTCTATCTCTATGTTTTGTTTCCTCTTGATGTAGCCCTAAGCAGTGACTGGCGAGAAACACTTTCATGGAAAGGGGTTGCCAAGCTTCCAAAAATTACGAATATCCAGAAATCTCAGCAAATATTTTCTCACCCAAACTGGATGATACTTTCAGGTAATGATCAGTACACTGAGGCGACTTGCTTCCCCAAATTTCGTTCTTCTATGTTGAAGCGTTCGTTTCCAGTAACAGTTTGAATTTTTAGGTTTCACTCTGTTTTCTCCTATATTGATAGATGTATTTGGAACTCTAAATCCAACACGGTTTGTGCTAGCTTCTTGAAACTTGACACAATAAAGTAGGTTCACGTTCTATCTCTATGTTTTGTTTCCTCTTGATGTAGCCCTAAGCAGTGACTGGCGAGAAACACTTTCATGGAAAGGGGTCTCCAAGCTTCCACAAATTACGAAACTACAGAAATCTCAGCAAATATTTTTTTCACCCAAACTGGATGATACTTTCAGGTAATGATCAGTACACTGAGGCGACTTGCTTCCCCAAATTTCGTTCTTCTATGGAAGCGTTCGTTTCCAGTAACACTTTGAATTTTTAGGTTTCACTCTGTTTTCTCCTATATTGATAGATGTATTTGGAACTCTAAATCTAACACGGTTTGTGCTAGCTTCTTGAAACTTGACACAATAAAGTAGGTTCACGTTCTATCTCTATGTTTTGTTTCCTCTTGATGTAGCCCTAAGCAGTGACTGGCGAGAAACACTTTCATGGAAAGGGGTTGCCAAGCTTCCAAAAATTACGAATCGCCAAAAATCTCATCAAATATTTTTTCACCCAAACTGGATGATACTTTTAGGTAATGATCAGTACACTGAGGCGACTTGGTTCCCCAAATTTCGTTCTTCTATGTTGAAGCGTTCGTTTCCAGTAACATATTGAATTTTTAGGTTTCACTCTGTTTTCTCCTATATCGATAGATGTATTTGGAACTCTATATCCAACACGGTTTGTGCTAGCTTCTTGAAAATTGACACAACAAAGTAGATTCACGTTCTATCTCTATGTTTTGTTTCCTCTTGATGTAGCCCTAAGCACTGACTGGCGAGAAACACTTTCATGGAAAGGGGTTGCCAAGCTTCCAAAAATTACGAATCTCCAGAAATCTCAGCAAATATTTTTTCACCCAAACTGCATGATACTTTCAGGTAATGATCAGTACACTGAGGCGACTTGGTTCCCCAAATTACGTTCTTCTATGTTGAAGCGTTCGTTTCCAGTAACAGTTTGAATTTTTAGGTTTCACTCTGTTTTCTCCTATATTGATAGATGTATTTGGAACTCTAAATCCAACACGGTTTGTGCTAGCTTCTTGAAACTTGACACAATAAAGTAGGTTCACGTTCTATCTCTATGTTTTGTTTCCTCTTGATGTAGCCCTAAGTAGTGACTGGCGAGAAACACTTTCATGGAAAGGGGTTGCCAAGCTTCCAAAAATTACGAATATCCAGAAATCTCAGCAAATATTTTCTCACCCAAACTGGATGATACTTTCAGGTAATGATCAGTACACTGAGGCGACTTGGTTCCCCAAATTTCGTTCTTCTATGTTGAAGCGTTCGTTTCCAGTAACAGTTTGAATTTTTAGGTTTCACTCTGTTTTCTCCTATATTGATAGATGTATTTGGAACTCTAAATCCAACACGGTTTGTGCTAGCTTCTTGAAACTTGACACAATAAAGTAGGTTCACGTTCTATCTCTATGTTTTGTTTCCTCTTGATGTAGCCCTAAGCAGTGACTGGCGAGAAACACTTTCATGGAAAGGGGTTGCCAAGCTTCCAAAAATTACGAATCTCCAGAAATCTCAGCAAATATTTTTTCACCCAAACTGGATGATACTTCCAGGTAATGATCAGTACACTGAGGCGACTTGGTTCCCCAAATTTCGTTCTTCTTTGTTGAAGCGTTCGTTTCCAGTAACAGTTTGAATTTTTAGGTTTCACTCTGTTTTCTCCTATATTGATAGATGTATTTGGAACTTTATATCCAACACGGTTTGTGCTAGCTTCTTGAAAATTGACACAATAAAGTAGGTTCACGGTCTATCTGTATGTTTTGTTTCCTCTTGATGTCGCCCTAAGCAGTGACTGGCGAGAAACACTTTCATGGAAAGGGGTTGCCAAGCTTCCAAAAATTACGAATCTCCAGAAATCTCAGCAAATATTTTTTCACCCAAACTGGATGATACTTTCAGGTAATGATCAGTACACTGAGTCGACTTGGTTCCCCAAATTACGTTCTTCTATGTTGAAGCGTTCGTTTCCAGTAACAGTTTGAATTTTTAGGTTTCACTCTGTTTTCTCCTATATTGATAGATGTATTTGGAACTCTAAATCCAACACGGTTTGTGCTAGCTTCTTGAAACTTGACACAATAAAGTAGGTTCACGTTCTATCTCAATGTTTTGTTTCCTCTTGATGTAGCCCTAAGCAGTGACTGGCGAGAAACACTTTCATGGAAAGGGGTCTCCAAGCTTCCACAAATTACGAAACTACAGAAATCTCAGCAAATATTTTTTTCACCCAAACTGGATGATACTTTCAGGTAATGATCAGTACACTGAGGCGACTTGCTTCCCCAAATTTCGTTCTTCTATGGAAGCGTTCGTTTCCAGTAACACTTTGAATTTTTAGGTTTCACTCTGTTTTCTCCTATATTGATAGATGTATTTGGAACTCTAAATCCAACATGGTTTGTGCTAGCTTCTTGAAACTTGACACAATAAAGTAGGTTCACGTTCTATCTCTATGTTTTGTTTCCTCTTGATGTAGCCCTAAGCAGTGATTGGCGAGAAACACTTTCATGGAAATGTGTTGCCAAGCTTCCAAAAATTACGAATCTCCAGAAATCTCAGCAAATATTTTTTCACCCAAACTGGATGATACTTTCAGGTAATGATCAGTACACTAAGGCGACTTGGTTCCCCAAATTTCGTTCTTCTATGTTGAAGCGTTCGTTTCCGGTAACAGTTGGAATTTTTAGGTTTCACTCTGTTTTCTCCTATATTGATAGATGTATTTGGAACTCTAAATCCAACACGGTTTGTGCTAGCTTCTTGAAAATTGACACAATAAAGTAGATTCACGTTCTATCTCTATGTTTTGTTTCCTCTTGATGTAGCCCTAAGCAGTGACTGGCGAGAAAGACTTTCATGGAAAGGGGTTGCCAACCTTCCAAAAATTATGAATCTCCAGAAATCTCAGCAAATATTTTTTCACCCAAACTGCATGATACTTTCAGGTAATGATCAGTACACTGAGGCGACTTGCTTCCCCAAATTTCGTTCTTCTATGTTGAAGCGTTCGTTTCCAGTAACAGTTTGAATTTTTAGGTTTCACTCTGTTTTCTCCTATATTGATAGATGTATTTGGAACTCTAAATCCAACACGGTTTGTGCTAGCTTCTTGAAACTTGACACAATAAAGTAGGTTCACGTTCTATCTCTATGTTTTGTTTCCTCTTGATGTAGCCCTAAGCAGTGACTGGCGAGAAACACTTTCATGGAAAGGGGTCTCCAAGCTTCCACAAATTACGAAACTACAGAAATCTCAGCAAATATTTTTTTCACCCAAACTGGATGATACTTTCAGGTAATGATCAGTACACTGAGGCGACTTGCTTCCCCAAATTTCGTTCTTCTATGGAAGCGTTCGTTTCCAGTAACACTTTGAATTTTTAGGTTTCACTCTGTTTTCTCCTATATTGATAGATGTATTTGGAACTCTAAATCTAACACGGTTTGTGCTAGCTTCTTGAAACTTGACACAATAAAGTAGGTTCACGTTCTATCTCTATGTTTTGTTTCCTCTTGATGTAGCCCTAAGCAGTGACTGGCGAGAAACACTTTCATGGAAAGGGGTTGCCAAGCTTCCAAAAATTACGAATCGCCAAAAATCTCATCAAATATTTTTTCACCCAAACTGGATGATACTTTTAGGTAATGATCAGTACACTGAGGCGACTTGGTTCCCCAAATTTCGTTCTTCTATGTTGAAGCGTTCGTTTCCAGTAACATATTGAATTTTTAGGTTTCACTCTGTTTTCTCCTATATCGATAGATGTATTTGGAACTCTATATCCAACACGGTTTGTGCTAGCTTCTTGAAAATTGACACAACAAAGTAGATTCACGTTCTATCTCTATGTTTTGTTTCCTCTTGATGTAGCCCTAAGCACTGACTGGCGAGAAACACTTTCATGGAAAGGGGTTGCCAAGCTTCCAAAAATTACGAATCTCCAGAAATCTCAGCAAATATTTTTTCACCCAAACTGCATGATACTTTCAGGTAATGATCAGTACACTGAGGCGACTTGGTTCCCCAAATTACGTTCTTCTATGTTGAAGCGTTCGTTTCCAGTAACAGTTTGAATTTTTAGGTTTCACTCTGTTTTCTCCTATATTGATAGATGTATTTGGAACTCTAAATCCAACACGGTTTGTGCTAGCTTCTTGAAACTTGACACAATAAAGTAGGTTCACGTTCTATCTCTATGTTTTGTTTCCTCTTGATGTAGCCCTAAGTAGTGACTGGCGAGAAACACTTTCATGGAAAGGGGTTGCCAAGCTTCCAAAAATTACGAATATCCAGAAATCTCAGCAAATATTTTCTCACCCAAACTGGATGATACTTTCAGGTAATGATCAGTACACTGAGGCGACTTGGTTCCCCAAATTTCGTTCTTCTATGTTGAAGCGTTCGTTTCCAGTAACAGTTTGAATTTTTAGGTTTCACTCTGTTTTCTCCTATATTGATAGATGTATTTGGAACTCTAAATCCAACACGGTTTGTGCTAGCTTCTTGAAACTTGACACAATAAAGTAGGTTCACGTTCTATCTCTATGTTTTGTTTCCTCTTGATGTAGCCCTAAGCAGTGACTGGCGAGAAACACTTTCATGGAAAGGGGTTGCCAAGCTTCCAAAAATTACGAATCTCCAGAAATCTCAGCAAATATTTTTTCACCCAAACTGGATGATACTTCCAGGTAATGATCAGTACACTGAGGCGACTTGGTTCCCCAAATTTCGTTCTTCTTTGTTGAAGCGTTCGTTTCCAGTAACAGTTTGAATTTTTAGGTTTCACTCTGTTTTCTCCTATATTGATAGATGTATTTGGAACTTTATATCCAACACGGTTTGTGCTAGCTTCTTGAAAATTGACACAATAAAGTAGGTTCACGGTCTATCTGTATGTTTTGTTTCCTCTTGATGTCGCCCTAAGCAGTGACTGGCGAGAAACACTTTCATGGAAAGGGGTTGCCAAGCTTCCAAAAATTACGAATCTCCAGAAATCTCAGCAAATATTTTTTCACCCAAACTGGATGATACTTTCAGGTAATGATCAGTACACTGAGTCGACTTGGTTCCCCAAATTACGTTCTTCTATGTTGAAGCGTTCGTTTCCAGTAACAGTTTGAATTTTTAGGTTTCACTCTGTTTTCTCCTATATTGATAGATGTATTTGGAACTCTAAATCCAACACGGTTTGTGCTAGCTTCTTGAAACTTGACACAATAAAGTAGGTTCACGTTCTATCTCAATGTTTTGTTTCCTCTTGATGTAGCCCTAAGCAGTGACTGGCGAGAAACACTTTCATGGAAAGGGGTCTCCAAGCTTCCACAAATTACGAAACTACAGAAATCTCAGCAAATATTTTTTTCACCCAAACTGGATGATACTTTCAGGTAATGATCAGTACACTGAGGCGACTTGCTTCCCCAAATTTCGTTCTTCTATGGAAGCGTTCGTTTCCAGTAACACTTTGAATTTTTAGGTTTCACTCTGTTTTCTCCTATATTGATAGATGTATTTGGAACTCTAAATCCAACATGGTTTGTGCTAGCTTCTTGAAACTTGACACAATAAAGTAGGTTCACGTTCTATCTCTATGTTTTGTTTCCTCTTGATGTAGCCCTAAGCAGTGATTGGCGAGAAACACTTTCATGGAAATGTGTTGCCAAGCTTCCAAAAATTACGAATCTCCAGAAATCTCAGCAAATATTTTTTCACCCAAACTGGATGATACTTTCAGGTAATGATCAGTACACTAAGGCGACTTGGTTCCCCAAATTTCGTTCTTCTATGTTGAAGCGTTCGTTTCCGGTAACAGTTGGAATTTTTAGGTTTCACTCTGTTTTCTCCTATATTGATAGATGTATTTGGAACTCTAAATCCAACACGGTTTGTGCTAGCTTCTTGAAAATTGACACAATAAAGTAGATTCACGTTCTATCTCTATGTTTTGTTTCCTCTTGATGTAGCCCTAAGCAGTGACTGGCGAGAAAGACTTTCATGGAAAGGGGTTGCCAACCTTCCAAAAATTATGAATCTCCAGAAATCTCAGCAAATATTTTTTCACCCAAACTGCATGATACTTTCAGGTAATGATCAGTACACTGAGGCGATTTGGTTCCCCAAATTTCGTTCTTCTATGTTGAAGCGTTCGTTTCCAGTAACAGTTTGAATTTTTAGGTTTCACTCTGTTTTCTCCTATATTGATAGATGTATTTGGAACTCTAAATCCAACACGGTTTGTGCTAGCTTCTTGAAACTTGACACAATAAAGTAGGTTCACGTTCTATCTCTATGTTTTGTTTCCTCTTGATGTAGCCCTAAGCAGTGACTGGCGAGAAAGACTTTCATGGAAAGGGGTTGCCAAGCTTCCAAAAATTACGAATATCCAGAAATCTCAGCAAATATTTTCTCACCCAAACTGGATGATACTTTCAGGTAATGATCAGTACACTGAGGCGACTTGGTTCCCCAAATTACGTTCTTCTATGTTGAAGCGTTCGTTTCCAGTAACAGTTTGAATTTTTAGGTTTCACTCTGTTTTCTCCTATATTGATAGATGTATTTGGAACTCTAAATCCAACACGGTTTGTGCTAGCTTCTTGAAACTTGACACAATAAAGTAGGTTCACGTTCTATCTCTATGTTTTGTTTCCTCTTGATGTAGCCCTAAGCAGTGACTGGCAAGAAACACTTTCATGGAAAGGGGTCTCCAAGCTTCCACAAATTACGAAACTACAGAAATCTCAGCAAATATTTTTTTCATCCAAACTGGATGATACTTTCAGGTAATGATCAGTACACTGAGGCGACTTGCTTCCCCAAATTTCGTTCTTCTATGGAAGCGTTCGTTTCCAGTAACACTTTGAATTTTTAGGTTTCACTCTGTTTTCTCCTATATTGATAGATGTATTTGGAACTCTAAATCCAACATGGTTTGTGCTAGCTTCTTGAAACTTGACACAATAAAGTAGGTTCACGTTCTATCTCTATGTTTTGTTTCCTCTTGATGTAGCCCTAAGCAGTGATTGGCGAGAAACACTTTCATGGAAATGTGTTGCCAAGCTTCCAAAAATTACGAATCTCCAGAAATCTCAGCAAATATTTTTTCACCCAAACTGGATGATACTTTCAGGTAATGATCAGTACACTAAGGCGACTTGGTTCCCCAAATTTCGTTCTTCTATGTTGAAGCGTTTGTTTCCGGTAACAGTTGGAATTTTTAGGTTTCACTCTGTTTTCTCCTATATTGATAGATGTATTTGGAACTCTAAATCCAACACGGTTTGTGCTAGCTTCTTGAAACTTGACACAATAAAGTAGGTTCACGTTCTATCTCTATGTTTTCTTTCCTCATGATATAGCCCTAAGCAGTGACTGGCGAGAAACACTTTCATGGAAAGGGGTTGCCAAGTTTCCAAAAATTACGAATCGCCAAAAATCTCATCAAATATTTTTTCACCCAAACTGGATGATACTTTCAGGTAATGATCAGTACACTGAGGCGACTTGGTTCCCCAAATTTCGTTCTTCTATGTTGAAGCGTTCGTTTCCAGTAACAGTTTGAATTTTTAGGTTTCACTCTGTTTTCTCCTATATTGATAGATGTATTTGGAACTCTATATCCAACACGGTTTGTGCTAGCTTCTTGAAAATTGACACAATAAAGTAGATTCACGTTCTATCTCTATGTTTTGTTTCCTCTTGATGTAGCCCTAAGCAGTGACTGGCGAGAAACACTTTCATGGAAAGGGGTTGCCAAGCTTCCAAAAATTACGAATATCCAGAAATCTCAGCAAATATTTTCTCACCCAAACTGGATGATACTTTCAGGTAATGATCAGTACACTGAGGCGACTTGGTTCCCCAAATTTCGTTCTTCTATGTTGAAGCGTTCGTTTCCAGTAACAGTTTGAATTTTTAGGTTTCACTCTGTTTTCTCCTATATTGATAGATGTATTTGGAACTCTAAATCCAACACGGTTTGTGCTAGCTTCTTGAAACTTGACACAATAAAGTAGGTTCACGTTCTATCTCTATGTTTTGTTTCCTCTTGATGTAGCCCTAAGCAGTGACTGGCGAGAAACACTTTCATGTAAAGGGGTTGCCAAGCTTCCAAAAATTACGAATCTCCAGAAATCTCAGCAAATATTTTCTCACCCAAACTGGATGATACTTTCAGGTAATGATCAGTACACTGAGGCAACTTGGTTCCCCAAATTTCGTTCTTCTATGTTGAAGCGTTCGTTTCCAGTATCAGTTTGAATTTTTAGGTTTCCCTCTGTTTTCTCCTATATTGATAGATGTATTTGGAACTCTAAATCCAACACGGTTTGTGCTAGCTTCTTGAAACTTGACACAATAAAGTAGGTTCACGTTCTATCTCTATGTTTTGTTTCCTCTTGATGTAGCCCTAAGCAGTGACTGGTGAGAAACACTTTCATGGAAAGGGGTCTCCAAGCTTCCACAAATTACGAAACTACAGAAATCTCAGCAAATATTTTTTTCACCCAAACTGGATGATACTTTCAGGTAATGATCAGTACACTGAGGCGACTTGCTTCCCCAAATTTCGTTCTTCTATGGAAGCGTTCGTTTCCAGTAACAGTTTGAATTTTTAGGTTTCACTCTGTTTTCTCCTATATTGATAGATGTATTTGGAACTCTAAATCCAACATGGTTTGTGCTAGCTTCTTGAAACTTGACACAATAAAGTAGGTTCACGTTCTATCTCTATGTTTTGTTTCCTCTTGATGTAGCCTAAGCAGTGATTGGCGAGAAACACTTTCATGGAAAGGGGTTGCCAAGCTTCCAAAAATTACGAAATTCCACAAATCTCAGCAAATATTTTTTCACCCAAACTGGATGATACTTTCAGGTAATGATCAGTACACTGAGGCGACTTGGTTCCCCAAATTTCGTTCTTCCATGTTGAAGCGTTCGTTTCCGGTAACAGTTTGAATTTTTAGGTTTCACTCTGTTTTCTCCTATATTGATAGATGTATTTGGAACTCTAAATCCAACACGGTTTGTGCTAGCTTCTTGAAACTTGACACAATAAAGTAGTTTCACGTTCTATCTCTATGTTTTGTTTCCTCTTGATGTAGCCCTAAGCAGTGACTGGCGAGAAACACTTTCATGGAAAGGGGTTGCCAAGCTTCCAAAAATTACGAATATCCAGAAATCTCAGCAAATATTTTCTCACCCAAACTGGATGATACTTTCAGGTAATGATCAGTACACTGAGGCGACTTGGTTCCCCAAATTTCGTTCTTCTATGTTGAAGCGTTCGTTTCCAGTAACAGTTTGAATTTTTAGGTTTCACTCTGTTTTCTCCTATATTGATAGATGTATTTGGAACTCTATATCCAACACGGTTTGTGCTAGCTTCTTGAAACTTGACACAATAAAGTAGGTTCACGTTCTATCTCTATGTTTTGTTTCCTCTTGATGTAGCCCTAAGCAGTGACTGTTGAGAAACACTTTCATGGAAAGGGGTCTCCAAGCTTCCACAAATTACGAAACTACAGAAATCTCAGCAAATATTTTTTTCACCCAAACTGGATGATACTTTCAGGTAATGATCAGTACACTGAGGCGACTTGCTTCCCCAAATTTCGTTCTTATATGGAACCGTTCGTTTCCAGTAACAGTTTGAATTTTTAGGTTTCACTCTGTTTTCTCCTATATTGATAGATGTATTTGGAACTCTAAATCCAACATGGTTTGTGCTAGCTTCTTGAAACTTGACACAATAAAGTAGGTTCATGTTCTATCTCTATGTTTTGTTTCCTCTTGATGTAGCCTAAGCAGTGATTGGCGAGAAACACTTTCATGGAAAGGGGTTGCCAAGCTTCCAAAAATTACGATATTCCACAAATCTCAGCAAATATTTTTTCACCCAAACTGGATGATACTTTCAGGTAATGATCAGTACACTGAGGCGACTTGGTTCCCCAAATTTCGTTCTTCTATGTTGAAGCGTTCGTTTCCGGTAACAGTTTGAATTTTTAGGTTTCACTCTGTTTTATCCTATATTGATAGATGTATTTGGAACTCTAAATCCAACACTGTTTGTGCTAGCTTCTTGAATCTTGACACAATAAAGTAGGTTCACGTTCTATCTCTATGTTTTGTTTCCTCTTGATGTAGCCCTAAGCAGTGACTGGCGAGAAACACTTTCATGGAAAGGGGTTGCCAAGTTTCCAAAAATTACGAATATCCAGAAATCTCAGCAAATATTTTCTCACCCAAACTGGATGATACTTTCAGGTAATGATCAGTACACTGAGGCGACTTGCTTCCCCAAATTTCGTTCTTCTATGTTGAAGCGTTCGTTTCCAGTAACAGTTTGAATTTTTAGGTTTCACTCTGTTTTCTCCTATATTGATAGATGTATTTGGAACTCTAAATCCAACACGGTTTGTGCTAGCTTCTTGAAACTTGACACAATAAAGTAGGTTCACGTTCTCTCTTTATGTTTTGTTTCCTCTTGATGTAGCCCTACGCAGTGACTGGCGAGAAACACTTTCATGGAAAGGGGTCTCCAAGCTTCCACAAATTACGAAACTACAGAAATCTCAGCAAATATTTTTTTCACCAAAACTGGATGATACTTTCAGGTAATGATCAGTACACTGAGGCGACTTGCTTCCCCAAATTTCGTTCTTCTATGGAAGCGTTCGTTTCCAGTAACACTTTGAATTTTTAGGTTTCACTCTGTTTTCTCCTATATTGATAGATGTATTTGGAACTCTAAATCCAACATGGTTTGTGCTAGCTTCTTGAAACTTGACACAATAAAGTAGGTTCACGTTCTATCTCTATGTTTTGTTTCCTCCTGATGTAGCCCTAAGCAGTGATTGGCGAGAAACACTTTCATGGAAATGTGTTGCCAAGCTTCCAAAAATTACGAATCTCCAGAAATCTCAGCAAATATTTTTTCACCCAAACTGGATGATACTTTCAGGTAATGATCAGTACACTAAGGCGACTTGGTTCCCCAAATTTCGTTCTTCTATGTTGAATCGTTCGTTTCCGGTAACAGTTGGAATTTTTAGGTTTCACTCTGTTTTCTCCTATATTGATAGATGTATTTGGAACACTAAATCCAACACTGTTTGTGCTAGCTTCTTGAATCTTGACACAATAACGTAGGTTCACGTTCTATCTCTATGTTTTGTTTCCTCTTGATGTAGCCCTAAGCAGTGACTGGCGAGAAACACTTTCATGGAAAGGGATTGCCAAGCTTCCAAAAATTACGAAATTCCACAAATTTCAGCAAAGATTTTTTCACCCAAACTGGATGATACTTTCAGGTAATGATCAGTACACTGAGGCGACTTGGTTCCCCAAATTTCGTTCTACTATGTTGAAGCGTTCGTTTCCGGTAACAGTTTGAATTTTTAGGTTTCACTCTGTTTTATCCTATATTGATAGATGTATTTGGAACACTAAATCCAACACTGTTTGTGCTAGCTTCTTGAATCTTGACACAATAACGTAGGTTCACGTTCTATCTCTATGTTTTGTTTCCTCTTGATGTAGCCCTAAACAGTGACTGGCGAGAAACACTTTCATGGAAAGGAGTTGCCAAGCTTCCAAAAATTACGAATCGCCAAAAATCTCATCAAATATTTTTTCACCCAAACTGGATGATACTTTCAGGTAATGATCAGTACACTGAGGCGACTTGGTTCCCCAAATTTCGTTCTTCTATGTTGAAGCGTTCGTTTCCAGTAACAGTTTGAATTTTTAGGTTTCACTCTGTTTTCTCCTATATTGATAGATGTATTTGGAACTCTATATCCAACACGGTTTGTGCTAGCTTCTTGAAAATTGACACAATAAAGTAGATTCACGTTCTATCTCTATGTTTTGTTTCCTCTTGATGTAGCCCTAAGCAGTGACTGGCGAGAAAGACTTTCATGGAAAGGGGTTGCCAAGCTTCCAAAAATTACGAATCTCCAGAAATCTCAGCAAATATTTTTTCACCCAAACTGGATGATACTTTCAGGTAATGATCAGTACACTGAGGCGACTTGGTTCCCCAAATTTCGTTCTTCTATGTTGAAGCATTCGTTTCCAGTAACAGTTTGAATTTTTAGGTTTCACTCTGTTTTCTCCTATTGATAGATGTATTTGGAACTCTAAATCCAACACGGTTTGTGCTAGCTTCTTGAAACTTGACACAATAAAGTAGGTTCATGTTCTATCTCTATGTTTTTTTTCCTCTTGATGTAGCCCTAAGCAGTGACTGGCGAGAAAGACTTTCATGGAAAGGGGTTGCCAAGCTTCCAAAAATTACGAAATTCCACAAATCTCAGCAAATATTTTTTCACCCAAACTGGATGATACTTTCAGGTAATGATCAGTACACTGAGGCGACTTGGTTCCCCAAATTTCGTTCTTCCATGTTGAAGCGTTCGTTTCCAGTAACAGTTTGAATTTTTAGGTTTCACTCTGTTTTCTCCTATATTGATAGATGTATTTGGAACTCTAAATCCAACACGGTTTGTGCTAGCTTCTTGAAACTTTACACAAAAAAGTAGGTTCACGTTCTCTCTCTATGTTTTGTTTCCTCTTGATGTAGCCCTACGCAGTGACTGGCGAGAAACACTTTCATGGAAAGGGGTTGCCAAGGTTCCAAAAATTACGAAATTCCACAAATCTCAGCAAATATTTTTTTACCCAAACTGGATGATACTTTCAGGTAATGATCAGTACACTGAGGCGACTTGGTTCCCCAAATTTCGTTCTTCCATGTTGAAGCGTTCGTTTCCGGTAACAGTTTGAATTTTTAGGTTTCACTCTGTTTTCTCCTATATTGATAGATGTACTTGGAACTCTAAATCCAACACGGTTTGTGCTAGCTTCTTGAAACTTGACACAATAAAGTAGGTTCACGTTCTCTCTCTATGTTTTGTTTCCTCTTGATGTAGCCCTACGCAGTGACTGGCGAGAAACACTTTCATGGAAAGGGGTCTCCAAGCTTCCACAAATTACGAATCTCCAGAAATCTCAGCAAATATTTTTTCACCCAAACTGGATGATACTATCAGGTAATGATCAGTACACTAAGGCGACTTGGTTCCCCAAATTTCGTTCTTCTATGTTGAAGCGTTTGTTTCCGGTAACAGTTGGAATTTTTAGGTTTCACTCTGTTTTCTCCTATATTGATAGATGTATTTGGAACTCTAAATCCAACACGGTTTGTGCTAGCTTCTTGAAACTTGACACAATAAAGTAGGTTCACGTTCTATCTCTATGTTTTGTTTCCTCTTGATGTAGCCCTAAGCAGTGACTGGCGAGGAATACTTTCATGGAAAGGGGTTGCCAAGCTTCCAAAAATTACGAAATTCCACAAATCTCAGCAAAGATTTTTTCACCCAAACTGGATGATACTTTCAGGTAATGATCAGTACACTGAGGCGACTTGGTTCCCCAAATTTCGTTCTTCTATGTTGAAGCGTTCGTTTCCGGTAACAGTTTGAATTTTTAGGTTTCACTCTGTTTTCTCCTATATTGATAGATGTATTTGGAACTCTAAATCCAACACTGTTTGTGCTAGCTTCTTGAAAGTTGACACAATAAAGTAGGTTCACGTTCTATCTCTATGTTTTGTTTCCTCTTGATGTAGCCCTAAGCAGTGACTGGCGAGGAACACTTTCATGGAAAGGGGTTGCCAAGCTTCCAAAAATTACGAAATTCCACAAATCCCAGCAAAGATTTTTTCACCCAAACTGGATGATACTTTCAGGTAATGATCAGTACACTGAGGCGACTTGGTTCCCCAAATTTCGTTCTTCCATGTTGAAGCGTTCGTTTCCGGTAACAGTTTGAATTTTTAGGTTTGACTCTGTTTTCTCCTATATTGATGGATGTATTTGGAACTCTAAATCCAACACGGTTTGTGCTAGCTTCTTGAAAATTGACACAATAAAGTAGATTCACGTTCTATCTCTATGCTTTGTTTCCTCTTGATGTAGCCCTAAGAAGTGACTGGCGAGAAAGACTTTCATGGAAAGGGGTTGCCAAGCTTCCAAAAATTACGAAACTCCAGAAATCTCAGCAAGTATTTTTTCACCCAAACTGGATGATACTTTCAGGTAATGATCAGTACACTGAGGCGACTTGGTTCCCCAAATTTCGTTCTTCTATGTTGAAGCGTTCGTTTCCAGTAACAGTTTGAATTTTATGTTTCACTCTGTTTTCTCCTATATTGATAGATGTATTTGGAACTCTAAATCCAACACGGTTTGTGCTAGCTTCTTGAAACTTGACACAATAAAGTAGGTTCACGTTCTATCTCTATGTTTTGTTTCCTCTTGATGTAGCCCTAAGCAGTGACTGGCGAGAAACACTTTCATGGAAAGGGGTTGCCAAGCTTCCAAAAATTACGAATATCAAGAAATCTCAGCAAATATTTTCTCACCCAAACTGGATGATACTTTCAGGTAATGATTAGTACACTGAGGCGACTTGGTTCCCCAAATTTCGTTCTTCTATGTTGAAGCGTTCGTTTCCAGTAACAGTTTGAATTTTTAGGTTTCACTCTGTTTTCTCCTATATTGATAGATGTATTTGGAACTCTAAATCCAACACGGTTTGTGCTAGCTTCTTGAAACTTGACACAATAAAGTAGGTTCATGTTCTCTCTCTATGTTTTGTTTCCTCTTGATGTAGCCCTACGCAGTGACTGGCGAGAAACACTTTCATGGAAAGGGGTCTCCAAGTTTCCACAAATTACGAAACTACAGAAACCTCAGCAAATATTTTTTTTACCCAAACTGGATGATACTTTCAGGTAATGATCAGTACACTGAGGAGACTTGCTTCCCCAAATTTCGTTCTTCTATGGAAGCGTTCGTTTCCAGTAACACTTTGAATTTTTAGGTTTCACTCTGTTTTCTCCTATATTGATAGATGTATTTGGAACTCTAAATCCAACATGGTTTGTGCTAGCTTCTTGAAACTTGACACAATAAATAGGTTCACGTTCTATCTCTATGTTTTGTTTCCTCTTGATGTAGCCCTAAGCAGTGATTGGCGAGAAACACTTTCATGGAAAGGGGTTGCCAAGCTTCCAAAAATTACGAAATTCCACAAATCCCAGCAAAGATTTTTTCACCCAAACTTGATGATACTTTCAGGTAATGATCAGTACACTGAGGCGACTTGGTTCCCCAAATTTCGTTCTTCTATGTTGAAGCGTTCATTTCCGGTAACAGTTTGAATTTTTAGGTTTCACTCTGTTTTCTCCTATATTGATAGATGTATTTGGAACTCTAAATCCAACACTGTTTGTGCTAGCTTCTTGAAAGTTGACACAATAAAGTAGGTTCACGTTCTATCTCTATGTTTTGTTTCCTCTTGATGTAGCCCTAAGCAGTGACTGGCGAGGAACACTTTCATGGAAAGGGGTTGCCAAGCTTCCAAAAATTACGAATCGCCAAAAATCTCAGCAAATATTTTTTCACCCAAACTGGATGATACTTTCAGGTAATGATCAGTACACTGAGGCGACTTGGTTCCCCAAATTTCGTTCTTCTATGTTGAAGCGTTCGTTTCCAGTAACAGTTTGAATTTTTAGGTTTCACTCTGTTTTCTCCTATATTGATAGATGTATTTGGAACTCTAAATCCAACACGGTTTGTGCTAGCTTCTTGAAACTTGACACAATAAAGTAGGTTCACGTTCTATCTCTATGTTTTGTTTCCTCTTGATGTAGCACTAAGCAGTGACTGGCGAGAAACACTTTCATAGAAAGGGGTTGCCAAGCTTCCAAAAATTACGAATATCAAGAAATCTCAGCAAATATTTTCTCACCCAAACTGGATGATACTTTCAGGTAATGATTAGTACACTGAGGCGACTTGGTTCCCCAAATTTCGTTCTTCTATGTTGAAGCGTTCGTTTCCAGTAACAGTTTGAATTTTTAGGTTTCACTCTGTTTTCTCCTATATTGATAGATGTATTTGGAACTCTAAATCCAACACGGTTTGTGCTAGCTTCTTGAAACTTGACACAATAAAGTAGGTTCACGTTCTCTCTCTATGTTTTGTTTCCTCTTGATGTAGCCCTACGCAGTGACTGGCGAGAAACACTTTCATGGAAAGGGGTCTCCAAGTTTCCACAAATTACGAAACTACAGAAACCTCAGCAAATATTTTTTTCACCCAAACTGGATGATACTTTCAGGTAATGATCAGTACACTGAGGCGACTTGCTTCCCCAAATTTCGTTCTTCTATGGAAGCGTTCGTTTCCAGTAACACTTTGAATTTTTAGGTTTCACTCTGTTTTATCCTATATTGATAGATGTATTTGGAACTCTAAATCCAACATGGTTTGTGCTAGCTTCTTGAAACTTGACACAATAAATAGGTTCACGTTCTATCTCTATGTTTTGTTTCCTCTTGATGTAGCCCTAAGCAGTGATTGGCGAGAAACACTTTCATGGAAAGGGGTTGCCAAGCTTCCAAAAATTACGAAATTCCACAAATCTCAGCAAATATTTTTTCACCCAAACTGGATGATACTTTCAGGTAATGATCAGTACACTGAGGCGACTTGGTTCCCCAAATTTCGTTCTTCCATGTTGAAGCGTTCGTTTCCGGTAACAGTTTGAATTTTTAGGTTTGACTCTGTTTTCTCCTATATTGATGGATGTATTTGGAACTCTAAATCCAACACGGTTTGTGCTAGCTTCTTGAAACTTGACACAATAAAGTAGGTTCACGTTCTATCTCTATGTTTTGTTTCCTCTTGATGTAGCCCTAAGCAGTGATTGGCGAGAAACACTTTCATGGAAATGTGTTGCCAAGCTTCCAAAAATTACGAATCTCCAGAAATCTCAGCAAATATTTTTTCACCCAAACTGGATGATACTTTCAGGTAATGATCAGTACACTAAGGCGACTTGGTTCCCCAAATTTCGTTCTTCTATGTTGAAGCGTTCGTTTCCGGTAACAGTTGGAATTTTTAGGTTTCACTCTGTTTTCTCCTATATTGATAGATGTATTTGGAACTCTAAATCCAACACGGTTTGTGCTAGCTTCTTGAAACTTGACACAATAAAGTAGGTTCACGTTCTATCTCTATGTTTTTTTTCCTCTTGATATAGCCCTAAGCAGTGACTGGCGAGAAAAACTTTCATGGAAAGGGGTTGCCAACCTTCCAAAAATTACGAAATTCCACAAATCTCAGCAAAGATTTTTTCACTCAAACTGGATGATACTTTCAGGTAATGATCAGTACACTGAGGCGACTTGGTTCCCCAAATTTCGTTCTTCTATGTTGAAGCGTTCGTTTCCGGTAACAGTTTGAATTTTTAGGTTTCACTCTGTTTTCTCCTATATTGATAGATGTATTTGGAACTCTAAATCCAACACTGTTTGTGCTAGCTTCTTGAAACTTGACACAATAAAGTAGGTTCACGTTCTATCTCTATGTTTTGTTTCCTCTTGATGTAGCCCTAAGCAGTGACTGGCGAGAAACACTTTCATGGAAAGGGGTTGCCAAGCTTCCAAAAATTACGAATTGCCAAAAATCTCATCAAATATTTTTTCACCCAAACTGGATGATACTTTCAGGTAATGATCAGTACACTGAGGCGACTTGGTTCCCCAAATTTCGTTCTTCTATGTTGAAGCGTTCATTTCCAGTAACAGTTTGAATTTTTAGGTTTCACTCTGTTTTCTCCTATATTGATAGATGTATTTGGAACTCTATATACAACACGGTTTGTGCTAGCTTCTTGAAAATTGACACAATAAAGTAGATTCACGTTCTATCTCTATGTTTTGTTTCCTCTTGATGTAGCCCTAAGCAGTGACTGGCGAGAAAGACTTTCATGGAAAGGGGTTGCCAAGCTTCCAAAAATTACGAATCTCCAGAAATCTCAGCAAATATTTTTTCACCCAAACTGGATGATACTTTCAGGTAATGATCAGTACACTGAGGCGACTTGGTTCCCCAAATTTCGTTCTTCTATTTTGAAGCGTTCGTTTCCAGTAACAGTTTGAATTTTTAGGTTTCACTCTGTTTTCTCCTATATTGATAGATGTATTTGGAACTCTAAATCCAACACGGTTTGTGCTAGCTTCTTGAAACTTGACACAATAAAGTAGGTTCACGTTCTCTCTCTATGTTTTGTTTCCTCTTGAAGTAGCCCTACGCAGTGACTGGCGAGAAACACTTTCATGGAAAGGGGTCTCCAAGTTTCCACAAATTACGAAACTACAGAAACCTCAGCAAATATTTTTTTCACCCAAACTGGATGATACTTTCAGGTAATGATCAGTACACTGAGGCGACTTGCTTCCCCAAATTTCGTTCTTCTATGGAAGCGTTCGTTTCCAGTAACACTTTGAATTTTTAGGTTTCACTCTGTTTTATCCTATATTGATAGATGTATTTGGAACTCTAAATCCAACATGGTTTGTGCTAGCTTCTTGAAACTTGACACAATAAATAGGTTCACGTTCTATCTCTATGTTTTGTTTCCTCTTGATGTAGTCCTAAGCAGTGATTGGCGAGAAACACTTTCATGGAAAGGGGTTGCCAAGCTTCCAAAAATTACGAAATTCCACAAATCTCAGCAAATATTTTTTCACCCAAACTGGATGATACTTTCAGGTAATGATCAGTACACTGAGGCGACTTGGTTCCCCAAATTTCGTTCTTCCATGTTGAAGCGTTCGTTTCCGGTAACAGTTTGAATTTTTAGGTTTGACTCTGTTTTCTCCTATATTGATGGATGTATTTGGAACTCTAAATCCAACACGGTTTGTGCTAGCTTCTTGAAACTTGACACAATAAAGTAGGTTCACGTTCTATCTCTATGTTTTGTTTCCTCTTGATGTAGCCCTAAGCAGTGACTGGCGAGAAACACTTTCATGGAAAGGGGTTGCCAAGCTTCCAAAAATTACGAATCTCCAAAAATCTCATCAAATATTTTTTCACCCAAACTGGATGATACTTTCAGGTAATGATCAGTACACTGAGGCGACTTGGTTCCCCAAATTTCGTTCTTCTATGTTGAAGCGTTCGTTTCCAGTAACAGTTTGAATTTTTAGGTTTCACTCTGTTTTCTCCTATATTGATAGATGTATTTGGAACTCTAAATCCAACATGGTTTGTGCTAGCTTCTTGAAACTTGACACAATAAATAGGTTCACGTTCTATCTCTATGTTTTGTTTCCTCTTGATGTAGTCCTAAGCAGTGATTGGCGAGAAACACTTTCATGGAAAGGGGTTGCCAAGCTTCCAAAAATTACGAAATTCCACAAATCTCAGCAAATATTTTTTCACCCAAACTGGATGATACTTTCAGGTAATGATCAGTACACTGAGGCGACTTGGTTCCCCAAATTTCGTTCTTCCATGTTGAAGCGTTCGTTTCCGGTAACAGTTTGAATTTTTAGGTTTGACTCTGTTTTCTCCTATATTGATGGATGTATTTGGAACTCTAAATCCAACACGGTTTGTGCTAGCTTCTTGAAACTTGACACAATAAAGTAGGTTCACGTTCTATCTCTATGTTTTGTTTCCTCTTGATGTAGCCCTAAGCAGTGACTGGCGAGAAACACTTTCATGGAAAGGGGTTGCCAAGCTTCCAAAAATTACGAATCTCCAAAAATCTCATCAAATATTTTTTCACCCAAACTGGATGATACTTTCAGGTAATGATCAGTACACTGAGGCGACTTGGTTCCCCAAATTTCGTTCTTCTATGTTGAAGCGTTCGTTTCCAGTAACAGTTTGAATTTTTAGGTTTCACTCTGTTTTCTCCTATATTGATAGATGTATTTGGAACTCTATATCCAACACGGTTTGTGCTAGCTTCTTGAAACTTGACACAATAAAGTAGGTTCACGTTCTATCTCTATGTTTTGTTTCCTCTTGATGTAGCCCTAAGCAGTGACTGGCGAGAAACACTTTCATGGAAAGGGGTTGCCAAGCTTCCAAAATTTACGAATCTCCAGAAATCTCATAAAATATCTTTTCACCCAAACTGTATGATACTTTCAGGTAATGATCAGTACACTGAGGCGACTTGGTTCCCCAAATTTCGTTCTTCTATGTTGAAGCGTTCGTTTCCAGTAACAGTTTGAATTTTTAGGTTTCACTCTGTTTTCTCCTATATTGATAGATGTATTTGGAACTCTAAATCCAACACGGTTTGTGCTAGCTTCTTGAAACTTGACACAATAAAGTAGGTTCACGTTCTCTCTCTATGTTTTGTTTCCTCTTGATGTAGCCCTACGCAGTGACTGGCGAGAAACACTTTCATGGAAAGGGGTTGCCAAGCTTCCAAAAATTACGAAATTCCACAAATCTCAGCAAATATTTTTTCACCCAAACTGGATGATACTTTCAGGTAATGATCAGTACACTGAGGCGACTTGGTTCCCCAAATTTCGTTCTTCCATGTTGAAGCGTTCGTTTCCGGTAACAGTTTGAATTTTTAGGTTTGACTCTGTTTTCTCCTATATTGATGGATGTATTTGGAACTCTAAATCCAACACGGTTTGTGCTAGCTTCTTGAAACTTGACACAATAAAGTAGGTTCACGTTCTATCTCTATGTTTTGTTTCCTCTTGATGTAGCCCTAAGCAGTGACTGGCGAGAAACACTTTCATGGAAAGGGGTTGCCAAGCTTCCAAAAATTACGAATCTCCAAAAATCTCATCAAATATTTTTTCACCCAAACTGGATGATACTTTCAGGTAATGATCAGTACACTGAGGCGACTTGGTTCCCCAAATTTCGTTCTTCTATGTTGAAGCGTTCGTTTCCAGTAACAGTTTGAATTTTTAGGTTTCACTCTGTTTTCTCCTATATTGATAGATGTATTTGGAACTCTATATCCAACACGGTTTGTGCTAGCTTCTTGAAACTTGACACAATAAAGTAGGTTCACGTTCTATCTCTATGTTTTGTTTCCTCTTGATGTAGCCCTAAGCAGTGACTGGCGAGAAACACTTTCATGGAAAGGGGTTGCCAAGCTTCCAAAAATTACGAATCTCCAGAAATCTCATAAAATATCTTTTCACCCAAACTGTATGATACTTTCAGGTAATGATCAGTACACTGAGGCGACTTGGTTCCCCAAATTTCGTTCTTCTATGTTGAAGCGTTCGTTTCCAGTAACAGTTTGAATTTTTAGGTTTCACTCTGTTTTCTCCTATATTGATAGATGTATTTGGAACTCTAAATCCAACACGGTTTGTGCTAGCTTCTTGAAACTTGACACAATAAAGTAGGTTCACGTTCTCTCTCTATGTTTTGTTTCCTCTTGATGTAGCCCTACGCAGTGACTGGCGAGAAACACTTTCATGGAAAGGGGTCTCCAAGTTTCCACAAATTACGAAACTACAGAAACCTCAGCAAATATTTTTTTCACCCAAACTGGATGATACTTTCAGGTAATGATCAGTACACTGAGGCGACTTGCTTCCCCAAATTTCGTTCTTCTATGGAAGCGTTCGTTTCCAGTAACACTTTGAAATTTTAGGTTTCACTCTGTTTTCTCCTATATTGATAGATGTATTTGGAACTCTAAATCCAACATGGTTTGTGCTAGCTTCTTGAAACTTGACACAATAAATAGGTTCACGTTCTATCACTATGTTTTGTTTCCTCTTGATGTAGCCCTAAGCAGTGATTAGCGAGAAACACTTTCATGGAAAGGGGTTGCCAAGCTTCCAAAAATTACGAAATTCCACAAATCTCAGCAAATATTTTTTCACCCAAACTGGATGATACTTTCAGGTAATGATCAGTACACTGAGGCGACTTGGTTCCCCAAATTTCGTTCTTCCATGTTGAAGCGTTCGTTTCCGGTAACAGTTTGAATTTTTAGGTTTGACTCTGTTTTCTCCTATATTGATGGATGTATTTGGAACTCTAAATCCAACACGGTTTGTGCTAGCTTCTTGAAACTTGACACAATGAAGTAGGTTCACGTTCTATCTCTATGTTTTGTTTCCTCTTGATGTAGCCCTAAGCAGTGACTGGCGAGGAACACTTTCATGGAAAGGGGTTGCCAAGCTTCCAAAAATTACGAAATTCCACAAATCTCAGCAAAGATTTTTTCACCCAAACTGGATGATACTTTCAGGTAATGATCAGTACACTGAGGCGACTTGGTTCCCCAAATTTCGTTCTTCTATGTTGAAGCGTTCGTTTCCGGTAACAGTTTGAATTTTTAGGTTTCACTCTGTTTTCTCCTATATTGATAGATGTATTTGGAACTCTAAATCCAACACTGTTTGTGCTAGCTTCTTGAAAGTTGACACAATAAAGTAGGTTCACGTTCTATCTCTATGTTTTGTTTCCTCTTGATGTAGCCCTAAGCAGTGACTGGCGAGGAACACTTTCATGGAAAGGGGTTGCCAAGCTTCCAAAAATTACGAATCGCCAAAAATCTCATCAAATATTTTTTCACCCAAACTGGATGATACTTTCAGGTAATGATCAGTACACTGTGGCGACTTGGTTCCCCAAATTTCGTTCTTCTATGTTGAAGCGTTCGTTTCCAGTAACAGTTTGAATTTTTAGGTTTCACTCTGTTTTCTCCTATATTGATAGATGTATTTGGAACTCTATATCCAACACGGTTTGTGCTAGCTTCTTGAAAATTGACACAATAAAGTAGATTCACGTTCTATCTCTATGCTTTGTTTCCTCTTGATGTAGCCCTAAGAAGTGACTGGCGAGAAAGACTTTCATGGAAAGGGGTTGCCAAGCTTCCAAAAATTACGAAACTCCAGAAATCTCAGCAAGTATTTTTTCACCCAAACTGGATGATACTTTCAGGTAATGATCAGTACACTGAGGCGACTTGGTTCCCCAAATTTCGTTCTTCTATGTTGAAGCGTTCGTTTCCAGTAACAGTTTGAATTTTATGTTTCACTCTGTTTTCTCCTATATTGATAGATGTATTTGGAACTCTAAATCCAACACGGTTTGTGCTAGCTTCTTGAAACTTGACACAATAAAGTAGGTTCACGTTCTATCTCTAAGTTTTGTTTCCTCTTGATGTAGCCCTAAGCAGTGACTGGCGAGAAACACTTTCATGGAAAGGGGTTGCCAAGCTTCCTAAAATTACGAATATCAAGAAATCTCAGCAAATATTTTCTCACCCAAACTGGATGATACTTTCAGGTAATGATTAGTACACTGAGGCGACTTGGTTCCCCAAATTTCGTTCTTCTATGTTGAAGCGTTCGTTTCCAGTAACATTTTGAATTTTTAGGTTTCACTCTGTTTTCTCCTATATTGATAGATGTATTTGGAACTCTAAATCCAACACGGTTTGTGCTAGCTTCTTGAAACTTGACACAATAAATAGGTTCACGTTCTATCTCTATGTTTTGTTTCCTCTTGATGTAGCCCTAAGCAGTGATTGGCGAGAAACACTTTCATGGAAAGGGGTTGCCAAGCTTCCAAAAATTACGAAATTCCACAAATCCCAGCAAAGATTTTTTCACCCAAACTGGATGATACTTTCAGGTAATGATCAGTACACTGAGGCGACTTGGTTCCCCAAATTTCGTTCTTCTATGTTGAAGCGTTCATTTCCGGTAACAGTTTGAATTTTTAGGTTTCACTCTGTTTTCTCCTATATTGATAGATGTATTTGGAACTCTAAATCCAACACTGTTTGTTCTACCTTCTTGAAAGTTGACACAATAAAGTAGGTTCACGTTCTATCTCTATGTTTTGTTTCCTCTTGATGTAGCCCTAAGCAGTGACTGGCGAGGAACACTTTCATGGAAAGGGGTTGCCAAGCTTCCAAAAATTACGAATCGCCAAAAATCTCAGCAAATATTTTTTCACCAAAACTGGATGATACTTTCAGGTAATGATCAGTACACTGAGGCGACTTGGTTCCCCAAATTTCGTTCTTCTATGTTGAAGCGTTCGTTTCCAGTAACAGTTTGAATTTTTAGGTTTCACTCTGTTTTCTCCTATATTGATAGATGTATTTGGAACTCTAAATCCAACACGGTTTGTGCTAGCTTCTTGAAACTTGACACAATAAAGTAGGTTCACGTTCTATCTCTATGTTTTGTTTCCTCTTGATGTAGCACTAAGCAGTGACTGGCGAGAAACACTTACATAGAAAGGGGTTGCCAAGCTTCCAAAAATTACGAATATCAAGAAATCTCAGCAAATATTTTCTCACCCAAACTGGATGATACTTTCAGGTAATGATTAGTACACTGAGGCGACTTGGTTCCCCAAATTTCGTTCTTCTATGTTGAAGCGTTCGTTTCCAGTAACAGTTTGAATTTTTAGGTTTCACTCTGTTTTCTCCTATACTGATAGATGTATTTGGAACTCTAAATCCAACACGGTTTGTGCTAGCTTCTTGAAACTTGACACAATAAAGTAGGTTCACGTTCTCTCTCTATGTTTTGTTTCCTCTTGATGTAGCCCTACGCAGTGACTGGCGAGAAACACTTTCATGGAAAGGGGTCTCCAAGTTTCCACAAATTACGAAACTACAGAAACCTCAGCAAATATTTTTTTCACCCAAACTGGATGATACTTTCAGGTAATGATCAGTACATTGAGGCGACTTGGTTCCCCAAATTTCGTTCTTCTATGGAAGCGTTCGTTTCCAGTAACACTTTGAATTTTTAGGTTTCACTCTGTTTTCTCCTATATTGATAGATGTATTTGGAACTCTAAATCCAACATGGTTTGTGCTAGCTTCTTGAAACTTGACACAATAAATAGGTTCACGTTCTATCTCTATGTTTTGTTTCCTCTTGATGTAGCCCTAAGCAGTGATTGGCGAAAAACACTTTCATGGAAATGTGTTGCCAAGCTTCCAAAAATTACGAATCTCCAGAAATCTCAGCAAATATTTTTTCACCCAAACTGGATGATACTTTCAGGTAATGATCAGTACACTAAGGCGACTTGGTTCCCCAAATTTCGTTCTTCTATGTTGAATCGTTCGTTTCCGGTAACAGTTGGAATTTTTAGGTTTCACTCTGTTTTCTCCTATATTGATAGATGTATTTGGAACTCTAAATCCAACACGGTTTGTGCTAGCTTCTTGAAACTTGACACAATAAAGTAGGTTCACGTTCTATCTCTATGTTTTGTTTCCTCTTGATGTAGCCCTAAGCAGTGATTGGCGAGAAACACTTTCATGGAAATGTGTTGCCAAGCTTCCAAAAATTACGAATCTCCAGAAATCTCAGCAAATATTTTTTCACCCAAACTGGATGATACTTTCAGGTAATGATCAGTACACTAAGGCGACTTGGTTCCCCAAATTTCGTTCTTCTATGTTGAAGCGTTCATTTCCGGTAACAGTTGGAATTTTTAGGTTTCACTCTGTTTTCTCCTATATTGATAGATGTATTTGGAACTCTAAATCCAACACGGTTTGTGCTAGCTTCTTGAAACTTGACACAATAAAGTAGGTTCACGTTCTATCTCTATGTTTTTTTTCCTCTTGATATAGCCCTAAGCAGTGACTGGCGAGAAAAACTATCATGGAAAGGGGTTGCCAACCTTCCAAAAATTACGAAATTCCACAAATCTCAGCAAAGATTTTTTCACTCAAACTGGATGATACTTTCAGGTAATGATCAGTACACTGAGGCGACTTGGTTCCCCAAATTTCGTTCTTCTATGTTGAAGCGTTCGTTTCCGGTAACAGTTTGAATTTTTAGGTTTCACTCTGTTTTCTCCTATATTGATAGATGTATTTGGAACTCTAAATCCAACACTGTTTGTGCTAGCTTCTTGAAACTTGACACAATAAAGTAGGTTCACGTTCTATCTCTATGTTTTGTTTCCTCTTGATGTAGCCCTAAGCAGTGACTGGCGAGAAACACTTTCATGGAAAGGGGTTGCCAAGCTTCCAAAAATTACGAATTGCCAAAAATCTCATCAAATATTTTTTCACCCAAACTGGATGATACTTTCAGGTAATGATCAGTACACTGAGGCGACTTGGTTCCCCAAATTTCGTTCTTCTATGTTGAAGCGTTCATTTCCAGTAACAGTTTGAATTTTTAGGTTTCACTCTGTTTTCTCCTATATTGATAGATGTATTTGGAACTCTATATACAACACGGTTTGTGCTAGCTTCTTGAAAATTCACACAATAAAGTAGATTCACGTTCTATCTCTATGTTTTGTTTCCTCTTGATGTAGCCCTAAGCAGTGACTGGCGAGAAAGACTTTCATGGAAAGGGGTTGCCAAGCTTCCAAAAATTACGAATCTCCAGAAATCTCAGCAAATATTTTTTCACCCAAACTGGATGATACTTTCAGGTAATGATCAGTACACTGAGGCGACTTGGTTCCCCAAATTTCGTTCTTCTATGTTGAAGCGTTCGTTTCCAGTAACAGTTTGAATTTTTAGGTTTCACTCTGTTTTCTCCTATATTGATAGATGTATTTGGAACTCTAAATCCAACACGGTTTGTGCTAGCTTCTTGAAACTTGACACAATAAAGTAGGTTCACGTTCTCTCTCTATGTTTTGTTTCCTCTTGATGTAGCCCTACGCAGTGACTGGCGAGAAACACTTTCATGGAAAGGGGTCTCCAAGTTTCCACAAATTACGAAACTACAGAAACCTCAGCAAATATTTTTTTCACCCAAACTGGATGATACTTTCAGGTAATGATCAGTACACTGAGGCGACTTGCTTCCCCAAATTTCGTTCTTCTATGGAAGCGTTCGTTTCCAGTAACACTTTGAATTTTTAGGTTTCACTCTGTTTTATCCTATATTGATAGATGTATTTGGAACTCTAAATCCAACATGGTTTGTGCTAGCTTCTTGAAACTTGACACAATAAATAGGTTCACGTTCTATCTCTATGTTTTGTTTCCTCTTGATGTAGCCCTAAGCAGTGATTGGCGAGAAACACTTTCATGGAAAGGGGTTGCCAAGCTTCCAAAAATTACGAAATTCCACAAATCTCAGCAAATATTTTTTCACCCAAACTGGATGATACTTTCAGGTAATGATCAGTACACTGAGGCGACTTGGTTCCCCAAATTTCGTTCTTCCATGTTGAAGCGTTCGTTTCCGGTAACAGTTTGAATTTTTAGGTTTGACTCTGTTTTCTCCTATATTGATGGATGTATTTGGAACTCTAAATCCATCACGGTTTGTGCTAGCTTCTTGAAACTTGACACAATAAAGTAGGTTCACGTTCTATCTCTATGTTTTGTTTCCTCTTGATGTAGCCCTAAGCAGTGACTGGCGAGAAACACTTTCATGGAAAGGGGTTGCCAAGCTTCCAAAAATTACGAATCTCCAAAAATCTCATCAAATATTTTTTCACCCAAACTGGATGATACTTTCAGGTAATGATCAGTACACTGAGGCGACTTGGTTCCCCAAATTTCGTTCTTCTATGTTGAAGCGTTCGTTTCCAGTAACAGTTTGAATTTTTAGGTTTCACTCTGTTTTCTCCTATATTGATAGATGTATTTGGAACTCTATATCCAACACGGTTTGTGCTAGCTTCTTGAAACTTGACACAATAAAGTAGGTTCACGTTCTATCTCTATGTTTTGTTTCCTCTTGATGTAGCCCTAAGCAGTGACTGGCGAGAAACACTTTCATGGAAAGGGGTTGCCAAGCTTCCAAAAATTACGAATCTCCAGAAATCTCATAAAATATCTTTTCACCCAAACTGTATGATACTTTCAGGTAATGATCAGTACACTGAGGCGACTTGGTTCCCCAAATTTCGTTCTTCTATGTTGAAGCGTTCGTTTCCAGTAACAGTTTGAATTTTTAGGTTTCACTCTGTTTTCTCCTATATTGATAGATGTATTTGGAACTCTAAATCCAACACGGTTTGTGCTAGCTTCTTGAAACTTGACACAATAAAGTAGGTTCACGTTCTCTCTCTATGTTTTGTTTCCTCTTGATGTAGCCCTACGCAGTGACTGGCGAGAAACACTTTCATGGAAAGGGGTCTCCAAGTTTCCACAAATTACGAAACTACAGAAACCTCAGCAAATATTTTTTTCACCCAAACTGGATGATACTTTCAGGTAATGATCAGTACACTGAGGCGACTTGCTTCCCCAAATTTCGTTCTTCTATGGAAGCGTTCGTTTCCAGTAACACTTTGAAATTTTAGGTTTCACTCTGTTTTCTCCTATATTGATAGATGTATTTGGAACTCTAAATCCAACATGGTTTGTGCTAGCTTCTTGAAACTTGACACAATAAATAGGTTCACGTTCTATCACTATGTTTTGTTTCCTCTTGATGTAGCCCTAAGCAGTGATTGGCGAGAAACACTTTCATGGAAAGGGGTTGCCAAGCTTCCAAAAATTACGAAATTCCACAAATTTCAGCAAATATTTTTACACCCAAACTGGATGATACTTTCAGGTAATGATCAGTACACTGAGGCGACTTGGTTCCCCAAATTTCGTTCTTCCATGTTGAAGCGTTCGTTTCCGGTAACAGTTTGAATTTTTAGGTTTGACTCTGTTTTCTCCTATATTGATAGATGTATTTGGAACTCTAAATCCAACACGGTTTTTGCTAGCTTCTTGAAACTTGACACAATAAAGTAGGTTCACGTTCTATCTCTATGTTTTGTTTCCTCTTGAAGTAGCCCTAAGCAGTGACTGGCGAGAAACACTTTCAAGGAAAGGGGTTGCCAAGCTTCCAAAAATTACGAAACTACAGAAACCTCAGCAAATATTTTTTCACCAAAACTGGATGATACTTTCAGGTAATGATCAGTACACTGAGGCGACTTGCTTCCCCAAATTTCGTTCTTCTATGGAAGCGTTCGTTTCCAGTAACACTTTGAATTTTTAGGTTTCACTCTGTTTTATCCTATATTGATAGATGTATTTGGAACTCTAAATCCAACATGGTTTGTGCTAGCTTCTTGAAACTTGACACAATATATAGGTTCACGTTCTATCTCTATGTTTTGTTTCCTCTTGATGTAGCCCTAAGCAGTGATTGGCGAGAAACACTTTCATGGAAAGGGGTTGTCAAGCTTCCAAAAATTACGAAATTCCACAAATCTCAGCAAAGATTTTTTCACTCCAACTGGATGATACTTTCAGGTCATGATCAGTACACTGAGGCGACTTGGTTCCCCAAATTTCGTTCTTCCATGTTGAAGCGTTCGTTTCTGGTAACAGTTTGAATTTTTAGGTTTCACTCTGTTTTCTCCTATATTGATAGATGTATTTGGAACTCTAAATCCAACACGGTTTGTGCTAGCTTCTTGAAACTTGACACAATAAAGTAGGTTCACGTTCTATCTCTATGTTTTGTTTCCTCTTGATGTAGCCCTAAGCAGTTATTGGCGAGAAACACTTTCATGGAAATGTGTTGCCAAGCTTCCAAAAATTACGAATCTCCAGAAATCTCAGCAAAGATTTTTTCACCCAAACTGGATGATACTTTCAGGTAATGATCAGTACACTGAGGCGACTTGGTTCCCCAAATTTCGTTCTTCTATGTTGAAGCGTTCGTTTCCGGTAACAGTTTGAATTTTTAGGTTTCACTCTGTTTTCTCCTATATTGATAGATGTATTTGGAACTCTAAATCCAACACTGTTTGTGCTAGCTTCTTGAAACTTGACACAATAAAGTAGGTTCACGTTCTATCTCTATGTTTTGTTTCCTCTTGATGTAGCCCTAAGCAGTGACTGGCGAGAAACACTTTCATGGAAAGGGGTTGCCAAGCTTCCAAAAATTACGAATCGCCAAAAATCTCATCAAATATTTTTTCACCCAAACTGGATGATACTTTCAGGTAATGATCAGTACACTGAGGCGAATTGGTTCCCCAAATTTCGTTCTTCTATGTTGAAGCGTTCGTTTCCAGTAACAGTTTGAATTTTTAGGTTTCACTCTGTTTTCTCCTATATTGATAGATGTATTTGGAACTCTATATCCAACACGGTTTGTGCTAGCTTCTTGAAAATTGACACAATAAAGTAGATTCACGTTCTATCTCTATGTTTTGTTTCCTCTTGATGTAGCCCTAAGAAGTGACTGGCGAGAAACACTTTCATGGAAAGGGGTTGCCAAGCTTCCAAAAATTACGAATCTCCAGAAATCTCAGCAAATATTTTTTCACCCAAACTGGATGATACTTTCAGGTAATGATCAGTACACTGAGGCGACTTGGTTCCCCAAATTTCGTTCTTCTATGTTGAAGCGTTCGTTTCCAGTAACAGTTTGAATTTTTAGGTTTCACTCTGTTTTCTCCTATATTGATAGATGTGTTTGGAACTCTAAATCCAACACGATTTGTGCTAGCTTCTTGAAACTTGACACAATAAAGTAGGTTCACGTTCTATCTCTATGTTTTGTTTCCTCTTGATGTAGCCCTAAGCAGTGACTGGCGAGAAACACTTTCATGGAAAGGGGTTGCCAAGCTTCCAAAAATTACGAATCTCCAGAAATCTCATAAAATATCTTTTCACCCAAACTGTATGATACTTTCAGGTAATGATCAGTACACTGAGGTGACTTGGTTCCCCAAATTTCGTTCTTCTATGTTGAAGCGTTCGTTTCCAGTAACAGTTTGAATTTTTAGGTTTCACTCTGTTTTCTCCTATATTGATAGATGTATTTGGAACTCTAAATCCAACACGGTTTGTGCTAGCTTCTTGAAACTTGACACAATAAAGTAGGTTCATGTTCTCTCTCTATGTTTTGTTTCCTCTTGATGTAGCCCTACGCAGTGACTGGCGAGAAACACTTTCATGGAAAGGGGTCTCCAAGTTTCCACAAATTACGAAACTACAGAAACCTCAGCAAATATTTTTTTCACCCAAACTGGATGATACTTTCAGGTAATGATCAGTACACTGAGGCGACTTGCTTCCCCAAATTTCGTTCTTCTATGGAAGCGTTCGTTTCCAGTAACAGTTTGAATTTTTAGGTTTCACTCTGTTTTCTCCTATATTGATAGATGTATTTGGAACTCTATATCCAACACGGTTTGTGCTAGCTTCTTGAAAATTGACACAATAAAGTAGATTCACGTTCTATCTCTATGCTTTGTTTCCTCTTGATGTAGCCCTAAGCAGTGACTGGCGAGAAAGACTTTCATGGAAAGGGGTTGCCAAGCTTCCAAAAATTACGAATCTCCAGAAATCTCAGCAAATATTTTTTCACCCAAACTGGATGATACTTTCAGGTAATGATCAGTACACTGAGGCGACTTGGTTCCCCAAATTTCGTTCTTCTATGTTGAAGCGTTCGTTTCCAGTAACAGTTTGAATTTTTAGGTTTCACTCTGTTTTCTCCTATATTGATAGATGTATTTGGAACTCTAAATCCAACACGGTTTGTGCTAGCTTCTTGAAACTTGACACAATAAAGTAGGTTCACGTTCTATCTCTATGTTTTGTTTCCTCTTGATGTAGCCCTAAGCAGTGACTAGCGAGAAACACTTTCATGGAAAGGGGTTTCCAAGCTTCCAAAAATTACGAATATCAAGAAATCTCAGCAAATATTTTTTCACCCAAACTGGATGATACTTTCAGGTAATGATCAGTACACTGAGGCGACTTGGTTCCCCAAATTTCGTTCTTCCATGTTGAAGCGTTCGTTTCCGGTAACAGTTTGAATTTTTAGGTTTGACTCTGTTTTCTCCTATATTGATAGATGTATTTGGAACTCTAAATCCAACACGGTTTGTGCTAGCTTCTTGAAACTTGACACAATAAAGTAGGTTCACGTTCTATCTCTATGTTTTGTTTCCTCTTGATGTAGCGCTAAGAAGTGACTGGTGAGAAACACTTTCATGGAAAGGGGTTGCCAAGCTTCCAAAAATTACGAAATTCCACAAATCTCAGCAAATATTTTTTCACCCAAACTGGATGATACTTTCAGGTAATGATCAGTACACTGAGGCGACTTGGTTCCCCAAATTTCATCTTCCATGTTGAAGCGTTCGTTTCCGGTAACAGTTTGAATTTTTAGGTTTCACTCTGTTTTCTCCTATATTGATAGATGTATTTGGAACTCTAAATCCAACACTGTTTGTGCTAGCTTCTTGAAACTTGACACAATAAAGTAGGTTCACGTTCTATCTCTATGTTTTGTTTCCTCTTGATGTAGCCCTAAGCAGTGACTGGCGAGAAACACTTTCATGGAAAGGGGTTGCCAAGCTTCCAAAAATTACGAATCTCCAAAAATCTCATCAAATATTTTTTCACCCAAACTGGATGATACTTTCAGGTAATGATCAGTACACTGAGGCGACTTGGTTCCCCAAATTTCGTTCTTCTATGTTGAAGCGTTCGTTTCCAGTAGCAGTTTGAATTTTTAGGTTTCACTCTGTTTTCTCCTATATTGATAGATGTATTTGGAACTCTATATCCAACACGGTTTGTGCTAGCTTCTTGAAAATTGACACAATAAAGTAGATTCACGTTCTATCTCTATGTTTTGTTTCCTCTTGATGTAGCCCTAAGAAGTGACTGGCGAGAAACACTTTCATGGAAAGGGGTTGCCAAGCTTCCAAAAATTATGAATCTCCAGAAATCTCAGCAAATATTTTTTCACCCAAACTGGATGATACTTTCAGGTAATGATCAGTACACTGAGGCGACTTGGTTCCCCAAATTTCGTTCTTCTATGTTGAAGCGTTCGTTTCCAGTAACAGTTTGAATTTTTAGGTTTCACTCTGTTTTCTCCTATATTGATAGATGTATTTGGAACTCTAAATCCAACACGGTTTGTGCTAGCTTCTTGAAACTTGACACAATAAAGTAGGTTCACGTTCTATCTCTATTTTTTGTTTCCTCTTGATGTAGCCCTAAGCAGTGACTGGCGAGAAACACTTTCATGGAAAGGGGTTGCCAAGCTTCCAAAAATTACGAATCTCCAGAAATCTCATAAAATATCTTTTCACCCAAACTGTATGATACTTTCAGGTAATGATCAGTACACTGAGGCGACTTGGTTCCCCAAATTTCGTTCTTCTATGTTGAAGCGTTCGTTTCCAGTAACAGTTTGAATTTTTAGGTTTCACTCTGTTTTCTCCTATATTGATAGATGTATTTGGAACTCTAAATCCAACACAGTTTGTGCTAGCTTCTTGAAACTTGACACAATAAAGTAGGTTCACGTTCTCTCTCTATGTTTTGTTTCCTCTTGATGTAGCCCTACGCAGTGACTGGCGAGAAACACTTTCATGGAAAGGGGTCTCCAAGTTTCCACAAATTACGAAACTACAGAAACCTCAGCAAATATTTTTTTCACCCAAACTGGATGATACTTTCAGGTAATGATCAGTACACTGAGGCGACTTGCTTCCCCAAATTTCGTTCTTCTATGGAAGCGTTCGTTTCCAGTAACACTTTGAATTTTTAGGTTTCACTCTGTTTTCTCCTATATTGATAGATGTATTTGGAACTCTAAATCCAACATGGTTTGTGCTAGCTTCTTGAAACTTGACACAATAAATAGGTTCACGTTCTATCTCTATGTTTTGTTTCCTCTTGATGTAGCCCTAAGCAGTGATTGGCGAGAAACACTTTCATGGAAAGGGGTCTCCAAGCTTCCAAAAATTACGAAATTCCACAAATCTCAGCAAATAATTTTTCACCCAAACTGGATGATACTTTCAGGTAATGATCAGTACACTGAGGCGACTTGGTTCCCCAAATTTCGTTCTTCCATGTTGAAGCGTTCGTTTCCGGTAACAGTTTGAATTTTTAGGTTTGACTCTGTTTTCTCCTATATTGATAGATGTATTTGGAACTCTAAATCCAACACGGTTTGTGCTAGCTTCTTGAAACTTGACACAATAAAGTAGGTTCACGTTCTATCTCTATGTTTTGTTTCCTCTTGAAGTAGCCCTAAGCAGTGACTGGCGAGAAACACTTTCATGGAAAGGGGTTGCAAAGTTTCTAAAAATTACGAATCTCCAGAAATCTCAGCAAATATTTTTTCACCCAATCTGGATGATATTTTCAGGTAATGATGAGTACACTAAGCCCACATGCTTCACCAAATTTCGTTATTCTATGTTGAAGCGTTCGTTTCCAGTAACAGTTTGAATTTTTAGGTTTCACTCTGTTTTCTCCTATATTGATAGATGTATTTGGAACTCTAAATCCAACACGGTTTGTGCTAGCTTCTTGAAACTTGACACAATAAAGTAGGTTCACGTTCTATCTCTATGTTTTGTTTCCTCTTGATGTAGCCCTAAGCAGTGACTGGCGAGAAACACTTTCATGGAAAGGGGTTGCCAAGCTTCCAAAAATTACGAATCTCCAGAAATCTCAGCAAATATTTTTTCACCCAAACTGGATGATACTTTCAGGTAATTATCAGTACACTGAGGCGACTTGGTTGCCCAAATTTCGTTCTTCTATGTTGAAGCGTTCGTTTCCAGTAACAGTTTGAATTTTTAGGTTTCACTCTGTTTTCTCCTATATTGATAGATGTATTTGGAACTCTATATCCAACACGGTTTGTGCTAGCTTCTTGAAAATTGACACAATAATGTAGGTTCACGTTCTATCTCTATGTTTTGTTTCCTCTTGATGTAGCCCTAAGCAGTGACTGGCGAGAAACACTTTCATGGAAAGGGGTTGCCAAGCTACCAAAAATTACGAATCTCCAGAACTCTCGTAAAATATCTTTTCACCCAAACTGTACGATACTTTCAGGTAATGATCAGTACACTGAGGCGACTTGGTTCCCCAAATTTCGTTCTTCCATGTTGAAGCGTTCGTTTCCAGTAACAGTTTGAATTTTTAGGTTTCACTCTGTTTTCTCCTATATTGATAGATGTATTTGGAACTCTAAATCCAACAGGTTTGTGATAGCTTCTTGAAACTTGACACAATAAAGTAGGTTCACGTTCTATCTTTATATTTTGTTTCCTCTTGATGTAGCCCTAAGGAGTGACTGGCGAGAAACACTTTCATGGAAAGGGGTTGCCAAGCTTCCAAAAATTATGAATCTCCAGAAATCTCAGCAAATATTTTTTCAACCAAACTGGATGATACTTTCAGGTAATAATCAGTGCACTAAGGCAACTTGGTTCCCCAAATTTCGATCTTCTATGTTGAAGCGTTCGTTTCCAGTAACAGTTTGAATTTTTAGGTTTCACTCTGTTTTCTCCTATATTGATAGATGTATTTGGAACTCTAAATCCAACACGGTTTGTGCTAGCTTCTTCAAACTTGACACAATAAATTAGTTTCACGTTCTATCTCTATGTTTTGTTTCCTCTTGATGTAGCCCTAAGCAGTGACTGGCGAGAAACACTTTCATGGAAAGGGGTTTCCAAGCTTCCAAAAATTACGAATCTCCAGAAATCTCAGCAAATATTTTTTCACCCAAACTGGATGATACTTTCAGGTATTGATCAGTACACTAAGGCGACTTGCTTCCCCAAATTTTGTTCTTCTATTTTGAAGCGTTCGTTTCCAGTAACAGTTTGAATTTTTAGGTTTCACTCTGTTTTCTCCTATATTGATAGATGTATTTGGAACTCTATATCCAACACGGTTTGTGCTAGCTTCTTGAAAACTGACACAATAAAGTAGGTTCATGTTCTATCTCTATGTTTTGTTTCCTCTTGATGTAGCCCTAAGCAGTGACTGGCGAGAAACACTTTCATGGAAAGGGGTTGCAAAGTTTCCAAAAATTACGAATCTCCAGAAATCTCAGCAAATATTTTTTCACCCAATCTGGATGATATTTTCAGGTAATGATGAGTACACTAAGCCCACTTGCTTCACCAAATTTCGTTATTCTATGTTGAAGCGTTCGTTTCCAGTAAGAGTTTGAATTTTTAGGTTTCACTCTGTTTTCTCCTATATTGATAGATGTATTTGGAACTCTAAATCCAACACGGTTTGTGCTAGCTTCTTCAAACTTGACACAATAAAGTAGGTTCACGTTCTATCTCTATGTTTTGTTTCCTCTTGATGTAGCCCTAAGCAGTGATTGGCGAGAAACACTTTCATGGAAAGGTGTTGCCAAGCTTCCAAAAATTACGAATCTCCCGAAATCTCAGCAAATATTTTTCCACCCAAACTTGATGATACTTTCAGGTAATGATCAGTACACTGAGGCGACTTGGTTCCCCAAATTTCGATCTTCTATGTTGAAGCGTTCGTTTCCATTAACAGTTTGAATTTTTAGGTTTCCCTCTGTTTTCTCCTATATTGATAGATGTATTTGGAACTCTAAATCCAACAGGTTTGTTCTAGCTTCTTGAAACTTGACACAATAAAGTAGTTTCACGTTCTATCTCTATGCTTTGTTTCCTCTTGATGTAGCCCTAAGCAGTGACTGGCGAGAAACACTTTCATGGAAAGGGGTTGCCAAGCTTCCAAAAATTACGAAATTCCACAAATCTCAGCAAATATTTTTTCACCCAAACTGGATGATACTTTCAGGTAATGATCAGTACACTGAGGCGACTTGGTTCCCCAAATTTCGTTCTTCCATGTTGAAGCGTTCGTTTCCGGTAATAGTTTGAATTTTTAGGTTTGACTCTGTTTTCTCCTATATTGATAGATGTATTTGGAACTCTAAATCCAACACGGTTTGTGCTAGCTTCTTGAAACTTGACACAATAAAGTAGGTTCACGTTCTATCTCTATGTTTTGTTTCCTCTTGAAGTAGCCCTAAGCAGTGACTGGCGAGAAACACTTTCAATGAAAGGGGTTGCCAAGCTTCCAAAAATTACGAAACTACAGAAACCTCAGCAAATATTTTTTCACCCAAACTGGATGATACTTTCAGGTAATGATCAGTACACTGAGGCGACTTGCTTCCCCAAATTTCGTTCTTCTATGGAAGCGTTCGTTTCCAGTAACACTTTGAATTTTTAGGTTTCACTCTGTTTTATCCTATATTGATAGATGTATTTGGAACTCTAAATCCAACATGGTTTGTGCTAGCTTCTTGAAACTTGACACAATATATAGGTTCACGTTCTATCTCTATGTTTTGTTTCCTCTTGATGTAGCCCTAAGCAGTGATTGGCGAGAAACACTTTCATGGAAAGGGGTTGCCAAGCTTCCAAAAATTACGAAATTCCACAAATCTCAGCAAAGATTTTTTCACTCAAACTGGATGATACTTTCAGGTCATGATCAGTACACTGAGGCGACTTGGTTCCCCAAATTTCGTTCTTCCATGTTGAAGCGTTCGTTTCTGGTAACAGTTTGAATTTTTAGGTTTGACTCTGTTTTCTCCTATATTGATAGATGTATTTGGAACTCTAAATCCAACACGGTTTGTGCTAGCTTCTTGAAACTTGACACAATAAAGTAGGTTCACGTTCTATCTCTATGTTTTGTTTCCTCTTGATGTAGCCCTAAGCAGTTATTGGCGAGAAACACTTTCATGGAAATGTGTTGCCAAGCTTCCAAAAATTACGAATCTCCAGAAATCTCAGCAAAGATTTTTTCACCCAAACTGGATGATACTTTCAGGTAATGATCAGTACACTGAGGCGACTTGGTTCCCCAAATTTCGTTCTTCTATGTTGAAGCGTTCGTTTCCGGTAACAGTTTGAATTTTTAGGTTTCACTCTGTTTTCTCCTATATTGATAGATGTATTTGGAACTCTAAATCCAACACTGTTTGTGCTAGCTTCTTGAAACTTGACACAATAAAGTAGGTTCACGTTCTATCTCTATGTTTTGTTTCCTCTTGATGTAGCCCTAAGCAGTGACTGGCGAGAAACACTTTCATGGAAAGGGGTTGCCAAGCTTCCAAAAATTACGAATCGCCAAAAATCTCATCAAATATTTTTTCACCCAAACTGGATGATACTTTCAGGTAATGATCAGTACACTGAGGCGACTTGGTTCCCCAAATTTCGTTCTTCTATGTTGAAGCGTTCGTTTCCAGTAACAGTTTGAATTTTTAGGTTTCACTCTGTTTTCTCCTATATTGATAGATGTATTTGGAACTCTAAATCCAACACGGTTTGTGCTAGCTTCTTCAAACTTGACACAATAAAGTAGGTTCACGTTCTATCTCTATGTTTTGTTTCCTCTTGATGTAGCCCTAAGCAGTGATTGGCGAGAAACACTTTCATGGAAAGGTGTTGCCAAGCTTCCAAAAATTACGAATCTCCCGAAATCTCAGCAAATATTTTTCCACCCAAACTTGATGATACTTTCAGGTAATGATCAGTACACTGAGGCGACTTGGTTCCCCAAATTTCGATCTTCTATGTTGAAGCGTTCGTTTCCATTAACAGTTTGAATTTTTAGGTTTCCCTCTGTTTTCTCCTATATTGATAGATGTATTTGGAACTCTAAATCCAACAGGTTTGTTCTAGCTTCTTGAAACTTGACACAATAAAGTAGTTTCACGTTCTATCTCTATGCTTTGTTTCCTCTTGATGTAGCCCTAAGCAGTGACTGGCGAGAAACACTTTCATGGAAAGGGGTTGCCAAGCTTCCAAAAATTACGAAATTCCACAAATCTCAGCAAATATTTTTTCACCCAAACTGGATGATACTTTCAGGTAATGATCAGTACACTGAGGCGACTTGGTTCCCCAAATTTCGTTCTTCCATGTTGAAGCGTTCGTTTCCGGTAATAGTTTGAATTTTTAGGTTTGACTCTGTTTTCTCCTATATTGATAGATGTATTTGGAACTCTAAATCCAACACGGTTTGTGCTAGCTTCTTGAAACTTGACACAATAAAGTAGGTTCACGTTCTATCTCTATGTTTTGTTTCCTCTTGAAGTAGCCCTAAGCAGTGACTGGCGAGAAACACTTTCAATGAAAGGGGTTGCCAAGCTTCCAAAAATTACGAAACTACAGAAACCTCAGCAAATATTTTTTCACCCAAACTGGATGATACTTTCAGGTAATGATCAGTACACTGAGGCGACTTGCTTCCCCAAATTTCGTTCTTCTATGGAAGCGTTCGTTTCCAGTAACACTTTGAATTTTTAGGTTTCACTCTGTTTTATCCTATATTGATAGATGTATTTGGAACTCTAAATCCAACATGGTTTGTGCTAGCTTCTTGAAACTTGACACAATATATAGGTTCACGTTCTATCTCTATGTTTTGTTTCCTCTTGATGTAGCCCTAAGCAGTGATTGGCGAGAAACACTTTCATGGAAAGGGGTTGCCAAGCTTCCAAAAATTACGAAATTCCACAAATCTCAGCAAAGATTTTTTCACTCAAACTGGATGATACTTTCAGGTCATGATCAGTACACTGAGGCGACTTGGTTCCCCAAATTTCGTTCTTCCATGTTGAAGCGTTCGTTTCTGGTAACAGTTTGAATTTTTAGGTTTGACTCTGTTTTCTCCTATATTGATAGATGTATTTGGAACTCTAAATCCAACACGGTTTGTGCTAGCTTCTTGAAACTTGACACAATAAAGTAGGTTCACGTTCTATCTCTATGTTTTGTTTCCTCTTGATGTAGCCCTAAGCAGTTATTGGCGAGAAACACTTTCATGGAAATGTGTTGCCAAGCTTCCAAAAATTACGAATCTCCAGAAATCTCAGCAAAGATTTTTTCACCCAAACTGGATGATACTTTCAGGTAATGATCAGTACACTGAGGCGACTTGGTTCCCCAAATTTCGTTCTTCTATGTTGAAGCGTTCGTTTCCGGTAACAGTTTGAATTTTTAGGTTTCACTCTGTTTTCTCCTATATTGATAGATGTATTTGGAACTCTAAATCCAACACTGTTTGTGCTAGCTTCTTGAAACTTGACACAATAAAGTAGGTTCACGTTCTATCTCTATGTTTTGTTTCCTCTTGATGTAGCCCTAAGCAGTGACTGGCGAGAAACACTTTCATGGAAAGGGGTTGCCAAGCTTCCAAAAATTACGAATCGCCAAAAATCTCATCAAATATTTTTTCACCCAAACTGGATGATACTTTCAGGTAATGATCAGTACACTGAGGCGAATTGGTTCCCCAAATTTCGTTCTTCTATGTTGAAGCGTTCGTTTCCAGTAACAGTTTGAATTTTTAGGTTTCACTCTGTTTTCTCCTATATTGATAGATGTATTTGGAACTCTATATCCAACACGGTTTGTGCTAGCTTCTTGAAAATTGACACAATAAAGTAGATTCACGTTCTATCTCTATGTTTTGTTTCCTCTTGATGTAGCCCTAAGAAGTGACTGGCGAGAAACACTTTCATGGAAAGGGGTTGCCAAGCTTCCAAAAATTACGAATCTCCAGAAATCTCAGCAAATATTTTTTCACCCAAACTGGATGATACTTTCAGGTAATGATCAGTACACTGAGGCGACTTGGTTCCCCAAATTTCGTTCTTCTATGTTGAAGCGTTCGTTTCCAGTAACAGTTTGAATTTTTAGGTTTCACTCTGTTTTCTCCTATATTGATAGATGTATTTGGAACTCTAAATCCAACACGATTTGTGCTAGCTTCTTGAAACTTGACACAATAAACTAGGTTCACGTTCTATCTCTATGTTTTGTTTCCTCTTGATGTAGCCCTAAGCAGTGACTGGCGAGAAACACTTTCATGGAAAGGGGTTGCCAAGCTTCCAAAAATTACGAATCTCCAGAAATCTCATAAAATATCTTTTCACCCAAACTGTATGATACTTTCAGGTAATGATCAGTACACTGAGGCGACTTGGTTCCCCAAATTTCGTTCTTCTATGTTGAAGCGTTCGTTTCCAGTAACAGTTTGAATTTTTAGGTTTCACTCTGTTTTCTCCTATATTGATAGATGTATTTGGAACTCTAAATCCAACACGGTTTGTGCTAGCTTCTTGAAACTTGACACAATAAAGTAGGTTCATGTTCTCTCTCTATGTTTTGTTTCCTCTTGATGTAGCCCTACGCAGTGACTGGCGAGAAACACTTTCATGGAAAGGGGTCTCCAAGTTTCCACAAATTACGAAACTACAGAAACCTCAGCAAATATTTTTTTCACCCAAACTGGATGATACTTTCAGGTAATGATCAGTACACTGAGGCGACTTGCTTCCCCAAATTTCGTTCTTCTATGGAAGCGTTCGTTTCCAGTAACAGTTTGAATTTTTAGGTTTCACTCTGTTTTCTCCTATATTGATAGATGTATTTGGAACTCTATATCCAACACGGTTTGTGCTAGCTTCTTGAAAATTGACACAATAAAGTAGATTCACGTTCTATCTCTATGCTTTGTTTCCTCTTGATGTAGCCCTAAGCAGTGACTGGCGAGAAAGACTTTCATGGAAAGGGGTTGCCAAGCTTCCAAAAATTACGAATCTCCAGAAATCTCAGCAAATATTTTTTCACCCAAACTGGATGATACTTTCAGGTAATGATCAGTACACTGAGGCGACTTGGTTCCCCAAATTTCGTTCTTCTATGTTGAAGCGTTCGTTTCCAGTAACAGTTTGAATTTTTAGGTTTCACTCTGTTTTCTCCTATATTGATAGATGTATTTGGAACTCTAAATCCAACACGGTTTGTGCTAGCTTCTTGAAACTTGACACAATAAAGTAGGTTCACGTTCTATCTCTATGTTTTGTTTCCTCTTGATGTAGCCCTAAGCAGTGACTAGCGAGAAACACTTTCATGGAAAGGGGTTGCCAAGCTTCCAAAAATTACGAATATCAAGAAATCTCAGCAAATATTTTTTCACCCAAACTGGATGATACTTTCAGGTAATGATCAGTACACTGAGGCGACTTGGTTCCCCAAATTTCGTTCTTCCATGTTGAAGCGTTCGTTTCCGGTAACAGTTTGAATTTTTAGGTTTGACTCTGTTTTCTCCTATATTGATAGATGTATTTGGAACTCTAAATCCAACACGGTTTGTGCTAGCTTCTTGAAACTTGACACAATAAAGTAGGTTCACGTTCTATCTCTATGTTTTGTTTCCTCTTGATGTAGCCCTAAGAAGTGACTGGTGAGAAACACTTTCATGGAAAGGGGTTGCCAAGCTTCCAAAAATTACGAAATTCCACAAATCTCAGCAAATATTTTTTCACCCAAACTGGATGATACTTTCAGGTAATGATCAGTACACTGAGGCGACTTGGTTCCCCAAATTTCATCTTCCATGTTGAAGCGTTCGTTTCCGGTAACAGTTTGAATTTTTAGGTTTCACTCTGTTTTCTCCTATATTGATAGATGTATTTGGAACTCTAAATCCAACACTGTTTGTGCTAGCTTCTTGAAACTTGACACAATAAAGTAGGTTCACGTTCTATCTCTATGTTTTGTTTCCTCTTGATGTAGCCCTAAGCAGTGACTGGCGAGAAACACTTTCATGGAAAGGGGTTGCCAAGCTTCCAAAAATTACGAATCTCCAAAAATCTCATCAAATATTTTTTCACCCAAACTGGATGATACTTTCAGGTAATGATCAGTACACTGAGGCGACTTGGTTCCCCAAATTTCGTTCTTCTATGTTGAAGCGTTCGTTTCCAGTAACAGTTTGAATTTTTAGGTTTCACTCTGTTTTCTCCTATATTGATAGATGTATTTGGAACTCTATATCCAACACGGTTTGTGCTAGCTTCTTGAAAATTGACACAATAAAGTAGATTCACGTTCTATCTCTATGTTTTGTTTCCTCTTGATGTAGCCCTAAGAAGTGACTGGCGAGAAACACTTTCATGGAAAGGGGTTGCCAAGCTTCCAAAAATTACGAATCTCCAGAAATCTCAGCAAATATTTTTTCACCCAAACTGGATGATACTTTCAGGTAATGATCAGTACACTGAGGCGACTTGGTTCCCCAAATTTCGTTCTTCTATGTTGAAGCGTTCGTTTCCAGTAACAGTTTGAATTTTTAGGTTTCACTCTGTTTTCTCCTATATTGATAGATGTATTTGGAACTCTAAATCCAACACGGTTTGTGCTAGCTTCTTGAAACTTGACACAATAAAGTAGGTTCACGTTCTATCTCTATTTTTTGTTTCCTCTTGATGTAGCCCTAAGCAGTGACTGGCGAGAAACACTTTCATGGAAAGGGGTTGCCAAGCTTCCAAAAATTACGAATCTCCAGAAATCTCATAAAATATCTTTTCACCCAAACTGTATGATACTTTCAGGTAATGATCAGTACACTGAGGCGACTTGGTTCCCCAAATTTCGTTCTTCTATGTTGAAGCGTTCGTTTCCAGTAACAGTTTGAATTTTTAGGTTTCACTCTGTTTTCTCCTATATTGATAGATGTATTTGGAACTCTAAATCCAACACAGTTTGTGCTAGCTTCTTGAAACTTGACACAATAAAGTAGGTTCACGTTCTCTCTCTATGTTTTGTTTCCTCTTGATGTAGCCCTACGCAGTGACTGGCGAGAAACACTTTCATGGAAAGGGGTCTCCAAGTTTCCACAAATTACGAAACTACAGAAACCTCAGCAAATATTTTTTTCACCCAAACTGGATGATACTTTCAGGTAATGATCAGTACACTGAGGCGACTTGCTTCCCCAAATTTCGTTCTTCTATGGAAGCGTTCGTTTCCAGTAACACTTTGAATTTTTAGGTTTCACTCTGTTTTCTCCTATATTGATAGATGTATTTGGAACTCTAAATCCAACATGGTTTGTGCTAGCTTCTTGAAACTTGACACAATAAATAGGTTCACGTTCTATCTCTATGTTTTGTTTCCTCTTGATGTAGCCCTAAGCAGTGATTGGCGAGAAACACTTTCATGGAAAGGGGTCTCCAAGCTTCCAAAAATTACGAAATTCCACAAATCTCAGCAAATAATTTTTCACCCAAACTGGATGATACTTTCAGGTAATGATCAGTACACTGAGGCGACTTGGTTCCCCAAATTTCGTTCTTCCATGTTGAAGCGTTCGTTTCCGGTAACAGTTTGAATTTTTAGGTTTGACTCTGTTTTCTCCTATATTGATAGATGTATTTGGAACTCTAAATCCAACACGGTTTGTGCTAGCTTCTTGAAACTTGACACAATAAAGTAGGTTCACGTTCTATCTCTATGTTTTGTTTCCTCTTGAAGTAGCCCTAAGCAGTGACTGGCGAGAAACACTTTCATGGAAAGGGGTTGCAAAGTTTCTAAAAATTACGAATCTCCAGAAATCTCAGCAAATATTTTTTCACCCAAACTGGATGATATTTTCAGGTAATGATGAGTACACTAAGCCCACATGCTTCACCAAATTTCGTTATTCTATGTTGAAGCGTTCGTTTCCAGTAACAGTTTGAATTTTTAGGTTTCACTCTGTTTTCTCCTATATTGATAGATGTATTTGGAACTCTAAATCCAACACTGTTTGTGCTAGCTTCTTGAAACTTGACACAATAAAGTAGGTTCACGTTCTATCTCTATGTTTTGTTTCCTCTTGATGTAGCCCTAAGCAGTGACTGGCGAGAAACACTTTCATGGAAAGGGGTTGCCAAGCTTCCAAAAATTACGAATCTCCAGAAATCTCAGCAAATATTTTTTCACCCAAACTGGATGATACTTTCAGGTAATTATCAGTACACTGAGGCGACTTGGTTGCCCAAATTTCGTTCTTCTATGTTGAAGCGTTCGTTTCCAGTAACAGTTTGAATTTTTAGGTTTCACTCTGTTTTCTCCTATATTGATAGATGTATTTGGAACTCTATATCCAACACGGTTTGTGCTAGCTTCTTGAAAATTGACACAATAATGTAGGTTCACGTTATATCTCTATGTTTTGTTTCCTCTTGATGTAGCCCTAAGCAGTGACTGGCGAGAAACACTTTCATGGAAAGGGGTTGCCAAGCTACCAAAAATTACGAATCTCCAGAACTCTCGTAAAATATCTTTTCACCCAAACTGTACGATACTTTCAGGTAATGATCAGTACACTGAGGCGACTTGGTTGCCCAAATTTCGTTCTTCCATGTTGAAGCGTTCGTTTCCAGTAACAGTTTGAATTTTTAGGTTTCACTCTGTTTTCTCCTATATTGATAGATGTATTTGGAACTCTAAATCCAACAGGTTTGTGATAGCTTCTTGAAACTTGACACAATAAAGTAGGTTCACGTTCTATCTTTATATTTTGTTTCCTCTTGATGTAGCCCTAAGGAGTGACTGGCGAGAAACACTTTCATGGAAAGGGGTTGCCAAGCTTCCAAAAATTATGAATCTCCAGAAATCTCAGCAAATATTTTTTCAACCAAACTGGATGATACTTTCAGGTAATAATCAGTGCACTAAGGCAACTTGGTTCCCCAAATTTCGATCTTCTATGTTGAAGCGTTCGTTTCCAGTAACAGTTTGAATTTTTAGGTTTCACTCTGTTTTCTCCTATATTGATAGATGTATTTGGAACTCTAAATCCAACACGGTTTGTGCTAGCTTCTTCAAACTTGACACAATAAATTAGTTTCACGTTCTATCTCTATGTTTTGTTTCCTCTTGATGTAGCCCTAAGCAGTGACTGGCGAGAAACACTTTCATGGAAAGGGGTTTCCAAGCTTCCAAAAATTACGAATCTCCAGAAATCTCAGCAAATATTTTTTCACCCAAACTGGATGATACTTTCAGGTATTGATCAGTACACTAAGGCGACTGCTTCCCCAAATTTTGTTCTTCTATTTTGAAGCGTTCGTTTCCAGTAACAGTTTGAATATTTAGGTTTCACTCTGTTTTCTCCTATATTGATAGATGTATTTGGAACTCTATATCCAACACGGTTTGTGCTAGCTTCTTGAAAACTGACACAATAAAGTAGGTTCATGTTCTATCTCTATGTTTTGTTTCCTCTTGATGTAGCCCTAAGCAGTGACTGGCGAGAAACACTTTCATGGAAAGGGGTTGCAAAGTTTCCAAAAATTACGAATCTCCAGAAATCTCAGCAAATATTTTTTCACCCAATCTGGATGATATTTTCAGGTAATGATGAGTACACTAAGCCCACTTGCTTCACCAAATTTCGTTATTCTATGTTGAAGCGTTCATTTCCAGTAAGAGTTTGAATTTTTATGTTTCACTCTGTTTTCTCCTATATTGATAGATGTATTTGGAACTCTAAATCCAACACGGTTTGTGCTAGCTTCTTCAAACTTGACACAATAAAGTAGGTTCACGTTCTATCTCTATGTTTTGTTTCCTCTTGATGTAGCCCTAAGCAGTGATTGGCGAGAAACACTTTCATGGAAAGGGGTTGCCAAGCTTCCAAAAATTATGAAATTCCACAAATCTCAGCAAATATTTTTTCACCCAAACTGGATGATACTTTCAGGTAATGATCAGTACACTGAGGCGACTTGGTTCCCCAAATTTCGTTCTTCCATGTTGAAGCGTTCGTTTCCGGTAATAGTTTGAATTTTTAGGTTTGACTCTGTTTTCTCCTATATTGATAGATGTATTTGGAACTCTAAATCCAACACGGTTTGTGCTAGCTTCTTGAAACTTGACACAATAAAGTAGGTTCACGTTCTATCTCTATGTTTTGTTTCCTCTTGAAGTAGCCCTAAGCAGTGACTGGCGAGAAACACTTTCAATGAAAGGGGTTGCCAAGCTTCCAAAAATTACGAAACTACAGAAACCTCAGCAAATATTTTTTCACCCAAACTGGATGATACTTTCAGGTAATGATCAGTACACTGAGGCGACTTGCTTCCCCAAATTTCGTTCTTCTATGGAAGCGTTCGTTTCCAGTAACACTTTGAATTTTTAGGTTTCACTCTGTTTTATCCTATATTGATAGATGTATTTGGAACTCTAAATCCAACATGGTTTGTGCTAGCTTCTTGAAACTTGACACAATATATAGGTTCACATTCTATCTCTATGTTTTGTTTCCTCTTGATGTAGCCCTAAGCAGTGATTGGCGAGAAACACTTTCATGGAAAGGGGTTGCCAAGCTTCCAAAAATTACGAAATTCCACAAATCTCAGCAAAGATTTTTTCACTCAAACTGGATGATACTTTCAGGTCATGATCAGTACACTGAGGCGACTTGGTTCCCCAAATTTCGTTCTTCCATGTTGAAGCGTTCGTTTCTGGTAACAGTTTGAATTTTTAGGTTTGACTCTGTTTTCTCCTATATTGATAGATGTATTTGGAACTCTAAATCCAACACGGTTTGTGCTAGCTTCTTGAAACTTGACACAATAAAGTAGGTTCACGTTCTATCTCTATGTTTTGTTTCCTCTTGATGTAGCCCTAAGCAGTTATTGGCGAGAAACACTTTCATGGAAATGTGTTGCCAAGCTTCCAAAAATTACGAATCTCCAGAAATCTCAGCAAAGATTTTTTCACCCAAACTGGATGATACTTTCAGGTAATGATCAGTACACTGAGGCGACTTGGTTCCCCAAATTTCGTTCTTCTATGTTGAAGCGTTCGTTTCCGGTAACAGTTTGAATTTTTAGGTTTGACTCTGTTTTCTCCTATATTGATAGATGTATTTGGAACTCTAAATCCAACACGGTTTGTGCTAGCTTCTTGAAACTTGACACAATAAAGTAGGTTCACGTTCTATCTCTATGTTTTGTTTCCTCTTGAAGTAGCCCTAAGCAGTGACTGGCGAGAAACACTTTCATGGAAAGGGGTTGCAAAGTTTCTAAAAATTACGAATCTCCAGAAATCTCAGCAAATATTTTTTCACCCAATCTGGATGATATTTTCAGGTAATGATGAGTACACTAAGCCCACATGCTTCACCAAATTTCGTTATTCTATGTTGAAGCGTTCGTTTCCAGTAACAGTTTGAATTTTTAGGTTTCACTCTGTTTTCTCCTATATTGATAGATGTATTTGGAACTCTAAATCCAACACTGTTTGTGCTAGCTTCTTGAAACTTGACACAATAAAGTAGGTTCACGTTCTATCTCTATGTTTTGTTTCCTCTTGATGTAGCCCTAAGCAGTGACTGGCGAGAAACACTTTCATGGAAAGGGGTTGCCAAGCTTCCAAAAATTACGAATCTCCAGAAATCTCAGCAAATATTTTTTCACCCAAACTGGATGATACTTTCAGGTAATTATCAGTACACTGAGGCGACTTGGTTGCCCAAATTTCGTTCTTCTATGTTGAAGCGTTCGTTTCCAGTAACAGTTTGAATTTTTAGGTTTCACTCTGTTTTCTCCTATATTGATAGATGTATTTGGAACTCTATATCCAACACGGTTTGTGCTAGCTTCTTGAAAATTGACACAATAATGTAGGTTCACGTTCTATCTCTATGTTTTGTTTCCTCTTGATGTAGCCCTAAGCAGTGACTGGCGAGAAACACTTTCATGGAAAGGGGTTGCCAAGCTACCAAAAATTACGAATCTCCAGAACTCTCGTAAAATATCTTTTCACCCAAACTGTACGATACTTTCAGGTAATGATCAGTACACTGAGGCGACTTGGTTCCCCAAATTTCGTTCTTCCATGTTGAAGCGTTCGTTTCCAGTAACAGTTTGAATTTTTAGGTTTCACTCTGTTTTCTCCTATATTGATAGATGTATTTGGAACTCTAAATCCAACAGGTTTGTGATAGCTTCTTGAAACTTGACACAATAAAGTAGGTTCACGTTCTATCTTTATATTTTGTTTCCTCTTGATGTAGCCCTAAGGAGTGACTGGCGAGAAACACTTTCATGGAAAGGGGTTGCCAAGCTTCCAAAAATTATGAATCTCCAGAAATCTCAGCAAATATTTTTTCAACCAAACTGGATGATACTTTCAGGTAATAATCAGTGCACTAAGGCAACTTGGTTCCCCAAATTTCGATCTTCTATGTTGAAGCGTTCGTTTCCAGTAACAGTTTGAATTTTTAGGTTTCACTCTGTTTTCTCCTATATTGATAGATGTATTTGGAACTCTAAATCCAACACGGTTTGTGCTAGCTTCTTCAAACTTGACACAATAAATTAGTTTCACGTTCTATCTCTATGTTTTGTTTCCTCTTGATGTAGCCCTAAGCAGTGACTGGCGAGAAACACTTTCATGGAAAGGGGTTTCCAAGCTTCCAAAAATTACGAATCTCCAGAAATCTCAGCAAATATTTTTTCACCCAAACTGGATGATACTTTCAGGTATTGATCAGTACACTAAGGCGACTTGCTTCCCCAAATTTTGTTCTTCTATTTTGAAGCGTTCGTTTCCAGTAACAGTTTGAATATTTAGGTTTCACTCTGTTTTCTCCTATATTGATAGATGTATTTGGAACTCTATATCCAACACGGTTTGTGCTAGCTTCTTGAAAACTGACACAATAAAGTAGGTTCATGTTCTATCTCTATGTTTTGTTTCCTCTTGATGTAGCCCTAAGCAGTGACTGGCGAGAAACACTTTCATGGAAAGGGGTTGCAAAGTTTCCAAAAATTACGAATCTCCAGAAATCTCAGCAAATATTTTTTCACCCAATCTGGATGATATTTTCAGGTAATGATGAGTACACTAAGCCCACTTGCTTCACCAAATTTCGTTATTCTATGTTGAAGCGTTTGTTTCCAGTAAGAGTTTGAATTTTTAGGTTTCACTCTGTTTTCTCCTATATTGATAGATGTATTTGGAACTCTAAATCCAACACGGTTTGTGCTAGCTTCTTGAAACTTGACACAATAAAGTAGGTTCATGTTCTCTCTCTATGTTTTGTTTCCTCTTGATGTAGCCCTACGCAGTGACTGGCGAGAAACACTTTCATGGAAAGGGGTCTCCAAGTTTCCACAAATTACGAAACTACAGAAACCTCAGCAAATAATTTTTTCACCCAAACTGAATGATACTTTCAGGTAATGATCAGTACACTGAGGCGACTTGCTTCCCCAAATTTCGTTCTTCTATGGAAGCGTTCGTTTCCAGTAACAGTTTGAATTTTTAGGTTTCACTCTGTTTTCTCCTATATTGATAGATGTATTTGGAACTCTATATCCAACACGGTTTGTGCTAGCTTCTTGAAAATTGACACAATAAAGTAGATTCACGTTCTATCTCTATGCTTTGTTTCCTCTTGATGTAGCCCTAAGCAGTGACTGGCGAGAAAGACTTTCATGGAAAGGGGTTGCCAAGCTTCCAAAAATTACGAATCTCCAGAAATCTCAGCAAATATTTTTTCACCCAAACTGGATGATACTTTCAGGTAATGATCAGTACACTGAGGCGACTTGGTTCCCCAAATTTCGTTCTTCTATGTTGAAGCGTTCGTTTCCAGTAACAGTTTGAATTTTTAGGTTTCACTCTGTTTTCTCCTATATTGATAGATGTATTTGGAACTCTAAATCCAACACGGTTTGTGCTAGCTTCTTGAAACTTGACACAATAAAGTAGGTTCACGTTCTATCTCTATGTTTTGTTTCCTCTTGATGTAGCCCTAAGCAGTGACTAGCGAGAAACACTTTCATGGAAAGGGGTTGCCAAGCTTCCAAAAATTACGAATATCAAGAAATCTCAGCAAATATTTTTTCACCCAAACTGGATGATACTTTCAGGTAATGATCAGTACACTGAGGCGACTTGGTTCCCCAAATTTCGTTCTTCCATGTTGAAGCGTTCGTTTCCGGTAACAGTTTGAATTTTTAGGTTTGACTCTGTTTTCTCCTATATTGATAGATGTATTTGGAACTCTAAATCCAACACGGTTTGTGCTAGCTTCTTGAAACTTGACACAATAAAGTAGGTTCACGTTCTATCTCTATGTTTTGTTTCCTCTTGATGTAGCCCTAAGAAGTGACTGGTGAGAAACACTTTCATGGAAAGGGGTTGCCAAGCTTCCAAAAATTACGAAATTCCACAAATCTCAGCAAATATTTTTTCACCCAAACTGGATGATACTTTCAGGTAATGATCAGTACACTGAGGCGACTTGGTTCCCCAAATTTCATCTTCCATGTTGAAGCGTTCGTTTCCGGTAACAGTTTGAATTTTTAGGTTTCACTCTGTTTTCTCCTATATTGATAGATGTATTTGGAACTCTAAATCCAACACTGTTTGTGCTAGCTTCTTGAAACTTGACACAATAAAGTAGGTTCACGTTCTATCTCTATGTTTTGTTTCCTCTTGATGTAGCCCTAAGCAGTGACTGGCGAGAAACACTTTCATGGAAAGGGGTTGCCAAGCTTCCAAAAATTACGAATCTCCAAAAATCTCATCAAATATTTTTTCACCCAAACTGGATGATACTTTCAGGTAATGATCAGTACACTGAGGCGACTTGGTTCCCCAAATTTCGTTCTTCTATGTTGAAGCGTTCGTTTCCAGTAACAGTTTGAATTTTTAGGTTTCACTCTGTTTTCTCCTATATTGATAGATGTATTTGGAACTCTATATCCAACACGGTTTGTGCTAGCTTCTTGAAAATTGACACAATAAAGTAGATTCACGTTCTATCTCTATGTTTTGTTTCCTCTTGATGTAGCCCTAAGAAGTGACTGGCGAGAAACACTTTCATGGAAAGGGGTTGCCAAGCTTCCAAAAATTACGAATCTCCAGAAATCTCAGCAAATATTTTTTCACCCAAACTGGATGATACTTTCAGGTAATGATCAGTACACTGAGGCGACTTGGTTCCCCAAATTTCGTTCTTCTATGTTGAAGCGTTCGTTTCCAGTAACAGTTTGAATTTTTAGGTTTCACTCTGTTTTCTCCTATATTGATAGATGTATTTGGAACTCTAAATCCAACACGGTTTGTGCTAGCTTCTTGAAACTTGACACAATAAAGTAGGTTCACGTTCTATCTCTATGTTTTGTTTCCTCTTGATGTAGCCCTAAGCAGTGACTGGCGAGAAACACTTTCATGGAAAGGGGTTGCCAAGCTTCCAAAAATTACGAATCTCCAGAAATCTCATAAAATATCTTTTCACCCAAACTGTATGATACTTTCAGGTAATGATCAGTACACTGAGGCGACTTGGTTCCCCAAATTTCGTTCTTCTATGTTGAAGCGTTCGTTTCCAGTAACAGTTTGAATTTTTAGGTTTCACTCTGTTTTCTCCTATATTGATAGATGTATTTGGAACTCTAAATCCAACACAGTTTGTGCTAGCTTCTTGAAACTTGACACAATAAAGTAGGTTCACGTTCTCTCTCTATGTTTTGTTTCCTCTTGATGTAGCCCTACGCAGTGACTGGCGAGAAACACTTTCATGGAAAGGGGTCTCCAAGTTTCCACAAATTACGAAACTACAGAAACCTCAGCAAATATTTTTTTCACCCAAACTGGATGATACTTTCAGGTAATGATCAGTACACTGAGGCGACTTGCTTCCCCAAATTTCGTTCTTCTATGGAAGCGTTCGTTTCCAGTAACACTTTGAATTTTTAGGTTTCACTCTGTTTTCTCCTATATTGATAGATGTATTTGGAACTCTAAATCCAACATGGTTTGTGCTAGCTTCTTGAAACTTGACACAATAAATAGGTTCACGTTCTATCTCTATGTTTTGTTTCCTCTTGATGTAGCCCTAAGCAGTGATTGGCGAGAAACACTTTCATGGAAAGGGGTTGCCAAGCTTCCAAAAATTACGAAATTCCACAAATCTCAGCAAATATTTTTTCACCCAAACTGGATGATACTTTCAGGTAATGATCAGTACACTGAGGCGACTTGGTTCCCCAAATTTCGTTCTTCCATGTTGAAGCGTTCGTTTCCGGTAACAGTTTGAATTTTTAGGTTTGACTCTGTTTTCTCCTATATTGATAAATGTATTTGGGACTCTAAATCCAACACGGTTTGTGCTAGCTTCTTGAAACTTGACACAATAAAGTAGGTTCACGTTCTATCTCTATGTTTTGTTTCCTCTTGAAGTAGCCCTAAGCAGTGACTGGCGAGAAACACTTTCAAGGAAAGGGGTTGCCAATCTTCCAAAAATTACGAAATTCCACAAATCTCAGCAAAGATTTTTTCACCCAAACTGGATGATACTTTCAGGTAATGATCAGTACACTGAGGCTACTTGGTTCCCCAAATTTCATCTTCCATGTTGAAGCGTTCGTTTCCGGTAACAGTTTGAATTTTTAGGTTTCACTCTGTTTTCTCCTATATTGATAGATGTATTTGGAACTCTAAATCCAACACTGTTTGTGCTAGCTTCTTGAAACTTGACACAATAAAGTAGGTTCACGTTCTATCTCTATGTTTTGTTTCCTCTTGATGTAGCCCTAAGCAGTGACTGGCGAGAAACACTTTCATGGAAAGGGGTTGCCAAGTTTCCAAAAATTACGAATCGCCAAAAATCTCATCAAATATTTTTTCACCCAAACTGGATGATACTTTCAGGTAATGATCAGTACACTGAGGCGACTTGGTTCCCCAAATTTCGTTCTTCTATGTTGAAGCGTTCGTTTCCAGTAACAGTTTGAATTTTTAGGTTTCACTCTGTTTTCTCCTATATTGATAGATGTATTTGGAACTCTAAATCCAACACGGTTTGTGCTAGCTTCTTGAAACTTGACACAATAAAGTAGGTTCACGTTCTATCTCTATGTTTTGTTTCCTCTTGATGTAGCCCTAAGCAGTGACTGGCGAGAAACACTTTCATGGAAAGGGGTTGCAAAGTTTCTAAAAATTACGAATCTCCAGAAATCTCAGCAAATATTTTTTCACCCAATCTGGATGATATTTTCAGGTAATGATGAGTACACTAAGCCCACATGCTTCACCAAATTTCGTTATTCTATGTTGAAGCGTTCGTTTCCAGTAACAGTTTGAATTTTTAGGTTTCACTCTGTTTTCTCCTATATTGATAGATGTATTTGGAACTCTAAATCCAACACTGTTTGTGCTAGCTTCTTGAAACTTGACACAATAAAGTAGGTTCACGTTCTATCTCTATGTTTTGTTTCCTCTTGATGTAGCCCTAAGCAGTGACTGGCGAGAAACACTTTCATGGAAAGGGGTTGCCAAGCTTCCAAAAATTACGAATCTCCAGAAATCTCAGCAAATATTTTTTCACCCAAACTGGATGATACTTTCAGGTAATTATCAGTACACTGAGGCGACTTGGTTGCCCAAATTTCGTTCTTCTATGTTGAAGCGTTCGTTTCCAGTAACAGTTTGAATTTTTAGGTTTCACTCTGTTTTCTCCTATATTGATAGATGTATTTGGAACTCTATATCCAACACGGTTTGTGCTAGCTTCTTGAAAATTGACACAATAATGTAGGTTCACGTTCTATCTCTATGTTTTGTTTCCTCTTGATGTAGCCCTAAGCAGTGACTGGCGAGAAACACTTTCATGGAAAGGGGTTGCCAAGCTACCAAAAATTACGAATCTCCAGAACTCTCGTAAAATATCTTTTCACCCAAACTGTACGATACTTTCAGGTAATGATCAGTACACTGAGGCGACTTGGTTCCCCAAATTTCGTTCTTCCATGTTGAAGCGTTCGTTTCCAGTAACACTTTGAATTTTTAGGTTTCACTCTGTTTTCTCCTATATTGATAGATGTATTTGGAACTCTAAATCCAACACGGTTTGTGCTAGCTTCTTCAAACTTGACACAATAAAGTAGTTTCACGTTCTATCTCTATGTTTTGTTTCCTCTTGATGTAGCCCTAAGCAGTGACTGGCGAGAAACACTTTCATGGAAAGGGGTTTCCAAGCTTCCAAAAATTACGAATCTCCAGAAATCTCAGCAAATATTTTTTCATCCAAACTGGATGATACTTTCAGGTAATGATCAGTTCACTAAGGCGACTTGGTTCCACAAATTTCGTTCTTCTATGTTGAAGCATTCGTTTCCAGTAAGAGTTTGAATTTTTAGGTTTCACTCTGTTTTCTCCTATATTGATAGATGTATTTGGAACTCTAAATCCAACACGGTTTGTGCTAGCTTCTTCAAACTTGACACAATAAAGTAGGTTCACGTTCTATCTCTATGTTTTGTTTCCTCTTGATGTAGCCCTAAGCAGTGACTGGCGAGAAACACTTTCATGGAAAGGGGTTGCCAAGCTTCCAAAAATTACGAATCTCCACAAATCTCAGCAAATATTTTTTCCCCCAAACTGGATGATACTTTCAGGTAATGATCAGTACACTGAGGCAACTTGGTTCCCCAAATTTCGATCTTCTATGTTGAAGCGTTCGTTTCCAGTAACAGTTTGAATTTTTAGGTTACCCTCTGTTTTCTCCTATATTGATAGATGTATTTGGAACTCTAAATCCAACAGGTTTGTGCTAGCTTCTTGAAACTTGACACAATAAAGTAGGTTCACGTTCTATCTCTATGTTTTGTTTCCTCTTGATGTAGCCATAAGCAGTGACTGGCGAGAAACACTTTCATGGAAAGGGGTTGCCAAGCTTCCAAAAATTACGAATCTCCAGAAATCTCAGCAAATATTTTTTCACCCAAACTGGATGATACTTTCAGGTAATTATCAGTACACTGAGGCGACTTGGTTGCCCAAATTTCGTTCTTCTATGTTGAAGCGTTCGTTTCCAGTAACAGTTTGAATTTTTAGGTTTCACTCTGTTTTCTCCTATATTGATAGATGTATTTGGAACTCTATATCCAACACGGTTTGTGCTAGCTTCTTGAAAATTGACACAATAATGTAGGTTCACGTTCTATCTCTATGTTTTGTTTCCTCTTGATGTAGCCCTAAGCAGTGACTGGCGAGAAACACTTTCATGGAAAGGGGTTGCCAAGCTTCCAAAAATTACGAATCTCCAGAACTCTCGTAAAATATCTTTTCACCCAAACTGTACGATACTTTCAGGTAATGATCAGTACACTGAGGCGACTTGGTTCCCCAAATTTCGTTCTTCCATGTTGAAGCGTTCGTTTCCAGTAACAGTTTGAATTTTTAGGTTTCACTCTGTTTTCTCCTATATTGATAGATGTATTTGGAACTCTAAATCCAACAGGTTTGTGCTAGCTTCTTGAAACTTGACACAATCAAGTAGGTTCATGTTCTATCTTTATATTTTGTTTCCTCTTGATGTAGCCCTAAGGAGTGACTGGCGAGAAACACTTTCATGGAAAGGGGTTGCCAAGCTTCCAAAAATTATGAATCTCCAGAAATCTCAGCAAATATTTTTTCAACCAAACTGGATGATACTTTCAGGTAATAATCAGTGCACTAAGGCAACTTGGTTCCCCAAATTTCGTTCTTCTATGTTGAAGCGTTCGTTTCCAGTAACAGTTTGAATTTTTAGGTTTCACTCTGTTTTCTCCTATATTGATAGATGTATTTGGAACTCTAAATCCAACACGGTTTGTGCTAGCTTCTTCAAACTTGACACAATAAAGTAGTTTCACGTTCTATCTCTATGTTTTGTTTCCTCTTGATGTAGCCCTAAGCAGTGACTGGCGAGAAACACTTTCATGGAAAGGGGTTTCCAAGCTTCCAAAAATTACGAATCTCCAGAAATCTCAGCAAACATTTTTTCACCCAAACTGGAAAATACTTTCAGGTATTGATCAGTACACTAAGGCGACTTGCTTCCCCAAATTTCGTTCTTCTATTTTGAAGCGTTCGTTTCCAGTAACAGTTTGAATTTTTAGGTTTCACTCTGTTTTCTCCTATATTGATAGATGTATTTGGAACTCTATATCCAACACGGTTTGTGCTAGCTTCTTCAAACTTGACACAATAAAGTAGTTTCACGTTCTATCTCTATGTTTTGTTTCCTCTTGATGTAGCCCTAAGCAGTGACTGGCGAGAAAAACTTTCATGGAAAGGGGTTGCAAAGTTTCCAAAAATTACGAATCTCCAGAAATCTCACCAAATATTTTTTCACCCAATCTAGATGATATTTTCAGGTAATGATGAGTACACTAAGCCCACTTGCTTCACCAAATTTCGTTATTCTATGTTGAAGCGTTCGTTTCCAGTAAGAGTTTGAATTTTTAGGTTTCACTCTGTTTTCTCCTATATTGATAGATGTATTTGGAACTCTAAATCCAACACGGTTTGTGCTAGCTTCTTCAAACTTGACACAATAAAGTAGGTTCACGTTCTATCTCTATGTTTTGTTTCCTCTTGATGTAGCCCTAAGCAGTGACTGGCGAGAAACACTTTCATGGAAAGGTGTTGCCAAGCTTCCAAAAATTACGAATCTCCAGAAATCTCAGCAAACATTTTTTCACCCAAACTTGATGATACTTTCAGGTAATGATCAGTACACTGAGGCGACTTGGTTCCCCAAATTTCGATCTTCTATGTTGAAGCGTTCGTTTCCAGTAACAGTTTGAATTTTTAGGTTTCCCTCTGTTTTCTCCTATATTGATAGATGTATTTAGAACTCTAAATCCAACAGGTTTGTGCTAGCTTCTTGAAACTTGACACAATAAAGTAGGTTCACGTTCTATCTCTATGTTTTGTTTCCTCTTGATGTAGCCATAAGCAGTGACTGGCGAGAAACACTTTCATGGAAAGGGGTTGCCAAGCTTCCAAAAATTACGAATCTCCAGAAATCTCAGCAAATATTTTTTCACCCAAGGATGATACTTTCAGGTATTGATCAGTACACTAAGGCGACTTGCTTCCCCAAATTTCGTTCTTCTATTTTGAAGCGTTCGTTTCCAGTAACAGTTTGAATTTTTAGGTTTCACTCTGTTTTCTCCTATATTGATAGATGTATTTGGAACTCTATATCCAACACGGTTTGTGCTAGCTTCTTGAAAATTGACACAATAAAGTAGGTTCATGTTCTATCTCTATGTTTTGTTTCCTCTTGAAGTAGCCCTAAGCAGTGACTGGCGAGAAACACTTTCATGGAAAGGGGTTGCAAAGTTTCTAAAAATTACGAATCTCCAGAAATCTCAGCAAATATTTTTTCACCCAATCTGGATGATATTTTCAGGTAATGATGAGTACACTAAGCCCACATGCTTCACCAAATTTCGTTATTCTATGTTGAAGCGTTCGTTTCCAGTAACAGTTTGAATTTTTAGGTTTCACTCTGTTTTCTCCTATATTGATAGATGTATTTGGAACTCTAAATCCAACACGGTTTGTGCTAGCTTCTTCAAACTTGACACAATAAAGTAGGTTCACGTTCTATCTCTATGTTTTGTTTCCTCTTGATGTAGCCCTAAGCAGTGACTGGCGAGAAACACTTTCATGGAAAGGTGTTGCCAAGCTTCCAAAAATTACGAATCTCCAGAAATCTCAGCAAACATTTTTTCACCCAAACTTGATGATACTTTCAGGTAATGATCAGTACACTGAGGCGACTTGGTTCCCCAAATTTCGATCTTCTATGTTGAAGCGTTCGTTTCCAGTAACAGTTTGAATTTTTAGGTTTCCCTCTGTTTTCTCCTATATTGATAGATGTATTTGGAACTCTAAATCCAACAGGTTTGTGCTAGCTTCTTGAAACTTGACACAATAAAGTAGGTTCACGTTCTATCTCTATGTTTTGTTTCCTCTTGATGTAGCCATAAGCAGTGACTGGCGAGAAACACTTTCATGGAAAGGGGTTGCCAAGCTTCCAAAAATTACGAATCTCCACAAATCTCAGCAAATATTTTTTCCCCCAAACTGGATGATACTTTCAGGTAATGATCAGTACACTGAGGCAACTTGGTTCCCCAAATTTCGATCTTCTATGTTGAAGCGTTCGTTTCCAGTAACAGTTTGAATTTTTAGGTTACCCTCTGTTTTCTCCTATATTGATAGATGTATTTGGAACTCTAAATCCAACAGGTTTGTGCTAGCTTCTTGAAACTTGACACAATAAAGTAGGTTCACGTTCTATCTCTATGTTTTGTTTCCTCTTGATGTAGCCATAAGCAGTGACTGGCGAGAAACACTTTCATGGAAAGGGGTTGCCAAGCTTCCAAAAATTACGAATCTCCAGAAATCTCAGCAAATATTTTTTCACCCAAACTGGATGATACTTTCAGGTAATTATCAGTACACTGAGGCGACTTGGTTGCCCAAATTTCGTTCTTCTATGTTGAAGCGTTCGTTTCCAGTAACAGTTTGAATTTTTAGGTTTCACTCTGTTTTCTCCTATATTGATAGATGTATTTGGAACTCTATATCCAACACGGTTTGTGCTAGCTTCTTGAAAATTGACACAATAATGTAGGTTCACGTTCTATCTCTATGTTTTGTTTCCTCTTGATGTAGCCCTAAGCAGTGACTGGCGAGAAACACTTTCATGGAAAGGGGTTGCCAAGCTTCCAAAAATTACGAATCTCCAGAACTCTCGTAAAATATCTTTTCACCCAAACTGTACAATACTTTCAGGTAATGATCAGTACACTGAGGCGACTTGGTTCCCCAAATTTCGTTCTTCCATGTTGAAGCGTTCGTTTCCAGTAACAGTTTGAATTTTTAGGTTTCACTCTGTTTTCTCCTATATTGATAGATGTATTTGGAACTCTAAATCCAACAGGTTTGTGCTAGCTTCTTGAAACTTGACACAATCAAGTAGGTTCATGTTCTATCTTTATATTTTGTTTCCTCTTGATGTAGCCCTAAGGAGTGACTGGCGAGAAACACTTTCATGGAAAGGGGTTGCCAAGCTTCCAAAAATTATGAATCTCCAGAAATCTCAGCAAATATTTTTTCAACCAAACTGGATGATACTTTCAGGTAATAATCAGTGCACTAAGGCAACTTGGTTCCCCAAATTTTGTTCTTCTATGTTGAAGCGTTCGTTTCCAGTAACAGTTTGAATTTTTAGGTTTCACTCTGTTTTCTCCTATATTGATAGATGTATTTGGAACTCTAAATCCAACACGGTTTGTGCTAGCTTCTTCAAACTTGACACAATAAAGTAGTTTCACGTTCTATCTCTATGTTTTGTTTCCTCTTGATGTAGCCCTAAGCAGTGACTGGCGAGAAACACTTTCATGGAAAGGGGTTTCCAAGCTTCCAAAAATTACGAATCTCCAGAAATCTCAGCAAACATTTTTTCACCCAAACTGGAAAATACTTTCAGGTATTGATCAGTACACTAAGGCGACTTGCTTCCCCAAATTTCGTTCTTCTATTTTGAAGCGTTCGTTTCCAGTAACAGTTTGAATTTTTAGGTTTCACTCTGTTTTCTCCTATATTGATAGATGTATTTGGAACTCTATATCCAACACGGTTTGTGCTAGCTTCTTCAAACTTGACACAATAAAGTAGTTTCACGTTCTATCTCTATGTTTTGTTTCCTCTTGATGTAGCCCTAAGCAGTGACTGGCGAGAAAAACTTTCATGGAAAGGGGTTGCAAAGTTTCCAAAAATTACGAATCTCCAGAAATCTCACCAAATATTTTTTCACCCAATCTAGATGATATTTTCAGGTAATGATGAGTACACTAAGCCCACTTGCTTCACCAAATTTCGTTATTCTATGTTGAAGCGTTCGTTTCCAGTAAGAGTTTGAATTTTTAGGTTTCACTCTGTTTTCTCCTATATTGATAGATGTATTTGGAACTCTAAATCCAACACGGTTTGTGCTAGCTTCTTCAAACTTGACACAATAAAGTAGGTTCACGTTCTATCTCTATGTTTTGTTTCCTCTTGATGTAGCCCTAAGCAGTGACTGGCGAGAAACACTTTCATGGAAAGGTGTTGCCAAGCTTCCAAAAATTACGAATCTCCAGAAATCTCAGCAAACATTTTTTCACCCAAACTTGATGATACTTTCAGGTAATGATCAGTACACTGAGGCGACTTGGTTCCCCAAATTTCGATCTTCTATGTTGAAGCGTTCGTTTCCAGTAACAGTTTGAATTTTTAGGTTTCCCTCTGTTTTCTCCTATATTGATAGATGTATTTAGAACTCTAAATCCAACAGGTTTGTGCTAGCTTCTTGAAACTTGACACAATAAAGTAGGTTCACGTTCTATCTCTATGTTTTGTTTCCTCTTGATGTAGCCATAAGCAGTGACTGGCGAGAAACACTTTCATGGAAAGGGGTTGCCAAGCTTCCAAAAATTACGAATCTCCAGAAATCTCAGCAAATATTTTTTCACCCAAGGATGATACTTTCAGGTATTGATCAGTACACTAAGGCGACTTGCTTCCCCAAATTTCGTTCTTCTATTTTGAAGCGTTCGTTTCCAGTAACAGTTTGAATTTTTAGGTTTCACTCTGTTTTCTCCTATATTGATAGATGTATTTGGAACTCTATATCCAACACGGTTTGTGCTAGCTTCTTGAAAATTGACACAATAAAGTAGGTTCATGTTCTATCTCTATGTTTTGTTTCCTCTTGAAGTAGCCCTAAGCAGTGACTGGCGAGAAACACTTTCATGGAAAGGGGTTGCAAAGTTTCTAAAAATTACGAATCTCCAGAAATCTCAGCAAATATTTTTTCACCCAATCTGGATGATATTTTCAGGTAATGATGAGTACACTAAGCCCACATGCTTCACCAAATTTCGTTATTCTATGTTGAAGCGTTCGTTTCCAGTAACAGTTTGAATTTTTAGGTTTCACTCTGTTTTCTCCTATATTGATAGATGTATTTGGAACTCTAAATCCAACACGGTTTGTGCTAGCTTCTTCAAACTTGACACAATAAAGTAGGTTCACGTTCTATCTCTATGTTTTGTTTCCTCTTGATGTAGCCCTAAGCAGTGACTGGCGAGAAACACTTTCATGGAAAGGTGTTGCCAAGCTTCCAAAAATTACGAATCTCCAGAAATCTCAGCAAACATTTTTTCACCCAAACTTGATGATACTTTCAGGTAATGATCAGTACACTGAGGCGACTTGGTTCCCCAAATTTCGATCTTCTATGTTGAAGCGTTCGTTTCCAGTAACAGTTTGAATTTTTAGGTTTCCCTCTGTTTTCTCCTATATTGATAGATGTATTTGGAACTCTAAATCCAACAGGTTTGTGCTAGCTTCTTGAAACTTGACACAATAAAGTAGGTTCACGTTCTATCTCTATGTTTTGTTTCCTCTTGATGTAGCCATAAGCAGTGACTGGCGAGAAACACTTTCATGGAAAGGGGTTGCCATGCTTCCAAAAATTACGAATCTCCAGAAATCTCAGCAAATATTTTTTCACCCAAACTGGATGATACTTTCAGGTAATGATCAGTACACTGAGGCGACTTGGTTCCCCAAATTTCGTTCTTCATTATTGAAGCGTTCGTTTCCAGTAACAGTTTGAATTTTTCGGTTTCACTCTGTTTTCTCCTATATTGATAGATGTATTTGGATCTCTAAATCCAACAGGTTTGTGCTAGCTTCTTGAAACTTGACCCAATAAAGTAGGTTCACGTTCTATCACTATGTTTTGTTTCCTCTTCATGTAGCCATAAGCAGTTACTGGCGAGAAACACTTTCATGGAAAGGGGTTGCCAAGCTTCCAAAAATTACGAATCTCCCGAAATCTCAGCAAATATTTTTTCACCGAAACTGGATGATACTTTCAGGTAATGATCAGTACACTGAGGCGACTTGGTTCCCCAAATTTCGTTCTTCTATGTTGAAGCGTTCGTTTCAGTAACAGTTTGAATTTTTAGGTTTCACTCTGTTTTCTCCTATATTGATAGATGTATTTGGAACTCTAAATCCAACAGGTTTGTGCTAGCTTCTTGAAACTTGACACAATAAAGTAGGTTCACGTTCTATCACTATGTTTTGTTTCCTCTTGATGTAGCCCTAAGCAGTGATTGGCGAGAAACACTTTCATGGAAAGGGGTTGCCAAGCTTCCAAAAATTACGAATCTCCAGAAATCTCATCAAATATTTTTTAGCCCAAACTGGATGATACTTTCAGGTAATGATCAGTACACTGAGGTGACTTGGTTCCCCAAATTTTGTTCTTCTATTATGAAGCGTTCGTTTCCAGTAACACTTTGAATTTTTAGGTTTCACTCTGTTTTCTCCTATATTGATAGATGTATTTGGAACTCTAAATCCAACACGGTTTGTGCTAGCTTCTTCTAACTTGACACAATAAAGTTGTTTCACGTTCTATCTCTATGTTTTGTTTCCTCTTGATGTAGCCCTAAGCAGTGACTGGCGAGAAACACTTTCATGGAAAGGGGTTTCCAAGCTTCCAAAAATTACGAATCTCCAGAAATCTCAGCAAATATTTTTTTCACCCAAACTGGATGATACTTTCAGGTAATGATCAGTACACTAAGGCGACTTGCTTCCCCAAATTTCGTTCTTCTATTTTAAAGCGTTCGTTTCCAGTAACACTTTGAATTTTTAGGTTTCACTCGTTTTCTCCTATATTGATAGATGTATTTGGAACTCTATATCCAACACGGTTTGTGCTAGCTTCATGAAAATTGACACAATAAAGTAGGTTCATGTTCTATCTCTATGTTTTGTTTCCTCTTGATGTAGCCCTAAGCAGTGACTGGCGAGGAACACTTTCATGGAAAGGGGTTGCAAAGATTCCAAAAATTACGAATCTCCAGAAATCTCATCAAATATTTTTTCACCCAAACTGGATGATACTTTCAGGTAATGATCAGGACACTAGGGCGACTTGGTTCCCCAAATTTCGTTCTTCTATGTTGAAGCGTTCGTTTCCAGTAACAGTTTGAATTTTTAGGTTTCACTCTGTTTTCTCCTATATTGATAGATGTATTTGGAACTCTAAATCCAACACGGTTTGTGCTAGCTTCTTCAAACTTGACACAATAAAGTAGGTTCACGTTCTATCTTTATATTTTGTTTCCTCTTGAAGTAGCCCTAAGCAGTGACTGGCGAGAAACACTTTCATGGAAAGGGGTTGCAAAGTTTCTAAAAATTACGAATCTCCAGAAATCTCAGCAAATATTTTTTCACCCAATCTGGATGATGTTTTCAGGTAATGATGAGTACACTAAGCCCACATGCTTCACCAAATTTCGTTATTCTATGTTGAAGCGTTCGTTTCCAGTAACAGTTTGAATTTTTAGGTTTCACTCTGTTTTCTCCTATATTGATAGATGTATTTGGAACTCTAAATCCAACACGGTTTGTGCTAGCTTCTTCAAACTTGACACAATAAAGTAGGTTCACGTTCTATCTCTATGTTTTGTTTCCTCTTGATGTAGCCCTAAGCAGTGACTGGCGAGAAACACTTTCATGGAAAGGTGTTGCCAAGCTTCCAAAAATTACGAATCTCCAGAAATCTCAGCAAACATTTTTTCACCCAAACTTGATGATACTTTCAGGTAATGATCAGTACACTGAGGCGACTTGGTTCCCCAAATTTCGATCTTCTATGTTGAAGCGTTCGTTTCCAGTAACAGTTTGAATTTTTAGGTTTCCCTCTGTTTTCTCCTATATTGATAGATGTATTTGGAACTCTAAATCCAACAGGTTTGTGCTAGCTTCTTGAAACTTGACACAATAAAGTAGGTTCACGTTCTATCTCTATGTTTTGTTTCCTCTTGATGTAGCCATAAGCAGTGACTGGCGAGAAACACTTTCATGGAAAGGGGTTGCCAAGCTTCCAAAAATTACGAATCTCCAGAAATCTCAGCAAATATTTTTTCACCCAAACTGGATGATACTTTCAGGTAATGATCAGTACACTGAGGCGACTTGGTTCCCCAAATTTCGTTCTTCATTATTGAAGCGTTCGTTTCCAGTAACAGTTTGAATTTTTCGGTTTCACTCTGTTTTCTCCTATATTGATAGATGTATTTGGATCTCTAAATCCAACAGGTTTGTGCTAGCTTCTTGAAACTTGACCCAATAAAGTAGGTTCACGTTCTATCACTATGTTTTGTTTCCTCTTCATGTAGCCATAAGCAGTGACTGGCGAGAAACACTTTCATGGAAAGGGGTTGCCAAGCTTCCAAAAATTACGAATCTCCCGAAATCTCAGCAAATATTTTTTCACCGAAACTGGATGATACTTTCAGGTAATGATCAGTACACTGAGGCGACTTGGTTCCCCAAATTTCGTTCTTCTATGTTGAAGCGTTCGTTTCCAGTAACAGTTTGAATTTTTAGGTTTCACTCTGTTTTCTCCTATATTGATAGATGTATTTGGAACTCTAAATCCAACAGGTTTGTGCTAGCTTCTTGAAACTTGACACAATAAAGTAGGTTCACGTTCTATCACTATGTTTTGTTTCCTCTTGATGTAGCCCTAAGCAGTGATTGGCGAGAAACACTTTCATGGAAAGGGGTTGCCAAGCTTCCAAAAATTACGAATCTCCAGAAATCTCATCAAATATTTTTTAGCCCAAACTGGATGATACTTTCAGGTAATGATCAGTACACTGAGGTGACTTGGTTCCCCAAATTTCGTTCTTCTATTATGAAGCGTTCGTTTCCAGTAACACTTTGAATTTTTAGGTTTCACTCTGTTTTCTCCTATATTGATAGATGTATTTGGAACTCTAAATCCAACACGGTTTGTGCTAGCTTCTTCTAACTTGACACAATAAAGTAGTTTCACGTTCTATCTCTATGTTTTGTTTCCTCTTGATGTAGCCCTAAGCAGTGACTGGCGAGAAACACTTTCATGGAAAGGGGTTTCCAAGCTTCCAAAAATTACGAATCTCCAGAAATCTCAGCAAATATTTTTTTCACCCAAACTGGATGATACTTTCAGGTAATGATCAGTACACTAAGGCGACTTGCTTCCCCAAATTTCGTTCTTCTATTTTAAAGCGTTCGTTTCCAGTAACACTTTGAATTTTTAGGTTTCACTCGTTTTCTCCTATATTGATAGATGTATTTGGAACTCTATATCCAACACGGTTTGTGCTAGCTTCATGAAAATTGACACAATAAAGTAGGTTCATGTTCTATCTCTATGTTTTGTTTCCTCTTGATGTAGCCCTAAGCAGTGACTGGCGAGGAACACTTTCATGGAAAGGGGTTGCAAAGATTCCAAAAATTACGAATCTCCAGAAATCTCATCAAATATTTTTTCACCCAAACTGGATGATACTTTCAGGTAATGATCAGGACACTAGGGCGACTTGGTTCCCCAAATTTCGTTCTTCTATGTTGAAGCGTTCGTTTCCAGTAACAGTTTGAATTTTTAGGTTTCACTCTGTTTTCTCCTATATTGATAGATGTATTTGGAACTCTAAATCCAACACGGTTTGTGCTAGCTTCTTCAAACTTGACACAATAAAGTAGGTTCACGTTCTATCTTTATATTTTGTTTCCTCTTGATGTAGCCCTAAGGAGTGACTGGCGAGACACACTTTCATGGAAAGGGGTTGCCAAGCTTCCAAAAATTATGAATCTCCAGAAATCTCAGTAAATATTTTTTCAACCAAACTGGATGATACTTTCAGGTAATAATCAGTACACTGAGGCGACTTGGTTCCCCAAATTTCGTTCTTCTATGTTGAAGGGTTCGTTTCCAGTAACAGTTTGAATTTTTAGGTTTCACTCTGTTTTCTCCTATATTGATAGATGTATTTGGAACTCTATATCCAACACGGTTTGTGCTAGCTTCTTGAAAATTGACACAATAAAGTAGGTTCACGTTCTATCTCTATGTTTTGTTTCCTCTTGATGTAGCCATAAGCAGTGACTGGCGAGAAACACTTTCATGGAAAGGGGTTGCCAAGCTTCCAAAAATTACGAATCTCCAGAAATCTCAGCAAATATTTTTTCACCCAAACTGGATGATACTTTCAGGTAATGATCAGTACACTGAGGCGACTTGGTTCCCCAAATTTCGTTCTTCATTATTGAAGCGTTCGTTTCCAGTAACACTTTGAATTTTTCGGTTTCACTCTGTTTTCTCCTATATTGATAGATGTATTTGGATCTCTAAATCCAACAAGTTTGTGCTAGCTTCTTGAAACTTGACACAATAAAGTAGGTTCACGTTCTATCACTATGTTTTGTTTCCTCTTGATGTAGCCCTAAGCAGTGACTGGCGAGAAACACTTTCATGGAAAGGGGTTTCCAAGCTTCCAAAAATTACGAATCTCCAGAAATCTCACCAAATATTTTTTCACCCAATCTAGATGATATTTTCAGGTAATGATGAGTACACTAAGCCCACTTGCTTCACCAAATTTCGTTATTCTATGTTGAAGCGTTCGTTTCCAGTAAGAGTTTGAATTTTTAGGTTTCACTCTGTTTTCTCCTATATTGATAGATGTATTTGGAACTCTAAATCCAACACGGTTTGTGCTAGCTTCTTCAAACTTGACACAATAAAGTAGGTTCACGTTCTATCTCTATGTTTTGTTTCCTCTTGATGTAGCCCTAAGCAGTGACTGGCGAGAAACACTTTCATGGAAAGGTGTTGCCAAGCTTCCAAAAATTACGAATCTCCAGAAATCTCAGCAAACATTTTTTCACCCAAACTTGATGATACTTTCAGGTAATGATCAGTACACTGAGGCGACTTGGTTCCCCAAATTTCGATCTTCTATGTTGAAGCGTTCGTTTCCAGTAACAGTTTGAATTTTTAGGTTTCCCTCTGTTTTCTCCTATATTGATAGATGTATTTGGAACTCTAAATCCAACAGGTTTGTGCTAGCTTCTTGAAACTTGACACAATAAAGTAGGTTCACGTTCTATCTCTATGTTTTGTTTCCTCTTGATGTAGCCATAAGCAGTGACTGGCGAGAAACACTTTCATGGAAAGGGGTTGCCAAGCTTCCAAAAATTACGAATCTCCAGAAATCTCAGCAAATATTTTTTCACCCAAACTGGATGATACTTTCAGGTAATGATCAGTACACTGAGGCGACTTGGTTCCCCAAATTTCGTTCTTCATTATTGAAGCGTTCGTTTCCAGTAACAGTTTGAATTTTTCGGTTTCACTCTGTTTTCTCCTATATTGATAGATGTATTTGGATCTCTAAATCCAACAGGTTTGTGCTAGCTTCTTGAAACTTGACCCAATAAAGTAGGTTCACGTTCTATCACTATGTTTTGTTTCCTCTTCATGTAGCCATAAGCAGTGAATGGCGAGAAACACTTTCATGGAAAGGGGTTGCCAAGCTTCCAAAAATTACGAATTGCCAAAAATCTCATCAAATATTTTTTCACCCAAACTGGATGATACTTTCAGGTAATGATCAGTACACTGAGGCGACTTGGTTCCCCAAATTTCGTTCTTCTATGTTGAAGCGTTCGTTTCCAGTAACAGTTTGAATTTTTAGGTTTCACTCTGTTTTCTCCTATATTGATAGATGTATTTGGAACTCTAAATCCAACAGGTTTGTGCTAGCTTCTTGAAACTTGACACAATAAAGTAGGTTCACGTTCTATCACTATGTTTTGTTTCCTCTTGATGTAGCCCTAAGCAGTGATTGGCAAGAAACACTTTCATGGAAAGGGGTTGCCAAGCTTCCAAAAATTACGAATCTCCAGAAATCTCATCAAATATTTTTTAGCCCAAACTGGATGATACTTTCAGGTAATGATCAGTACACTGAGGTGACTTGGTTCCCCAAATTTCGTTCTTCTATTATGAAGCGTTCGTTTCCAGTAACACTTTGAATTTTTAGGTTTCACTCTGTTTTCTCCTATATTGATAGATGTATTTGGAACTCTAAATCCAACACGGTTTGTGCTAGCTTCTTCTAACTTGACACAATAAAGTAGTTTCACGTTCTATCTCTATGTTTTGTTTCCTCTTGATGTAGCCCTAAGCAGTGACTGGCGAGAAACACTTTCATGGAAAGGGGTTTCCAAGCTTCCAAAAATTACGAATCTCCAGAAATCTCAGCAAATATTTTTTTCACCCAAACTGGATGATACTTTCAGGTAATGATCAGTACACTAAGGCGACTTGCTTCCCCAAATTTCGTTCTTCTATTTTAAAGCGTTCGTTTCCAGTAACACTTTGAATTTTTAGGTTTCACTCGTTTTCTCCTATATTGATAGATGTATTTGGAACTCTATATCCAACACGGTTTGTGCTAGCTTCATGAAAATTGACACAATAAAGTAGGTTCATGTTCTATCTCTATGTTTTGTTTCCTCTTGATGTAGCCCTAAGCAGTGACTGGCGAGGAACACTTTCATGGAAAGGGGTTGCAAAGATTCCAAAAATTACGAATCTCCAGAAATCTCATCAAATATTTTTTCACCCAAACTGGATGATACTTTCAGGTAATGATCAGGACACTAGGGCGACTTGGTTCCCCAAATTTCGTTCTTCTATGTTGAAGCGTTCGTTTCCAGTAACAGTTTGAATTTTTAGGTTTCACTCTGTTTTCTCCTATATTGATAGATGTATTTGGAACTCTAAATCCAACACGGTTTGTGCTAGCTTCTTCAAACTTGACACAATAAAGTAGGTTCACGTTCTATCTTTATATTTTGTTTCCTCTTGATGTAGCCCTAAGGAGTGACTGGCGAGAAACACTTTCATGGAAAGTGGTTTCCAAGCTTCCAAAAATTATGAATCTCCAGAAATCTCAGTAAATATTTTTTCAACCAAACTGGATGATACTTTCAGGTAATAATCAGTACACTGAGGCGACTTGGTTCCCCAAATTTCGTTCTTCTATGTTGAAGGGTTCGTTTCCAGTAACAGTTTGAATTTTTAGGTTTCACTCTGTTTTCTCCTATATTGATAGATGTATTTGGAACTCTATATCCAACTCGGTTTGTGCTAGCTTCTTGAAACTTGACACAATAAAGTAGGTTCACGTTCTATCTCTATGTTTTGTTTCCTCTTGATGTAGCCCTAAGCAGTGACTGGCGAGAAACACTTTCATGGAAAGGGGTTTCCAAGCTTCCACAAATTACGAATCTCCAGAAATCTCAGCAAATATTTTTTCACCCAAACTGGATGATACTTTCAGGTATTGATCAGTACACTAAGGCGACTTGCTTCCCCAAATTTCGTTCTTCTATTTTGAAGCGTTCGTTTCCAGTAACAGTTTGAATTTTTAGGTTTCACTCTGTTTTCTCCTATATTGATAGATGTATTTGGAACTCTATATCCAACACGGTTTGTGCTAGCTTCTTGAAAATTGACACAATAAAGTAGGTTCATGTTCTATCTCTATGTTTTGTTTCCTCTTGAAGTAGCCCTAAGCAGTGACTAGCGAGAAACACTTTCATGGAAAGGGGTTGCAAAGTTTCTAAAAATTACGAATCTCCAGAAATCTCAGCAAATATTTTTTCACCCAATCTGGATGATATTTTCAGGTAATGATGAGTACACTAAGCCCACTTGCTTCCCCAAATTTCGTTCTTCTATGTTGAAGCATTCGTTTCAAGTAACAGTTTGAAATTTTAGGTTTCACTCTGTTTTCTCCTATATTGATAGATGTATTTGGAACTCTAAATCCAACAGGTTGTGCTAGCTTCTTGAAACTTGACACAATAAAGTAGGTTCACGTTCTATCTGTATGTTTTGTTTCCTCTTGATGTAGCCATAAGCAGTGACTGGCGAGAAACACTTTCATGGAAAGGGGTTGCCAAGCTTCCAAAAATTACGAATCTCCAGAAATCTCAGCAAATATTTTTTCACCCAAACTGGATGATACTTTCAGGTAATTATCAGTACACTGAGGCGACTTGGTTTCCCAAATTTCGTTCTTCTATGTTGAAGCATTCGTTTACAGTAACAGTTTGAATTTTTAGGTTTCACTCTGTTTTCTCCTATATTGATAGATGTATTTGGAACTCTATATCCAACACGGTTTGTGCTAGCTTCTTGAAAATTGACACAATAAAGTAGGTTCACGTTCTATCTCTATGTTTCGTTTCCTCTTGATGTAGCACTAAGCAGTGACTGGCGAGAAACACTTTCATGGAAAGGGGTTGCCAAGCTTCCAAAAATTACGAATCTCCAGAAATCTCAGCAAATATTTTTTCACCCAATCTGGATGATAGTTTCAGGTAATTATGAGAACACTAAGCCCACTTGCTTCAGCAAATTTCATTCTTCTATGTTGAAGCGTCCGTTTCCAGTAACAGTTTGAATTTTTAGGTTTCACTCTGTTTTCTCCTATATTGATAGATGTATTTGGAACTCTAAATCCAACACGGTTTGTGCTAGCTTCTTGAAACTTGACACAATACAGTACGTTCACGTTCTATATCTATGTTTAGTTTCCTCTTGATGTATCCCTAAGCAGTGACTGGCGAGAAACACTTTCATGGAAAGGGGTTGCCAAGCTTCCAAAAATTACGAATCTCCAGAAATCTCAGCAAATATTTTTTCACCCAAACTGGATGATACTTTCAGGTAATGATCAGTACACTGAGGCGACTTGGTTCCCCAAATTTTGTTTTTCAATGTTGAAGCGTTCGTTTCCAGTAACAGTTTGAATTTTTGGGTTTCACTCTGTTTTCTCCTATATTGATAGATTTATTTGGAACTCTATATCCAACACGGTTTGTGCTATCTTCTTGAAAATTGACACAATAAAGTAGGTTCACGTTCTATCTCTATGTATTGTTTCCTCTTGATGTAGCCCTAAGCAGTGACTGGCGAGAAACACTTTCATGGAAAGGGGTGGCCAAGCTTCCAAAAATTACGAATCTCCAGAAATCTCAGAAAATATTTTTTTCACCCAAACTGGATGATACTTTCTGGTAATGATCAGTACACTGAGGCGACTTGGTTCCCCAAATTTCGTTCTTCTATGTTGAAGCGTGCATTTCCAGTAACAGTTTGAATTTTTAGGTTTCACTCTGTTTTCTCCTATATTGATAGATGTATTTGGAACTCTAAATCCAACACGGTTTGTGCTAGCTTCTTGAAACTTGACACAATAAAGTAGGTTCACGTTCTATCTCTATGTTTTGTTTCCTCTTGATGTAGCCCTAAGCAGTGACTGGCGAGAAACACTTTCATGGAAAGGGGTTGCCAAGCTTCCAAAAAAAAACGAATCTCCAGAAATCTCAGCAAATATTTTTTCATCCAAACTGGATGATACTTTCAGGTAATGATCAGTTCACTAAGGCGACTTGGTTCCACAAATTTCGTTCTTCTATGTTGAAGCATTCGTTTCCAGTAACAGTTTGAATTTTTAGGTTTCACTCTGTTTTCTCCTATATTGATAGATGTATTTGGAACTCTAAATCCAACAGGTTTGTGCTAGCTTCTTGAAACTTGACACAATAAAGTAGGTTCACGTTCTATCTCTATGTTTTGTTTCCTCTTGATGTAGCCATAAGCAGTGACTGGCGAGAAACACTTTCATGGAAAGGGGTTGCCAAGCTTCCAAAAATTACGAATCTCCAGAAATCTCAGCAAATATTTTTTCACCCAAACTGGATGATACTTTCAGGTAATTATCAGTACACTGAGGCGACTTGGTTGCCCAAATTTCGTTCTTCTATGTTGAAGCATTCGTTTCCAGTAACAGTTTGAATTTTTAGGTTTCACTCTGTTTTCTCCTATATTGATAGATGTATTTGGAACTCTATATCCAACACGGTTTGTTCTAGCTTCTTGAAAATTGACACAATAAAGTAGGTTCACGTTCTATCTCTATGTTTCGTTTCCTCTTGATGTAGCACTAAGCAGTGACTGGCGAGAAACACGTTCATGGAAAGGGGTTGCCAAGCTTCCAAAAATTACGAATCTCCAGAAATCTCAGCAAATATTTTTTCACCCAATCTGGATGATAGTTTCAGGTAATTATGAGAACACTAAGCCCACTTGCTTCAGCAAATTTCATTCTTCTATGTTGAAGCGTTCGTTTCCAGTAACAGTTTGAATTTTTAGGTTTCACTCTGTTTTCTCCTATATTGATAGATGTATTTGGAACTCTAAATCCAACACGGTTTGTGCTAGCTTCTTGAAACTTGACACAATACAGTACGTTCACGTTCTATATCTACGTTTAGTTTCCTCTTGATGTATCCCTAAGCAGTGACTGGCGAGAAACACTTTCATGGAAAGGGGTTGCCAAGCTTCCAAAAATTACGAATCTCCAGAAATCTCAGAAAATATTTTTTTCACCCAAACTGGATGATACTTTCTGATAATGATCAGTACACTGAGGCGACTTGGTTCCCCAAATTTCGTTCTTCTATGTTGAAGCGTGCATTTCCAGTAACAGTTTGAATTTTTAGGTTTCACTCTGTTTTCTCCTATATTGATAGATGTATTTGGAACTCTAAATCCAACACAGTTTGTGCAAGCTTCTTCAAACTTGACACAGTAAAGTAGGTTCACGTTCTATCTCTATGTTTTGTTTCCTCTTGTTGAAGCCCTAAGCAGTGACTGGCGAGAAACACTTTCATGGAAAGGGGTTGCCAAGCTTCCAAAAATTACGAATCTCCAGAAATCTCATCAAATATTTTTTCACCCAAACTGGATGATACTTTCAGGTAATGATCAGTACACTGAGGCGACTTGGTTCCCAAATTTCGTTATTCTATGTTGAAGCGTTCGATTCCAGTAACAGTTTGAATTTTTAGGTTTCACTCTGTTTTCTCCTACATTGATAGATGTATTTGGAACTCTAAATCCAACACGGTTTGTGCTAGCTTCTTGAAACTTGACACAATAAAGTAGGTTCACATTCTATCTCTATGTTTTGTTTCCTCTTGATGTAGCCCAAAGCAGTGACTGGCGAGAAACACTTTCATGGAAAGGGGTTGCCAAGCTTCCAAAAATTACGAATCTCCAGAAATCTCAGCAAATATTTTTTCACCCAAACTGGATGATACTTTCAGGTAATGATCAGTACACTGAGGCGACTTGGTTCCCCAAATTTCGTTCTTCTATGGTGAAGCGTTCGTTTCCAGTAACACTTTGAATTTTTAGGTTTCACTCTGTTTTCTCCTATATTGACAGATGTATTTGGATCTCTAAATCCAACAGGTTTGTACTAGCTTCTTGAAACTTGACACAATAAAGTAGGTTCACGTTCTATCTTTATGTTTTGTTTCCTCTTGATGTAGCCCTAAGCAGTGACTGGCGCAAAACACTTTCATGGAAAGGGGTTGCCAAGCTTCCAAAAATTACGAATCTCCAGAAATCTCATCAAATATTTTTTCACCCAAACTGGATGATACTTTCAGGTAATGATCAGTACACTGAGGCGACTTGGTTCCCCAAATTTCGTTCTTCTATGTTGAAGCGTTCGTTTCCAGTAACAGTTTGAAATTTTAGGTTTCACTCTGTTTTCTCCTATATTGATAGATGCATTTGGAACTCTAAATCCAACACGGTTTGTGCTAGCTTCTTGAAACTTGACACAATAAAGTAGGTTCACGTTCTATCTCTATGTTTTGTTTCCTCTTGATGTAGCCCTAAGCAGTGACTGGCGAGAAACACTTTCATGGAAAGGGGTTGCAAAGTTTCCAAAAATTACGAATCTCCAGAAATCTCATCAAATATTTTTTCACCCAAACTGGATGATACTTTCAGGTAATGATCCGTACACCAGGGCGACTTGGTTCCCCAAATTTCGTTCTTGTATGTTGAAGCGTTCGTTTCCAGTAACAGTTTGAATTTTTAGGTTTCACTCTGTTTTCTCCTATATTGATAGATGTATTTGGAACTCTAAATCCAACACGGTTTGTGCTAGCTTCTTGAAACTTGACACAATAAAGTAGGTTCACGTTCTATCTCTATGTTTTGTTTCCTCTTGATGTAGCCCTAAGCAGTGACTGGCGAGAAACACTTTCATGGAAAGGGGTTGCCAAGCTTCCAAAAATTACGAATCTCCCGAAATCTCAGCAAATATTTTTTCACCCAAACTGGATGATACTTTCAGGTAATGATCAGTTCACTAAGGCGACTTGGTTCCCCAAATTTCGTTCTTCTATGTTGAAGCATTCGTTTCCAGTAACAGTTTGAATTTTTAGGTTTCACTCTGTTTTCTCCTATATTGATAGATGTATTTGGAACTCTATATCCAACACGGTTTGTGCTAGCTTCTTGAAAATTGACACAATAAAGTAGGTTCATGTTCTATCTCTATGTTTTGTTTCCTCTTGATGTAGCCCTAAGCAGTGACTGGCGAGAAACACTTTCATGGAAAGGGGTTGCAATGTTTCCAAAAATTACGAATCTCCAGAAATCTCAGCAAATATTTTTTCACCCAATCTAGATGATATTTTCAGGTAATGATGAGTACACTAAGCCCACTTGCTTCACCAAATTTCGTTATTCTATGTTGAAGCGTTCGTTTCCAGTAAGAGTTTGAATTTTTAGGTTTCACTCTGTTTTCTCCTATATTGATAGATGTATTTGGAACTCTAAATCCAACACGGTTTGTGCTAGCTTCTTCAAACTTGACACAATAAAGTAGGTTCACGTTCTATCTCTATGTTTTGTTTCCTCTTGATGTAGCCCTAAGCAGTGATTGGCGAGAAACACTTTCATGGAAAGGTGTTGCCAAGCTTCCAAAAATTACGAATCTCCCGAAATCTCAGCAAACATTTTTTCACCCAAACTTGATGATACTTTCAGGTAATGATCAGTACACTGAGGCGACTTGGTTCCCCAAATTTCGATCTTCTATGTTGAAGCGTTCGTTTCCAGTAACAGTTTGAATTTTTAGGTTTCCCTCTGTTTTCTCCTATACTGATAGATGTATTTGGAACTCTAAATCCAACAGGTTTGTGCTAGCTTCTTGAAACTTGACACAATAAAGTAGGTTCACGTTCTATCTCTATGTTTTGTTTCCTCTTGATGTAGCCATAAGCAGTGACTGGCGAGAAACACTTTCATGGAAAGGGGTGGCCAAGCTTCCAAAAATTACGAATCTCCAGAAATCTCAGCAAATATTTTTTCACCCAAACTGGATGATACTTTCAGGTAATGATCAGTACACTGAGGCGACTTGGTTCCACAAATTTCGTTCTTCTATATTGAAGCGTTCGTTTCCAGTAACAGTTTGAATTTTTAGGTTTCACTCTGTTTTCTCCTATATTGATAGATGTATTTGGATCTCTAAATCCAACAGGTTTGTGCTAGCTTCTTGAAACTTGACCCAATAAAGTAGGTTCACGTTCTATCACTATGTTTTGTTTCCTCTTCATGTAGCCATAAGCAGTGACTGGCGAGAAACACTTTCATGGAAAGGGGTTGCCAAGCTTCCAAAAATTACGAATCTCAAGAAATCTCAGCAAATATTTTTTCACCGAAACTGGATGATACTTTCAGGTAATGATCAGTACACTGAGGCGACTTGGTTCCCCAAATTTCGTTCTTCTATGTTGAAGCGTGCATTTCCAGTAACAGTTTGAATTTTTAGGTTTCACTCTGTTTTCTCCTATATTGATAGATGTATTTGGAACTCTAAATCCAACACGGTTTGTGCTAGCTTCTTGAAACTTGACACAATAAAGTAGGTTCACGTTCTATCACTATGTTTTGTTTCCTCTTGATGTAGCCCTAAGCAGTGATTGGCGAGAAACACTTTCATGGAAAGGGGTTGCCAAGCTTCCAAAAATTACGAATCTCCAGAAATCTCATCAAATATTTTTTAACCCAAACTGGATGATACTTTCAGGTAATGATCAGTACACTGAGGCGACTTGGTTCCCCAAATTTCGTTCTTCTATGTTGAAGCGTTCGTTTCCAGTAACACTTTGAATTTTTAGGTTTCACTCTGTTTTCTCCTATATCGATAGATGTATTTGGAACTCTAAATCCAACACGGTTTGTGCTAGCTTCTTCAAACTTGACACAATAAAGTAGTTTCACGTTCTATCTCTATGTTTTGTTTCCTCTTGATGTAGCCCTAAGCAGTGACTGGCGAGAAACACTTTCATGGAAAGGGGTTTCCAAGCTTCCAAAAATTACGAATCTCCAGAAATCTCAGCAAATATTTTTTTCACCCAAACTGGATGATACTTTCAGGTAATGATCAGTACACTAAGGCGACTTGCTTCCCCAAATTTCGTTCTTCTATTTTAAAGCGTTCGTTTCCAGTAACACTTTGAATTTTTAGGTTTCACTCGTTTTCTCCTATATTGATAGATGTATTTGGAACTCTATATCCAACACGGTTTGTGCTAGCTTCATGAAAATTGACACAATAAAGTAGGTTCATGTTCTATCTCTATGTTTTGTTTCCTCTTGATGTAGCCCTAAGCAGTGACTGGCGAGGAACACTTTCATGGAAAGGGGTTGCAAAGTTTCCAAAAATTACGAATCTCCAGAAATCTCATCAAATATTTTTTCACCCAAACTGGATGATACTTTCAGGTAATGATCAGTACACTAGGGCGACTTGGTTCCCCAAATTTCGTTCTTCTATGTTGAAGCGTTCGTTTCCAGTAACAGTTTGAATTTTTAGGTTTCACTCTGTTTTCTCCTATATTGATAGAGGTATTTGGAACTCTAAATCCAACACGGTTTGTGCTAGCTTCTTGAAACTTGACACAATAAAGTAGGTTCACGTTCTATCTTTATATTTTGTTTCCTCTTGATGTAGCCCTAAGGAGTGACTGGCGAGAAACACTTTCATGGAAAGGGGTTGCCAAGCTTCCAAAAATTATGAATCTCCAGAAATCTCAGTAAATATTTTTTCAACCAAACTGGATGATACTTTCAGGTAATAATCAGTACACTGAGGCGACTTGGTTCCGCAAATTTCGTTCTTCTATGTTGAAGGGTTCGTTTCCAGTAACAGTTTGAATTTTTAGGTTTCACTCTGTTTTCTCCTATATTGATAGATGTATTTGGAACTCTAAATCCAACTCGGTTTGTGCTAGCTTCTTCAAACTTGACACAATAAAGTAGTTTCACGTTCTATCTCTATGTTTTGTTTCCTCTTGATGTAGCCCTAAGCAGTGACTGGCGAGAAACACTTTCATGGAAAGGGGTTTCCAAGCTTCCACAAATTACGAATCTCCAGAAATCTCAGCAAATATTTTTTCACCCAAACTGGATGATACTTTCAGGTATTGATCAGTACACTAAGGTGACTTGCTTCCCCAAATTTCGTTCTTCTATTTTGAAGCGTTCGTTTCCAGTAACAGTTTGAATTTTTAGGTTTCACTCTGTTTTCTCCTATATTGATAGATGTATTTGGAACTCTATATCCAACACGGTTTGTGCTAGCTTCCTGAAAATTGACACAATAAAGTAGGTTCATGTTCTATCTCTATGTTTTGTTTCCTCTTGAAGTAGCCCTAAGCAGTGACTAGCGAGAAACACTTTCATGGAAAGGGGTTGCAAAGTTTCTAAAAATTACGAATCTCCAGAAATCTCAGCAAATATTTTTTCACCCAATCTGGATGATATTTTCAGGTAATGATGAGTACACTAAGCCCACTTGCTTCACCAAATTTCGTTATTCTATGTTGAAGCATTCGTTTCCAGTAACAGTTTGAATTTCTAGGTTTCACTCTGTTTTCTCCTATATTGATAGATGTATTTGGAACTCTAAATCCAACACGGTTTGTGCTAGCTTCTTCAAACTTGACACAATAAAGTAGGTTCACGTTCTATCTCTATGTTTTGTTTCCTCTTGATGTAGCCCTAAGCAGTGACTGGCGAGAAACACTTTCATGGAAAGGGGTTGCCAAACTTCCAAAAATTACGAATCTCCCGAAATCTCAGCAAATATTTTTTCACCCAAACTGGATGATACTTTCAGGTAATGATCAGTTCACTAAGGCGACTTGGTTCCCCAAATTTCGTTCTTCTATGTTGAAGCATTCGTTTCCAGTAACAGTTTGAATTTTTAGGTTTCACTCTGTTTTCTCCTATATTGATAGATGTATTTGGAACTCTAAATCCAACAGGTTTGTGCTAGCTTCTTGAAACTTGACACAATAAAGTAGGTTCACGTTCTATCTCTATGTTTGTTTCCTCTTGATGTAGCCATAAGCAGTGACTGGCGAGAAACACTTTCATGGAAAGGGGTTGCCAAGCTTCCAAAAATTACGAATCTCCAGAAATCTCAGCAAATATTTTTTCACCCAAACTGGATGATACTTTCAGGTAATTATCAGTACACTGAGGCGACTTGGTTGCCCAAATTTCGTTCTTCTATGTTGAAGCATTCGTTTCCAGTAACAGTTTGAATTTTTAGGTTTCACTCTGTTTTCTCCTATATTGATAGATTTATTTGGAACTCTATATCCAACACGGTTTGTGCTAGCTTCTTGAAAATTGACACAATAAAGTAGGTTCACGTTCTATCTCTATGTTTTGTTTCCTCTTGATGTAGCCCTAAGCAGTGACTGGCGAGAAACACTTTCATGGAAAGGGGTTGCCAAGCTTCCAAAAATTACGAATCTCCAGAAATCTCAGCAAATATTTTTTCACCCAAACTGGATGATACTTTCAGGTAATGATCAGTACACTGAGGCGACTTGGTTCCCCAAATTTCGTTCTTCAATGTTGAAGCGTTCGTTTCCAGTAACAGTTTGAATTTTTGGGTTTCACTCTATTTTCTCCTATATTGATAGATGTATTTGGAACACTATATCCAACACGGTTTGTGCTAGCTTCTTGAAAATTGACACAATAAAGTAGGTTCACGTTCTATCTCTATGTATTGTTTCCTCTTGATGTAGCCCTAAGCAGTGACTGGCGAGAAACACTTTCATGGAAAGGGGTGGCCAAGCTTCCAAAAATTACGAATCTCCAGAAATCTCAGAAAATATTTTTTTCACCCAAACTGGATGATACTTTCTGGTAATGATCAGTACACTGAGGTGACTTGGTTCCCCAAATTTCGTTCTTCTATGTTGAAGCGTGCATTTCCAGTAACAGTTTGAATTTTTAGGTTTCACTCTGTTTTCTCCTATATTGATAGATGTATTTGGAACTCTAAATCCAACACAGTTTGTGCTAGCTTCTTCAAACTTGACACAATAATGTAGGTTCACGTTCTATCTCTATGTTTTGTTTCCTCTTGATGTAGCCCTAAGCAGTGACTGGCGAGAAACACTTTCATGGAAAGGGGTTGCCAAGCTTCCAAAAATTACGAATCTCCAGAAATCTCATCAAATATTTTTTCACCCAAACTGGATGATACTTTCAGGTAATGATCAGTACACTGAGGCGACTTGTTTCCCAAATTTCGTTATTCTATGTTGAAGCGTTCGATTCCAGTAACAGTTTGAATTTTTAGGTTTCACTCTGTTTTCTCCTATATTCATAGATGTATTTGGAACTCTAAATCCAACACGGTTTGTGCTAGCTTCTTGAAACTTGACACAATAAAGTAGGTTCACATTCTATCTCTATGTTTTGTTTCCTCTTGATGTAGCCCTAAGCAGTGACTGGCGAGAAACACTTTCATGGAAAGGGGTTGCCAAGCTTCCAAAAATTATGAATCTCCAGAAATCTCAGCAAATATTTTTTCACCCAAACTGGATGATACTTTCAGGTAATGATCAGTACACTGAGGCGACTTGGTTCCCCAAATTTCGTTCTTCTATGGTGAAGCGTTCGTTTCCAGTAACACTTTGAATTTTTAGGTTTCACTCTGTTTTCTCCTATATTGACAGATGTATTTGGATCTCTAAATCCAACAGGTTTGTACTAGCTTCTTGAAACTTGACACAATAAAGTAGGTTCACGTTCTATCTTTATGTTTTGTTTCCTCTTGATGTAGCCCTAAGCAGTGACTGGCGCGAAACACTTTCATGGAAAGGGGTTGCCAAGCTTCCAAAAATTACGAATCTCCAGAAATCTCATCAAATATTTTTTCACCCAAACTGGATGATACATTCAGGTAATGATCAGTACACTAAGGCGACTTGGTTCCCCAAATTTCGTTCTTCTATGTTGAAGCGTTCGTTTCCAGTAACAGTTTGAAATTTTAGGTTTCACTCTGTTTTCTCCTATATTGATAGATGCATTTGGAACTCTAAATCCAACACGGATTGTGCTAGCTTCTTGAAAATTGACACAATAAAGTAGGTTCACGTTCTATCTCTATGTTTTGTTTCCTCTTGATGTAGCCCTAAGCAGTGACTGGCGAGAAACACTTTCATGGAAAGGGGTTGCCAAGCTTCCAAAAATTACGAATCTCCAGAAATCTCAGCAAATACTTTTTCACCCAAACTGGATGATACTTTCAGGTAATGATCAGTACACTAAGGCGACTTGGTTCCACAAATTTCGTTCTTCTATGTTGAAGCGTTCGATTCCTGTAACAGTTTGAATTTTTAGGTTTCACTCTGTTTTCTCCTATATTGATAGATGTATTTGGAACTCTAAATCCAACACGGTTTGTGCTAGCTTCTTGAAACTTGACACAATAAAGTAGGTTCACGTTCTATCTCTATGTTTTGTTTCCTCTTGATGTAGCCCTAAGCAGTGACTGGCGAGAAACACTCTCATGGAAAGGGGTTGCCAAGCTTCCAAAAATTACGAATCTCCAGAAATCTCATCAAATATTTTTTCACCCAAACTGGATGATACTTTCAGGTAATGATCAGTACACTGAGGCGACTTGTTTCCCAAATTTCGTTTTTCTATGTTGAAGCGTTCGTTTCCAGTAACAGTTTGAATTTTTAGGTTTCACTCTGTTTTCTCCTATATTGATAGATGCATTTGGAACTCTAAATCCAACACGGTTTGTGCTAGCTTCTTGAAAATTGACACAATAAAGTAGGTTCACGTTCTATCTCTATGTTTTGTTTCCTCTTGATGTAGCCCTAAGCAGTGACTGGCGAGAAACATTTTCATGGAAAGGGGTTGCCAAGCTTCCAAAAATTACGAATCTCCAGAAATCTCATCAAATATTTTTTCACCCAAACTGGATGATACTTTCAGGTAATGATCAGTACACTGAGGCGACTTGGTTCCCCAAATTTCGTTCTTCTATGTTGAAGTGTTCGTTTACAGTAACAGTTTGAATTTTTAGGTTTCACTCTGTTTTCTCCTATATTGATAGATGTATTTGGAACTCTAAATCCAACACGGTTTGTGCTAGCTTCTTGAAACTTGACACAATAAAGTAGATTCACGTTCTATCTCTATGTTGTGTGTCCTCTTGATGTAGCCCTAAGCAGTGACTGGCGAGAAACACTTTCATGGAAAGTGGTTGCCAAGCTTCCAAAAATTACGAATCTGCAGAAATCTAAGCAAATATTTTTTCACCCAAACTGGATGATACTTTCAGGTATTGATCAGTACACTGAGGCGACTTGGTTCCCCAAATTTTGTTCTTCTATGTTGAAGCGTTCGTTTCCAGTAACAGTTTGAATTTTTAGGTTTCACTCTGTTTTCTCCTATATTGATAGATGTATTTGGAACTCTAAATCCAACACGGTTTGTGCTAGCTTCTGGAATTTGACACAATAAAGTATATGCAAGTTCTATCTCCATGTTTTCTTTCTCTTGATGTAGCCCTAAGCAGTGACTGGCGAGAAAATCTTTCATGGAAAGTGGTTGACAAGCTTCCAAAAATTACGATCTCCAGAAATCTCAGCAAATATTTTTTCATCCAACTTGGATGATACTTTCAGGTAATGATCAGTACACTATGCCGACTTGGTTCCCCAAATTTCGTTCTTCTATGTTGAAGCGTTCGTTTCCAGTAACAATTTGAATTTTTAGGTTTCACTCTGTTTTCTCCTATATTGATAGATGTATATGGAACTCTAAATCCAACACGGTTTGTGCTAGCTTCTTGAAACGTGACACAATAAAGTAGGTTCACGTTCTGTCTCTATGTTTGTTTCCGCTTGATGTAGCCCTAAGCAGTGACTGGCGAGAATCACTTTCATTGAAAGGGGGTTCCAAGTTTCCTAAAATTATGAGTCTCCAGAAATCTCAGCAAATATTTTTTCACCCAAACTGGATGATACTTTCAGGTAATGATCAGTACACTAAGCCCACTTGGTTCCCCAAATTTTGTTCTTCTAGTTTGAAGCATTCGTTTCCAGTAACAGTTTGAATTTTGGCGTTTCACACTGTTTTCTCCTATATTGATAGATGTATTTGGAACTCTAAATCAAACACGCTTTTTGCTAGCTTCTTGAAACTTGAAACAATAAAGTATTTCAAGTTCTATCTCTATGTTCTGTTTCTTCTTGATGTAGCCCTAAGGAGTGACTGGCGAGAAACACTTTCATGGAAAGGGGTTGCCAAGCTTCCAAAAATTACGAATCTCCAGAAATCTGAGCAAATGTGTTTTCACACAAACTGGATGATACTTTCAGGTAATGATCAGTACACTAAGCCGACTTGGTTCCCCAAATTTCGTTCTTCCATGTTGAAGCGTTCGTTTCCAGTAACAGTTTGAATTTTTAGGTTTCACTCTGTTTTCTCCTATATTGATAGATGTATTTGGAACTCTAAATCCAACACGGTTTGTTCTACCTTCTTGTATATTGAAACAATAAAGTAGTTTCACGTTCTATCTCTATGGTTTGTTTCCTCTTGATGTAGCCCTAAACAGTGACTGGTGAGATACACTTTCATTGAAAGGGGTTGCCAAGAATCCTAAATTTACGAATCTCCAGAAATCTCAGCAAATATTTTTTTCACCCACACTGGATGACACTTTCAGGTATGATCAGTACACTAAGCTGAATTGGTTCCCCAAATTTCGTTCTTCTATGTTGAAGGATACATTTCCAGTAACAGTTTGAATTTTTAGGTTTCACTCTGTTTTCTCCTATATTGATAGATGTATTTGGAACTCTAAATCAAACACGGTTTGTGCTAGCTTCTTGGAACTTGACACAGTAAAGTAGTTTCAAGTTCTATCTGAATGTTTTGTTTCCTCTTGATGTAGCCCTAAGCATTGACTGGCGAGAAACACTTTCACAGTAAGGGGCTGCCAAGCTTCCAAAAATTACGAATCTCCAGAAATCTCAGCAAATATTTTTTTCAACCAAACTGGATGATTCTTTAAGGTAATGATCAGTACACTAAGCCGACTTGGTTCCCCAAATTTCATTCTTCTATGTTGAAGCGTTCGTTTCCAGTAACAGTTTGAATTTTTAGGTTTCACTCTGTTTTTTCCTATATGGATAGATGTATTTGGAACTCTAAATCCAACACGGTTTGTGCTACCTTCTTGAATATTGAAACAATAAAGTAGTTTCAAGTTCTATCTCTGTGTTTTGTTTCCTCTTGATGTAACCCTAAACAGTGATTGGTGAGATACACTTTCATTGAAAGGGGTTGCCAAGCATCCTAAATTTACGAATCTCCAGAAATCTCAGCAAATATTTTTTTCACCCACACTGGATGACACTTTCAGGTATGATCAGTACACTAAGCTGACTTGGTTCCCCAAATTTCGTTCTTCTATGTTGAAGGATACATTTCCAGTAACAGTTTGAATTTTTAGGTTTCACTCTGTTTTCTCCTATATTGATAGATGTATTTGGAACTCTAAATCAAACACGGTTTGTGCTAGCTTCTTGGAACTTGACACAATAAAGTAGTTTCAAGTTCTATCTCTATGTTTTGTTTCCTCTTGATGTAGCCCTAAGCATTGACTGGCGAGAAACACTTTCACAGAAAGGGGCTGCCAAGCTTCCAAAAATTACGAATCTCCAGAAATCTCAGCAAATATTTTTTTCAACCAAACTGGATGATTCTTTAAGGTAATGATCAGTACACTAAGCCGACTTGGTTCCCCAAATTTCATTCTTCTATGTTGAAGCGTTCGTTTCCAGTAACAGTTTGAATTTTTAGGTTTCACTCTGTTTTTTCCTATATGGATAGATGTATTTGGAACTCTAAATCCAACACGGTTTGTGCTACCTTCTTGAATATTGAAACAATAAAGTAGTTTCAAGTTCTATCTCTGTGTTTTGTTTCCTCTTGATGTAGCCCTAAACAGTGATTGGTGAGATACACTTTCATTGAAAGGGGTTGCCAAGCTTCCTAAAATTCCGAGTCTCCAGAAATCTATGCACATATTTTTTTTCACCCAAACTGGATGCTACTTTCAGGTAGTGATCAGTACACTAAGCCCACTTGGTTCCCCAAATTTCGTTCTTCTATGTGAAGTGTTCGTTTCCAGTAACAATTTGAATTTTGGCGTTTCACACTGTTTTCTCCTATATTGATAGATGTATTGAGAAATCTAAATCAAACACGGTTTGTGCTAGCTTCTTGAACCTTGAACAATAAAGTAGTTTCACGTTCTATCTCTATGTTTTGTTTCCTCTTGATGTAGCCCTAAGCATTGACTGGCAAGAAACACTTTCATGGAAAGGGGTTACAATGCTTCCAAAAATTAAGAGTCTCCATAAATCTCAGCAAATATTTTTTCACCCAAACCGGATGATATGTTCAGGTAATGATCAGTACACTAAGCCCATTTGGTTCCCCAAATTTCGTTTTTCCTGGATGAAGCGTTCGTTTCCAGTAACAGTTTGAATTTTTAGGTTTCACTCTGTTTTCTCCTATATTATCGATGTATTTGGAACTCTAAATCCAACACGGTTTGTGCTAGCTTCTTGAATATTGAACCAATAAATAGATTCACGTTCTATCTCTACGTTTTGTTTCCTCTTGATGTAGCCCTAAGCAGTGACTGGTGAGAAACACTTTCACTGAAAGTGGTTGCCAAGCTTCCTAAAATTACGAGTCTCCAGAAATCTCAGCGAATATTTTTTTACCCAAACTGGATGATACTTTCAGGTAATGATCAGTACAGTAAGCCCACTTGGTTCCCCAAATTTCGTTCTTCTGGGTTGAAGCGTTCGTTTCCAGTAACAGCTTGAATTTTGGCGTTTCACACTGTTTTCTCCTATATTGATAGATGTATTTGGAACTCTAAATCAAACACGGTTTTTGCTAGCTTCTTGAAACTTGACACAATAAAGTAGGTTCACGTTCTATCTCTATGTTTTGTTTCCTCTTGATGTAGCCCTAAGCAGTGACTGGCGAGAAACACTTTCATGGAAAGGGGTCTCCAAGCTTCCACAAATTACGAAACTACAGAAATCTCAGCAAATATTTTTTTCACCCAAACTGGATGATACTTTCAGGTAATGATCAGTACACTAAGCTGACTTGGTTCCCCAAATTTCGTTCTTCTATGTTGAAGGATACATTTCCAGTAACAGTTTGAATTTTTAGGTTTCACTCTGTTTTTTCCTATATGGATAGATGTATTTGGAACTCTAAATCCAACACGGTTTGTGCTACCTTCTTGAATATTGAAACAATAAAGTAGTTTCACGTTCTATCTCTATGTTTTGTTTCCTCTTGATGTAGCCCTAAATAGTGACTGGTGAGATACACTTTCATTGAAAGCGGTTGCCAAGCATCCTAAATTTACGAATCTCCAGAAATCTCAGCAAATATTTTTTCACCCACCCTGGATGACACTTTCAGGTAATGATCAGTACACTAAGCCCACTTGGTTCCCCAAATTTCGTTCTTCTATGTTGAAGGATACATTTCCAGTAACAGTTTGAATTTTTAGGTTTCACTCTGTTTTCTCCTATATTGATAGATGTATTTGGAACTCTAACCAAACACGGTTTGTGCTAGCTTCTTGGAACTTGACACAATAAAGTAGTTTCAAGTTCTATCTCTATGTTTTGTTTCCTCTTGATGTAGCCCTAAGCATTGACTGGCGAGAAACACTTTCACAGAAAGGGGCTGCCAAGCTTCCAAAAATTAGGAATCTCCAGAAATCTCAGCAAATATTTTTTCAACCAAACTGGATGATTCTTTAAGGTAATGATCAGTACACTAAGCCGACTTGGTTCCCCAAATTTCATTCTTCTATGTTGAAGCGTTCGTTTCCAGTAACAGTTTTAATTTTTAGGTTTCACTCTGTTTTCTGCTATATGGATACATGTAGTTGGATCTGTAAATCAAACACGGTTAGTGCTAGCTCTTTGAAACTTGAAATAATAAAGTTGTTCCAAGTTCTATCTCTATGGTTTGTTTCTTATTGGTGGAGCCCTAAGCAGAGACTAGCACAAATCACTTTCATGGAAAGTGGTTGCCAAGCTCCCAAATAACTACGAGTTTCCTGAAATCTCAGCACACATTTTTTCACCCAATCTTGATGACACTTTCAGATAATGATCAGTACCCCAATCCCACTTGGCTCATCAAATTTCGTTCCTCTAGGTTGAACCGTTCATTTGCAGTAACAGTTTTAATTTTTAGGTTTAACTCTGCTTTCTCCTATATGGATACATGTAGTTGGAACTCTAAATCAAACACGGTTTGTGCTAGCTCTTTGAAACTTGAAACAATAAAGTAGTTCCAAGTTCTATCTCTATGGTTGGTTTCCTATTCATGTAGCCTTAAGCAGAGACTGGCGCAAATCACTTTCGTGGAAAGTCGTTGCCAAGCTCCCAAAAAACTATGAGTTTCCTGAAATGTAAGCACACATTTTTTCACCCAATATTGATGATACTTTCAGGTAATGATTACTACTGCAATCCCACTTGGCTCACCAAATTTTGTTCTTCCTAGTTAAACTGTTCGTTTGCAGTATCAGTTTTAATTTTTAGGTTTCACTCTGTTTTATCCTATATGGATACATTTATTCGGAACTCTAAATCAAACATTGTTAGAGCTAGCTCTTTGAAACTTGACACAATAAAGTAGTTCCATGTTGTATCACTGTGGTATGTTTCCTCTTGATGTAGCCCTAAGCAGAGACTGGAGCAAATCACTTTCAGGAAAGATGTTGCCAAGCTTCCAAAAAAATACGAGTTTCCTGAAATATCACCACACATTTTTTCTCCGACTCTTAATGACACTTTCAGGTAATGATCAGTACCCAATCCCACTTGGCTCACCAAATTTCCTTCTGCTAGGTTAAACCGTTTGTTTGCAGTAACAGTTTTAATTTTTAGGTTCCACTCCGTTTTCTCCTATATGGATACATGTAGTTGGAACTCTAAATCAAACAGGGATTGTGCTAGCTCTTTGAAACTTGACAAAATAAAGAAGTTCCAAGTTCTATCTCTATGGTTTGTTCCCTATTGATGGAGCCCTAAGCAGAGACTGGCACAAATCCCTTTCATGGAAAGGGGTTGCCAAGCTCCCAAAAAATCTACGAGTTTCCTGAAATCTCAGTACACATTTTTCACCCAATCTTGCTGGCACTTTCAGGCAACAATCAGTACCCCAATCCCACTTGGCTCACCAAATTTCGTTCTTCTAGGTAAACTGTTCATTTGGATTAACATTTTTAATTTTTAGGTTTCACTATGTTTTCTCCTATATGGATACATGTAGTTGGAACTCTAAATCAAACACGGTTTGTGCTAGCTCTATGAAACTTGATACAATAAAGAAGTTCCAAGTTCTATCTCTGTGGTTTGCTCCCTATTGATGGAGCCCTAAGCAGAGACTGGCGCAAAGCCCTTTCATGGAAAGGGGTTGCCAAGCTACCAAAAAACTACAAGCTTCCTGAAATCTCCGCAAACATTTTTTCACCCAATCTTGATGACACTTTCAGGTAATGATCAGTATCCCAATCCCACTTGGCTCACGAAATTTCGTTTTTATAGGTTAAACGGTTCGTTTACAGTAACAGTTTTAATTTTTAGTTTTCACTCTGTTTTCTCCTATAAGGATACCTGTAGTTGGAACTCTAAAGCAAACAGGGTTTGTGCTAGCTCTTTGAAACTTGACACAATAACGGAGTTCCAAGTTCTATCTCTATGGTTAGTTCCCTATTGATGGAGCACTAAGCAGAGACTGCCGCATATTCCTTTCATGGAAAGGGGTTGCCAAGCTCCCCAAAAAACTACGAGTTTCCTGAAATCTCAGAACACATTTTTCACACAATATTGATGACAATTTCAGGTAATGATCAGTACCCCAATCCCACATGGCTCACCAAATTACAGTCTTCTAGGTTAAACCGTTCGTTGGCAGTAACAATTTTAATTTTTAGGTTTCACTCTGTTTTCTCCTATATTGATAGATATATTTGGAACTCTAAATCAAACACGGTTTGTGGTAGGTCTTTGAACCTTGACAATATAAGGGAGTTCCAAGTTCTGTATCTATCATTTGTTTCATATTGAAATAGCCCTAAGCAGAGACTGGCGCAAATCACTTTCATGGAAAGGGGTTGCCAAGCTTCCAAAAAACTAGGAGTTTCCTGAAATCTCAGCACACATTTTTTCACCCAATCTTGATGACACTTTCAGGTAATGATCAGTACCCAATCCCACATTCTCACCAAATTTTGTTCTTCTAGGTTAAACCTTTCGTTTGCAGTAACAGTTTTAAATTTTAGGTTTCACTCTGTTTTCTCCCAAATGGATACATATAGTTGGAACTGTAAATCAAACACGGTTTGTGCTAGCTCTTTGAAAATTGACACAATAAAGTACTTCCAAGTTCTATCTCTATGGTTTGTTTCGTATTAATGTAGCCCTAAGCAGAGACTGGCGCAAATCACTTTCATGGAAAGGGGTTGCCAAGCTCCCAAAAAACTACGAGTTTCCTGAAATCTCAGCACACATTTTTTCACCCAATCTTAATGACAATTTCAGGTAATGATCAGTACCCCAATCCCACTTGACTCACCAAATTCCGTTCTTCTAATTTAAACCGTTCGTTAGCAGTAACAGTTTAAATTTTTAGGTTTCACTCTGTTTTCTCCTATATGCATACATGTAGTTGGAACTCTAAATCAAACACGGTTTGTTCAAGCTCTTTGAAACTTGACACAATAAAGTATTTCCAAGTTCTATGTCGATGGTTTGTTTCCTATTGAGGTAGCCCTAAGCAGAGACTGGCACGAATCACTTTAATGGAAAGGAGTTGCCAAGCTTCCAAAAAATTTCGAGTTTCCTGAAATCTCAGCACACATTTTTTCACCCAATCTTGATCACACATTCAGGTAAAGATCAGTACCCCATTCCCACTTGGCTCACCAAATTTCGTTCTTCTAGGTTAAACATTTCGTTTGCAGTAACAGTTTTAAATTTTAGGTTTCACTCTGTTTTCTCCTATATGGATACCTGTATTTGGAACTCTAAATCAAACATGGTTTGTGCTAGCTGTTTGAAACTTGACACAATTAAGTAGTTCCAAGTTCTTTCTCTATGTTTTGTTTCCTATTGATGTAGCCCTAAGCAGAGACTGGCGCAAATCACTTTCATGGAAAGGGGTTGCCAAACTCCCAAAAAACTACGAGTTTCCAGAAATCTCAGCACACATTTTTTCACCCAATTATGATGACACTTTCAGGTAATGATCAATTCCCAATCCACTTGGCTCAACAAATTTTGTTCTTCTGGGTTAACAGTTCATTTGCGGTAACAGTTTTAATTTCTGGGTTTCACTGTTTTCTCCTATATGGATACATGTAGTTGGAACTCTAAATCAAACAAGGTTTGTGCTAGCTCTTTGAAACTTGACACAATAAAGAAGTTCCAAGTTCTATATCTATGTTTTTTTTCCCTACTGATGGAGCCCTAAGCAGAGACTGGCGCAAATCCCTTTCATGAAAAGGGGTTGTCAAGCTCCCAAAAAAAAGTACGAGTTTTCTGAAATCTCAGCACACATTTTTTCACACAATCTTGATGACACTTTTAGGTAATGATCAGTACCCAATCCCACTTGCCTAACAAATTTCATTCTTCTAGGTTAATCCATTCGTTTGCAGTAACAGTTTTAATTTTTAGGTTTCCCTCTGTTTTCTCCTATATGGATACATGTAGTTGGAACTCTAAAACAAACACGGTTTCTGCTAGCTCTTTGAAAATTGACACAATAAAGTAGTTCCAATTTCTATCTCTATGGTTTGTTTCCTATTGATGTAGCCCTAAGCAGAGACTGGCGCAAATCACTTTCATGGAAAGGGGTTGCCAAGCTCCCAAAAAACAAAGAGTTTCCTGAAATCTCAGCACACTTTTTTTTCACCCAATCTTGATGACACTTTCAGGTAATGATCAGTACCCCAATCCCACTAGGCTCACCAAATTTCATTCTTCTAGGTTAAACCGTTCGTTGGCAGGAAAGTTTTAATTTTTAGGTTTCACTCTATTTTCTCCTAAATGGTTACATGTAGTTGAAACTCTAAATCAAACACGGTTTGTGCTAGCTCTTTGAAATTTGATACAATAAAAAAGTTCCAAGTTCTATCTCTACGGATTGTTTACTATTGATGGAGCCCTAAGCAGAGACTGGCGCGAATCACTTTAATGGAAAGGGGCTGCCAAGCTTCCAAAAAACTACAAGTTTCCTGAAATCTCAGCACACATTTTTTCAAACAATCTTGATGACACTTTCAGGTAATCATCATACCCAATCCCACTTGGCTCATCAAATTCCGTTCTTCTAGGTTAAACAGTTCATTTGGAGTAACAGTTTTAATTTTTAGGTTTCACTCTGTTTTATCCTATATGAATACATGTACTTGGAAATCTAAATGAAACACGGTTTGTGCTAGCTCTTTGAAACTTGACACAATAAAGAAGTTCCAAGTTCTATCTCTATGGTTTGTTTCCTATTAATGGAGCCCTAAGCAGAGACTGACGAAACCCCATTCATGGAAAGAGGTTGCCAAGTTCCCAAAGAAACTACATGTTTCCTGAAATCTCAGCACACATTTTTTCACACAATCTTGATGACACTTTTAGGTAATGATCAGTACCCAATCCCACTTGCCTACCAAATTTCGTTCTTCCAGGTTAAACCGTTCGTTTGCAGTAACAGTTTTAATTTTTAGTATTCACTCTGTTTTCTCTTATATGGATACATGTAGTTGGAACTCTAAAAAACACGGTTTGTGCAAGCTCTTTAAAAATTGACACAATAAAGTAGTTCCAAGTTCTATCTGTATGGTTTGTTTCCTATTGATGTAGTCCTAAGCAGAGACTGGCGCAAATCACTTACATGGAAAGGGGTTGCCAAGCTCCCAAAAAACTACGAGTTTCCTGAAATCTCAGCACACATTTTTTCACCCAATCTTGATGACACTTTCAGGTAATGATCAGTACCCCAATCCGACTTGGCTCACCAAATTTCGTTCTTCTAGGTTATACCGTTCATTTGCAGTAACAGTTTTAACTTTTACGTTTCACTCTGTTTTCTCCTATATGGATACCTGCAGTTGGAACTCTAAATCCAAAATGGTTTGTGCTAGCTCTTTTAAACTTGACACAATGAAGTAGTTCCAAGTTCCATCTCTATGTTTTGTTTCCTATTGCTGTAGCCCTAAGCAGACTGGCGCAAATCACTTTCATGGATAGGCGTGGCGAAGCACCCATAAAACTTCGAGTTTCCTGAAATCTCAGCACACATTTTTTCATCCAATCTTAATGACACTTTAAGGTAATGATCAGTACCCCAATCCCACTTGGCTCACCAAAGTGCGTTCTTCTAGGTTAAACCATGCGTTTGCAGTAACAGTTTTAATTTTTAGGTTTCACTCTGTTTTCTTCTATATGGATACATGTAGTTGGAACTCTAAATCAAACACTGTTTGTTCTAGCTCTTTGAAACTTGACACAATAAAGTAGTTCCAGGTTCTATGTTTGTTTCCTATTGTTGTAGCCCTAAGCAGAGACTGGCGCGAATCACGTTAATGGAAAGGTGTTGCCAAGCTTCCAAAAACCTACGATTTTCCTGAAATCTCAGCACACATTTTTTTCACCCAATCTTGATGACACTTTCAGGTAATGATCAGTACCCTAATACCACTTGGCACACCAAATTTCCTTCTTCTTGGTTAAACCGTTCGTTTGCATTAACAGTTTTAATTTTTAGGTTTCTCTCTGTTTTCTCCTATATGGATACATGTAGGTGGAACTCTAAATGAAACACGGTTTGTTCTAGCTCTGTGAAACTTCACACAATAAAGTAGTTCCAAGTTCTATCTCTATGGTTTGTTTCCTATAGATGTAGCCCTAAGCAGAGACTGGCGCAAATCACTTACATGGAAAGGGGTTGCCAAGCTCCTCAAAAAACTATGAGTTTGCTGAAATCTCAGCACACATTTTTTTACCCAATCTTGATGACACTTTCAGGTAATGATCAGTACCCAAATCCCACTTGGCTCACCAAATTTCATTCTTTTAGGTTAAACCGTTCGTTGGCAGTAACAGTTTTAATTTTTAGGTTTCACTCTGTTTTCTCCTATATGGATACAAGTAGTTAAAACTCTAAATCAAACATGGTTTGTGCTAGCTCTTTGAAACTTGACACAATAAAGTAGTTCCAAGTTCTATCTCTATGGTTTGTTTCCTATTGATGTAGCCCTAAGCAGAGACTGGCAGAAATCACTTTCATGGAAAGGGGTTGCCAAGCTCCCAAAAAACTACGAGTTTCCTGAAATCTCAGCACACCTTTTTTCACCCAAACTTGATGACACTCTCAGGTCATGATCAGTACCCCAATCCCACTTGGCTCACCAAATTTCCTTCTTCTAGTTTATACCCTTCATTTGCAGTAACAGTTTTAACTTTTTGGTTTCACTCTGTTTTCTCCTATATGGATACCTGCAGTTGGAACTCTAAATCAAACACGGTTTGTGCTAGCTCTTTGAAACTTGACAAAATAAAGTAGTTCGAAGTTCTATCTCTATGGTTTGTTTCCTATTGATGTAGCCCTAAGCAGAGACTGGCAGAAATCACTTTCATGGAAAGGGGTTGCCAAGCTCCCAAAAAACTACGAGTTTCCTGAAATCTCAGCACACATTTTTTCACCCAATCTTGATGACACTTTCAGGTAATGATCAGTACACCAATCCCACTAGGATGTCCAAATTTCGTTCTTCTAGGTTAAACCGTTCGTTTACAGTAACAGTTTTACTTTTTAGGATTCACTCTGTTTTCTCCTATATCGATCCATGTACTTGGAACTCTAAATCAAACACGATTTGTGCTAGCTCTTTGAAACTTGACACAGTAAAGTAGTTCCAAGTTCTATCTCTATGGTTTTTTTCCTATTGATGTAGCCCTAAGCAGAGACTGGGGCAAATTACTTTCATGGAAAGGGGTTGCCAAGCTTCCAAAAACTACGAGTTTCCTGAAATCTCAGCACACATTTTTTCACCCAATATTGATGACAGTTTCAGGTAATGATGAGTACCACAATCCTACTTGGCTCACCAAATTTTGTTCTTCTAGGTTAAACCGTTCGTTTGCAGTAACAGTTTTAATTTTTGGTTTCACTCTATTTTCCTCTATATGGATCCATGTAGTTGGAAATCTAAATCTAACACGGTTTGTGCTAGCTCTTTGAAACTTGACACAATCAAGTAGTTCCAAGTTCTATGTCTATGGTTTGTTTCCTATTGCTGTAGCCCTAAGCAGAGACTGGCACAAATCACTTCAATTGAAATGGGTTGCCAAGCTTCCAAAAAAACTACGAGTTTTCTGAAATCTCAGCACACATTTTTTCACCCAATCTTGATGACACTTTCAGGTAATGATCAGTACCCCAATTACACTTGGCTCAACAAAGTTCGTTCTTCTAAGTTAAACCATTCTTTTGCAGTTACAGTTTAAATTTTTAGGTTTCACTCTGTTTTCTCCTATATGGATACATGCAGTTGAAACACTAAATCAAACACGGTTTGTGCTAGCTCTTTGAAATTTGACACAATAAAGTAGTTCCAAGTTCTATCTCTATGGTTTGTTTCCTATTGATGTAGCCCTAAGCAGAGACTGGCGCAAATCACTTTCATGGAAAGGGGTTGCCAAGCTTCCAAAAAACTACGAGTTTCCTGAAATCTCAGCACACATTTTTTCACCCAATCCTGATGACACTTTCAGGTAATGATCAGTACCCCAATCCCATTTGGCTCACCAAATTTCATTTTTCTAGGTTAAACCGTTTATTGGCATAACAGTTTTAATTTTTAGGTTTCACTATGTTTTCTCCTATATGGATACATGTATTTGGAACTCAAAATCAAACACGGTTTGTGCTAGCTCTTTGAAACTTGGCACAATCAAGTAGTTCCAAGTTCTATCTCTATGGTTTGTTTCCTATTTATATAGCCCTAAGCAGAGAGTGGTGCAAACACTTCCATGGAAAGGGGTTGCCAAGCTTCCAAAATACTACGAGTTTCCTAAAATCTCAGCACACATTTTTTCACGCAATCTTGATGACACTTTCAGGTAATGATCAGTACCCACTCCCACTTGGCTCACCAAATTTCGTTCTTCTAGGTTAAACCGTTCGTTTGCAATGACAGTTTTAATTTTTAGGTTTCACTCTGTTTTCTCGTATATGGATACATTTTGTAGGAACTCTAAATCAAACACGGTTTGTGCTAGCTCTTTGAAACTTGACACAATAAAGTAGTTCCCAGATCTAACTCTATGATTTTTTTTTCCTCTTGATGTAGCCCTAAGCAGAGACTGGCGCAAATCACTTTCATGGAAAAAGGTTGCCAAGCTTCCAAAACAGTACGAGTTTCCTGAAATTTCAGCTCACATTTTTTCACCCAATCTTGAATACACTTTCCGGTAATGATCAGTTCCCCAATTCCACTTGGTTCAACAAATTTCGTTCTTCTAGGTTACACAGGTCGTTTGCAGTAACAGTTTTAATTTTTAGGTTTCACTCTGCTTTCTCCTATATGGATAAATGTATGAGGAACTCTAAATCAAACACGGTTTGTGCTAGCTCTTTGAAACTTCACACAATAAAGTAGTTCCAAGTTCTATCTCTATGGTTTGTTTCCTATTGATGTAGCCCTAAGCAGAGACTGGCGCAAATCACTTTCATGGAAAGGGGTTGCCAAGCTTCCAAAAAACTACGAATTTCCCGAAATCTCTGCATATATTTTTTCACCCAATTTTGATGACACTTTCAGGTAATGATCAGTACCCCAATCCCACGTGGCTCACCAAATTTCGTTCTTCTAGGTTAAACAGTTCATTTGCACTAACAGTTTCAATTTTTAGGTTTCACTCTGCTTTGTCCTATATGGATACATGTAGTTGAAACTCTAAATCAAAAACGGTTTCTGCTAGCTCTCTGAAACTTGACACAATAAAGTAGTTCCAAGTTCTATCTCTATGGTTTGTTTCCTACTGATGTAGCCCTAAGCAGAGACTGGCACAAATCACTTTCATGGAAAGGGGTTGCCAAGCTTCCAAAAAACTACGAGTTTACTGAAATCTCAGCTCACATTTTTTCACCCAATCTTGATGACACTTTCAGGTAATGATCAGTACACCAATCCCACTTGGCTCACCCAATTTCGTTCTTCTAGGTTAAAATGTACGTTGGCAGTAACAGTTTTAATTTTTAGGTTTCACTCTGTTTTCCCCTCTATGGATACAGCATTTGGAACTCTAAATCAAACACGGTTTGTGCTAGCTCTTTGAAACTTAACACAATAAATTAGTTAAAAGTTATATCTCTATGCTTTGTTTTCTATTGATTTAGCCCTAAGCAGAGACTGGCTCAAATAACTTGGATGGAAAGGGGGTGCCAAGCTTCCAAAAAACTACGAGTTTACTGAAATCTCAGCACACATTTTTTTCACCCAATCTTGATGACACTTTCAGGTAATGATCAGTACCCCAATCCCACTTGGCTCACCAAATTTCGTTTTTCTACGTTAAACCGTTTGTTTGCAGTAACAGTTTTAATTTTTAGGTTTCACTCTATTTTCTCCTATATATGGATACATGTAGTTGGAACCCTAAATCAAACATGGTTTGTGCTAGCTCTTTGAAACTTGACACAATAAAGTACTTCCAAGTTCTATCTCTATGGTTTGTTTCGTATTAATGTAGCCCTAAGCAGAGACTGGCGCAAATCACTTTCATGGAAAGGGGTTGCCAAGCTCCCAAAAAACTACGAGTTTCCTGAAATCTCAGCACACATTTTTTCACCCAATCTTAATGACAATTTCAGGTAATGATCAGTACCCCAATCCCACTTGACTCACCAAATTCCGTTCTTCTAATTTAAACCGTTCGTTAGCAGTAACAGTTTAAATTTTTAGGTTTCACTCTGTTTTCTCCTATATGCATACATGTAGTTGGAACTCTAAATCAAACACGGTTTGTTCAAGCTCTTTGAAACTTGACACAATAAAGTATTTCCAAGTTCTATGTCGATGGTTTGTTTCCTATTGAGGTAGCCCTAAGCAGAGACTGGCACGAATCACTTTAATGGAAAGGAGTTGCCAAGCTTCCAAAAAATTTCGAGTTTCCTGAAATCTCAGCACACATTTTTTCACCCAATCTTGATCACACATTCAGGTAAAGATCAGTACCCCATTCCCACTTGGCTCACCAAATTTCGTTCTTCTAGGTTAAACATTTCGTTTGCAGTAACAGTTTTAAATTTTAGGTTTCACTCTGTTTTCTCCTATATGGATACCTGTATTTGGAACTCTAAATCAAACATGGTTTGTGCTAGCTGTTTGAAACTTGACACAATTAAGTAGTTCCAAGTTCTTTCTCTATGTTTTGTTTCCTATTGATGTAGCCCTAAGCAGAGACTGGCGCAAATCACTTTCATGGAAAGGGGTTGCCAAACTCCCAAAAAACTACGAGTTTCCAGAAATCTCAGCACACATTTTTTCACCCAATTATGATGACACTTTCAGGTAATGATCAATTCCCAATCCACTTGGCTCAACAAATTTTGTTCTTCTGGGTTAACAGTTCATTTGCGGTAACAGTTTTAATTTCTGGGTTTCACTGTTTTCTCCTATATGGATACATGTAGTTGGAACTCTAAATCAAACAAGGTTTGTGCTAGCTCTTTGAAACTTGACACAATAAAGAAGTTCCAAGTTCTATATCTATGTTTTTTTTCCCTACTGATGGAGCCCTAAGCAGAGACTGGCGCAAATCCCTTTCATGAAAAGGGGTTGTCAAGCTCCCAAAAAAAAGTACGAGTTTTCTGAAATCTCAGCACACATTTTTTCACACAATCTTGATGACACTTTTAGGTAATGATCAGTACCCAATCCCACTTGCCTAACAAATTTCATTCTTCTAGGTTAATCCATTCGTTTGCAGTAACAGTTTTAATTTTTAGGTTTCCCTCTGTTTTCTCCTATATGGATACATGTAGTTGGAACTCTAAAACAAACACGGTTTCTGCTAGCTCTTTGAAAATTGACACAATAAAGTAGTTCCAATTTCTATCTCTATGGTTTGTTTCCTATTGATGTAGCCCTAAGCAGAGACTGGCGCAAATCACTTTCATGGAAAGGGGTTGCCAAGCTCCCAAAAAACAAAGAGTTTCCTGAAATCTCAGCACACTTTTTTTTCACCCAATCTTGATGACACTTTCAGGTAATGATCAGTACCCCAATCCCACTAGGCTCACCAAATTTCATTCTTCTAGGTTAAACCGTTCGTTGGCAGGAAAGTTTTAATTTTTAGGTTTCACTCTATTTTCTCCTAAATGGTTACATGTAGTTGAAACTCTAAATCAAACACGGTTTGTGCTAGCTCTTTGAAATTTGATACAATAAAAAAGTTCCAAGTTCTATCTCTACGGATTGTTTACTATTGATGGAGCCCTAAGCAGAGACTGGCGCGAATCACTTTAATGGAAAGGGGCTGCCAAGCTTCCAAAAAACTACAAGTTTCCTGAAATCTCAGCACACATTTTTTCAAACAATCTTGATGACACTTTCAGGTAATCATCATACCCAATCCCACTTGGCTCATCAAATTCCGTTCTTCTAGGTTAAACAGTTCATTTGGAGTAACAGTTTTAATTTTTAGGTTTCACTCTGTTTTATCCTATATGAATACATGTACTTGGAAATCTAAATGAAACACGGTTTGTGCTAGCTCTTTGAAACTTGACACAATAAAGAAGTTCCAAGTTCTATCTCTATGGTTTGTTTCCTATTAATGGAGCCCTAAGCAGAGACTGACGAAACCCCATTCATGGAAAGAGGTTGCCAAGTTCCCAAAGAAACTACATGTTTCCTGAAATCTCAGCACACATTTTTTCACACAATCTTGATGACACTTTTAGGTAATGATCAGTACCCAATCCCACTTGCCTACCAAATTTCGTTCTTCCAGGTTAAACCGTTCGTTTGCAGTAACAGTTTTAATTTTTAGTATTCACTCTGTTTTCTCTTATATGGATACATGTAGTTGGAACTCTAAAAAACACGGTTTGTGCAAGCTCTTTAAAAATTGACACAATAAAGTAGTTCCAAGTTCTATCTGTATGGTTTGTTTCCTATTGATGTAGTCCTAAGCAGAGACTGGCGCAAATCACTTACATGGAAAGGGGTTGCCAAGCTCCCAAAAAACTACGAGTTTCCTGAAATCTCAGCACACATTTTTTCACCCAATCTTGATGACACTTTCAGGTAATGATCAGTACCCCAATCCGACTTGGCTCACCAAATTTCGTTCTTCTAGGTTATACCGTTCATTTGCAGTAACAGTTTTAACTTTTACGTTTCACTCTGTTTTCTCCTATATGGATACCTGCAGTTGGAACTCTAAATCCAAAATGGTTTGTGCTAGCTCTTTTAAACTTGACACAATGAAGTAGTTCCAAGTTCCATCTCTATGTTTTGTTTCCTATTGCTGTAGCCCTAAGCAGACTGGCGCAAATCACTTTCATGGATAGGCGTGGCGAAGCACCCATAAAACTTCGAGTTTCCTGAAATCTCAGCACACATTTTTTCATCCAATCTTAATGACACTTTAAGGTAATGATCAGTACCCCAATCCCACTTGGCTCACCAAAGTGCGTTCTTCTAGGTTAAACCATGCGTTTGCAGTAACAGTTTTAATTTTTAGGTTTCACTCTGTTTTCTTCTATATGGATACATGTAGTTGGAACTCTAAATCAAACACTGTTTGTTCTAGCTCTTTGAAACTTGACACAATAAAGTAGTTCCAGGTTCTATGTTTGTTTCCTATTGTTGTAGCCCTAAGCAGAGACTGGCGCGAATCACGTTAATGGAAAGGTGTTGCCAAGCTTCCAAAAACCTACGATTTTCCTGAAATCTCAGCACACATTTTTTTCACCCAATCTTGATGACACTTTCAGGTAATGATCAGTACCCTAATACCACTTGGCACACCAAATTTCCTTCTTCTTGGTTAAACCGTTCGTTTGCATTAACAGTTTTAATTTTTAGGTTTCTCTCTGTTTTCTCCTATATGGATACATGTAGGTGGAACTCTAAATGAAACACGGTTTGTTCTAGCTCTGTGAAACTTCACACAATAAAGTAGTTCCAAGTTCTATCTCTATGGTTTGTTTCCTATAGATGTAGCCCTAAGCAGAGACTGGCGCAAATCACTTACATGGAAAGGGGTTGCCAAGCTCCTCAAAAAACTATGAGTTTGCTGAAATCTCAGCACACATTTTTTTACCCAATCTTGATGACACTTTCAGGTAATGATCAGTACCCAAATCCCACTTGGCTCACCAAATTTCATTCTTTTAGGTTAAACCGTTCGTTGGCAGTAACAGTTTTAATTTTTAGGTTTCACTCTGTTTTCTCCTATATGGATACAAGTAGTTAAAACTCTAAATCAAACATGGTTTGTGCTAGCTCTTTGAAACTTGACACAATAAAGTAGTTCCAAGTTCTATCTCTATGGTTTGTTTCCTATTGATGTAGCCCTAAGCAGAGACTGGCAGAAATCACTTTCATGGAAAGGGGTTGCCAAGCTCCCAAAAAACTACGAGTTTCCTGAAATCTCAGCACACCTTTTTTCACCCAAACTTGATGACACTCTCAGGTCATGATCAGTACCCCAATCCCACTTGGCTCACCAAATTTCCTTCTTCTAGTTTATACCCTTCATTTGCAGTAACAGTTTTAACTTTTTGGTTTCACTCTGTTTTCTCCTATATGGATACCTGCAGTTGGAACTCTAAATCAAACACGGTTTGTGCTAGCTCTTTGAAACTTGACAAAATAAAGTAGTTCGAAGTTCTATCTCTATGGTTTGTTTCCTACTGATGTAGCCCTAAGCAGAGACTGGCAGAAATCACTTTCATGGAAAGGGGTTGCCAAGCTCCCAAAAAACTACGAGTTTCCTGAAATCTCAGCACACATTTTTTCACCCAATCTTGATGACACTTTCAGGTAATGATCAGTACACCAATCCCACTAGGATGTCCAAATTTCGTTCTTCTAGGTTAAACCGTTCGTTTACAGTAACAGTTTTACTTTTTAGGATTCACTCTGTTTTCTCCTATATCGATCCATGTACTTGGAACTCTAAATCAAACACGATTTGTGCTAGCTCTTTGAAACTTGACACAGTAAAGTAGTTCCAAGTTCTATCTCTATGGTTTTTTTCCTATTGATGTAGCCCTAAGCAGAGACTGGGGCAAATTACTTTCATGGAAAGGGGTTGCCAAGCTTCCAAAAACTACGAGTTTCCTGAAATCTCAGCACACATTTTTTCACCCAATATTGATGACAGTTTCAGGTAATGATGAGTACCACAATCCTACTTGGCTCACCAAATTTTGTTCTTCTAGGTTAAACCGTTCGTTTGCAGTAACAGTTTTAATTTTTGGTTTCACTCTATTTTCCTCTATATGGATCCATGTAGTTGGAAATCTAAATCTAACACGGTTTGTGCTAGCTCTTTGAAACTTGACACAATCAAGTAGTTCCAAGTTCTATGTCTATGGTTTGTTTCCTATTGCTGTAGCCCTAAGCAGAGACTGGCACAAATCACTTCAATTGAAATGGGTTGCCAAGCTTCCAAAAAAACTACGAGTTTTCTGAAATCTCAGCACACATTTTTTCACCCAATCTTGATGACACTTTCAGGTAATGATCAGTACCCCAATTACACTTGGCTCAACAAAGTTCGTTCTTCTAAGTTAAACCATTCTTTTGCAGTTACAGTTTAAATTTTTAGGTTTCACTCTGTTTTCTCCTATATGGATACATGCAGTTGAAACACTAAATCAAACACGGTTTGTGCTAGCTCTTTGAAATTTGACACAATAAAGTAGTTCCAAGTTCTATCTCTATGGTTTGTTTCCTATTGATGTAGCCCTAAGCAGAGACTGGCGCAAATCACTTTCATGGAAAGGGGTTGCCAAGCTTCCAAAAAACTACGAGTTTCCTGAAATCTCAGCACACATTTTTTCACCCAATCCTGATGACACTTTCAGGTAATGATCAGTACCCCAATCCCATTTGGCTCACCAAATTTCATTTTTCTAGGTTAAACCGTTTATTGGCATAACAGTTTTAATTTTTAGGTTTCACTATGTTTTCTCCTATATGGATACATGTATTTGGAACTCAAAATCAAACACGGTTTGTGCTAGCTCTTTGAAACTTGGCACAATCAAGTAGTTCCAAGTTCTATCTCTATGGTTTGTTTCCTATTTATATAGCCCTAAGCAGAGAGTGGTGCAAACACTTCCATGGAAAGGGGTTGCCAAGCTTCCAAAATACTACGAGTTTCCTAAAATCTCAGCACACATTTTTTCACGCAATCTTGATGACACTTTCAGGTAATGATCAGTACCCACTCCCACTTGGCTCACCAAATTTCGTTCTTCTAGGTTAAACCGTTCGTTTGCAATGACAGTTTTAATTTTTAGGTTTCACTCTGTTTTCTCGTATATGGATACATTTTGTAGGAACTCTAAATCAAACACGGTTTGTGCTAGCTCTTTGAAACTTGACACAATAAAGTAGTTCCCAGATCTAACTCTATGATTTTTTTTTCCTCTTGATGTAGCCCTAAGCAGAGACTGGCGCAAATCACTTTCATGGAAAAAGGTTGCCAAGCTTCCAAAACAGTACGAGTTTCCTGAAATTTCAGCTCACATTTTTTCACCCAATCTTGAATACACTTTCCGGTAATGATCAGTTCCCCAATTCCACTTGGTTCAACAAATTTCGTTCTTCTAGGTTACACAGGTCGTTTGCAGTAACAGTTTTAATTTTTAGGTTTCACTCTGCTTTCTCCTATATGGATAAATGTATGAGGAACTCTAAATCAAACACGGTTTGTGCTAGCTCTTTGAAACTTCACACAATAAAGTAGTTCCAAGTTCTATCTCTATGGTTTGTTTCCTATTGATGTAGCCCTAAGCAGAGACTGGCGCAAATCACTTTCATGGAAAGGGGTTGCCAAGCTTCCAAAAAACTACGAATTTCCCGAAATCTCTGCATATATTTTTTCACCCAATTTTGATGACACTTTCAGGTAATGATCAGTACCCCAATCCCACGTGGCTCACCAAATTTCGTTCTTCTAGGTTAAACAGTTCATTTGCACTAACAGTTTCAATTTTTAGGTTTCACTCTGCTTTGTCCTATATGGATACATGTAGTTGAAACTCTAAATCAAAAACGGTTTCTGCTAGCTCTCTGAAACTTGACACAATAAAGTAGTTCCAAGTTCTATCTCTATGGTTTGTTTCCTACTGATGTAGCCCTAAGCAGAGACTGGCACAAATCACTTTCATGGAAAGGGGTTGCCAAGCTTCCAAAAAACTACGAGTTTACTGAAATCTCAGCTCACATTTTTTCACCCAATCTTGATGACACTTTCAGGTAATGATCAGTACACCAATCCCACTTGGCTCACCCAATTTCGTTCTTCTAGGTTAAAATGTACGTTGGCAGTAACAGTTTTAATTTTTAGGTTTCACTCTGTTTTCCCCTCTATGGATACAGCATTTGGAACTCTAAATCAAACACGGTTTGTGCTAGCTCTTTGAAACTTAACACAATAAATTAGTTAAAAGTTATATCTCTATGCTTTGTTTTCTATTGATTTAGCCCTAAGCAGAGACTGGCTCAAATAACTTGGATGGAAAGGGGGTGCCAAGCTTCCAAAAAACTACGAGTTTACTGAAATCTCAGCACACATTTTTTTCACCCAATCTTGATGACACTTTCAGGTAATGATCAGTACCCCAATCCCACTTGGCTCACCAAATTTCGTTTTTCTACGTTAAACCGTTTGTTTGCAGTAACAGTTTTAATTTTTAGGTTTCACTCTATTTTCTCCTATATATGGATACATGTAGTTGGAACCCTAAATCAAACATGGTTTGTGCTAGCTCTTTGAAACTTGACACAATAAAGTAGTTCCAAGTTCTATCTCTATGGTTTGTTTCCTATTGCTGTAGCCTTAAGCAGAGACTGGCGCAAATCACTTATATTGAAAGGGGTTGCCAAGCTTCAAAAAACTACGAGTTTCCTGAAATCTTAGCACACATTTTTTCACCCAATCTTAGTGACACTTTCAGCTAATGATCAGTACCCCAATTTCACTTGGTTCACCAAGTTTCGTTCTTAAAGGTTAAACCGTTCGTTTGCAGTAAGAGTTTAAATTTTTAGGTTTCACTATGTTTTCTCCTCTATGCATACATGTAGTTGGAACTCTAAATTAAACACACTTTGTGCTAGCTCTTTGAAACTTGACACAATAAAGTAGTTCCAAGTTCTATCTCTGTGGTTTGTTTCCTATTGATATAGCCCTAAGCAGAGACTGGCACAAATCACTTTCATGGAAAGGTGCTGCCAAGCTTCCAAAAAAATATGAGTTTCCTGAAATCTTAGCACACATTTTTTCACCCAATCTTGATGACACTTTCAGGTAAAGATCAGTACCCCAATCCCACTTGGCTCACCAAATTTCGTTTCTAGGTTAAACCGTTCATTGGCAATAACAGTTTAAATTTTTAGGTTTCACTCTGTTTTCTCCTATATGGATACATGTAGTTGGAACTATAAATCAAACACGGTTTGTGCTAGCCCTTTGAACCTTGCCACAATAAAGAAGTTCCATGTTCTATCTCTATGGTTTGTTTCCTATTGATGTAGCCCCAAGCAGATACTGGCGCAAATCACTTTCATGGAAAGTGGTTGCCAAGCTTCCAAAAAACTACGAGTTTTTTGAAATCTCAGCACACATTTTTTCACCCAATCTTGATGACACTTTCAGGTAATGATCAGTACCCCAATCCCACTTGGCTCACCAAATTTCGTTCTTCTTGTTTAAACCGTTCGTTTGCAGTAAGGGTTTTAATTTTTAGGTTTCACTCTGTTTTCTCCTATATGGATACATGTAGTTGGAACTCTAAATTAAACAGGGTTTGTGGTAGCTCTTTGAAACCTGACACAATAAAGCAGTTCCAAGTTCGAACTCTGTGGTTTATTTCCTATTGATGTAGCCCTAAGCAGAGACTGGGGCAAATCACTTTGATGTAAAGGTGTTGCCAAGCTTCTAAAAAACTACGAGTTTTCTGAAATCGCAGCAAACATTTTTTTTCACCCAATCTTGATGACAATTTCAGGTAATGATCAGTACCCCAATCCCACTTGGCTCCTCAAATTTCGGTCTTGTTGGTTAAACCATTCGTTGGCAGTAACAGTTTTAATTTTTAGGTTTCACTCTGTTTTCTCCTATATGGATACATGTAGTTGGAAATCTAAATCAAACACGGTTTGTGCTAGCTCTTTGAAACTTGGCACCATAAAGTAGTTCCAAGTTCTCTCTCTATGGTTTGTTTCCTACTGATGTAGCCTTAAGAAGAGACTGGCACATATCACTTTCATTGAAAGTAGTTGGCAAGCTTCCAAAAAACTACGAGTTTCCTAAAATCTCAGCACACATTTTTTCACCCAATCTTGATGACACTTTCAGGTAAGGATCAGTACCCCAATCCCACTTGGCTCACCAAATGTCGTTATTCTACGTTAAACCGTTTGTTTGCAATAACAGTTTTAATTTTTAGGTTATACTCTATTTTCTCCTATATGGATACATGTAGTTGGAACTCTGAATCAAACACGGTTTGTGCTAGCTCTTTGAAACTTGACACAATAAAGTAGTTCCAAGTTCTATCTCTATGGTTTGTCTCCTATTGATGTAGCCCTAAGCAGAGACTGGCGCAAATCACTTTCATGGAAAGGGGTTGCCAAGCTTCTGAGAAACTACGATTTTCCTGAAATTTCAGCACACAATTTTTCACCCAATCTTGATGACACTTTCAGGTAATGATCAGTACCCCAATCCCACTTGGCTCACCAAATTTCCTTCTTCTAGGTTAAACCGTTCGTTTGCAGTAACAGTTTTAATTTTTAGGCTTCACTCTATTTTCTCCTATATGGATCCATGTAGTTGGAACTCTAAATCAAACACGGTTTCTGCTAGCTCTTTGAAACTTGACACAATTAAGTAGTAAGAAGATCTATCTCTATGATTTCTTTCTTATTGATGTAGCCTGAAGCAGAGACTGGCGCAAATCGCTTTCATGGGAAGGGGTTGCCAAGCTTCCAAAAAACTACAAGTTTCCTGAAATCTCAGCACACATTTTTTCAACCAATATTGATGAATCTTTCAGGTAATGATCTGTACCCCAATCCCACTTGGCTCACCACATTTCATTCTTGTAGGTTAAACCGTCCATTTGAAATAACAGTTTTAATTCTTAGGTTTCACTCTGTTTTCTCCTATATGGATACATGTAGTTGGAAATCTAAATCAAACACGGTTTGTGCTGGCTCTTTGAAACTTGACACAATAAAGTAGTTCCCAGTTCTATCACTAATTTTTGTTTCCTATTAATGTAGCCCTAAGCCAAGACTGGCGAAAATCACTTTCATGGAAAGGGGTTGCCAAGCTTCCAAAAAACTACAAGTTTCCTGAAGTCTCAGCACACATTTTTTCACCCAATATTAATGACAATTTCAGGTAATGATCAGTACCCCAATCCCACTTGACTCACCAAAGTGCGTTCTTCTAGGTTAAACCGTTCGTTGGCAGTAACAGTTATACTTTTTTGGTTTCACTCTCTTTTCTCCTATATGGATTCATATAGTTGGAACTCTAAATCAAACATGATTTGTGCTAGCTCTTTGAAACTTGACACAATAAAGTAGTTAGAAGTTCTATCTCTATGGTTTGTTTCCTATTGATGTAGCCCTAAGCAGAGACTGGCGAAATCGGTTTCATGGAAAGGGGTTGCCAAGCTTCCAAATCTCTAAGAGTTTCCTGAAATCTCAGCACAAATTTTTTCACCCAATCTTGATGACACACTCAGGTAATGATCAGTACCCCAATCCGACTTGGCTCACCAAATTTCGTTCTTCTAGGTTAAAACGTTCGATTGCAATAACAGTTATAATTTTTAGGTTTCACTCTGTTTTCCCCTATATGAATACATGTATTAGGAAGTCTAAATCAAACACGGTTTGTGCTAGCTCTTTGAAACTTGACACAATAAAGTAGTTCTATGTTCTATCTCTATGGTTTGTTTCCTATTGATGTAGCCCTAAGCAGAGACTGGCGAAAATCACTTTCATGGAAAGGGGTTGCCTAGCTTCCAAAAAACGACGAGTTTCCTGAAATCTCTGCACACATTTTTTCCCCCAATCTTGATGACACTTTCAGGTAATGATCAGTAACCCAATTCCACTTGGCTCACCAAATTTCGTTCTTCTAGGTTAAACCGTTCCTTGGCAGTAACAGTTTTAATTTTTAGGTTTCACTCTGTTTTCTACTATATGGATACATATACTTGGAACTCTAAATCAAACATGGTTTGTGCTAGCTCTTTGAAACTTCACACAGTAAAATAGATACACGTTCTGTCTCTATGGTTTGTTTCCTATTGATATTGCCCTAAGCAGCGCCTGGTGCAAATCACTTGCATGGAAAGGGGTTGCCAAGCTTCCAAAAACCTATGAGTTTCCTGAAATCTCAGCACACATTTTTTCACCCTGTTTGGATGACACTTTCAGGTAATGATCAGTACCCCTATCCCTCTTGGCTCACCAAATTTCGTTCTTCTAGTTTAAACCGTTCATTGGCAGTAACAGTTTTAAATTTTAGGATTCACTCTGTTTTCTCCTATATGGATACATGTAGTTGGAACTCTAAATCAAACACGGTTTGTGCTATCTCTTTGAAACCTGACAAAATAAAGAGGTTCCAAGTTCTATCTCTATGGTTGCTTTCGTATTGATGTTGCCCTAAGCAGAGACTGGCGCAAATCACTTTCCTGGAAAGTGTTGCCAAGCATCCAAAAAACTACGAGTTTCCTGAAACCACAGCACATATTTTTTAACTCAATTTTGATGACACTTTCTGGTAATGATCAGTACCCCAATCCCACTTGGCTCACCAAATTTCGTTCTTCTAGGATAAACAGTTGGTTGGCAGTAACAGTTTTAATTTTTAGGTTTCACTCAGTTTTCTCCTCTATGGATACATGTAGATGGAACACTAATGCAAAGATGGTTTGTGCTAGCTCTTTGAAACTTGACACAATAAACTAGTTCCAACTTCTTTTCTATGGTTTGTTTCCTACTGATGTAGCCCTAAGCAGAGACTGGCGCAAATCACTTTCATGGAAAGGGTGCGCCAAGCTTCAAAAAAACTTCGAGTTTCCTGAAATATCAGCACACATTTTTTCACCCAATGTTGATGACACTTTCAGACAATGATCAGTACCCCAATCCCACTTGGCTCACGAAATTTCATTCTTCTAGGTTAAACCGTTCGTTGGCAGTAACAGTTTTAATTTTTAGGTTTCACTCTGTTTTCTCCTATATGGATACATGTAGTTTTAACTCTAAATCAAACACGGTTTGTGCTAGCTCTTTGAAACTTGACACAATAAAGTAGTTCCAAGTTCTTTCTCTATGGTTTGTTTCCTACTGATGTAGCCCTCAGCAGAGTCTGGCGCAAATCACTTTCATGGAAAGGTTGTGCCAACCTTCCAAAAAACTACGAGATTCCTGAAATCTCAGCACACATTTTTTCAACCAATCTTGATGACACTTTCAGGCAATGATCAGTACCCATATCCCAATTGGCTCACCAAATTTTGTTCTTCTAGGTTAAAACATTCGTTGGCAGTAACAGTTTTAATTTTAAGGTTTCATTCTGTTTTCTTCTATATGGATACATGTAGTTTAACCCTAAAACAAACACGGTTTGTGCTAGCTCTTTGAAACTTGACACAATAAAGTAGTTCCAACTTCTATCTCTATGGTTTGTTTTTATTCATGTAGCCCTACGCAGAGACTGGTGAAATCACTTTCATGGAAAGGGGTTGCCAAGCTTCCAAAAAACTACGAGTTTCCTGAAATCCCAGCACACATTTTTTCACCCAATCTTGATGACACTTTCAGGTAATGATCAATACCCCAATCCCACTTGGCTCACCAAATTTCGTTCTTCTAGGTGAAACCATTCTTTGGCAGTAACAGTTTTAATTTTTAGGTTTCACTCTGTTTTTTCCTGTATGGATACATGTAGTTGGAACTCTAATTCAAACACGGTTTGTGCTAGCTCTTTGAAACTTGACAAAATAAACTAGTTACAAGTTCTATCTCTATGGTTTGTTTCCTATTGATGTAGCCCTAAGTAGAGACTGGCACAAATCACTTTCATGGAAAGGGGTTGCCAAACTTCCAAAAAACTACAAGTTTCCTGAAATCTCAGCAACCTTTTTTCACCCAATCTTGATGACACTTTCAGGTAATGATCAGTACCCCAATCCCACTTGGCTCACCAAATTTCGTTCTTCTAGATTAAACCCTTCGTTGGCAGTAACAGTTTTAATTTTTAGGTTTCACTCTGTTTTCTCCTATATGGATACATGTAGTTGGAACTCTAAATCAAACACGGTTTGTGCTAGCTATTTGAAACTTGACAAAATAAAGTAGATCCAAGTTCTATCTCTATAGTTTGTTTCCTATTGAGGTAGCCCTAAGCAGAGACTGGCACAAATCACTTCCAGGAAAAGGGGTTGCCAAGCTTACAAAAACTACGAGTTTCCCAAAATCTCAGCACACATTTTTTTCACCCAATCTTAGTGACACTTTCAGATAATGATTAGTACCCCAATCCCACTTGGCTCACCAAATTTCGTTATTCTATGTTACACCGTTTATTTGCAGTAACAGTTTTAATTTTTAGTTATCACTCTTTTTTCTCCTATGTGGATACATGTAGTGGAACTCTAAATCAATCACGGTTTGTGCTAGCTCTTTGAAACCTTACACAATAAAGAGGTTCCAAGTTCTATCTCTATGGTTTGTTTCCTATTGATGTAGCCCTAAGCAGAGATGGCGCAAATCACTTTCATGGAAAGGGGTTGCCAAGCTTCCAAAAAACTATGAGTTTCCTGAAATCTCAGCACACATTTTTTCACCCAAACTTGATGACACTTTCAGGCAATGATCAGTACCCCAATCCCACTTGGCTCAACAAATTTCGTTCTTCTAGGTTAAACCGTTCGTTGGCAGTAACAGTTTTAATTTTTAGGTTTCACTCTGTTTTCTCCTATGTGGATACATGTAGTTGGAACTCTAAATCAAACACGGTTTGTGCTAGCTCTTTGAAACTTGACACAATAATTAGTTCCAAGTTCTATCTCTATGGTTTGTTTCCTATTGATGTAGCCCTAAGCAGAGACTGGTGCAAATCACTTTCATGGAAAGGGGCTGCCAAGCTTCCAAAGAACTACGAGTTTCCCGAAATCTCAGCACACATTTTTTCAGAAAGTCTTGATGACACGTTCAGGTAATGATCAGTACGTCAATCCCACTTGGCTCACAAAATTTCATTCTTCTAGGTTAAACCGTTCGTTGGCAGTAACAGTTTTAATTTTTAATTTTCACTCTGTTTTCTCCTGTATGGATACATTTAGTTGGAACTCTAAATCAAACACGGTTTGTGCTAGCTCTTTGAAACTTGACACAATAAAGCAGTTCCAAGTTCTATATCTATGGTTTGTTTCCTATTGATGTAGCCCTAAGCATAGACTGTCGCAAATTACTTTCATGGAAAGCAGTTGTCAAGCATAGAAAAACCTGCGATTTTCCTGATCTCAGCAAACTTTTTTTCACCCAAACTTGATGACACTTTCAGGTAATGATCAGTACCTCAATCCAACTTGGCTCACTAAATTTTGTTCTTCTAGGTTAAACAGTTCATTGGCAGTAACAGTTTTAATTTTTATGTTTCACTCTGTTTTCTCCTAAGTGGATACATGTAGTTAACTCTAAATCAAATACGGTTTGTGCTAGCTCTTTGAAACTTGACACAATAAAGTAGTTCCAAGTTCTATCTCTATGGTTTGTTTCCTATTCATGTAGCCCTAAGCAGAGACTGGCTCAAATCACTTTCATGGAAAGGGGTTGCCGAGCTTCCAAAAAACTACGAGTTTCCTGAAATCTCAGCACACGTTTTTTCACAAAGTCTTGATGACACGTTCAGGTAATGATCAGTACGCCAATCCCACTTGGCTCACCAAATTTCTTTCTTCCAGGTTAAACCGTTCCTTGGCAGTAACAGTTTTAAATTTTTAGGTTTCACTCTGTTTTCTCCTATATGGATACATGTAGTTGGAACTCGAAATCAAACACGGTTTGTGCTAGCTCTTTGAAACCTTACACAATAAAGAGGTTCCAAGAACTATCTCTATGGTTTGTTTCCTATTGATGTAGCCCTAAGCAGAGATGGCGCAAATCACTTTCATTGAAAGGGGTTACCAACTTCCAAAAACCTACGAGTTTCCTGAAATCTCAGCACACATTTTTCAACCAATCTGGATGACACTGCCAGGTAATGATCAGTAACCCAATCCCAATTGGCTCACCAAATTTCATTCTTCTAGGTTAAACCTTTCATTGGCAGTAACAGTTTTAATTTTTATGTTTCACTCTGTTTTCTCCTATATGGATACATGTAGTTGGAACTCTAAATCAAACACGGTTTGTGGTAGATCTTTGAAACTTGACACAATAAAGCAGTTCCAAGTTCTATATCTATGGTTTTTTTCGTATTGATGTAGCCCTAAGCATAGACTGGCGCAAATCACTTTCATGGAAAGGGGTTGCCAAGCTTAGAAAAAACTACGAGTTTCCTGATCTCAGCAAACTTTTTTTCACACAAACTTGATGACACTTTCAGGTAATGATCAGTACCCCAATCCAACTTGGCTCACCAAATTTCGTTCTTATAGGTTAAACAGTTCATTGGCAGAAACAGTTGTAATTTTTATGTTTCACTCTGTTTTCTACTATATGGATACATGTAGTTGGAACTCTAAATCAAACACGGTTTGTGGTAGCTCTTTGAAACCTGATACAATAAAGAAGTTCCAGTTCTATCTCTATGGGTTGTTTCCTATTGATGTAGCCCTAAGCAGAGACTGGCGCAAATCACTTTCATGGAAATTGGTTGCTAAGCTTCCAAAAACCTACGAGTTTCCTGAAATCTCAGCACACATTTTTTCAGAAAGTCTTGATGACACGTTCAGGTAATGATCAGTACGTCAATCCCAATTGGCTCACCAAATTTCGTTATTCTAGGTTAAACCGTTCGTTGGAAGTAACAGTTTTAATTTTTAGGTCTCACTCTGTTTTCTCCTATAAGGATACAGGTAGTTTTAACTCTAAATCAAACACGGTTTGTGCTAGCTCTTTGAAACTTGACACAATAAAGTAGTTCCAAGTTCTATCACTATGGTTTGTTTCCTACTGATGTAGCCCTAAGCAGAGACTGGCGTGAATCACGTTCATGGAAAGGGGTTGCCAAGCTTCCAAAAAACTACGAGTTTCCTGAAATCCCAGCACACATTTTTTCAGAACGTCTTGATGATACGTTCAGGACATGATCAGTACCCCAATCCCACTTGGCTCACCAAATTTCGTACTTCTAGGTTGTACCGTTCGTTGGCAGTAACAGTTTTCATTTTTAGGTTTCACTCTGTTTTTTCCTATATGGATAAATGTAGTTGGAACTCTAAATCAAACACGTTTTGTGCTAGCTCTTTGAAATTTGACAAAATAAAGCAGTTCCAAGTTCTATCTCTATGGTATGTTTCCTATTGATGTAGCCCTAAGCAGAGACTGGCGCAAATCACTTTCATGGAAAGGGGTTGCCAAACTTCCAAAAAACCACGAGTTTCCTGAAATCTCAGCACACATTTTTTCACCCAATCTTGATGACACTTTCAGGTAATGATCAGTACTCCTATCCCACTTGCCTCACCAAATTTCGTTCTTCTATGTTAAACCTTTGGTTTGTAGTAATAGTTTCCATTTTTAGGTTTCACTCTGTTTTCTCCTATATGGATACATGTAGTTGGAACTCTAAATCAAACACAATGTGCTAGCTCTTTGAAACTTGACACAATAAAGTAGTTCCAAGTTCTATCTCTATGATTTGTTTTTTTATTGATGTAACCCAAAGCAGAGACTGGCACAAATCACTTTTGTGGAAAGGGGTTGCCAAGCTTCCAAAAATCTATGAGTTTCCTGAAGTCTCAGCAATCATTTTTTCACCCAATCTGGATGACACATTCAGGTAATGATCAGTACCACAATCCCACTTGGCTCACCAAATATCATTCTTCTAGGTTAAACCGTTCGGTTGCAGTAACAGTTTTCATTTTTAGGTTTCACTCTGTTTTCTCCTATATGGATACATGTAGTTGGAATTCTAAATCAAGCTCGGTTTCTGCTAGTTCTTTGAAACTTGACACAATAAAGTAGTTCCACATTCTATCTCTATGGTTTGTTTCCTATTGATGTAGCCCTAAGCAGAGAATGGGACAAATCACTTTCATGGAAATGGGTTGCCAAGCTTCCAAAAAACTATGAGTTTCCTGAAATCTCAGGAAACATTTCTTCACCCAATCTTGATGACACTTTCAGGTAATGATCAGTACCCCAATCCCACTGGCCTCACCAAATTTCGTTCTTCTATGTTAAACCGTTTGTTTGCAGTAACAGTTTCCATTTTTAGGTTTCACTCTGTTTTCTCCTATATGGATGAACGTACATGGAACTCTAAATCAAACATGGTTTGTGCTAGCTCTTTGAAATTTGACACAATATAGTAGTTCCAAGTGGTATCTCTATGGTTTGTTTCCTCTTGATGTAGCCCTAATCTGAGACTGGCGAAAATCACTTTCATTGAAAGGGGTTGCCAAGCTTCCCAAAAACTATGGGTGTCCTGAAATCTCACCAAATATTTTTTCACCCAATCCTGATGATGCTTTCAGGTAATAATCAGTACACCAATCCCAATTGACTGACCAAATTTCGTTCTTCTAGTTTAAATAGTTCGTTTGCCGTAACAGTTTTCAATTATGTTTCACTCTGTTTTCTCCTATATGGATACATGTATTTGAAACTCTAAATCAAACACGGTTTGTGCTAGCTATTTGAAACTTGACACAATAAAGTAGTTCCAAGTTCAGTCTCTATGGTTGGTTTCCTATTGCTGTAGCCCTAAGCAGACACTCTCAAAAATCATTTTCATTGAAACGAGTTGTCAAGCTTCACAAAAACTATGAATTTCATGAATTCTCAGCAAATATTTTTTCACCCAATCCTGATGATGGTTACAGGTAATGATCAGTACACCAATCCCACTTGGCTCACCAAATTTCGTTCTTCTAAGTTTAAACTTTCGTTTTGCAGTAACAGTTTTCAATTTATGTTTCACTGTTTTCTCCTATATGGATACGTGTACTTGGAACTCTAAATCAAACACGGTTTGTGCTAGCTCTTTGAAATTTGACACACTAATGTATTTCCAAGTTCTATCTGTATGGTTTGTTTTCTCTTGATGTAGCCCTAAGCAGAGACTAGCGAAATCATTTACATTGAAAGGGATTGCCAAGCTTCCCAAAAACTACGGGTTTCCTGAAATCTCGGGAAATATGTTTTCACCCGAAGAGATGATCCTTTCAGGTAATGATCAGTACACCAATCCCACTTGTCTCACCAAATTTCGTTCTTCTAGGTTAAACTGTTCATTTGCACTGACAGTTTTAATTTTTAGGTTTCACACTGTTGTCTCCTATATGGCTACAAGTATTTGGAACTCTAAATCAAACACGGTTTGTGCTTGCTCTTTGAAACTTGGCACAATAAAGTAGTTCCAAGTTCTATCTCTATGGTTTGTTTCCTATTGATGTAGCCCTAAGCAGAGACTGGCGTGAATCACGTTCATGGAAAGGGGTTGCCAAGCTTCCAAAACACTACGAGTTTCCTGAAATATCAGCACACATTTTTTCACCCAATCTTGATGACACTTTCAGGTAATGATCAGTACCGAAATCCCACTTGGCTCACGAAATTTCGTTCCTCTAGGTTAAACCGTTCGTTTGCAGTAACAGTTTTAATTTTTAGGTTTCACTCTGTTTACTCCTATATGGATACATGTAGTTAGAACTCTAAATCAAACACTCTTTGTGCTAGCTCTTTGATACTTGACACAATAAAGTAGTTCCAAGTTCTATCTCTATGGTTTGTTTCCTATTGATGTAGCCCTAAGCAGAGACTGGCACAAATCACTTTCATGGAAAGGCGTTGCCTAGCTTCACAAAAATTATGAGTTTCCAGAATTCTCAGCAAGTATTTTTTCACCCAATCCTGATGATGCTTTCAGGTAATGATCACTACACCAATCCCACTTGGCTCACCAAATTTTGTTCTTCTAGGTTAAATCATTCGGTTGCAGTAACAGTTTTCATTTTTAGGTTTCACTCTGTTTTCTCCTATATGGATACAAGTAGTTGGAAATCTAAATCAAACATCGTTTGTGCTAACTCTTTGAAACTTGACACAATAAAGTAGTTCCAAGTTCTATCTCTATGGTTTGTTTCCTATTGATATAGCCCTAAGCAGTGACTGGAGAAAATCTCTTTCATTAAAAAGGGTTGCCAAGCTTCCGAAAAACTATGGGTTTCTTGAAATCTCAGCAACTATATCCTCAATCAATCCTGATGCTACTTTCCTGTAATGATCAGTACATCATTCCCACTTGGCTCACAAAATTTCGTTCTTCTAGGTTAAACCACTCGTTTGCAGTAACACTTTTTATTTTTAGGATTCACTCTGTTTTCTCCTATACTGATACATGTAGTTGGAACTCTGAATCAAACACGGTTTGTGCTAGCTCTTTGAAACTTGAAACAATATAGCAGTTCCAAGTTCTATCTCTATGGTTTGTTTCCTGTTGCTGTAGCCCTAAGCAGAGTCTGGCGAAAATCACTAAAATTGAAAGGGGTTGCCAAGCTTCCCAAAAACTAAGGGTTTCCTTAAATCTCAGCAAATATGTTTTCATCCAATCCTGATAATACATTCAGGAAATCATCAGGACACAAATCACACTTGGCTCACTAAATTTCGTTCTTCTAGGTTAAACCGTTCGTTTGAAGTAATAGTTTTCATTTTTAGGTTTCACTCTGTTTGCTCCTATATGGATACATGTAGTTGGAACTCTAATTCAAACACGATTTGTGCTAGCTCTTTGAAACTTGACACAATAAAGTAGTTCCAAGTTCTATGTCTACGGTTTGTTTCCTACTGATGTAGCCCTAAGCAGAGACTATCGAAAATCATTTTCATTGAAAGGGATTGCCAAGCCTTCCAAAAACTACGGGTTTCCTGAAATCTCAGCTACAATTTTTTTCACCCAATCCTGGTGATACTTTCAGGTAATGATCAGTACACCAATCCCACTTGGCTCAACAAATTTCGTTCATTTAGGTTAAACCGTTCGTTTGCAGTAACAGTTTTCATTTTTAGGTTTCACTCTGTTTTCTCCTATATGGATAAATGTAGTTGGAACACTAAACCAAACACGGTTTGTGCTAGTTCTTTGAAACTTGACACAATAAAGAAGTTCCAAGTTCTATCTCTATGGTTTGTTTCTTATTGTTGTAGCCCTAAGCAGGGACTGGCTAAGAACACTTTTATTGAAAGGGGTGGCCAAGCTTCCCAAAAACTACGGGTTTCCTGAAATCTCACCAAATATTTTTCTCATCAAATCCTGATGATACTTTCAGGTAATGATCAGTACACCAATCCCACTTGGCTCACCAAATTTCGTTCTTCTAGGTTAAACCGTTCGTTTCCAGTAAGAGTTTTCAATTTTGGTTTCACTCTGTTTTCTCCTATATGGACACATGTATTTGGAACTCTAAATCAAACACGGTTTCTGCTAGCTCTTTGAAACTTGACACAATAATGTAGTTCCAAGTTCTATCTCTATGGTTTGTTTCCTACTGATATAGCCCTAAGCAGTGAGTTGGGAAAATCACTTACATTGAAAGGGGTTGCCAAGCTTCCCAAAAACTACGGGTTTCCTGAAATCCCAGCAAATATGTTTTCACCCAATCCTGATGATACTTTCAGGTGATGATCAGTACACCAATCCCACTTGGGTCAACCAATTTCGTTCTTCTAGGTTAAGCCGTTCGTTTGCAGTAACATTTTTAATTTTTAGGTTTCACTCTGTTTTCTTCTATATGGATACATGTAGTTGGAACTCTAAAAAAAGATCGGTTTGTGCTAGCTCTTTGAAACTTGACACAATAAAGGAGTTCCAAGTTCTGTCTCTATAGTTTCATTCCTATTGATATTGCCCAAAGCAGAGATTGGCAAAAATCATTTTCATTGAAAGGAATTGCCAAGCTTCCCACAAATTACGGGTTTCCTGAAATCTCACCTACTATTTTTTCACCCAATCCTGATGATATTTTCAGGTAATGATCAGTACACCAATCCCACTTGGGTCACCAAATTTCATTCTTTTAGGTTAAACCTTTCATTTGCAGTAACAGTTTTCATTTTTAGGTTTCACTCTGTTTTCTCCTATAATGATATATGCAGTTGGAACTCTAAATCAAACACGGTTTGTGCTAGCTCTTTGAAACTTGAAACAATACAGCAGTTCCAAGTTCTATCTCTATGGTCTGTTTCCTATTGATGTAGTCCTAAGCAGAGAGTGGCGAAAATCACTAACATTGAAAGGGGTTGTCAAGCTTCCCAAAAACTAAGGGTTTCCTGAAATCTCAGCTAATATGTTTTCACCCAATCCTGATGATACTTTCAGCTAATGATCATTACACCAATCCCACTTTGCTCACCAAATTTCGTTCTTCTAGGTTAAACCGTTCGTTTGCAGTAACAGTTTTCATTTTTAGGTTTCACTCTGTTTTCTCCTGTATGGATACATGTATTTGAAACTCTAAATCATACACGGTTTGTTCACCAATCCCAATTGGCACACCAAATTTCATTCTTCTAGGTTAAACAGTTCGTTTGCAGTAAGAGTTTTCAATTTTGGTTTTTACTGTTTTCTCCTATATGGATACATGCATTTGGAACTCTAAATCAAAAACGGTTTGTGCTAGCTCTTTGAAACTTGACACAATAAAGAAGTTCCAAATTCTATCTCTATGTTTTTTTTTCCTATTGATGTAGCCCTAGGCGGAGACTGGCGAAAATCACTTTCATGGAGAGGGGTTGCCAAGCTTCCAAAAAACTACGAGTTTCTGGAAATAGCAGCAAATATTTTTCCACCCAATCCTGATGATACTTTGCGGTAATGATCAGTAAACCAATCCCACTTGGCTCACCAAATTCCATCCTTCTAGATTGAAGCATTCATTTGCAGTAACAGTTTTCATTTTTAGGTTTCACTCTGTTTTCACCTATATGGATACATGTAGTTGCAACTCTAAATCAAACACGGTTTGTGCTAGCTCTTTGAACCTTGACACAACAAAGTAGTTCCACGTTCTATCTCTGTGTTTTGTTTGCTATTGATGTAGCCCTAAGAAGAGAGTGGTGAAAATCTCTTTGATTGAAAGGGGTTGCCAAGCTTCCAAAAAATTGTGAGTTTCCTGAAGTCTCAGCAAATATTTTTCCACCCAATCTTGATGATACTTTCAGTTAATGATCAGTACACCAAGCCCACTAGGATCACTAAATTTAGTTCTTCTAGGTTAAACCGTTCATTTGCAGTAACAGTTTTCATTTTTAGGTTTCACTCTGTTTTCTCCTATATGAATACATGTAGTTGGAACTCTAAATCAAACATGATTTTGCTAGCTCTTTGATACTTGATGCAAAAAAGGAGTTCCAAGTTCTATCTCTATGATGTGTTTCTTATTGATGTAGCTATAAGAAAAGACTGGCGAAAATCACATTCATTGTAATGGGTTGCCAATCTTCCAAAAAACTACAAATTTCCTGAAATCTCAGCAAATATTTTTTCACCCAAACTTGATGATACTTTCAGGTAATAATCTGCACACCAATCCCTCTTGGCTCAACAAATTCCGTTCTTCTAGATGGAAGCTTTCATTTGTAGTAACAGTTTTCATGTTTATGTTTCACTCTGTTTTCTCCTATATGGAAACATGTATTTGGAACTCTAAAACAAACACGGTTTGTGCAAGCTCTTTGAAACTTGACACAATAAAGTAGTTCCAAGTTCTATCTCTATTTTTTGTTTCCTATTGATGTAGCTGTAAACAGACAATGTCGAAAATCACTTCATTTAAAGGGGTTGCCAAGCTTCAAAAAACTATGAGTTTCCTTAAATCTCAGCAAATATTTTTTCACCCAAACTTGATGATACTTTCAGGTAATGGTCAGTACACCAATCCCAATTGGCTCACAAAAATTAGTTCTTCTAGGTTAAACCATTCGTTTGCAGTAACAGTTTTCATTTATAGGTTTCACTCTGTTTTCTTTTATATGGATACTTATAGTTTGAACTCTAAATAAAACCCGATTTTTGCTAGCTCTTTGAAACTTGACACAATAAAGTAGTTCCAAGTTCTATCTCTATGGTTTGTTTACTATTGACGTAGCCATAAGGACAGACTGGGGAAAATCACTTTCATTGAAAGGGGTTGCCAAACTTCCAAAAAACTACGAGTTTGCTGAAATCTCCTCAAATATTTTTTCACCCAATCTTGATGATACTTTCAGTAATGATCAGTACCCCAATCCCACTTGGCTCACCAAATTTCGTTCTTCAAGCTTAAACCATTCCTTTCCAGTAACAGTTTTCATTTTTAGGTATCACTCCATTTTCTCCTATATGGATACATGTAGTTGGAACTCTAAATCAAACATGTTTTGGGCTTCCTGTTTGAAACTTCACTCAACAAAATATGTCCAAGTTTTATCTCTATGGTTTGTTTCCTATTGATGTAGCCCTAAGCAGGGACTGGCTAAGAACACTTTTATTGAAAGGGGTTGCCAAGCTTCCAAAAACTATGAGTTTCCTGAAATCTCAGCAAATATTCTTTCACCCAAAGTTGATTATACTTTCAGGTAATGGTCAGTACACCAATACCACTTGGCTCACCAAATTTAGTTCTTCTATGTTAAACTGTTCTTTTGCAGTAACACTTTTCATTTTTAGATTTCACTCTGTTTTCTTTTATATGGATACTTATAGTTTGAACTTTAAATCAAAAACTGTTTGTGCTAGCTCTTTGAAACTTCACAAAATAAAGTAGTTCCAAGTTCTCTCTCTATGGATTGTTTACTATTGATGTAGCCTTAAGGACAGACTGCCGAAAAACACTTTCATTGAAAGGGGTTGCCAAGCTTCCAAAAAACTACTTGTTTCCTGAAATCTCAGCACACATTTTTTCACCCAATCTTGATGACACTTTCAGGTAATGATCAGTACCCCAATCCCACTTGGCTCACCAAATTTCGTTCTTCTAGGTTAAACCGTTTGTTGGCAGTAACAGTTTTAATTTTTAGGTTTCACTCTGTTTTCTCCTATATGGAGAAATTTTGTTCTTCTAGGTTCAGCTGTTCATTTGCAGATAGAGTTTGAATTTTTATGTTGAAGCATTCTTTTACAGTAATAGTTTGAATTTTTCGGTTTCATTCTTTTCTCCAATGTTGATAGATGCATTTGGAACTCCAAATCTTGTAAGGTTTGTGCTTGCTCCATGAAACTTGACCCAATAAATCAGTTCCAAGTTCTATCTCTATAGTTTGTTTCCTCTTGAAGTAGCCCTAAGCAAAGACTGGCGAAAATAAGTTTTATTTAAAGGGGTTGCCAAGCTTCCCAAAAACTACGAGTTTCATGAAATCTCAGCAAATATTTTTCCGCCCAATCTTGATGATACTTTTAGGTAATGATCAGTACATGAATCGCACAGGGCTCAACAAATTTCGTTCTTCTAGGTTGAAGCGTTCATTTGCAATTACAGTTTGAATTTTTAGGTTTCACTCTCTTTTCTCCTGTATGGTTAAATGTATTTGGAACTCTAAATCAAAGACGGTTTTTGCTAGCTCCGTGAAACTTGACACAATAAAGTAGTTCTAAATTATATCGCTATGGTTTGTTTCCTCTTGTAGTAGCCCTAAGCAGAGACTGTCGAAAAACACTTTCATTTAAAGGGGTTGCCAAGCTTCCCCAAAACTACGAGTTTCCTGAAATCACAGCAAATATTTTTTCACCCCATCTTGATGATACTTTCAGGTAATGATCAATACACCAATCCCACTTGGCTCACCAAATTTTGTTTTTCTACGTTAAACCATTCCATGCAGTAACAGTTTAAGTTTTTAGGTTTCACTCTGTTTTCTCCTATATGCATTCATGTAGTTGAACTTTAAATCAAACACAGTTTGTGCTAGCTCTTTGAAACTTGACATAATAAAATACTTCAAATTTCTATCTCTATGGTTTTTTTCCTATTCATGTATCCCTAAGCAGAGACTGGAGAAAGTCACTTTTATTGAAAGAGGTTGCCAAGCTTCCAAAAATCTATGAGTTTCCTGAAATCTCAGCTTTTTTTTTTACCCAATCTTGATGATACTTCCAGGTAATGATCAGTACAAGAATTCTACATGGCTCACCAAATTTTGTTCTTCTAGGTTTATCCATGTTAAAATGTGTGAAAGTATTAAGAGATGCTAGAGTATTATTTATTCAATAGTATATTTTACTGTTTCATAAAACATTTAGTCAAGTGGAATAGTTTGAGGACTGTCATTTAACAGCAGGATGAAATACATGAGGGTTAACATATAAAGTAATACTCAGTTATATGGATATATGGAATACATAAGTTAAAAAATAATGCACTTTAAGCTAGGCATGATTGTCTATGCTTGTAATCCAAGAAAACTGGAAAGCTGAGAAGTGTCAGAAGTTTAAATTCATCTTCAGCAAGTTCATGTGATTTCAATAAATTTAGCAAGACAGTCTCAAAGTTTGAAAAAGCGGGCAGAGGGCTTAGGATTGTGTCTGAGTGTTTAAAAATCCCTAAATTTAAACTAAAAAAATAAAGTTTTAAGTATTACAATTCAGTGTTTAACATAAAAAATATGTTTCATATAATTCTTTTCTGCAGTATTCAAAAGTGAAAATAATAATTTTTGATTTTGAAAAAAATTATATGCTTTCAAAGATGAGGTTTCTGCTTTATACATGTAAGATATTTTAAACTGATATTTCTACCAAATGACTTTATCATGCTTAATAAATTTAATAAAAAGTTAAAGACAACTACTTATTTTCCATATTTAAATTACTCTATCTTTTATTGATCCTCATATACATGAAGATGTCACGTATAGATAATGACTTTACTATACTCTCACATTGGTCAAGTTGTTTATTATTAATGTTTCATTTTAATATAAGGCATACATTTTTTCAGTGTTCACTACTAGTATAAGTTTTCACATGTTGAATGAATTTAAAATTTAAATAATTTTTGGAAGTATTATTTAATGATTTAGTGTTTCTGAGCACAATCATTTCTCCAAAAATCAGTAGTGTTTAAGATATATGTGGGTATGCAACGTTTTTTTCCCATTTGTATTCTCTCTAACCAGTATATATCCACAGGTGCTGTGTATTGGTGAATAAATTTTTGAGACATTATCAATTTTCACATTTCAAAACTTTCTCTCTGCTGTGGTTATTGTTGTGAGGATTAAATGTTGACACCTTCTCAGAAGAATGGTACAATGGTCTCATTTGTAGAGCTTTTCTCCAGTGTATTTTCTCTGATGTCTACTAATGTATAATATATAATTTAAAATGTTTTTACATTCTCTACATTTATGTATTATTTCCAGAATAAATAGCCTAGTTGTGAAAAAGAAATGATTTCTTATTAAAAGCTTTGCTGCATTGTTTCATCTGTACAGATTCTTTTCTGTATAAATTCTGTTGTAAATAAGGTTTAGCTTTTCTTCAAAACATTATCACTTTATTCACATTTCATGTTCATCAGGGAGTCTTTCATTGTGGTGAATAAAGTTTTATCTTTTATTAAAAGTTTTGCTACATTATTCATATTTGTAGGGCTATTCTCTAGTGTGAGTTCTTCTGTGGTGAATAAGGGCTGTTTTATTGCTAAAAGGTTTGCCACATTCCCTACATTTGCAGGGCACCTCTTGAGTGTGAATTCTGCTGTGGGAAATAAATTGTGATTTTAGACTGAAAGCTTTGCCACATTCTTTACATTTGTAGGGCTTCTTTCCTGTGTGAGTTCTTCTGTGGCAAATAAGGTTTGAGTTTTGACTGAAAGCTTTGTCACAATCTTTACATTTGTATAGCTTCTCTCCAGTGAGTTCTGCTATGCCTAATAAGATTTTTTTTACTGAAAGCTTTGCCATAATCTTTACATTTGTAGGGCTTCTCTCCAGTGTGAGTTTTGCTGTGGTGAATAAGGTCCAATTTTTTACTATAAGCTTTGCCGCATTCTTTGCATTTGAATGGCTTCTCTCCAGTGTGATTTCTTTTGTGGCAAATGAGGGTTGATTTTTGACTGAAAGCTTTGCCACAATCTTTACATTTGTAGGGCTTCTCTCCAGTGTGAGTTCTTCTGTGGCGAATAAGGGTTGATTTTAGACTGAAAGATTTGTCACAATCTTTACATTTGCCGGGCTTCTCTCCAGTGTCAGTTCTGCTGTGCCTAATAAGATTTGGTTTTTGAATAAAAGCTTTGCCACAATCTTTACATTTGTAGGGCTTCTCTCCAGTGTGAATTTTGCTGTGGCAAATAAGGTGTGATTTTTTACTAGAAGCTTTGTCACAATCTTTACATTTGTAGGGCTTCTCTCCAGTGTGAGTTCATCTGTGGCGAATAAGGGTTGATTTTTGAATGAAAGCTTTGCTACAATATTTACATTTGTAGGACTTCTCTCCAGCGTGAGTTCTTCTGTGGCAAACATGGCCTGGTTTTTCACTAAAAGCTTTGCCACATTCTTCACATTTGTATGGCTCTTCTTCAGTGTGAATTCTTCTTTGGTAAATAAGGTTTAATTTTTTAACTAAAACTTTACCATATTTTTCACATTTGTAGGACTTCTCTTCAGTGTGAGTTCTGCTTTGCTTAATAAAGATTGATTTTTCTTTAAAAATTTATCACATTCTGCCCATTGGAAGGGAATGTCTCCAGTGTGGGTTCTTCTGTGGTAAATAAGATTTTTTTTTATTAAAATCTTTGCCACATTGTTCATTTTTGTATGGCTTCTCTCCAGTTGAAATTCTCTGGTGGTTAACAAGACCTGAATTTTTATATGATTTCTTGTGCTCACTCTCACTTGTAGTTTTCCATATTTTCTTTTGTAGTAAATAGTCAAGATCACAACTTCTATATTTTCCACTTATCACTTTGTGAAATATATGTTTTATGCCTTTTTGGGTGAATATTCTTGGGTATCATGATGAGTCATGGCTGAAATAAACAAAAATTTTAAAAAACAATATTTACTAGACTGTGATAAATATATTTTTCATACATAACATGAAATTAAGGTAAAATAAGTACATCTGGAGTGTACCAGATTAGTAAGTACAAAGTCATCATAAATCCAAAAATATATCAGTACAGCAAAAATGTACAGACACAATTACCTTGAGAATATTACCCAAATTCTCCTGGAGACCACAGTATTCAAGAGGAATACATGATTAAGAAGAGTAATATAATAAAGAGAAGGAAAGTATGTTATTTTTTTCATCCACAGCCTCTTGTCCTCCACAAGATAACATTGTGTATTTAGGAAATATCTACCAGCTACCTTTACTCTCAGTAGAAGAAGAGAAATGTAAAACATGCAAACGTTTGTGGATTTTTCAAAGAGTGTTCAAAAACTGGTTTTTGTCTACCATTACATAGAGACATGAAAATAACTAGTAGATTTTGAGTGATAATACCACAAATATTCAACAAGGGTAAAGAGGCTATAAACTCTTAAAAAGAAATAGAAAAAAAAAAAACTTTACTAAGAAATATACACATATATGTCTATAAAATTTTTCATAAAATATTTTAAAAGACTATTAAAACCTTGCATAGCCTATGGCCATAATACGTGGATGGAGTCAACACATGACAATCAAGTATAATAAATTGATTTTTATTTTTTTTAATTCATGTGATATGGTGATTTCTTCCATTGACAAATAAAACTTTGTTATTTACTAACTATATAATGATATTTTATACTATATATACAAGGTAAAATTACTGAATAGAATGAATTAACAAAATCATTATTTCATATAATTATCAGGTTTTTTTCTTACAAGTTATTGTATTTCTTCTACTAGTATTTATGAAGAACATAATACACTCACCATGTGGTAAAACAAAACTCTTGACCCTCTTATCCTCAATAACAACAACAAAAAAAAAAATATGGAGACTTTGACTATAATATCAACCCTACACAAATATAGTACCTCGTGACAAAAATTTCACTCACTAAATTTCTGATGTCCACATGTGAATGAAATGCTCCTGTAACTTAATCTCTGCCTGCCACATTTCACTTAATGCAAAATCCTGTATATATTTTTTATAACACTTTATGAACCAAAATATTTTCATAACTAAATTGCCGCAGTCTTGGCTGGGCACAGAATCACGAGCCACTCAAGCAGGAACAAAACTTTATTTTTGAAAAAGCAGCCAATACTCCGTAGGTGCCGGCAAGGCAAACCCGGTCCTCCCACGCGGGCGTCTACCGGAACCGCGCGTCCCCCAGAAGGGGGGGGCAGACCTCCCCCAGAATTTCCTCCTACTATCCTTCCCCAACCAATGGGAACTCTCCAGGAGTCCTGTAACTTGAGTCCGGTAGCAGGCCAAGGTGAACAGCGGGAGTCCAATTTCCATATGAATGAAAATCTAAACATAATCATATCATCTCAGTGGCTAGCTGGCGTCACTTTACAACCAAAGGTGCCATACATCGTATTATTTGCTTGTGGCTCCTAGCATCTGCCCCCTTCTGTTTAATTAAGCAACAGGCAATGTGGCTAGGGACCGTGCCTGGTAGGTTGTCCAATTCAAAATATGGTTCTTACCCGTCATGGGAGAACTGACCTTTAGGCATCAGCTTCCTGTCTTAGGTTGAATCCACTGCAATCAGATCAACCCGTCACTGACTACCGGTCCAGCCTTCAGCCATGCTTGTGGATAGGCCTATGCACCAGTGGGGGGGTGGGGTTCTTGCCCCACCACTGTTGGCCCCCAAATTTTGCCTTGGTGCCAGTGGGGGGGGTGAGGTTCTTTGCCTCACCTCTGTTGGCCCCCAAATTTTAGACCATCACTAGTAGAAGGGAGGAGGATACAGAAATGCCACGACACCAAGCCAATTGATGGCTCCTTTGGAAAAATTGCGTCACGGGTGACACCATCAGCAAAGATATGCCAGTATTACCACAATAAACATGGGGTGAGCTGGCAAGGAAATCGCATCACTGGTGACACCATCAGCAAAGATATGCCAACAGTACCACAATTCGGTGCACCAGATGATATTTCACAATGTATGCAACTGATATATAGTCCAGGCAAGTTCTGCAAGCAGTTCAAATTGGAGGAGTCTATCAATATGTCCATTTCCTCCCAAAGTAAATCAAGTCCTTGATTGAGCATTACTCGTTGAGTTATATTCATTGATGCATCAGTTTATACAGTTTACTGTGATAGCTATCATAGAAGCTGTAGTTCGGTTTTATTTCAGTCTTCACCGGAATTGGGATGGAGATGGAAATTCTGGCAATGATGCTAAAGAGACATTATCCTGAACAGAATTATTAAATATAATGAAAAGCAAAGGTGAAAGTAAACAAACAGATCTGTTAACCTCCTTTAAAAACAATCCTTAACAGCTGTTTACCTAATTTAAATTAGTAAGCAAACAGATCTGTTAACCATCTTTAAAAACAATCATTAATAGCTGTTCACCTAATTTAAATTAAACCATATAAATCACATGAATAAAGAAAAAATTCGGATCCATTTTTTCATGAGCGCTCCTCATATAAGAAATATGGACATACACACATACAGACATACAACACAAAACAGAAGTGTGCACACGACATACAACACATAAGACAATAGTAAATAAAGGCCTTGTAGCTATACCTAGGTGAAATCTCCATTGCAATGTTTAAAAACTCCACAGTCAAAAAATAAAACACAGTCAAAAAATAAAACTGATCAGAAAAACATTAACCTAGGTTTGTATGAGCTCAAAAATAAAATAGAACTTTATGATGTGGGAAAAATGCAATAGTAAAATAGATATTGAAAAAAAACACCTTGGTTAATCACTGTCACAGATGTAAGAATAGCCAAGCTGTAGCTCTGGATATCAGCTGTTATGGATTTGAGTCAAATCATCTTCTTTTTCTGTAGAAATTGTTTTAGTTAATCTCTCTGGAATCCAAATCGGTTGCTGTTCCTCCTGTGGGAAAACACAGACAGCGCCCCGATTCCAGACTATCACTGGATCCGGGCCTTTCCATTGTCCTGTTAGAATATCTTTCCAAAGTACCTTTGGCTTATGTACATTTTTTGGGTACAAATGTCTTTCCGCAGCACTAAGTCCCGATGAATCCAAATTTAAAAAGTTTAGAGTAAAAAGGGTTATTTTAAGTTTAACTTTGGGGGATATATACCCCTTTCCAATTCCCTCCTTTTGTTTTAATAAGTACATTTTAATAGTTAGATGAGCTCTTTCAACTATGCCTTGTCCTTGTGGATTGTATGGAATTCCTGTTATGTGAGTAATGCCAAATGATGAGCAAAATTGTTTAAAAGAGGTGGAAGTATAACCAGGACCATTGTCCGTTTTTAACTGTTTTGGAACGCCCACAGTGGCAAAATTTTGTAAGCAATGAGCTATAACATCTTTAGTTTTTTCTCCAGCATGAAGGGAGCCCATCAAAAATCTGGAAGAAGTATCAACTGTAACATGTAAATATTTTAATTTTCCAAATTCTGGCAAGTGTGTGACATCCATCTGCCAAATATGGTTAGGTATCAGTCCTCTAGGATTGACTCCAAGATTAACTTGTGGTAAAAATGTCACACAATTTTGACATTGTTTTATTATATGTCTGGCTTGTTCTTTAGTTATTTTAAAATGCTTTTGTAAAGTATTAGCATTGTCATGGAACCTTTTATGAAAATTTATAGCTTCTTCTATTGTGGAGAAAATATGTATGTCATGTGTAGATTTATCTGCTAGTTTATTGCCCATACTAAGGGCTCCAGGCAATCCTGTATGTGCCCTGATCTGACCTATAAAGAATGGATCTTTTCGGTCCCAGATTAGACTTTGTATAGCGGAAAACAAAGAGAAAACAGTAGAAGAAGGTGAAATCCTACCAGCATCTTCAAGGGATACTATAGCACTAACTACATACTGACTATCAGAAAATAAATTAAATACAGAATATTTAAACATCATAAAAGCTTGTAATACTGCATTAAGCTCTACCTTTTGAGCTGATTGTTTGGGTACTAAAAATGTAAAAGTTTGATCAGGAGTAACTACTGCTGCTGTACCATTGTTTGACCCATCAGTGAATATATTTGGAGCATTTATGATAAGGGTTTTTCTTGTCATTTTTGGAAAAACTACAGGATGCTTAGACCAAAAAGACAACAAAGGATTAGATGGTAAGTGATTATCAAATGAAACACTAGTTTTACACATGATTATTGCCCAAGTATTTAACTCATTAGCTAACTCATCAATTTGATCCATAGTATATGGAGTAATAATTTTATTGGGAGAAATCCCAAATACTCCCTTTACTGTTTTTATTCCTTTGAGTATTAATTGTCCTACAGCCTCAGGATATCTAGTAAGAATAGTGTTAGGAGAATAAGATAAATGTATCCACAATAATGGACCTTCTTGCCAAAATACTCCTGTAGGAATATTTTTTGTTGGTAGTACAATAAATAATAAAGGCAAACTTATATCAATTTTATCCAAATGCATATTTTCCATATATGTTTCAATGATTTTTAATGTTTTTCTTGCTTCAGGCGTTAACATGTGGGGTGAATTTGGATCTGATGGACCTTTTAGAATATAAAATAAAGGTCCTAACTCTCCTGTTGGTATGCCTAGATGAGGCCTTATCCAATTTATGTCTCCCAATAACTTTTGAAAGTCATTAAGTGATTTGAGTTGATCTACTCGTATTTGAATTTTTGGTGGACGAACCATGGTTGAGGATAATAGAACTCCTAAATAATTAATTGGAAGATTTAATTGTACTTTATCTATTGCTATCTCTAAATTATAATTTTTCAATAAGTTTGTAAGTGTGGCATAACATTCTAGTAATGTGTTTTTATCTTTATGTGCCAATAACACATCATCCATTTAGTGAAATATTTGTAGTTCAGGATTTTGATTTCTAAGTGGCTGGATTGCTTTATTAACATAAATTTGACACATAGTTGGGCTGTTAGCCATCCCTTGAGGGAGTACTTTCCATTCATATCTCTGATCAGGACCTTCATGATTCATTGCAGGGATAGTAAATGCAAAATGTGGACTATCCTCGGGATGAATTGGAATTGAAAAGAAACAATCGTTAATATCTATAGCTAAAACATGCCAGGTTTTTGGTAAAGCAGACAATTGGGGAATCCCTGATTGAGCAGGTCCCATAATAACCATCTCATTATTAATGGCTCTTAAATCTTGTAATAATCTCCATTTACCAGATTTCTTTTTAATGACAAAAATGAGAGTATTATGGGGGGATATGGAAGGTTGTATATGTCCTTCCGCTAATTGTTGTCTGACCAAGTCATGGGCTACTTGTATTTTTTCTTTAGTCAGGGGCCACTGAGGAACCCACACTGGTCTTTCTGATTTCCAAGTAATTTTGATTGTCTCAGTGGCCCTTTCTGAAAACCCAAACCATGTCTACTTATTTCTTGATCTATTTGAATAGGTGCTGTCATACCTTGTTCTTGTTCTCTTAATCTTTTTTCTTTCCTAAAGCCTTGTTTAGCCCTAGTAGTGGGCGCGTTAGGATTGATGTTATTTGTTAATGTCAATCCTAATTGATCTAGGACATTGCATCCCCATAAATTTACGGGAAGATGATCCAATACATAGGGCTGTATAGTTCCTTCACATCCTTCAGGATCCCTCCAATCTAACACCATAGCACTTCTATGGGGATTTGTTGCCACTCCTAGGCCCTGAAGCGTTTGAGTGGCTTGTTGTAATGGCCAATGTTTTGGCCATTCTTGACGAGATATGATGCTGAGGTCAGCACCTGTGGACAGCAGCCCATTAAAGTCATGTCCTTGAATATTTAATTTTAGCATTGGGCGAGAATCTAAATTTAAAGACAGCATAGCCCAATCTACACCTGTGGAGCCTAATCCCTTGGAACCTCTTTCTACATTACAACTGGAAAATTTATCATGCAGGCTGGGTATTATAAATAACTGTGCTATTCTATCTCCTGGTGAAATTACTGATATACCTCTTGGAGAACTAGCTATAATTTTTATTTCACCCTCATAATCGGGATCAATTACCCCAGGACTTATCATAAGTCCTTTTAGTGTAGAAGAACTGCGTCCCAATAATAAGCCTACTGTTCCTTGGGAAAGAGGTCCTTTTACTCCTGTGGGAATGATTTGAACTCCCATCTCTGGAGTTAGTACTGCTCTGGCAGAGGCACAGATGTCCAGCCCTGTGCTCCCTCTAGTTTGTCTGATGAGGGATTTAATGGATAATGCATCCTGGGCACTACCTTGATGGTGCTGCTGGGTTCTTCCATTGCCCCATATATTTGTGGTTTTGGGCCCCGGGGCATTGGGCCCTCTAGTCCGTTTTTTGGCAATGGACCCTGATACCTTTCTCCACAATATCGTGGGTAAACACTTGGTCCTTGTCTGTTTTTTGATAAAGGAATACCCTCTATGGTGGTTTGAGAACGGCATTCATTAGCCCAATGTTTCCCTCTATGGCATCGTGGGCAAATACCCGGTATTCTATTCCGTTGATACCCAGTTTTGTTAAACCCTCCTCTTATGGGGCAACTCCTTTTAAAATGTCCTGTTTGATTACAATTATAGCATGTTTTTGGCCTGGCATCTAAAGCCTGTTGTACTGCTGCTAAGACTTGCCCTTGTTCATTAATGTCTCTACATAATTTAATATATGTGTTTAAATCTTCATGTCTCCATGGTCTAATGACCTCTCTGCAGCAATGATTTGCTTGGTCATAAGCCAGTTGTTTTATAAATGGCATTACCTGTTCTGTATTTCCAAATATCCTAGAGGCTGTCTGGATAAGTCTATCTACAAATTCAGCATAAGGTTCATTAGTTCCTTGTATTACCTTAGATAATTGACCTTGTAATTCTCCATGCCACTGTAAAGTTTTCCATGCCCTAACTGCACCTACAGCAATTTGTGTGTATACGCCAGGGTCATATTCAATTTGCTGTCTTTGACCCTCATAAGGTCCCTTTCCCAATACCATATCTATATTTCTTTGAGGGTAACCAGCTTCTGCATTTCGCCTAGCTGTCTCCATGCAAAATTCCTCATTGGCAACCTTCCATAACAAATATTGTCCTCCATTTAGCACAGATTGACACATGTTAGCCCAATCTGCTGGTGTCATGTCCAAGTTGGTAACAGATTCGACCATGCTCACCATGAAGGGAGCTTGAGGCCCATAGGTTGTTACAGCCTCCTTTAATTGCTTTACTGTTTTGAAATCTAAAGCATGGTGAATTTGTTGTCCTCCTGCCTGCTCAAGTACAGGGCATGCTAATCTTTGGGGTCCTGCCTCAGAATTCCGTCCATCAACTACGGGAGTTGAGGGCCGCTCAGCGGTAGATGGAGCTGTTGGTTGAATTACGCTCTCTGGTGATAGAACGGAGTTAGTAACAACCTCCTGTTGTAATTCTCCACCTGATGGCTGTTTTTCCTCTAAGCTTTCTTTCTTTAAATTTTCCTCTGTCTGACTAGCTTGAGAGACCTTCTCTTTTGCTTGACCTAGCGTTTTTTCTACCATAGTTTGGACCTCTAACAATTTACTTAACAGTTTTTTGGTTTGTTTTTTACTGGATTCTAATCTACTATAAAGGTAACGTAACCCAATAAGATAGCATAAAACAAAGCCAAAACAGAATGAAACAAAAACGGAACAGAGAATGGTTATATCAATTTTCTCTTTCTCAGGGCCGAATAACTTCAAACCTTGAGCCAGCCATTTTTCCCAGTTCGCCTGAGAAAATTCTAGGGCTAGGGAGCTTGAAATAAAAACAAAATAAATCAAAACAAGAACACATTGTTTTTTGAAATGGTCACCCATTCTGTCGCCTTCCCTCAGGGGCGAGCAATTTTACTCACCTCTAAGTTTCAGGCATTCCCCGCATGGGCCGCCAAATGCCGCAGTCTTGGCTGGGCACAGAATCACGAGCCACTCAAGCAGGAACAAAACTTTATTTTTGAAAAAGCAGCCAATACTCTGTAGGTGCCAGCAAGGCAAACCCGGTCCTCCCACGCGGGCGTCTACCGGAACCGCACGTCCCCCGGAAGGGTGGGGGGGGTGGACCTCCACTGGAATTTCCTCCTACTATCCTTCCCCAACCAATGGGAACTCTCCAGGAGTCCTGTAACATGAGTCCGGTACCAGGCCAAGGTGAACAGCGGGAGTCCAATTTCCATATGAATGTAAATCTTAACATAATCATATCATCTCAGTGGCTAGCTGGCGTCACTTTACAACCAAAGGTGCCATACATCGTATTATTTGCTTGTGGCTCCTAGCACTAAATAATAATAGTATATAACTACAATATTTTTACTCATTTGATCATTGATGGGCACATACTTTGAGTCCATATCTTTAATACTGAGAACAATATTTGCAATAAACACAAAAGCAGAGGTATCTCTTCAATTTTCTCATTTAATTGTTCATGGATACATATTTAATACTGGTAATTCTAGATCTTTAGGTCATTCAACTTTTAATTTTTCATGTGTGATGCTTGAGATTAACCCCCAAAATTCTATATCATTGAACAGCAACACAAGTCTTTTTAAAATTACTTGAGTCATGTTGTTTCTAAATTTCTGTGACTTCCCTCAAACATGAAGTACTATTGCCTGGCCTCGCAATTATCTAATATTGCAAGAATGCAGCAGTGTTCTTGCATATTTTTATTTATTTAAAAGTTTTTATACTTTTTTTCACAAATAGACTACTGTTATAACCTATTGTTGTTTTTTTAATGAACAAATAAAAGAATAGTATAGCAAATATAAATAAACAGAAGCATGACTTAATCCAAGTAACAAAAAAAGAAGAAAAAAGCATTAAGAATTAAACATCAGGATACTGACAGATATGAATTACTTGAAGAACAGTAAATAACTATTTAAACAAAGTTTAGAGAGTGAAATTGAGGCAAAAATATTAACATAAATAAGCACAAATTGTTTATGTGAATAATTCTTTATGAAAAAATGAGAGGGGCACTCCTAGTGTGCAAAGCTGAAATTCTGCCAATATGGGAGAGGCTTATCAAGATATATATATATATATATATATATATATATATGGAAGTGTGAAAGGAATCCAAGCATGCCACCATAAAAAGTAATGATCTAGAAATTAAATCATTAATCAAAATAGAAAAAAATAGAAAATATAGAAAACAACTTACAAAGTAGAAGTATAGGGAGTTATTCACTTCAAAATATTTTTGATTATTAATGTATTATTGCAAACACAAAACAAAAGAAAAAAAAATTACTAACAGAATTTAATCTAAAGAAAGAAATTGCCAAGTCAGTTCCAGCAGAGAGCATGGAAAGTAACCATGCTCCTAAAGACCTTATTTGTTTAAAGATGGATAATGCTCCTCCCTTTACATCTTATGTTTTGCACAATTTTTAATCAATGAGATATAGTTTTAAAACATGAAATTTCTCATAATCCTTTTGGATTAGCTTTTGTTGAGTGAGCAAATTGCATCCTAATACTTACCTTTTAAAATAAACAAACACACAAAGATCTACCCTCTTTCATATTAGTATGCATTAAATATTGTTTTATTTATGTTAATGTGCTCAATATATAACATAAAATTAATAATCAAAATTGGACATCTGCAATGAATAGACATTTTATTCTCAAACAGCCATTACCAAAAAAATATGTAATATATAAGATTCCACCTGACAAGCATGACAAGATTTTATGCCTTTGATCACGTGGGGAAAAGCATAGACTGCTACACTTATGCCAACATGTTCCCTTTGGACTCTAGATTGATGCATAAAATATAGCAATTATAAATGTACCTCAGGAACTTCACAAGCTTATTCCTAAGTTTCATTTAATGCTAAAAGAGAAGAGTCCCTCCAAACAAGAGAATAATCATTCTCTTCAAAAGAGGAGAAACATTAAAAGAGGAACCCAAGATACTATAATTCCAGTTACTTGGGGGATATAAAACCATTAACAGCCTCAGATCAACAGGTGTTGGCTCAAATGGGTTCAGAATGTACTCTGGATAACTTAGTTACTTCTTTGATTGCTAAACTTACACAAAACTCTGTAAATGCTTTGGTCTTAATAACAATGTTCTCTGGTTTTGTACACCAGCTGTGGGAAATTCATTATTGTCAGACCTGGGCTTCAACAACCCATTACAATATCTTGACTCACTTGGATGAAATTATTATGTATGTGCAAAAAAGTTTCATGGTATTCATTGTTGTCTGAGCAGTATAAATGTTTTCTTACCATCCACATAGTATTTAATAGGTCAAAATCTAGCACAATTTATTCATAAAAGGTTTATTCTTCTTGATAAAAATTGTGATGATTCAGTGAACCTTCACTTTAAGGCAGAATTTGATGCTTTGACATTCCACTTAGTGGGTTTCCCTGGACTAGCTCTAGAGGCTTACAAAACTATGATGAAACTATCCTGTGCTATCATAAAAAGTATTAGTCATGCCTCCAAGGCCGTTAATATGCTTAATGAAGAACAAAAACAACATTGTCAAGGCATACTTGACATTCATGCTGCAATTGATTGTCTGTTATTGTTACATCATAAGGATATCAGAAGTTTAATAACATGTGTTCCTTCAATTTAAGTGATAATAGTAATTTTATTTCAAAAGAGTTAGATTACCATAGAGATATCATAAATAAGGTCCAACAAGAGTTAGATTACCATAAAGATATCATAAATGAGGTCCAACAAGGTGATGGACGTTTAGACTTGTTGCATTGGCTAACTTGTTTACTCAATTATATCTGGGTCAAAAAATATTCATAGGTGGATGTTTGCTGATGTTGGCACTTGCTATCGTCAATGCCTGCTCTTGTTTTTGCCCCCACCAGCATTAAAAAGATAGTAATATTATTTATTCAAAAGGCCTTAAAAAAGGAGGGTGGCTATAGGTATTCTAACCTTAGAAATAGACAGGAAAGTGTGGGGGTGATGGTAACTGGCACTCTGAGTCCCACAATTGTAATGCCAAGCAGTTTCTCCCTGAAGCTATTAAGACAACTACACAGGTGTACTAATTTCTGTGGTAATGTCCTTAGGAAGAAGCGGCTCTATTTTGTATTAACTTTACCTTACCTTGGTTAGCTAGCACTTGGGGTTAAAATAATACTTGGCTAGTATGTAGTCATGGTGTCAAGAATAGTGGCCAGTTTTTTTTTCCTTTTTTTTCTTTTCACTGTGTATGTGTCTCTCTATTTTGTTTGCTTCTTTATGGGATTCCTCACAAGAAGATTTGTAACAGATCATGCTTGCCCTCACAACAAAACTTAAGTATTGTTGGTTAATCTGAATAAACTGGGAAGTCACTAAAGAACAAAACAGAGAAAAACAAAGAATTTGAAAATGTAATCAATGTAGGGATGTATGTGTTCAAAGATTACAATCAAAAGAAATAATTCTGAGCTTCTGAAATTTTTTTCTGCTGATAAACTACTCTGTCAACATTTTTTTTAGTTTTGTTTTCTCCTTGACATTTGAATGTCTCAAATGTGTCCCCTGCTTTGTGTAGGCTACAATAGTTTACATCACTAAATTATGCTAGTTACTACTTATCTAAAGTGAAAGATGTATAACAAACGAAGAAAGAGAAAGATTAAAGAGTAAAATAATATATATTAAAGATTAAAATATTTGTACTAAAAAAGACTTTTTTCTTTGAAACACAAATCTGAAACTCATTATTATAGAGAAGAACCCAGAAGATAAAACAGAAGTAAATTAAATAATAATTATTAATTAAAAATTTAAAAGGAAATTTTTCTTACCAAGGAAGGCAAAGTTTCTATAGTTCTCTATCATCACATCTTTATATAAGTTTTTCTGAGCAGGCTGAAGGCATTCCCACTTCTCTTCAGTAAAATCAATGGCTATATTCCTGAATGTTAACAGTACCTGAAATAAGAATAGGTAAATAAATACCACATTGACCACATGAACATTTGCACAGTCTGTAATGAAATCGAAGTTGAAATGAGAGTTAGAAGACTATCATGTAGGTGGTGTTTTGGAACACAAAGATACCTTTATCTACTTCTGCAGAAAAAGTGATTTAATTTCAATATATATATATATATATATATATATATATATATATATATATATTCTCCACATTTATGAAACACAATATGAAACTCAGGTACTACTGCACAAATATATATTTTGTATGTTTTTAATATCATGATCTAAATTATTCATATTGTTCAAATGAGAAAATTATGGTAATTAAGAAAGGGAATCCTCAAATTGTATTTGTACAACCACTAATCAGATTTACTAAAGTGTAGAATCTTATTTGTTATTTCTCTGATAGAACTGGCTGTTCTTAATATGTAGTGAGATCTCTAGTATTTCCAATACCAATGGTATAAGAGAAATTTTGAAATGTAACAAGGTAGACAGACCACTTAATGGAAATATTTAATAGTGAATTTAAGTTCAAACATTTTATGGTATTTGTGTATGTTATTAATATAGAAAATGTCAACAACAATCCTGTTTGAAGTTTCCTTTTTTATAATTTTAACATTTTTAACATACAAAATAATATATAATATATATTATATATAATTTATGTATATTTAAACTTTGATTGATGTATATATTGTATGATGTTTATAATAGAATATACATATAGCTCTTCATACAAATATTTTTATTTTATTTTATTGGTTGTTTCTAGTTCTACCTGATAGTAAAATCAATTTTTATGGTATGAAGCAAGCATGGAATATATCTTATCCTAATTAAAATCCAGTTCTTTTTGGTGGCTAGGATGGTAGGATTCACTCAGGTATATATATATATATCTTTAATATTTTTATCCCCTTCCCTTTTATTTATTTATTTACTCTTTATTTATTTATTTATTTTACTATGGTGCAACCTACTGATCGTCTTTCTTTACCCTTCTCCACTTTATGAGCTTCAGATTTTACAAATCAGCAATAACTTTCAACTATGGTTTTAAAGAAATGTTTTGTTTTTCTTAGCATAAAATCTCCAAATTCATCCATTTACTGGCAAATATCATAAAGTAGTTCTCTTTTATGGCTGTTTAATAGTTTCTTGTATACATAAGCAACAGTTTTTTTATCTTGTCATCATTGAATGGACTCATTCATCATTGAATGGTTGGTTTTATAACTTAGCTACTGTGAATTGTGCTGATATAAACTTTAATGGGGCTGGGTCAATGTAGTATGCTGATTTTATGTCCTTTGGCTATATACAGTGCATTCAAAACCTGAGTTAAATTGTGGTTCCATTACTTTAACAATATCCATACACGTTATTATCTTTCACTTAGACTTTCATACAGCTGCAATAATTGGAATTCATATAAACCTGTGGTTAAAAATAAAACATACAGAAAAAATTAGTAAACCATAAAATGACTAAGAATTTATTATCAAGTCATCCATCCCAATGAAAAGTAAATTTTATAAACTAAAAGTAAAGAGAATCTTAAGCAAAAGAGCAAAATTAGAAGCTATTGAAGATGAACAAAACACAGAGAGAGTTACCAATATCAATGTTGGTGCTTTTAAAAAGCAAATGGGCCAGGTCTAGTGATGGACAACTGTAGTTCCAGTGACTGAAGAGGATAAGGAAAAAGGATCATAAATTCTAAGACAATATTATATATAATATTGTCTTATACATATTGTATTGAGCAACTTAGTGAGGCACTTAGCAACTCAGCAAGACTCTGTCCCTAAATAAAATATATATAAAAAAGACTGAGGATATGGCTTCATTAAGCACCCCTGGGTTCAATCTTAAGTACAAATTTTCAAAAAAAGCAGGTAAAATTTAAAAAAGCACTAGAAAATTTGAAAATTCAACAAATAAAAATTATGTTAATTATACAGTACATAATTGCAAATATATGCATATATAATGATTTCTCACTTGATGAAATACACTCTGGAAAATTTATTCTAAGAATATTCTGCAATTTTTCAATTCTCTGAGTGTAATGACAAGAATCTAGATGGTATAGACTAGTACATGGCTCAGATGTTTGCTATATCCACTGTTTTGCATAATGTCTACTGCTGACCAAAATACCATGATGCCACATGATTGATATTATGAAGTTAAATCAATCAGGGTAGACCTTATAATAAAATAAATGGTGGAATTACAGAAAACAACAACAACAACAAAACTCTTAATAAGTCTATTATTTAGGTAGTGATACATAATGAAGCTTACAGTGCAGGGAAGAGAAAAAAAATGGCATTCATTCCAAAGAAAGATGCTAGGACATTGGGAAACCAGTGTGATAATAAAATACTATTGTATCCCTTCACTCATAAAACATGACAATTTATTTTGACACAATAAATGCTGAATATAAGTTACTAATAAATAATACTGAAATATATAAGAAAGTATAAAGCTCAAAAGTTTACATACAAAAGATCTGGTGCATATGGTATTGCACACCTGAAACATCTTCTATTCTGGAGTCTAAGGCATGAAATTCAAAATTTAAGGCCAACTGAAGAAATTGAGCAAACCCCATCTGGAAATATAATTTAAAAGAGAGCTGAGGATATAGCAATAGGACACTTTGGTTGAATCCTTAATATCACAAAAGACAAAAAAATAGTTTTTTTTTGTTTTCAAAGTTATACAATATAATATGTTTAAACTTATGAATTACAAAATATTAAAATCAAAAAATCTATTCATCAAATGATTATATTAAAAGCTGCAAAAGTGACAGGGTAAAAAATACTAATTTCCTCACATATAATCAAACACTTATAAGAAGAAAGAAAAAATAAAACATTGCAAAAGAAAAGCAGAATAAATTCTCGAAGAGCCACTTTAAAAATGATATATCTAAGTGTTCAATAATCATTAAAATTCAAAATCTTTAGAAATTAGGTAACATTGAATAAGATCACATCATATAGATGAATTAAATAGTATTGATGAATATGTGGAATAAATGCATTCACAAAAGAGTAAAATAATAATTTAAGTTTTAATTATCCATTTGTAGAAACTGTTTTGTAATCAAATGTATATGATACACCTACACAAGAAACAGAGACTAAAATTACAGCAACTGTACATATGAGAATATAGCCATATTCCTCCAAAGTTGAAACAAAGGGGCATGGTTAAAGAGGAAGAAATAATTATTAAATTTTATAAACAGTAAATTCTACAAGCTAAAATTTTTGTTGATGTATTATATCCAGTTCGACAAATACTATAAAATATCGTGTATGTTTTAGGCTGATGTCACATGAATATTGCATTTCATATGCAAGTATATTTATAAAAGGAATATGTTGTATTTGAGAAAATAAAAATACAGAAAAGCACATAAAAGCCTCAAATATTCAACATATTTACAAAGAAAACTTTTATAAAAATGATGATTTTTCCCAATTTAAACTATAATAATAACTGGTCAAAATTTTACCATGCTTTACTTTTTGTAAAAGAAGAAATCAAAACAAATACTTCTAAAAATTTCCTGGAAATTTAAATATATATAAAATTAGCCAAGAACTCCCTCATTTATAAGAACAAATGTACTAGTGATCATTACCTGACACAAATACATGTTATATTATTACAATAGTGTAGTAATGTTAAGATTTTAAAAAATCACAAAATAGAAAACTACATAGGGCAATTCATATATATGCATACATCATTTTTATTGTTAAGTCTTATAAGTATATAAATCCAAACATATCAATAAATGTATTTAATGTGAATGAATGCTACAATCCAACCTCAAGGTAGATGTTAGAACAAGAGGCACAGATCACAAGTAGGGACTTGTGTGCAGAATGTGTGTGACACTGGAATTATACACAAGCATCCACCAAACACCAGATATAAAGAAAGATAATTAAAAAAAAATAAAAGGAGAATACAAGTCTCCCTCCATTTATGGATACACCAAATAAATATATACTCCTATTTTGAGTCCTTCTTAAAACTGTAAAGGAATTAGTGGTACACACATTGGAAAATTAAAAAAAAAAAAAAAAAAAAAACTACCAAGAGATGAGTAGAACGCACTTGAGCATTATCCTGATTTGAGTAATATGCCATATTACTGAAACAAAATGCCCAAATCCAGTGTTAATATGAATAAAGGAAGACTGATTTGGGTTTGAAATACAGCATATTTAACTCTAAATTTCCTACAGTCCAGCACAGTGTTTTCTTCTTCCATATCCACAATTGGAGTACTACTTACTATTCCACTTTTTGAGAGTAGCCATTCTAACAGCTGTGCTCAAGCTGCAGAATATCTTATAGTTCGCTTGTGTACTAAAAGTCTGAGGCAAGCTTTTTAGATTCCAGGTTTAAATGCTAACTTATCTGTACACACAGAAGAAGGAATAAGATGTATATGAGTATGAACTCCAGGGGGGAAAAAAAAAGTGATTTTCTAAGGCCATGCAAGATCCATGAGCTTTTTTTTTCATTAGACCAGAGTGAAAGAGGTGTTAAAAATTAAGGGAACCTTTAATCCCTTAGAGGGTTTGCCAACATTCTCTAAAAATGCAAAGAGCTGTTGCTGACAGTTGAACTTTTATCTAGACAGTACCAAAATATTAACAGGGAAATACAGACCATCATTGAAATCCAAAGTGGCAGTTTAGCACTTACTGAGGTCTCTCATCCAGCTCACTTCAGTAATAAATAACACCAGACCTAACCAATTCTTTCTGTAAGTAATTTGTCCCGATATTAACTTTTTTCATTCAATGGACTACATCTGAAACTTCAAAGCATTGAAAGCACTGGCAACTGTGCAGGTGCAAATCTCCCTAGATCGAAAAGGAGTGGTTTTACATTGATATGCAAACATTGTAATGAGCTAAAATCTCTAGCAGTAGTGAAGAAAAATTGTTAGACTCACAGATCCCTCTTTATTTCTAAAATAGGTGTACATAATTTTTTTCCAGTGTGCATAAGGCAACCTGGAATCTTAAAAGCTTGCATAAAAATTTTGGTGCACCAGCCAACTATAAGATCTTCTGCAGCTTGAGCACAGCTGTTAGAATGTCTACTCTGAAAAAGTGGAATAGTAAGTAGGACTCCAATTATATGGATATGGAAGAAAGAAACACTTTGCTAGTCTATAAAATTAGTGAAGACATTTAAAAAATGGAAGTTGAGCGTTTTCTCAGTTACTTCTTTGACAAACTAAACCCTCTACATTTATACTGCTCTTCAACAAGAAAACCCCAAGTACTGGTCTGGACTTACGAGAGGCATTAGATGTTCCAGCTGTGGGATCCTCATATTACATAATTCTGAAACACAGTTCCAGGAAAATACTAGAGTAGGAAATTAGAATGCTCTCATGTACTTTCCACAAAAGGAAATCTGAACATAAAACACTCTGACACATGGTCTGCCCTTGGAGGCACAAAGGAAGAATAGAAACACATTATTTTGCCAAGATCAAGGGATTCTTCTTTACTTTTCAATCATGTAAAATGCTCTTAAACAACAACAAAAAAATTTTGCTTGTGATTTTTTTTTCTATGGGACTGAGGATTTGAAACAGGAGCATGTTAATTCTGGGCTACATACCCGGCCATGTTTTAAAATCTTGAGACAGGTTTTTCTCACTGGTCTATCTAAGTTAATGATGTTTACCTTGAAATTGCAATCTTACTGGCTTAGCCACTTGAGTCTCTGGAATTAATATGCATGTATCATTGTACCCAGAGGAAAAAAAAAATACTTTAAAAGTCTCATCCAGTTTTGGTATAACAATTGAAAATACCATGTTCATTTGAAATATAATATGTGTAAGGTAACCGATAATACTGCAAAAAAGTAACTGATAATACTGGGGAAGGGGGAAGTGGTCATTGAACAAGAAGCTAAAATTTTATATATAAATACAACTCACAACAATGGGGCACAAATTTAAAATCACACTCAGCTACTGTCTGAAGATAAAAACAAATAAAAAAGTACCAGGTATATAGTTAAGTGGTACAGTACTTCTGGCTCAATCCACAATACCACAATCTCCAAAAAGAAGAAGAAGAAATTCAGGAGGAAAGAAAAACTGAGATACCTATAGAGTATCTCACCCCACTCCTGGAGGAAAAATATACATGGAGTTGTGATTCTGATGATATCCCCACTCCAGAATCCACAACAAAATCTGAGAAGATTCTGAAATGTTGCCACAAATGTTCTCAGATAGAACTTAAGGTAGGGGCTGAAGATATTCTATAGGATAATATAGGACTTATTAATATATGCTCCAGTTGACTAGCCAGTGGAGATTCATGGCTGACCTTCCTCAGAAGAAGACACAGCAGTGCAGAAACTAAAGATTACACAAGGGATTCTAGCCAACCATTGCCAGTTCCCATCAGAGTCAGTGCAGCCAGTTTCAACCAGACTCACCATCCAGTCTCAGGATTTCTCTGCACACTCATCATTTACTGTATTTTTAGGAACCAAGTGTCCTCCCTATAAATCACAAAGTACCTATACAGGAGAAAAAACCAGGGTCACTGAACATGAGTGAGGGAGCCTAGATATGGATACCCACACTGGCAGGCTTCACACCAGATGGTCAAAACTTGCTTCTCTTTACTGAATGTGTGCTGGATTGGACAATGCTTATATAAGGGCTCCTGATTGTACACAGCTTATGTCTATAAATGCTCAACCTGAGCCTAGTGATTTTTTTAAGTGACAGGAGATAACCTCAAATCCAGAAATAAATGATGTTACAATTCAAAGGTCTTGTCTATACGTTTATGTTTTTTTCTTTTTGAGGCTCTGGGAATTTAAATCCAGATCCTCATGCTGCAGCTATTTTAAGGCAAGGTACTCTTGGAGAAGTAAAATCCAGCCAACCCAGAAAAGCATTTAATTTGTAGATTATATATGTAAATATATTATTTATGGATGGAAATAATACAGTGACAATCCTATAAAATTTCAGTTAACTTCTCTTGTATGGAAAAAGATTGAACATTAAAATTATATGAGGTGAAAAGATAGTTATTTTTTAGAATACATATAAAAATATAAAAATTGAATTTTATAGCATATCCCAAAATATCCACTATGTGAAAATTATGATTATGTGACTAAAATATTAATAATGAAGTATATGTAATTTTGGAACAGCACCCTCAAAACTATGTGAAAACTCCAGAAAATCTCAGTTCACAATACCGTATTTGAGACTTATGCTTGTCCTGAGTTCAGGAAGATGAAGGACATGACCACTTCTTTTTATGCTACAGGTGAAAGATATTTTTTTTTACCAATATTTTTCCTGAGATATAAAAAAAAACTAGAATGAAACTTCCCTGAGTGAGAGCAGGGAAATTTAACCAGAAAGTGTATGGTGTGTGATTGTGTGTGTGTGTGTGTGTGTGTGTGTGTGTATTTGTTTTTCCCCAGATCCGAAGATTTTTGTCTATAATTTAAATTGATTAATGGTATATTCCTTATTTTATGACATGTCCTTAGAACAAATGGCCTGTCTATAACATTTTCTTTTAATTCCTAGGATGAAAGCCCTTTAAGAAAGTGGACTTGAAATCAAGATGAATTGTGTTACTATTCATGATATCATACACCTGTTATCCCAGGTAGGGGATTTGAAATTTGCTTCTTTAGTAATACTACTAAAGCACAAGAAATAGAAACAAGTGTCACTAAATGGGATGAATTCAAACTGAAACGATTCTTCTCAGTAAAATAAACACTAAATGAGGCAAAAAGTGATACTAGAAAATGAGAGCAAATTTTTACCACATGCACATCAGATAGAACCCCTAATTTCCATGATATATAACTAACTTATATACTTAATGCCAAAAAACAAATTTCCCAATCATTAAATAAAATGGGCCAAGGAACTGAAGAGACCCACTTCTTAGAAGATAAATAATCAATTAATCAATAAAATTTTTCAACATGTCTAGCAATTAAAGAATTGCAAATCAAAACTACTCTAAAAGTTAATTTTACTCCAATCAGAATGGAAGTTATTAAAAATACAAGCAAAAATATATGTTTGTGAGGATGTGAGGAAAAATGCCCACTGTTACACAGTTGGTAGGACTCTAAATTGGTGACATCAATCTGGAAAAGAATAAGGAGATTCCTTAGAAAACTTGGAAAGCAACCATCATTGACCCAGGTATCCCACTCCTCAGTTTAGACAAACAAGAGCTAAAAACAGCATAATACAGTGGCATATCCACATCAATGTTCATAGCAAAACAATTCACAATAGGTAAACTATGGAACCAATCTATATGCTCTTCAATAGATGAATGGATAAAGAAAATATAGTCTATATACACAGTGGGATATTACTGAGCATTAAAAGAGAATAAAATTATGGAATTGGGAAGTAAATGGACGAAGTTGGAGAATATCATGTTAAGGCAAGTAAACCAATCCACTAAACCAAAGACCTAATGTTTACTCTGCTAAGTGGATGGTGATCCACAATGACGGAAGTGGGAGGTATAGCATGGAAGAAATGAAGAATCTTTGAATAAGAAAAAGGGGAGGGAGGTGATGGGAGATGTTATAGAGGTAGGTAAGATGGTGGAAAGAGATGGAAATCTTTTGTACACAAAGTAGAGTTACATGGGTTTTGTAACTATAATTTCTGTATAAGAGAAATAAAATTTTGTGCTCCACTTGTATACTATGAAGTGAAATGCATTCTGCTCTAATAGCAAGTCAGAACAAATTAATAAATTAATTGATTTTTAAAAATTCAGGAAAGAGATGTACCTTCCCCTACATCTATATATAAACATATATATGTATATATACTATATATAACATGCACATATTTAATGTATATAATTTATGAACACATTTTTTTCATAATTTTTATTGATTTTTTAAATAAATGACAACAGAAGCATTTCAATTCTTATTCCATGTATAGAGCACAATTTTTTATATTCCTGGTTGTATATAAAATATGGTGATACCAATTTATGTCTTCATACATGTACTTTTGATGATGAATTCTATTACATTCCACCATCCTTGCTAATCCCCTGCCCCCTTTCTTTTTTCCCACCTCTCTGCTCTATCTAGAATCCATCTATTTCTCTCATGCTTCCCCTCTCTACACCATTATGGGTCAGCCTCTTTATATCAGACAAAACATTTGGCATTTTTTTGAATTGGCTATCATCACTAAGCATTATCTTCTCTAATGCTATCCATTTACCTGCAAATGCCAGATATGATTATATATCTAGAAAACTCAAAAATCTCCACCAGAAAATACCTAGAACTAGTAAATAAATTTAGCAATGTAGCAGGATATAAAATCAACAACCATAAATCAAAGTCATTTCTGTATATTAGTGAAAAATTTTCTGAGAAAGAAATGAAATAACTACCCCATTTACAATAACTTAAAAAAAAATAAGATACTTGGGAAGCAACTTAATGAAAGAGGTGAAAGATCTAAACAAGAAAAACTACACAACCCTAAAAAAATTTTAAAAAGACCTTAGGAAAGATCAACCTTGATCATGAAAAGACAGAATTAATATTATCAAAATAACCATGCTACCAAAAGCACTATAAAGATTTACTGCAATTCTGATCAAAATCCCAATGGCATTCCTCATAGAAATAGAAAAAGCAACCATTAAATTTATCTGGAAAAATAAGAGACCAAGAATAGCTAAAGCAATCCGTAGCAGGAAGAGTGAAGCAGGTGGTATCACTATACCAGACCTTAAACTAGAATACAGAGCAAAGGTAACAAAACAGCATGGCATTGGCAAAAAAAAAATAGACTGGAAGATGAATGGTACACAATAGAGGACACAGAGACTAACCCACAAAATTCTAATTATCATATATTAGACAAAGGTGCCAAAAACCTGCACTGGAAAAAATATAGCCTCTTCAACAAACCACTATCTCTCATCATGCACAAAGCTCAACTCAAAGTATATCAAGAACATAGAAATTAAATCAGAGACTCTGCATCTAAGAGAATAAAACACAGGCTCTAATCTTCATCATGTGGTATTAGGCCCCAATTTCCTTAATAATACACCTATAGCACAAGAATTAAAACAAAAAAATCAATAAATGGGATGGAAAGAAACTAAAAAGTTTATTCTCAGTAAAATAAACGATCTGTGAGATGAAGAGAGAGCCTACATCATAGAATAATTTTTTTTACCCCTCACATATCAAATGGAGCACTAATTTCTAGGGTACATAAAGAACTCAAAAAGCTAAGCAAATAATAATAATAATAATAATAATAATAATAATAACCCAATCAAGAAATGGGCCAAGGATCTGAACAGAGAATTCTTAGAAGAGAATATGCAATCAATCACCATTTTTTCTATATATCTGATTGGGTATGGTGCTCCCTTTACAGGGCCAAGCATAGTTCTGGTTCAGTTTCTAATGAAGGGGGACATAAGCAAGAAGTATTCTCAACTCTCCTTTATAAATTATCAAATACAATTTTCTATGTTATTTTCTAAACGTAGTTGGACATGGAAAATATGAGATTGAAGCATAGAACATTTTTATTAGAAATACAGTGTAAAAGAAAGACAAAAAAACCATAATTATTTGCACCACATTGAGCCACAAGAGAAATGGAACCTGGAATTCAGAAAAGAAAGATTGAAACTTTTATACTTGGGAATGTGGATGACATGTATGCCTAAAGTGAAAAGGTTATTACAAGCTTTTGAAAGAAAATTAATGTGAGTGGCAGAAAATAGTTAACAAAAATCTGCACAGTGTCTTCCAGGAATTTGTCAGCTGTGTACTACAGAACATAAAGGTATTCATAGCCTCCATGAAGAGCATTATTCATCTGTGCCCTCAAAAATTTTTCCCATAGTACAGATGGAAGAACATGGGTATCTGGATACTAAATGCCAATTCAGCAGCCCACAGAAAACTACCCAGAGACAAAACTGTATGAAAATTCTTCAAAGACCGTCAATATATTGTTAGCTCCTGACACAGGGACGTCAGTCTGGGGAAATATTATTTTCTCTCCATTTTGAAGAGAGTGCATTGAGGATACATTTCAGGGGCAACATAAATACTTTTTTTTCTTTCATGTTAAGAAGGGTAAATGCCTGGAGATTAAAAAATGAAAAAAAAAAAAATCAGTGGCTCTGAGTGACTCAGTAAGGAAATAAATCTAAAAGGCTTATTAGAAACTTAAAAGCAAAAAAGTAACTATTTCTAAAAATAAATATGTTCATTAGTTGCTATCTCCACAACATATCATTAAGTAAACAACAAATTATATATGAATATTTCTAGGATTGGTCAAATTTTATTCCATATGATTTTATATTAAACCCCAAAACCCAGATAATAGAATTAATGATTCACTGCCAAAAAATATTAGAGAAAAAAAAATTTAAGGAGTGGGTTTTTAGTAAATATGTCATTTAACAATTTTATTACTATATGATTTTAAAGAAATATATTAATTTTCCGGCAGTGTAGAGAAATATCTTATTTATTTTTCCTGTAGTAATTAACAAAGATAAGCCCTAGAATCCACTTTAAATAACCAACCCTTACAATCATACAAGAAACTTATAATAAATGATGACTAAAGAAAAAAAAGTCAATTTTAAAAAAATAATTTAAACCTTTTTCTTTTTCTTGAAATCAAACTCTAGCTGCATTTTTGGATCCCTTTCTCATCTTTTAAGCCAAAAATATATAAAGGACAGAAATTTGAACTGCAAATTTATACATGAGATATGTTTATTAACTATAAAAATTCAAAATCTTTAGAAAATAAGAAATACAAAATAAAAACCAAACATGGGAAAAATTAAGTAATATTGATGAACATTTAAAACAAATTGATAATCATTCACTCAAAAGAAGTTTAAATTAGTATCTATTCGTGGAAACTATTTTGCTATTGAGTATACATGATACTCCCCATCATAGAGACTTACTGAAATTAGAGCTTATGTGATCATGATAACATATAAGTATGCAATGGTCACCCAAACACTTGAGGCCCAAGGGCATGGTTCAATACAATATACATCTTGGAAGAGATATATAATAATCTGTAGGAAAAATGGTCACTAGGTCCAGTCACATTTCATAATATATCCAGTTTAAAAATAGCATAAAACACTGTGTATAAATTTTACATAGGTGTGTTATGCAACTGGTATTTCACATGTGTACATATTTAGAAATAAAATATGTAGAACTTATGAAAAAATAAAAGTCACAAAAGCACTTAAAAGACTGAATTTTACATCCCATGTATAGATGATAAAACTCATCATTATAAAGGTGATAATTTTCCTTCAATTAACCCACAGTATAACTCACCAAAATTGCTATGTACAAATATGAATGTATCACAGTGAAGTCTACTTTTATGTGTATTCTATAAAGCAATAATTTAAAAAAAAACTATAAATAAATATACAATAGAAGAAAGTAGGAGAATAGGGAAAGGGGAACTAGTGAATACTGAAAGGGAGCAAATTATTTCTCATGTTTTTTGGTTATGTCAAAATAAACCTGACTATTAAATACAACAATAATGCAATAATTTAAAAAAATCAACAAGCTTTAATTTACATGAAGTAAGAAACCAAAGCATAAATTTTTAAAATTCATCTACAAAGTTATATGTAACTTTAGCCAAAAACCTTTTCAATTATAAGAACAATAAAAGAACTTAACATAACCTAGTATTCATATATATATTGTAAAATTATAATATTACAATAATCATTAAAGAATCACAATATAAATAAGATCCCCATATGAAAAAAAAATTATGTAAAACAGTATACTTTATTGCAATAGCAAAGTCTAGATAAATCAAACCATAACAAAAATAATCTCAGAAACTTAGATAAAATTTTTCTCAAAATAAATTTACACCTGTTAGGGCTGTTTACTGGTGAAGAGTCCTTGCTTCCCCAATGCTGAAGTATAACACCAGAGAAGTACACCAAGGAAAGTTTAGAGTGCAAAGTAGAAGCTTTATTAAAAAACAGTAGAAAAGACTTCTCCCCAGAGGAAAAAGGGGATTCAAGAGGTAGAATTCATAAAAGGGATTTTTTTTTTTTTAGATAAAGTCTCCTTAGCTTTTTTATAGCTAAGGTCTTCCTTCAGCTATCCAGCATTCCTGGCACACTGCTGTCATTTATTCTGTTATCTTGCAGTGATGGAATGTAGTTGGGAAGGCCCAAAGTGTGGAGGAAAGGTGGGCTGAAGGAGTAATCTGGGCAGGAAGGGCTTTTGTATTAGCATCTCCTTGTTTTCTGTGAGCTGCTTCATTAAAATTGTCATGGGTTGGGCTCAGGGCCTTGGGAATATTTTCAATTCCCCTTTTCCTGGACTCCATTCTCAATATGATGTTCATTCTTGATTTTACTGTATATTAGACCCAATTTACCTAACTGCACTAACTAGCTGTCTGTAAATCTCTCTTCACTACCAAGGATATGGTTGATCTAGTACAGTATCCCTCAGTTCACCTAATTTAACAAAATAATAATAATGAAGAAAGTAAAAATAAAAGAATGTCAAAATGAAAATTAGCTATCTCAAGAGGAAATTAGGTACCCCAAAATGACAGCTCCTCTCCTGCAGAAAAACTGCCCTTGGAGATTTGATTTTGATAATTATTCCACCTGTCAATCTCCAGCATCTGGGCTGCAGAAACACACCTGCCACATAGTATTTTATGCAGACACTGAGGATGCCCTTTGAGCATAAGGAAGACAGCAAAGTGTCTCTGCCACTGACATGTTCCCCACTTTGTTGCCCAGTAAGACTGAGGACATAGTGGCCCAGTGAAGGACTTAAGCCTTCAGACTCCAGAGACTGCCCAGAGTATCAATCTGCTAGCTCCTGTTTTTTCTTTTCTTTTTTTTTTTTTAAAGAGAGAGTGAGAGAGGAAAGAGAGAGAGAGAGAGAGAGAGAGAGAGAGAGAGAGAGAGAATTTTTAATATTTATTTTTTAGTTCTCGGCGGACACAACATCTCTGTTGGTATGTGGTGCTAAGGATCGAACCCGGGCCGCACGCATGCCAGGCGAGCGCGCTACCGCTTGAGCCACAACCCCAGCCCCTAGCTCCTGTTTTTAACATAGCCAGTCTTGTGGTTCCAATAGTCTTTCTCCCCCAGCCTCCCTCACTAGGCCAAAGCACACTCATCATTGCCTGCTTCTCAGGAGTTGGGCTTGCTTGAGATCCTCAGCTCCTGCACAGCAGAACAACCTGTGAATCTCAAGTGTGAGACTAAAGTCCAGCCAAATAGCAAAACAGAGGATTCAGAAGATAAGAAGTAAGAGTGAAAGCCCACCCTCCTCTCCTCCCTGATGACACACAGGATTGGACAGTTTCCACAAAATTCTCTTGATTGAAAGGGGCTTCAGATCATGAACATTGAATCTGAGAGAAGTGAGCCCTTTTTTTTTGAGTGACAGGGAATATTATTCAATCCAGGCATGAATAAGGGATAGAATCTCAGGTTGTTGAGTGATGATTTTTTTTTTAATCTGAGAAATGTACCCCAGAGTCTCAGGCTGCTGTTATTTTTAATGCAAGTTTTTTTTTTTTTTTTTTTTCCATAAGTGGGAACTAACCCAGCCAACAGAACATATTTATTTAAACTTACATATAAGGTCATTTCAGTTTATAGATTATATATGCTTGCATATTATTCAGGATTTACTATAAAATAATGGCAATGACTATTAAATTTTATTTAATATTTTTGATCTCTGTTCTTTTTAGGTGTCAGATTGAACTTTGAACTGGGAAGAAACCCCCTAAAGTAAAAATGCCCAATAAAACAATACATAAGGGGCTGGGATTGTGGCTCAGCAGTAGAGTTCTCACCTCCCATGTGCAAGACCCTGGGTTCAATCCTCAGTACCACATAAAAATAAATAAGTGAAATAAAGGTATTGTGTCCAGCTTTAGCTAAAAAAAAATTAAAAAAAAAACATAAGATACAAGGTGAGAAATCAGCCTCTACTTCAGAGCAAAGACTGTCCAAGGAAGGGGGCATGACTTTTGTCCTTGGAAAGACACACAGAGCACTCCTAGGCTCATACCTACCCTGCTTAGTTGTTTATCTACAAATAACAGGCATTTGCTGTGGCTGGTGTTGCTGACTCATTCAGGCTAGGTGGGGATACATAGCAACCCCCTAGCAGCCACTAATCAGAATGAGACAGGGAAAATACCTAGGATTCCAAATGACCCTTCCAGTAGTCTATGGTGGTTGATAACATTTTGGAAAACCATATAGTTCAGCGCATACTCCTCTTATGGCCTAAGCCAATTAGTTCCAATGAATCCCCATCTTGTACTAACCAATCACCCTTACCCAACTTGTTCCCATCAGTGAATGTGCTAATTATGTTTTAGAGTAGTTTATAATTTCCCCAAGGTGTGTGATGATTCCTAAGAGATGCTATGATGTATGTGGGGTTCCTGCCTTCCCCAAAGAGTTATAAAACTGCTGCAAACCCCGAGCTCAGGGCCTCTAAGCCACCAGTTGCTGTGTGTGGAGGACTGATCTAGGTTACAATAAACACCTCTTTGGTACTTACATCGATCTTGGTCTCTGGTGGTCTTTTGGGGGTCCAGAATTTGAGCATAACAGTCTCTCCTGAAACACATGGGAAAAGAAGACAGCACTCCAGTTCTCTAGGAGTGCAGTTTTATAGCACAAAAAAGTTGCAAAATGGGTGTGTCTTGAGAACTTACACAAATAACAGGATTTTGACAAGCATAATACAAAGGCAGGTAGTAGGTTAATGGTCTAAATGGTTCAGCACTTAGGGAGTAAGTTTAGATCACAACATCAGAATTTATGATGCATCACTGAAGTTTCAGAGTGAGTTGTTATTTGCTCAGGGAAAGCCAGAATTTATGAGTAATCACTAAAGTTTCAGGTAGGGTTGTTATCTCATCAGGGAAAACTAGACATGGGTGAGTTCAAGACACTGGCAGGCATTTCAAACAAGTTTACAAATCACAGTAATTTATAATGAGGCAGAAATTAACTTTCATGCCTTTGGGATGAGATGGCTCCCAATCTTAAAAGGAAATTAGGCTGCATTATTTACTTGCTATAGCCATAGCTTTTAAAGTACATGTTTAATATTTTAACAAATATGAGCATTAAATTATAAATATTAATTACTACTAATTTTTTAAAAGACAGAGTAAAATAGAAACTAAGATATGTGTTATTAAATGCATAAAAATTTTGATTAATATATTGATAATATAAACATGGAAACTTTTGACAATGATTAAAAAAAGACATTTAATATAAGGACTTCAATATTATATGTCCTCCTATTCAGTGGGTCAGTCCTTCAATAATTTTTTTACGTCATTTTGAATTACACTTCTGCAAATGTTTGTTAAGTATACAAATTTAAGGTTTTGTATTTTGTAAAGTAGGAAAATGGCAGATTTGAGCTCCTTTCAGGGTTTTAAAAATTATAAGCCATGTGGGGCATCTTAGCACTTTTTTTTCATATTTGCACACAGTCCAATTCTAGAGAGGAATGAGTTGGAGATCTAGTCTACTGTCCTGAGCAAAAGAGAAATTGTCTTAGGCTATTCTAAAGCTTTTAACTTTTCTAACTTTTCAAAATTTTTGGTAAATTGAAAAAAAAGTATTTTAAGAAATGAATTGTTTGAAATTAATTATTTATCTTTCTGCATTATTTTTCACTTTCAGTGATTTTTTAGAAGAACTAACAGAACAGAATTGCAAAAGTGTTCCATTTAAATTTAAGGGTGTGTTTCTAATGATCAAGATAGAAAGCAGAAGCTTTCTATCTAGTTTGATGGTTCTGCCTCAAACTAGAGAGTTACCTATTTATTTCTGCTGTTATTCACTAGGTTCCTGAGGTTTCAGAAATCATCATTCAACAAAGAGAAAAGTCTTTTTAGTTTGTTTCTCACAACCAATTCAAGCTAAAACACACTAGTATCACTGTAGTTTCGGACCAAAGTGTGTTTCTAAATAATAACAATATGTATATAAATAAATATAAAATATAATATAATGTTAGATAGATTTTTTCCCTGGATAATCATCTTGTACATATTTCCCTTTAGACATAGTTCTGGAAACAAAGTGTCACAAATAAGACATGGATGGATCCTACGTTGCTACACAGGGTAATTAAGGCATATACTAATAGCTTGGTATAAAACTTGGCATAGAAACATAAATAACTAGAGAATACCATATAAAATTATACCTTGATGCTAAGCAGCAAATTCATAATCTTTAAGTATATGAAGAGACAAGTAATCATAGCAAATTTTATAACTCAGTTGCTGCTAATATACAGAAATAGAGATATTTTAAGAGATGGTTTTATGCAGATTTTTGGTTTCAAAAGGGAAAGATCAAAAAATGTAGGTGATTTAAACATGAGCAATAATATTTTTCTGCATTCAGTACCTTTTTCTCAAATATATGAATTATAATTAATTCCAACCAGTAAATTGAAGAAATAGTGTAAAGATTATTCACTATAACTAAAACTACTTAAAAAGACAACCAAAGCTTCCATTCCTGTCCAAATGTTTATTCCTGACAAAAGGACTGCTTCTTTTGAACAATTTCTGTAGATATGATTTTTTGTAATAAATATTTTGGTGATTTTTTGCATATTAATTAATATATTTATGCTTTACATTTTCTCTTTTTACTACCTGTATTCTGAAAAAAAAATTCTAACTCCTAAACTCCCTTGATATTTGAGCTATCTTTTAATTTTTAAGCTTATATCATTTCTATAATGAATACTGTGCTTTCAGAAAAAAATCACTATTATTATGCAGCTGGCTCATTTACAGGAGTTTTGTTGTATTCTTTGCTTTTATTTACAGTGAAGTTAAAAAAAAAAGTTAATGTTGAACCAAAACACAAAGAAATTTTAAAATACAATTTTAAATCAAATTAAATCAAGATTGTATTTTGTCCACAAAAGCTGGCCAGGACTCTCTCTTATAAAATCCCATGCTACAGATCATCCCCCTGATCTTCACGAAAAAGTTTTTACAGCACAAAAAGTTACAAAAGAGGAGGGTGTATAGGGTACTTACAGCTAACAAGATTTTGACAAGGATAATATATAGGCAGAGAGCAGGTTAAGGATCTACATGGCTAACATTCCAACGTAGGGAATAAATACAGCTCCAGACATTAGAATTTATGAGCTGCCACTGAGATTTAAAGAGAATTGTTATTTGGTCAGTGGGAGCCAGAATTTATGGGGCACAGTAAAGTTTTAGAGAGGGTTGTTATCTGGTAAGGGATAGCCAGGCATAGGTGAATTCAAAACACAGGTAGAAATTCCAAGCACGTTTAAAACATCAAAATATTGTGAAAAGGTTGGGTGAACATCGGAGGAAAAGACCACCAAGAGACCATCTCATGCAACAGCAAAGGGTTTATTGGGGGTCCAGCATGCTGGGGCTCAGAGCTCACTTCAGCAGAGCAGAGAACAAAGAGCCCCGAGAACCACTTGAGCAGAGTTTTTATACATTCTTTAGACAGGGTAGGGGCTTTGCATACATCATAGCTTCCTTCAGCAAATCAGCATACACCGCGGGAAAATCAAACAACAATTCTCAAACATGATTAGCACATTCATTGGCGGGAACAGGTCGGGCGGGGGAGATAGGTCAGACCTAAGGCAGGGTATACATTCAAACTGATTGGTTTAGGCCCCGGGGTGCATAGCGTGCAGTGCTGCATGGTGTCTGGGTTGTTAAGCAACTAGGTAGTCAAGAAGGGGGGATTTCGACACACATCTAATGGGCAGTTCCGGGAATTGTCTTAACTGCTACAGGAATTTCAGGCTTTGAGTGCAGCTTAAAAACTTTACAATACCTGGTCCTTTACATTTTAACTTCAGTTTCTTTTATCCTTTCAATTGTCAAGCCAAAGAGAAATTTTAGTTTTCTTACAGAAAACAAAAATAAACTTTTTACTTCTAAAAGCTCTCAGAGAAGATTTTATTTTTTGTATTTTCTCACATCTAATGGCTTCTGGCATTCCTTTGTTTGTGACCATAAATGCTTCTCTTCTGTGTTTATGGGGCTTCCAAAACAAAAAAAAATATAGATAAGCCCTTCTCATAGGGAAGATGTTTCTAACGTAGCAAGTAACTACCCTTTAACCCCACAGAGTCTGACAACCATAATATATGATATGAAAAACCCTCCAATATGCTTGTTCTTCCAACCATTGTTTGCAAAGATTGACAAAAGTCAATTCATTGCACAGAATGAGTGAGGTTGGTCTCTTCTCTGCAGTCCAGAACAGGAGGTAAAAGAGCCCCCGAAGTGAGTTTAAGACAGGGCTTTACATGTCAGAGCTTACAAAATCCTAAAAACAAGAGAAAACATAAATTCAGAGAGAACCATACCCACATAATCTCATTTGACAGAATCAAATTCATAATAATAACAGAGGATAGAGGCAAATCTAAAGGGATTTAACTATATTTTCTTTTTCTAAATTGCTATTAATGTCTCCCACAACTATAGAGTTCTGAATCTCCTCAGTTACTAATTTATCATTACCTTCTACCTACAATGCAAGAGGCACACTGAATTTACCCTCATACTCGTGTACTTATCACTTGTTTTTTTCTATAGAAATGAAAATGTATATAATATATTTTTCCCACATTTCCAAGATTCTACCCTCAAAATTTCTGTGATATCACTTCCCTGAAATGCATTTTCATTATTTCATGTCAGTTCATCTAAGTATTCCATATCATGTGTTGGAAAAGAGAGACAACTCTAAGGCCCTTCTTATTTGACTATTTATAAACTATAATTAAAAGTCAATGTCAGTACTTCCACAGAACTTAAAGCTCATTTACCTTTCTCATTCATAGTGCTTTATTTTTTAAGTAGGTAGCAGAAATTTTATTTTGAAGAAGAGTAAATGATTTAGAGGATCCCAAAAACCTATGGTTGTGGTTCTTAAACAACCTTATCACTGAAAGATCTGGATTACACTCCAGGTTGGATACTGATACTATGCTTCCATGGGAAATGGTATCTTGGTTGTGAATATTGTCCTTTCCCTTCCCCCTATAGTCTTGGAACTGTGTGGATAGCGTGAACTTTTAGAATCATTATTTTCAACACACTTAGCATGGACCCATTTGATAATAGGAGACATCCATATTCTGAAAAAAAAGAAGACCCTTCACCAAGCCCTAAAGTAGTGTTGAAATAATATCTGGAAAAAAATAACAGTCATCCAATAGATTATTTTTTTTTAAATATCAAGAATAAGTTTAGTTAGTAATACATTATTGTACTAGGAAAAGTGATATAAATGCAATTTTAATTTTTAAAGTTGTTTCTGATTACTACAAAGAGAGTATAAAAAGCTGGGTACATGGGCTGAAGTTGTGTCTCAGTGGTAGACTACTTTGCTAGCATGTGCAAAGCACTGAGTTTGATTCTCAGCAATACATACAAAGAAATCTTTTTTTGTTTTATTTTTTTAAATATATGACAGTGAAATGCATCACAATTCTTATTACACATATAGAAAAATTTTTCATACCTTTGTTTGTATATAAAGTATGTTCACTCAATTCCTGTCTTCATATATATACTTTAAATAATAATGTCTATCACATTCCACAATCCTTGCTAATCTTTACACAACACTCCTACACTGGCTACTTCACATAAACTTGCCTCAGGGATTTAATGCATAAATCACATAGATTTTCTGCAGCCTATGCAGTGCTGTTGGAATGGTTATTATAAAAATCTAAAATTTTTATGTATAGTGGCATATGCCTGAAATTCTAGAAGCTATGAAAAATGATGCAGAAGAATTGATAGTTCAAAGACAGCCTCATTAACACAACAAGACTACAATCAACTTAGTGAGAGCCTGTCTCAAAATATAACATAAAAAATAATGTGGATGTGTCTCAGTGGTATGCACCCCTGGGTTCAATACTCAGCACCAAATCAAACAAAACCAAGCAAATATCTCAAAATTAATAGGGATTGCAGGGTACCCAAATATGTAAAAATATTGGTGACAATATAGTAATAATTATGGGTAGCAGTGCAAGGTTGTACATGCCTGTACTCCCAGTGGCTTAGGAGAATAAGAGGTCAAAAACTAGGGGTTTATACTCAAGTTAAAGACCAGCCTCAAGAACTTGGCAAGGTCCTAAAAACTCAGTAAAACCCTCTCTCAAAAATAAATAAATAAATAAAAGTGTTGGAGACTGGGTATGTAGCACACTGGTAAAGTACCCTGGGGTTAATCTCCAGTTTTTTAAATAAATAGAAACATATAAATAATAATTTTTGGTAAAAAAAAAATCATACAATCTATAATAATAACTCTGGATATATATGTAAAGGAATTGGAATACTTTTTCTAAATATATTGCCTTACATCTATTTTTATTGTATCTTTATTCACAGTATCTAATAAAATGAAACAAATGAAGTACCTTTTAGATAGAAAGTATATCAGAAAATGCCTTCCAGCTGCAAAGCATCCAATTAGTCCATCCCTTCAGAAGCTACACACTTAAAATTCAAACTGGTCCCTAGAAGGCAAGACTCAGATAGTGGTGTTTTCTAAATACTCCAAAAAATTTGGGATCTCTGGGAACCTTGTTTCAGATATTCTAAAACACAACACTAGGTCATATGAGAGGTCAGAATGAGAAAACAACACACTGTAAATTCTTTAATGGGGAATCTTAACTCAGACACTGTCATAACCAAAAGCACTGTTGGAGAAAAAAATAGATTCTGTTTCACTGATTTCTGGGTTATGGATTCAAGTCAAACATATATTAAAAAAGTTAATTCTACTGTTTAAAATCTATGTAAAAAGGTATTAAAAATGTATCAGGGTATGGATGTGTTGGTGCAAGCCTGTAATCCCAGTTGCTGAAGAGGCTGAGGAAGAAGAATCAAAAGTTTAAAACCACCCTTAGCAAAAGTGAGGGGCTAAGAAACTCAGTGGGATCCTGTCTCTAAATAAAGTAATAATAAAAAAAAAAACAGGGGATGTGTCTTAGCAATCAAGTGTTCCTGAGTTCAATCTCCAATATTAAGTAATGTACCAAGTTATTGACATGGACTTTGATCGAATTTGCTGTGTACTTTAGCCCTTAAGATTGAAGTTGACCAGGTATAGTGGTGCATGCCTGTAATATCAGCTGTTTCCAAGACTGAGACATAAGGATCATGAATTCAAAACCATTGTCAGCAATGGTGAGGCACTAAGCAACTCAGTGAAACCCTGTCTCTAAGTAAAATACTAAATAACGTTAGGATTGTTGCTCAGTGTTAGAGTGCTCCTGACTTCAATCCCTGGTCTCCCCCCTAAAAATAAAAATGGGGCTAAGTAAATAGCTCAGGTTGTAGAGTACTCACCTTCTAAGCATGAGGCCCTGGGGTCAATTCCCAGAATGCACACACACACACACACACACACACACACACACACACACAGAAAGAGAGAGAGAGAGAGAGAGAGAGATTGAAATTGCATGTAATTTAAATTCAAGTTAGTTCCACTTTTATTTTTTCCTTCCACACCAGAAGAAAAGAGTTTCCTGAAATGTTTGGAATGTTTCTGTGGCTTGCTTATTTATTTATTTATTTTTTACTTATTTTTATGTGATGCTGAGGATCCAACCCAAGACCTTTCATGTGCTACATGACTGCTCTATCGCTGAGCCACAACTCCAACCCCTTTTGTGGGTTATTTTAATAAAATAGTCTGACCATAAATAAGTAATCAAACAAATCAATTAATAAATAAATAAACCCTTAATTGATGACCCATTTCTTAATTAGGACACATAAACCTCATTTAGGAGAGATTCATTCTTTTTAATGTCAACTAATTTTATTCTGCTTTCTTCCCATGTGAAAATCTCAGAATGATAAATTAAAATCTTTTAAAAATGACCTTCAGTTCTTGTACAAAAACATAAATGATGCATCCATTTGAAATAAAACATGGGAAAATAATTATTGATAATGCTGAGAGTGGAGTTTTGAGATGAGCCAAAATTTCTCAGTTTGTCAATTGCACCTGGGTGCTTGTCTCATGAATTTTGAAGAAAAAAAAATCTAAGAAATAGAACTCCCACCATGTGGTATGAGGACTGATACCAAAAAAAAAAAAAAAAATTCATTTTGGTGGGCCATCTTAGAAGTTTACTAATGGTTTCAGGCAGAACACGAGGCATAATGCATTTAAAATAGGCTTTGAAAAAGGTATCCTGACTCCCATATGGGTTACCTTTTATTCTTTTGGTGAGGAATCCTTTTTTCTTCTAATTCAATCATGAATCACCCCTGGACAAAGAACTTGGTTGAAGGTGTCCCCACAAATGGGCCTCAAGGTCTTTTACATTTGAAATAGGCTTTAATGGTGCTCATTAACATATCTTTCAGTTAGCTGCCAGGTGTGGTTGAGTGAGGCCCATTATCCTGATTACATGGTCATTATATCTATTCTATTTTATACTTATTCACTGTAAACAGAGAACCCTAGATTTGGATATGTGAACTCAGAGCTATAAAACTAGGGGTTTATTCTGAGACCTATGGAGAGCTAAACTGAAGTTCTGGATTTCAGATTTTTGTTCTGGATTTGAGATACTGCTTCCACTACATTTAAAAATCTCAGGAATCATGAAGAGAATGAGTTAAAAGCCAGCATCATCAAATTTGTGAGCCCCAAACTAATTCAAAGGGACCCTGTCTCTAAATAAAAATATTAAAAAAGGGGTGGTGTAAGGGTCCAGAGAAGCCTCGGAGGAAGAGACCACAGAAGAGACTGGCTTCATGAACCAGCATGCTGGGTGGCGTTCAAGGCTCACTCAGGAAGGGAGAGCAGCCCAGAGCCCAGAGCCCAGTGCAGAGGACAAGCAGAGCTTAAGTACACTATTTGGAGAGGGCGGGGGGGGGGGGGCTTTCCATACATCAGAACAAGTCATCATGAGGCACTGGAAAATTGAACAAAAACTCTGAGACATGATTAGTACATCTGTTGGCAGGAACAGGTCGGGCTGCAGTGATAGGTCAGTCCTAAGGAAGGGGATACATTCAAACTGATTGGTTTGGGCCCTGAGGTGCCTACGTGCCAAGCTGCACAGGGTCCAGGTTGTTAAACAACTAAGTGGTCAGGGGAGATTATCTAATGGGCAGTCCCGGGAATTGTCCTAACAGCTACAGGAATTTTAGGCTTTGAGTGTCGCTTAGAGACTTAACAAGACCTGGTCCTTTACATTTTAACTCAGGCTTTGCAGCTTAGAGACTTTACCCTTTCATTTCCCACTCCCTTTTTCTGACTACTTTTAATCTTAAAAGTAATGAATCATAATTATTGGGGAGTCTCATTTTCCATCTCTGCCAGTGGAACATATTGCTGTCTGATTACCATGAGTTGTCCTGCGTTTCCTGGAATCGTTTTCAGCATGGCCTCCATTTTAGATTTTACTTGGTATTAGATCCCAATTTATCTAACTACACTGACTACCTAACCTTAAATCTGGCTTTATCCCCCCCTCTAATTTTGGAACTCCTTACTGCTGTAAGGAAGGGGGGCGAAGAGGATCTTTCTGGCATCTTCAGGCTGAAAAGGGATGGCGTGGGGCAAGCAGTTTGGAGTCCCCCCTTTAAAAATCGGGTCTATGGAATGGTCCATGCTAAAAGTCCAATTGAGAAGTTATAGGCTGGAGGGCCATTCACATGATGGGTGGTCTATAAAAGAAACAAGAATTCATTAGTTTTGGAACCAGATTGATGCAGCAATAAATGCCACAGCACAGAAATATGCCAGGGAGTATGATGACAAAGACAGAAACTAACAATGTTTTCTAGCAGGAAGTACCAAGAACCAGGAGCTAAGATGTTGTTTCCATGACAAAGTTGCTGAATACATGGCTTCTATCTGAGCATGTGAATCTTTAAGGATATTTATCACATTGCCAGAAATGTCAGGCATGTGAACAAAACAATTAATATTTAGGTTTACATATGTCCTTTTCCTTAAGATATAGTCTAATAATTTAATGTCATCTGATCTTGCAAAATCCTTTTACTAGTATGACCTCTATGTCTAATAGAGAAATCTTTAATTCTGTTACTTAGGGCTGGATAACCCTACTAGCAAACATTAAGCCTACCTGTGTAGGTTAGGAATAAAGGCCTTAAACTAAAAACTACTCTGGCAGTTCCTTTTGACAGTTATCAGGCATTCCTGTCTGAGAATCTCTTTTGTAGCCTCCAGTTTACTTATTTTTGGAAGTTATATTTAACTATTATTATTATTTAAAATGTCCAGGAATAGCTGTGCTTTGGCTTTGACTGTCTTTGCTAAGTGTTTAAGATGAAGCAAGTCAAACTGACTTTTGTTTCTATCTATTGTTAACAGTCAGCTAAGTTTCCCTGGGAGTCCTCGGGGAACTTACAGTAGCTTCTCAGTTCTGCTAGTGCCATTTGTGCTAGGATGGGTCCAGGCTTTGCTTGACCATGTGGCTTCCCTCGCAAGCACCCTCCTCTTCACAGCAAATGCACTGATTGGCTTTCTGTCCTCCACTGGTCTCATTAATCTCCCTGATCGGGAGGTTATGTGGCCTAAAGTTGCAAAGCTCTTTGGAGAAGTCCCCTATTCCCTGATTCAGACTGACTCAGAGGGCAAGAGCCAAATATTGGTTTTCTTGGCCCTTTTAATTTAACTTTAATTTTAGAACTAAATCTTAAACATCCAGCAAATAAGTTAACAGGCTTATATTAAGAGCAGTGGGCTTTAATGTCTGTCTCTCTATCCCATAGGTGATAACTCCTTATCTTAAATTAACCCAGGTTGTGTGTTCTTAAATCAGTACATTTGCAAAACATTAGCAGGCAATTTTCAGATCATTTATAAGAAAACTACAAAATAAAATTAACTAGGGTAAAACATATTTAGTTTATGTAATAGCTGTCTTGAAGTTTGGCAGAGTTATACATTATAATCCCCTGTTTGAGATCCTGGCAATCGCGACAAAAACCAACTTTTGGACACAACTTTAAATGTACTGAAATCTGGCCTACTTCTTTCATAGTCTCTTTCACATGAGATGGGACATAGAGCCTTATCTAAAGTAAGGCGGGGCTCTTCATAAATCTTAAATACTATAGTTCTGAAGCTGATCTTTGTTTTTTAGACATCATTTTATAAAGCCCACATAAATTGTTGTTCGAGTTCACATGAACATTAGTTAACACAACATAATATCATATCTAAAACATGAATTAAAGAAAGGCTGAAAGCTTTTAACATTTTGTAGAAAAGTAGCAAAGTATTTTTGTGTTTTACAATAAAACCTTCAAACAGATTAGGCTCTCATTAACTTAAAAATACATTTAAATTTTACCTCAGTGTAAAAAGTAGCATAGAACTTTACATATCTTATTGATAACAAGTCCAGTTATAGAACACAAATGATATAAATAAATCTCCAACATTTTTTAAGCCTGAAATTACCATACAACTTTAGAACACCAGCTTGATATAATGCTCTTTTGAAGCTTCTACCTTACAGACTTGTATACCTGGAAAATATGAACACATTAATACCACCATAATTACATTGATGTTTTTATATTAACCAAGTTTAGCTTTTTAAAGAAATAACATAGCACAATTCTCTTAAACAACAGCATTTGTTTAGCCAGCTGTTTAATTTCTTTAAGATTACTTGCTCAAATATGATATATCAGGAACTATGTAATGTTTTGAACAACCAATAAAAAAAAAACTTACACATATAACCAACTTAAGCAGACCTTCTTTATCACTTACTTAAACCCTCTTAATTACTTAATTACATAGACTATCTTATCCAGAAACACATTTTCCCTCTAATAAATCCATATCTAGAAACTTCTAGTTTATCTTTTCCATGTTAACCTCCTTCTGTTCACATTTTGAAACAATACTTGTAAATTTTTTTTAATTTAAGCAGATTATTTTATAGACATCAACATTTTATTAGGGCCTTTTTGAACACCTAGAAAAACTTATAAGCTTAATTTTAAAGACATATTTACTTTTATCTGTTTACCCAATTTAAATTGAACCATTAAGCAATGGGGTGTAAAAAGAATAATTAAGTCTCAGAGTTGGGCTTACGTCCCTTACTGGAGGAGGGGAACCATAGAGAATCTCATAAGGGGTGAGGTTACATAAAGAGGTGGAGGGGGTATTTTCTGCACGAAACAGTGCATAAGGTAGGAGCATAGTCCAATCTTTTATGCCGGTCTCCAAGCTTAATTTCATTAAGGTCTCTTTGATGGTTCTATTTATCCTTTCTACCTGTTCTGAGCTCTGGGGTCTATAAGCACAATGTAACTTCCAATCAATCCCCAAGGTCCTGGCCAATCCCTGACTTACCTGGGCCACAAACGCCTGTCCGTTATCGGACCCCATTACCTTAGGCAATCCGAATCTTGGAAAGATGTCTTCCAGGATATTTTTGACCACCATCTTAGCCGTTTCTTTCTTCGTGGGGAAGACTTTGACCCATCCTGAAAAAGTATCTACAAAGATGTCTTGGAGGAAGCTGCTCCCGTCTGTAAACCCTATGACCTCAGGGAGAGGCAGTGGCTGATCCTTTAGGTCTCATCGTTCATTGGTCTTCTCTGCCAGTATGTGTTGACAATCATGAGCGACGGGTCCTGATGATTCTTCTGGCAGCAATGTAACGGGGTTGAGTGGAACAGGGGATCCCAGCGTTATTCTGTCTTTGTCAAGCAAGAGGCTCTGGTAGTGGGTTATTCTGGAGTTTGATAGCCACCTGTCTGGAGGCTGACAGATGATGCTCTCCAGGGCATGGGGGGCTATAATGGTCAGGGCCACCCGCTAGCCACTGGGTCCAGATATTTTTTTATAAGTATGCCATCAGCCTTTTCCAAGGCCCCAAAGTCTAAGTGAGCACTCCCCGTGTTATTCCTTTCTTTTCCTCGATGTAGAGAGTGAAGGGTTTTTCTACATCTGGGAGTGCTAAGGCTGGAGCAGACAGCAGCGCCTTTTTGATATTATCAAAAGCCTGTTGGTGTTCAGGGGTCCATTGGAACTGGGCATCCCCATTTATCAGCAGGTATAAAGGGGCAGCCAGAGACACAAACCCAGGAAACCATAACCTGCAAAAGCCGGCAGTCCCAAGAAACTCTCTGAGTTGTCCCTTATTAGATGGGGGCAGTATCTGCACAATGGTTCGTTTTTCGGGCTCAGTGAGCCATCGTCTGCCACCCCTAAGAGAATAACCCAGGAAGATTACTTCTTGCTGGCAAATTTGGGCCTTTTTGGCAGAAGCCCTATATCCGAGCTGAGCAAGCTCGGATAATAGTCCTTGGGTTCCAAACTAACAGTTCTCCTTGGTGTTGGCTGCCAGCAGCAGATCATCCACATATTGGAGTAAGGTGACTTTGGGGTGTGCAGTTCTGAAGTCATTGAGGTCCCTGTGGAGAGCTTCATCAAAGAGAGTGGGAGAGTTTTTGAACCCCTGTGGGAGTCTAGTCCAGGTTAGTTGGCCAGATGTTCCTGTTTCTGGGTCTATCCACTCGAAAGCAAACAACAACTGACTGTCCTTATGCAGGGGCAAGCAGAAGAAAGCATCTTTTAAGTCCAGCACAGTGTATCATTTCCGCTCTGGATTCAGAGTGCTAAGCAAATTATATGGATTAAGTACCGTTGGGTGAATGTCCTGCACTCTGTTGTTGATCTCTCTTAGGTCTTGAACAGGACGGTAGTCCCCAGTTCCTGGCTTTCTTACTGGTAGCAGGGGGGGTATTTCAGGCTGATTGACAGGGCCTTAGGACCCCAAGAGCCAGGTATTTCTGAATATGGGGCCTTATCCCCTCCCTAGCTTCTTTGCTTAGAAGATATTGTTTAACACTGATTGGAGAGGCAGAGGCTTTTAATTCTACTGCTACTGGAGGTTGTTTTATGGCTAGACCTAACCCAGCAGTTTCTGCCCAGGCATCAGGATAATCTTTTATCCATTTCTGGGGTAGTTTGCCTGTTTGATCAGTCCCAGGGGCCGTGAAGAGTTGATTTTCATCTTCTACTGACATAGTCAAAGCCGTGACTGTGGGGGTTTGTACTGAAGGATTTAGAAACTCCACTTGGGGACCATCAGGGTTAAAGGTTATTTTAGCCCAGAGCTTGGTGAGTAGATCCTTGCCCATTAATGTGGCCGGGCATCCTGGGATTACTAGGAAAGAGTGATGGACTTTTCCCCTTTCTAGGTCCATAGTCCTCTTTTTTGTCCAAGCCTGATATTTACTGCCATTAGCCCCTTGAATTAAGAATCTTTTATTTGATAGGGGGCCCAGTGGGGTCTTAAGGGCTGAGTATACCTATCCTGTATCCACTTCAAAGTTCATTTGGGTCCCTCCACTTCAAATGTTACTCTGAGCTCGGGGAGGGGATCCAAGCCCCGGGTTTCCTAGTCATCTTCTAGAGTCAGCATGGCAGGCTGGCGTGGCTGCTTCTTTTTGGGGAACTCTTTGGCCCAGTGTCCTATTTCTTTACAGTAGGCACATTGATCTGAGGCTAGGGGCAGCCTTTGGCGTGGGCCCAGGTATCCCTTCTTGTCTCCCTGCTTTTTAACTTCTGGTCTATCTGCGGCTGTGACCAGGACCTTTGCCAATGCTTTAGTCTGTCTTTTGCTCCTTTCATTTTCCTTTTGTTCTCTCTTATAATATACTTTCTCAGCTTCTCTGACTAAATCTATTAAGGTCATATCTTGTAATCCATCTAAACGTTGTAACTTTCTCTTAATATCTAGGGCAGCCTGCCCAATAAAAACCATTGCAACAGATGCCTTTTGGTCCTCTGCCTGAGGATCAAAGGGAGTGTATCTCCTATATGCTTCCATAATTCTCTCCAGAAACATTGAGGGAGATTCATTAGGCCCCTGGATAATCTCTCTTACCTTGGCCAAATTAGTTGGCAGCCTGTCGGCCGCTCGGACACCCACTATAAGAGCCCACAATAAGTGGACAGATGCTCCCTACCTTCAAAGCTGTTGGGGTCCAAGTTGGGTCAGTTTAAGAGGAAGCCAGCTTCGATGATGTTGGGAAGTTGGGTTGGTTGCCCATCTGGTCCAAGAATATTCTTTCTGGCTTCCAAGAGGATTCTCTCTCATTCCTCCATTGTGAAAAGAGTCCCTAGGAGTCGTTGGCAGTCATCACAAGTGGGCTGGTGTGAGAACATCAGTGACTCGACTAACCCTGTGAGTCAGGTGGGGGAAGGGTTTGGAGTGGGGGCTGGAACAAGGAAGGACTTTACCCATGTGAGAGGAAATTCACAGAGATCCTGCCAGGTTAAGATATATGGCTGTTGATCTGGATGGTCATGTGGCCCCAGCTGAAAGACAATATCTCTGACTTTGCAGATTAGAAGGAGGTGGAAGGATCCTTCTGGGGGCCATTCAACTCCAATGGTGGGCCATTCTGAAGTGCAGAGAGTCTGCCAGGCCCGGCGTTTCACTGAAAAAGAAAGATTCTGGGCCCTTGAGTGGACATCCGTCCAATGATCAAGGGTCAGGGACAGAGGCATGGAATGGCTTTGTCCCATAATGGGAAATACACACACAAATGGGACACAGACGATAAAGACAAACGGTAAACATTTAACATGAGTACCCTAAAGGCAGACAGTAAACTCAACACGAGACAATGAACAAAACTGTGTAGCTGGCAGAACCTGATGGGTTGGCAGCAGAGTACACCTGAGTTGAGGGCACTTCTGTCCCCCAGTTTCCCGAGTCCTCCAAGGCGTCCCTTGGGGACGTGGCCTGTCGCTTCAGGACACGTCTGTCCACCACCACTGGGAGGAGCTTACGCTCTCCGCCGGCAGCCACTCTGCCAACCCTTAAAATGAACCTGACCTGAGCCATCACAAGAAAAAGGAAAAAGGCGCCTTACTTACCCCTAGAGGAGTCCATTGGGGTCTCCTTGTCCGGCGCTGCACTATTCTCGGCCAACGGACCAAATGTAAGGGTCCAGCGAATGACGGAGGAAGAGACCACCAAGATACCGGCTCATGCAACAGCAAAAGGGGGTTTATTGAGGATCCAGAATGCTGGGGCTCCAGGCTCATTTAAGAAGGGAGAGCAGCCAAGAGCCCCGAGCAGGGATTAAGCAGTGCTTAAGTACACTTTTTCGGGAGGGTGTGGGCTTTGCATAATTCAGAGCAAATCATCATGAGGCGTGGGAAAATCAAACAGCAACTCTCAAACATGATTAGTACATTCATTGGCAGGAACAGGTTGGGCTGGAGTGATAGGTCAGTCCTAAGGAAGGGGATATATTCAAACTGATTTGTTTGGGCCCTGAGGTGCCTACGTGCCAAGCTGCACAGGATCCAGATTGTTAAACAACTAAGTGGTCAGGGGAGATTATCTAATGGGCAGTCCTGGGAATTGTCCTAACAGCTACAGGAATTTCAGGCTTTGAGTGTAGCTTAGAGACTTAACAAGACCTGGTTCTTTACATTTTAACTCAGGCTTTGCAGCTTAGAAACTTTACCCTTTCATAACCATATAATTATAATTCTGGATATATATCTAAAGAAATTGGAACATTTTTGTTAAAGAAATTAGTTTATTTCCATTTTCATTGTAGGTGTATTCACAGTATCTAATAAAAATAATCAAATGAAGTGCATTTTAGATATAAGGTATTGATAAAAAAGGTTCCTTTTATCTACTTGCCTTAAAGGCTGCATACTTATAATTCAAACTGCTCCCTAAAAGTCAATACTGAGATACTGATATTTCTGAATACTCCAAGAGATTTTGGTACCTTTCGGCAAATTGTGTATGACTTTTCTAAAACTAAGGAAGACGTAATTATTGGGTTTGGAATGTGGACAACAAACAGTAAATTCCTCATGGGGGAATCTTAACTCAGACACTGTGATAAGGTGTCTGAGTCTGGGGAAGAAAGAGGAAGTAAAATCAGAGTTTGAGCTAAAACTAGGCTTTCTGCTTCACTGATTTCTAAGTTATTGATTTACTCCAAATAGATATAGGAAAAGAGTTAAGGCTACTAATTAAAATTTATCTAAAACACGTATTTAAAAAGTACCAGGAAAGAGCTGAAGGTGTGGTTCAGTGGGACAGTGCTCCCCTAGCATATATGAGGCCTTTAGTTTAATTCTCAGCACCACATATAAATAAAATAAATAAAATATAAGTAAATATTTAAGAAAAATACCAGGTAAGGGTCCAGGGTTGTGGCTCAGTGGTAGAGTGCTTGGTTAGTATGCATGAGGAAGTGTATTCAATACTTGATCCACATTAAAATAATAATAATAATAATAATAATAATAATAATAATAATAATAATAATATTGTGTTCATCTACAATAAAGAAAAAAATTATTTTAAAAAAGTAAAATAGTGCCATGGCCTGTGACCTACTAATTAACTGTGTTCTAATTAATCCTTTGCAATTGAACTTGCTTGTAATTTAAATTAAAGTCCAGTCCACTTTTATTTCCTGCCACACCAGAACAAAGGAGATTGCTTGAATGTTAGGAATACTTCTAAATGTTATTTTAATAAACTTGTCTTACAAATTTAAAAACTCACTTGAAAGCAACCTTGGTGGCAGAGGCTGTTAGGTCAGTGGTAACTTGGTGGCGACTTAGTGGCAACTTAGAACAAAGCAGCCCGCGCTGCTTTGAACATCAATCAGATGCCGGTGGAAATGCCTGTCAATCAGCCAGATATCCTGACTAACGCCTGTCAATCAACAGGACCCCCTGGCCAATCCTGGAGTTCAGCCAACTCCCCTGATCAATTCCAAGGGGGCAAGGGACTCTAAGAACCCATTTTCCTGTCCCAAGCCCTTCCCTTCCTGCTGTGAGCCCCATAAAAGTCCAGTCCGGTCGAGCTTCCATGTGGTTTCTCCTCATACCCTTCCCCTTTCTGCTCTGTGGGTCTGATCAAGTTCTTCCCGGGAGTGATATCTCAATAAAGCCTGTTCAGCGGCCCTTTTAAATCCACCTCCTTTGGCCACTGCCCGCCTCAGCTGATCTGACAGAGGCCATAACCCCTGTGGCTTAGGAGAATTATACATGGGTATCATGAGTTCAAAGCCAACCTCAGCAAAAGCAAGGCACTAAGCAACTAACTGAAACCTTCTCTCTAAATAAATACAAAAAAATAAATTGGCTGAGGTTGTGTTTGTGCCCCTGAGTTAAATACCTGGTATTAAAAAAAAAAAAGAAAAGAAAAAGAAAAAAGAAAAAAACTCAATTGAGGACAAATACATTAAAGAAACAAACAATCAAACAAAATAAAACAAAAGAAAAACCTTAATTTTGATCAAATTCACTACACTGCTGTGAGGATGGCCTTAGGCCTAGCCTAAACAACTCCAGTTTAAAAACTTCAGTTTGAAACCTGCAGTCTCACCAAGCATGTATAAAGAAGCCCTGCAGTACTGACTTCAGACATAAACAAATCACTTCTCCTCAACCTGAGAAACAGAGTGAGGCCTTGGGCAAGTTGTCCTTACCTAGTAAGAGGGAAGGGTGAAAAGGCCAGGGTGCAGAGCACTAGACCAGATGTTTCTGGCCCTAGAGCAAATGATGTCATGGAAAAATCTGGTGGTAACTAATAAGGATTGAAAAGGGAGTAAAAAAGCCTCAAAATTTAGTATAAATAATAGAGCAAATTAACAGATGTTCAGCCAGGTCAATCAAAAATGCACTTGAGCTCCAGAAGCTAATGAGGACTTGCAATGACATCTCATTACTTCTCATCATTTGCATTATCCTGACCAATCTTAAACTCTACAGCCACATAATAATCTTAGTGAGAGAGAGAAGGGTAAAAGATTATGTGATGGTCTTCTCATGTGACAAAAACTTAACTTCAATGGGGAGAAACACAATGGTGAAAAAAAAAAAAACAAGAGGCAAGGTCTCCTACACACCCAACATATATATTTTTAATGAATAAATATTTCATCGCAATTACTTTAAAATTTCATTTAACTTTTCTGCTCTCTGGTCTTATGAGAAAGCAAATTGTATTTTAAACTTCTAAGCAAATGTCCTAAGACAGTAATATTTCCCCAGAAGGAAAAACAATATAATGCACAGGTATAATTTAAAAATTTCTAGTATTCATATTAAAATTATGAAGGACAGCTTAAATCATTTGTAATAACTTAAAACAACTATATCTAAAATATTATTACTTTTAACAATATAAATTGACTAATAAATAAATGTATTTTTCAAGTTTCATCCTAAAATTCACTCTTGACCTCTCAGGGATATCTATGTCCCCACAGCTATATTCCATGTTTGAGATCTATGAATACCCTGCCCTCATCATGGTGAAAGAACTGGACAACTAAGTTCTGTGTCATAGGTTATGGAATAAACTTACCAAACTACATTCTCTCAGGGCCAAAGAACAGGAGAGACTGTGCACTTTGAGAGAGATGCCATCTACAACTCAGAAGTGTACAAAAGTGGACACTGTTTCTCACAGGATTCTGGGCACAGATCCATTTCCATTTTAGATATCATAGTGTAACCAAAAGAGATTGGTATCACTGGAGAGAAGACTCTAGGTCATCCGATCATCAGTAACCCAGAAATTAGAGTTTAAACAATTTAAAGAAAAACTTATTTTGCAGTTTTGTCTTTAGCCTAATGCAGGGTTGTGATTTCAATTTTCTTCTTTGGTATGGGGTACTGTGAGAATATCATCAAATATTAAAGGCATAGAAATATACAAATATTTCTACATAATTCATTAAAGCCTGTCAAGTGATTAAAGTTTAAATTTAAATTAATAAAAATTTAACCACTACTTAAAAGGCAGAATGTGTTTTTCACATAACTTCTATTCCACATATGATTGAATCCTGGCATTCAACCTATAGTTAGTGTATTAGTTATCTATCACTGAATAAGAAGAAACTATATAAAAATTATTGTCTTATGTGTGGGCTTATCATCAATTAAGGCTGGGTTCATATGGGATCTTATTCTGTATGTAATTAGTTGATAGTCAATATGGTTACTGAACTTCAGTGGGAGATATGATTGTCCAAAAAAGCACCCTCTTCTCAGAATCAAATAAATTAAGGTGGGATCATTCTCATGGAGGTGATAGTGTTGTGAAAGCAAAAACAAAGAATTCAAAATGATTCCTGACTAATACACTTTCATAGTCACAGCTTTACATAAGTCACACACACACAAAATAAGAGCTCGGATCCAAAGTTTAGGAAACATACTCTGCACTTTGGCTAAATTGTCAAATTTATGTATACAGATAAGGCTAAAGAATTGCTAAGATATTGACACTCAGTATCATTCTGCCTTTTGTAATAGATGAAGTTTACATAGCTGTTCAGTGTGAACGAATATTTGGAAGGTGTCATAGATATTAAGCAACTTTACTGGAATTCAGGATCAATTCTATGTAATCCCAAAGCCACAACTCACGTCCTCTAGATTACATGAATTATCAATCTTTCATTATTGACTTAGAAGTTAGATAGTGGCACAAAAAAGCAGATTTTTTTTTTGTGTGTGTGTGTGTGTGTGTGTGTGTGTGTGTACCAAGGACTGGACTCATGCACTTTATCACAAATCACATCTCAGCCCAAGTTCTCACTAACATGCTTAAGGCCCCAGTGAGTTGCTGAGTCTAGCCTTGAACTTAAAATACTTCTTCTTCAGCCTCTTGAGTCACTGAAATTACAGACATGCATTACAATATTGGCTCTTGTTTCCAGGTTTATGAACAGGCAAAATTGAGATGCTAAGCAGAGAAGCAGCTTTTATAATCACCCTTTGTTAATTCTGGCTTATTTCCTAAGGTTTAAATATTGAAACCTTCACATTTCAATATATATTGAAGGTAACATTATCTATTATAATCCACAGTCTGTTGATTTTCATTTTATCCAGACAATTTTTTTACTGCCTAAACTTTGATTTAATTTGAAAATATTACTCAATATGTTTGAACTTCTGGTGTTTCTGCTGGCATTCTTAGAATACTAGGTTAAAACCATACAGCCTATGGAAAATTATGGTGTGGTCATTGCTAACGAGAAGACTATATGATAAATAAAATTTAAACTCACAAGGATGAGGTATTTTTTGTTATTTTTATGTATCCTTGTTGAATAAGATACCGAGTACACAGCCAAACATTAAATCATACAAACAGGCTCTATTTCTAGTTAATAAAGAAAAATATCAAATACAAAAAGTTGTGTTGCAAAATTACATGACACTTGGTTTGTTAACAGTAGCACAGAAATGGGTTTCTGCCATTTTCAGTTGTATATATATTCTAGATCACCAAAATAATAATAGTATGACTTCAATACATATGACATATTTAGTTTCAGCCACACAGCAGTTGATCAAGGATAAGTTGAAAGAATGATGAGCTTGTCAGGACATCATCTGGAGGTGGATTTTAGTAATCCTAGGCAGGGGGATTGTGTTCTTGCCATATCACAATATAGCATATTTTGATGTGGCCTGTAGATGCAGAGCTCTTACCTCCTTGCTAATAGATCATTGCAGAAGACTTCAGGTGTGTAGATTTTTTGATGATAAATCCTAAAATGGTGGATAATTGGAAAAGCCAAACATGGCTATAGCCACTCACTTGTTGATGTTTCCAACAGGTTATTATTATTATTATTATTATTATTATTATTAATTCAAGAAATAAATACTCTGATTTTATGTATGCATTTTTTGTCATGAACATTTTTTGAGCATGTGTTCACTATATGAAATATTGACCATGCACCTTTGTTTTCTGGCCTATATATGAAAAGGCCTATGGAATGATGCAGGAGTCTGAGGGCTGAAGGCTCTGGGCTATCTGGGAGCTATTGTTTCTTTTAAGCATGATTTCACTGCCAACTCTGCCTCACATCTCTCAATTTCTAGAGATCAAAAGTTTACATCCTAAGCCCTCTCATATTATTTAAGCTGAATTTAAAATTGTGATTCTCTTGCTGAAGTCTCCCAAATTATTAAGATTGCTGACATGAGCCACCATATGTGTATAAACCCCACTGCCCTTTTTGAATAAATGTCACTACTTAACATTTAAGAGAATTTAAAAACAATGATGGAATCATAGCTTCTGAAGGAAATAAGTTTTGCCTTTGGGTCAGACATATTTGATTTTGATATGTACTTAAAAATTGTGGGCACACAACAAAGTTCTTTGTAAGAACCTGTCTCAAAATTAAAAAAAAAAGAAAAAATACAGGATATAGCTTAGGAATAATAATTCCCTCAGTTTAACCACCAGTAATACACTCATATAAACACACACACACACACACACACACACACACACACACACACACACACACACATAGTACTGGTGGGATTTTGAAAATATTTTTTGACACTGAATAGCTGTATAAACCTCATCTATTAAAGAAGGCAGAATTAATGCCATAATATCAGTAGTCCTTTAGCCTTATCTGTGTACAGAAATTTGGTAATGTGATTTCACTCCTACTCTAGCTAAATGCAGAATGTATTCTCCAAACTTTGGGTCAGGGCTCTTCTTATTTTTTATGGCTTATATAAGTTTGTGGCTATGAAAGAGTACTAGCCAGGTACCTAGTCAGGAAATATTTTTTAATGTTTTTGCTTTTGCTTTTAGAACCCTGTCTCCTCAATGAGAACAAGCCCACCTTAATTTATTTGATTCTCAGATATTATGTGAAGAATATTCAGGGTGCTATTTTTTGGAAGCCAGATCACCCTCTGAAGCTCAGTAATATTAACAGCTAAACACATGCAGCAAAAATATTGCAGATGAATACACTTCAATGTGAATTAGTAAGTTTTAGAATGACTTCTTATACAGTTATAGACAACAATATACCCACTGTAGGGAAAATGTCAGGATTCAATCACATGTGGTACAGAGAATATCTGGAAAACAGCAGATACCTTATAAGTAGTATTTTAATTTCTCTTATTTATGTTTATATCCTCAGCCCTGATCCTTAGTCTTTTAACAATGGAAATGGAACAGCCTGCCTTTTGGACTTGATTCTGGGCCCACTTGGCTTAGGTTGGAGGCAGTACCTGGAGACTTGTCCAATCAGTCTCTTAGGTGAGAACTGTCTAATCCTTATGCAGCCAGTGATGAGGGGGAGGACTTCTACCATCTTCTGTTCCCTTTTTGTCTGGAGCCACCATTCTTTTAATTATTTTGTAGGCTTTCTGTCCTGGATCAGGATCCCAAGTTTCCTGTGCTAGAAAGAAGCTGAAACCAAATCACAGGGAGAACACTGAAAACCATGAAAGCCAGGGAATGGTAAGTGTGCCTTGTTATCTTGAGATTGGATAAGTAGGTTGTTTGAAACTGGCAAGAATGGCAATGGCAAAAACTGGAAATTGTGGCTAGCAACATGTTTTAAGGGGGCAAAAATTGTGAATTATGCAGAACAGGAGAGAAATAAAGGACGTCTATGCATTTCTGCCTGTTTCAATGTTTTATTCACTCAATTACTCAATACGATTTCACGCTAGAGGTTCTTAATCAAGAAAACAACAATTCTTAATGCTAGGTACTGCAATAGACATGATCCATTCACGGCAAATAATTATAAATTAATTCTAAGCACTGCAAAGCCAACTTAATCATGACAGGCTAATTACAGACATTCTCTCTGCATGCTAAGTTCAAAACTCTCAAGCCTTAGGCTTTATGTCCAGCATATGCACACTCACTCAGATCACGGTGATCAGGTCAAAAACAAAGGCAGGGCTTTCCTGGTGTGGAGCAGATGACTGGTTGAGAAGAGGATTATAGGAAGAAGTTGCAGCTTTCACCAGGGTCCATACAAGGGAGTAGAGTTTGAGAGTGGTGAGGATCACACAGAGGTTCAGGAAATGAAGACAAGTGATGGGATGTCAGGTACTCACAGGCTCTCCAGCTCATGCATCCTTCTTTTGGCTGCCTGAATCCCTATTCATTAGCTCTATTATTTATATTAAATTTTGTGTTTTTTGACCCTCCTTGCAATCTTCTTCAGTTACCACCAGATTTTTCCATGACATCAGTTTCCCTGGGGTCAGAAACATCTGGTCTGGTGGTCTCCACCCTGATCTTTTTGCCTTTCTGTCTTATCAGGCTAAGACAGCCTGCCAAGGGCTTCACTCTATTACAAGGTGAGGGGAAGTAACTTGTTTGAGGCCATACTGGAGTACTCTGTGTGTGTGCCTGGTGAGATTGCAGGTTTGAAACTGGAGTTTTTAAAATAGAGTTGTGTAGGCTCATGCCTAAGGACATCTTCACAGGAGTCCTCAGAGGTTCTCTGTGGCAGCTCAAACTTCATCCCCTGTCTTACTAGTCTAGTAAAGCTTACACCAGCAGTTAAAAACCCGGGTGTTTTGTTCCATAATTGTATGGTGTTTTCAGCTTTTTTTGTGTGTGTGTGTGAAGCCCTTTGTGGGCATCCATGTGCCATGAGTCCAGCATGTCCCCAGATTGTGTGGTGAAGACTGGAATAATTATCTGAAGAGAACCCCAACTCCATTTGTTGTATTCATGCACAAGAGAGGCTATAATTTTAGGGCTTGTTACTCATGAGGTTTTTTGTTTTGTGTTGTGTTTTGTTTTCTTACTGTTACCAGGAATGAAACCTGGGACATTCGTTCAGCAATTGAATCACATCCCCAGCCCTTTTAAAATATTTTTATATAGAGATAGGGTCCCTTTGAGTTTTTTAGGGCCTCATTAAGTTGCTGATGCTGGATTTTAACCCATGCTCCTTATGAACCTGAGCTGTTTAAATGTAGGTGAAACAGTATCACAAATTCAGAAGAAAAATCTAAATTCCAGAACTTCAGCTTAGCTCTTCCTAGGTCTGAGAATAAACCCCTAGTTTTCTAGCTCTCTGTTCACATATTCAAATCTAGGGTTCTCTGTTTATAGTGAATAAGTATAAAATAGAATAAATAGTAAAATTACAGTGTAATTAGAATAATGGACCTCATCCTACCACACCTGGAGGCTAACTGGAAGATATGTTAATGATCAACATTAGGCCTTTTTCAAATGTAAAAATCTTTAAAGCCCACTTTTGGGAACACCTTCAACAAAGTCCTTTGTCCCTTGGTGAAGTTGCCAGAGGAAAGATGGGTCACAAAAAAAAGATGAAAGTGAACCCATATGGTAGTCAGGATGCCTTTTCCAAAGCCTATTTTAAATAAATTTTTTTCCATGTCTGCTGAAAAACATCTGTAACCTTCTAAGATGGCACACAAAAAATGTGTTTATCTGGTATCATTCCCTATCCCACATGGTGAGAGTTCTATTTCTTCTTGCTTAAATAAATAGATTTTATTCTTCAAAATTTGTGAGACAAGCACCCCGATGCAATTTGCAAAGTGAGAAATTTTGTTTCTTCAGAAAACTCCACTTTCAACATTATCAATGATTTTTTCCCATTTTGTACTTCATTTTTCTTCAAGAAGTGGATGGCATTTTTAAAAGATTTTGATTTATCATCTGTGTAGGAATGGCAGAAAAGCTCCATAAACTCAACAAGCCAAGATTTTATTAGCAGGACTGTAGAGGCCTGTCACAGAAGAGAAGGGGGAAGTGGGAAAGGGGAAGAGGGAAGAGAGAGGGGAAAAGGGAGGGGGAGGAGATGGGGAGAGGAAAGGGGGAGGGGTAGAGGGAGAGGATGTTGATATTTATGGGCTCAACAGGGGATGAGGAGGAGCTGGGGGGAGTGGGCTAATACTTCTTTATTGGCTGAGAGTTCACACCATTTCAGGGATTTGGAGGTGTGCCATTCAAAGTTCCTGCCATTCAGTATGTCATGGAACTTAGCTCCTGAAAGAGAAACACTCCAGGCACCATCTTTAACAACAATCTGAGCTTTTCACATATGAAAAAAGCAGACTAAAATTAGGTGACATTAAAAATAATTAGTCTCTCCTAAATGAGGTAGTATAGTTTATGTGTCCCAATAAAGGATTTTTCAAAACTGTAGTGGGTCCTCAATTCATTTGTTTTCATTTGTAAGACCATTTTATTAAAATGGCCCTGACCCATAGAAATATTCCAAACATTTCAGTAAACACCTTTCTCCCTTGTGGCAGGAAAATAAAAGTGGGACTAACTTGAATTTAAACTTCATGAAAGATCAATCTCTCTCTTTTTTTTCCTTTTTTTTTGTTTTTTGTTTTTTGTGGTACTGAGAATTAAACCCAGGGCCTCATGCTTACAAGGCAAGCACTCTACCAGCTGAGCTATATCCCCAGTCCCATATTTGGGGAGGGGGGCAAAACCATGGATTGAAGTTATGGGCAGTCAACCACTAAGGCACATCCCTACACTTATTTTTAATTTTTACTTATAGAAAGGTTTTCACTGAGTAGCTTAGGGCCTCACCATTCCTGAGACTGACTTCAAACTCAGGATCCTCTGATATCAACCTCTAAAGCAGTTGAAATTACAGGTGCACAACACCATGAATGGCCAACTTCAATCCCAAAAACTAAAGTAAACAGCAAATTAGGTCAAAGGCTATGTAACAAATAGGTACATTATGTAAAAAGCTATTTTTCTAATTGTTGATAGACCTTTATTTTATTTACTTATATGTAGTGCTGAGAATTGAACCCAGTGCCAACAAGTAAGCTACCACTGAGCCCTAGCCTCAGTCCCAGGTACATTTTTTTTTTCTCTTATGATGGATACTGGAGATTGAACTCAGGAACACTCAACTACTGAGACTCAGTCTCAGGATTATTTTTTACTTCATTTAGAGATGAGATTTCACTGAGGCATTTAGAACCTCACTTTTGCTAAGGCTGGCTTTGAACTTTTGATCCTTCTGCCTCTCCATCAACTGAGATTACAGGACTGCTCCAACACATCCAGCCCTTGGTGTATTTTTAATACCTATTTTAAATAGATTTTAACCAGTAGCCTTAAGTCTTTTCTAATATTTATTTGGATTGAATCCACAATCCAGAAATCAGTGAAACAGAGAATCTAGTTTAATCTCCAACACTGGTTTTATCTATCAGATTGTGTCAAGAATACCCACTGAAGAATTTACTGTGTGTTGTGGTCTCATCCTGACCTTCCATATGTACCTCATTCTGAGTTTTAGAACAGTCTGAACAAAGGGACCCACAGATATCAAATCTCTTGGAGTACTTAGAAAACACCAGTATCTGAGTCTTGCCTTCTAGAAACCAGTTTTAATTTTAAGTGTGTAGTTTCTAAAGGAACTAGTTGAATAATCTGCAGCTGGAAGGTATTTTCTGATAATACCTTTTATCTAAAAAGCACTTCATTTGTTTCCTTTTATTAGATACTGTGAATAAAGATACAATAAAAATAGAAGGGCAGCAATATCTTCAACAAAGGGATTTTAATTGCTTTACATATACACCTATGTTTTTTTTAATTTATTTAGAATTTAAATTACATGCAAGTTCAATCTATCTCTCCCTTTCTCTCTTTTTTTTAAGAGAGAGTGAGAGAGGAGAGAGAGAGAGAGAGAGAGAGAGAGAGAGAGAATTTTTTAATATTTATTTTTTCAGTTTTTGGCGGACACAACATCTTTGTTGGTATGTGGTGCTGAGGATCGAACCCGGGCCACACGCATGCCAGGCGAGCGCGCTACCACCTGAGCCACATTCCCAGCCCCTCCTTTCTCTCTTTTATTTTATTTATTTACTTATTTGTGGTACTGAGGATTGAACCCAGGGATTAACCCATGGGCACTTTACCAATATGCTACATACCCAGTCTTCACTCCTTTTATTTATTTATTTATTTTTAAGACAGGGTTTACTGATATGCTTAGGACCTTGCAAATTATTGAGTCTGTTCTCTGACTTGAGATCCTCCTGTCTCATCCTTGTAAGCACTTGGAGTACAGGCATGTACAACCTTGTGCTACTACCCTAAATTATTACTAGTGGATTATGTAGCATTTTTATTTGGGGCTTTTAAAGAACCTTAATACTTTTATAAAAATGTATTTATTAAATTTATGCTGTTCCAACATTTTTACATGTTTTTGTACCCTGGAATCCTTATGTTTATTTTTTTTAACTTTTGGTTTGGTGCTGAGTATTGAACCCAGGGGTGCTTTCCACAGAGCCACATCCACAGTCCTTTTTATGTTATATTTTGAGACAGGCTCTCACTAAGTTTCTTGGAGCCTTGTTAAGTTAATGAGGCTGTCTTCAAACTAACAATTCTCCTGCCTCATTTTCCTGAACTTCTAGGATTTCAGACATATGTCACCACACATGACAATTTTAGATTGTTATAGTAGCCATTCCAACAGCACTATACAGGCTGCAGGAAATTCATTTGATTTAAGAATTAAATCCCTGAGGCAAGTTTATGTGAAGTAGCCAGTGTAAGAGTGTTGTGTAAAGATTTCTTGGGAATAAATGGGTATTTTTTTCTAACCTCTTTTGTGAATGAATGTTTGAAACCATAGTCCATAAAAGTCCTAGAAAAAGAATGCAAATTTATTTTTTTGAAGTTTCCAGATATTTGCACATGCCCAGTCACTTTTGCATCTAAAACTTGAAACTTCAGAACATAGTAACTCGAACAAAATTTGTTAAAGTTGAAACAGTGCACAAATTTCTTTTAGGAGCAGATGGTAGTTGTGGAGTTATTACTATGGTCAGCTGAGTTGGGCCAGGGCTCTGGAAGTTCTAAAATCTCACTCAGGGTATTGGTGACTTACTTTATTCTACACTACTATACTCACAATACAATACTGCCAGCAATAGTAGTTGAGAAAATATGCTGATAATTTCTTGAGCTAAACTGGCACCTTTGATATTTGCCTACTTCTCTGCATTGATCACAGCTGAGTCATTAACATGGAACAGGAATGTGAATAGGGTATTTTCTGGGCTTATTGTTTTGGGGTCACCTGCTGCATTAGGGTGTGGGGGGGTCTGAAACCAAGCAGGTGCAAGTAGTTTTCTGTATGTTCCTTTGCTCTGGCTGAGGTCTATAACTTTAAATGATAAAAGATTTAGAGTAATGTACTTGGACTTATTTTCCATAAACTTCACAGTTTACATCAAGGACAAAAAAAAAAAGGTAGAATTTATCTCCACACCCCTTTACATACAAAATATAGCTTGACATTGAATATGTTGGAAGTTTATTCAAGGTTTAGTAATTAGAGAATAGGCTGATCTAGAGAGATGTAAAGTACCACCAAGTCCCATGTTTTCAAAACAAGAAGAAATGTGGGCTGTATAGGCATGCAGAAGAATTTTTTTTCTTTCATCTTTTTTTTTAATTTTATTTTTTTTATAGAAAGCACTTAGAGGAAAAAGGAGACCAAGGTGGTAAATATAATTACTGGCAAGACTATGAAACATCAAAATATAGAATCTGGATTTCAGAAAAGAAAGATTTGACATATTGTATTTGGAGATGTGGATAGCATGAGTGCCCATGATAAGAATATTGTAAGCTTCTGAAAGAAAATTGATATGGTGAAAGAAGCTTATGTAACCCAGATCCTTACTTAAGTCATTTTCTGCCCCCAAAATAAGCCATGCTAGGTAAACCACTGCTTGACTCTACTGCTGAATACTGAATAAAGAAAAGATTGCCAATGAGAGGTTTGCTTCTTATCTTTCACCTTTGTCATGTTTGTGTCACTTATGATATGGGATGGACTTTGGGCCTTGGGGACATTAACATTCCAAGAGTTGTTCTGCATTTCATGGACTCGATTCTCAACATGGCCTTCATTTTCAATTATACTCTATATTAGACCCTACTTACCTAACTACACTAACTACCTATCTTTAAATCTGGCTTCAATTAGACCCTCAGAGAGGGTCATTATCTGGCCAGGGAAGGCCAAGATAGATGAGGCCTCACTAAAGTTTTAGAGAGGGCTGCTATCTCATTAGGGAAAGCCAGGCATAGGTTAGTTCAAGGCACAGGCAGACATTCCAAGCAATTTCAGAATTTGCAGTAATTTATAGTAAAGCCAAAATTAGCTTTTTATGTCTTTGAGGTGATATGGCTCCCAACTTTAAGAGGGAGTCAGACTGGGTTTATCAGTATCATTAAGACCACTAAATTATTTGTTACATTGTGATTGCAAAACCAATCCTGATGTGAAATGAAGTTGTGAAAATGTTATGGTAAGAAACCAATGCCTGGGGAAAAGTTCAGTTCCACTCCCATCTCTCAGTATTTTTCCTAGAAGAAGCCAGATTAACTTTGGTTCCCTACCTTTTGGATTATAAATAACTTCCTCTGGGAGTCTGAATACTCACCTTTAAAGTGTAAATGAGCCAGTGCATGCTTCAGGCCTGAGGCCAGATATTTATCAAAGGCCTTGCAAGAGTGGTTAGTTCTTCTCCTGACCACACTCTGAATCTGTAAACATATTTTTTATTAGAAACTCTGTGCAAAACCAGGTAGAATAAAAGTTTATGACTCTAGATAGCCTATAAATGTTGTGAAAAACTATAAATGGGCACTCAGAAATTGAAGATTTGTTTTCCTCTTGCTCTCCAGATTAAAATAAAATTTGGAGTTCCCCTTCTCTCTGAGTGCTGCTTGTTGTTCTTGACTACTCTGTTTCCCACAAATATATATATATATATATATATATATATATATATATATATATATATATATATATATAATTGTTTTTAATAAAATCAATTTTATTAAAAACATTTTATAGTTTTTATGGAACTAAACTCATCCATTACATTTTTCTTTGCTTGAGAAAGTCACAGTTTAATTGGCAGTGCGTGTATATTTCCCCTCCTTTCAAAATGTTTTACTAGTGGATTTTAGTTGTACATAATAGTGGGGTACACTTTGGCATGAGTACATGCATGGAATATAATTTGTTACAATTCATTTCTAGTACTTTTACTTTGTTATGAGAAACTGATGTGAATTTAAAAAAATAAATAAATAAATTACAGCAGCTTCTACCTCAAGGTTAGTCCTAAGGAAGGGGGTGTGACCCTTGTCCTTGGAAAAACCCACAGAGCACTCCTAAGCACAAACTCACACTGATGAGTTGTTTGTCTGTAAATAACAGGAGAGGTCTGTGGCACCAGGTGTCCCTGACTCAGTTAGGCTAGGTGAGGATCCATAGCAACCCCCCTAGCAACCACCAATCAGCATGAGACAGGGAACATACCTGGGATGTCAGATGACCTCCAAGTAGTTTATGGTGGTTGATAACATGTTTGGAAATCATGTAGTTTAGCATGTACACCTCTTGTGGCCTAAACCAATCAGTTAAAATGAATCCCCCTCCTATACTCACTAATCATCCTTATCCAAATTGTTCCCTCCATTGAATGTGCTAATCAATGTTAAGAGTTGTTGTTTGATTTTCCCATGGTATGGAATGATTTGCTGTGTGATGTTGTGAAGCACAGAGTATCCCCCCAAAACCTATGAAATCTCACTGAACAAAGAACTGGGATTCCCTCCCTGGGACCACTGCATCAGGAATGGTTGTGAACCCAGACTCAAGCTTGCAAAAAAAGAGTCTTGTGTGATTGCATCAGATTCGGCTCCTGGAGGTCTATTGGGGTCCCATGAATCTGGCCTAACAGTTACTCTTCCTCCTTCCCTGTACTCCCTACTCCTTACTGGTCTTTCTTCGATTTATTTATTGTTTTATCAAGTTGCTACTTCATAGATGTATATGAAGATGGAATTTACTGGGGTCTTTTCATATGTCTATATACATCATTTGGTCAATCATTTCCCTCAGTTCCTCCCTTTTCCATTTGTCCTCACTCCTTTGTAATTATGAAACATCTTATATTGCCAAGCACGTGGTCTGACTGTTAGTGTTACTGATTTACTGACCAACAATGAAAATGTTATAAAATTGAAGACTTGAAGCCATAATTATAACTTCCATTGAAGTCTTTCTTGGGATCATTTTTATTCTGCCATGAGTTAACATGCTTCTATTTGATAACTTTTTCAATATTTATTTTTTAGTTATAGGTGGACACACAATACCTTTATTTCATTTTTATGTGGTGCTGAGACTCAAACGCAGTGCCTCACAGGTGCAAGGTGAACACTCTACCACTGATCCAGAATCCCAGCCCTAATGGGTAATTCTTCAGGTTCTGTGTGTCATAGCTGACTGTGAGTACCAGGGCCAATATACCTAATTGTATATTTTAGATATTCAACAAACAAATGTATACATCAATTCAAATCACTAAGTCTAAATCCATAATGAAATAAGACCAGGATTAAAATACATCTTCCTGCACAGCCACATTTGCTATTCTGAAATTAAAAAAAAAAAATTGCTAGCAATCAATCATATAAAAGCAATTATAGTTATCTTTCTTTTCAGTTTATGATATATAGTATGAATAACTGTGATAAGCCCTTGTATAAAGTGATATAACATTCTGAATTACTTACAGGAAGGAATAGAGGTATCACAATAATGCGATCTCACTATTTTGAGAATTATACTCCTTTAGGTTGGATTCCTACCTTTTTATCTTATAGAAAGTTCATAACATCCATGTATAATTGTAGTTCATTGATAACATACCCAAACCAGAAATGATTCTCACGCAAACAATAATATAGTTACTCCAGTGGTCTATAGAATAACAAAGAGAATTATTCAAATATTGTGATTTTGGGAAAACAAGTATATTATTATAGAGCCTGGAAGCCAAGGCTGTATATTCTGACAAATGTGATGTCTGTCTGTCTTTCTGGTATCATAAGTTCTACATCTTTTTTTTCTGCTTTGAGAGCAAATACTTATGTAGCCAAATATTTCTATTTTTTTTAAAGAGAGAGTGAGAGAGGAGAGAGAGAGAGAGAGAGAGAGAGAGAGAGAGAGAGAGAGAGATTTTTAATACTTATTTTTTTTTTAGTTCTCGGCAGACACAACATCTTTGTTGGTATGTGGTGCTGAGGATCGAACCCGGGCCGCACGCATGCCAGGCGAGCGCACTACCGCTTGAGCCACATCCCCAGCCCCCCAAATATTTCTAATAACCCAGCATGTATAAGTTTATAAAATATTTTTCAGTTATTATCTGTAAGCTAATAACAGTCAAAAGACAGAGATAATATCAAAAATAAGGTCAAGAATGCTGAGTTGACGTGGATCTGGGGCGAACAGTCTGGGCCTCTCAGAACACACACTGAGCCCGGATCGGCTGAATTCAAGCTCCCGTTCGCCTGCTTCCCACAGACAAACAGCTGTGACTCAGCACTAATCCATCCGGCTGAAAAAAACAGTCAGCCCTTCTCATCCTACGGAGGTAAATGCTTACCGAGCCTTCATAGGTAGTGGCCACAGGTTTGAAACGGGGCTTGGGAGAGACAGTAAGGACCCACCCGTTGCATTGGTCGCCTGGCAAAGGGAAACGAACTGTCGCCATTTGCAAGAGACACCACCATAGCAGAGAACTGACATCATCAGACTGTGGCGGAGGAGATAAATTCATTGAAACCTGCAGCTACAGGTGTGTAATTCCCTAGCCTTCCCTCTCCACACATCGGGGAAAACTTAAGGGCCCCTCCCAGCTCTCCCGTAAGCACGATAGCCAGCCCGACGGAATCAGAGTTGGCGCAGGACCCTCGGGGCGGAACTACCGCTCCCACCAGGGCTGACAGCTGAGGTCTCTTGCACCAGCTACCAGGGGTGTGGCTATCGGAGGGCAAGTAAAATTCCCTGAGGAATCTCAGCCCCAAGCTCTACAAACTTAGGGTCTGAGGGAATAGCAAACTGGAAGGGTGTGCCCAGTCATTCATGAAAACAGGGCTCCCGGGAGCAACAGACCTGGCGTGTAGCCAGTATTGTGGTGAGCGGCACCCGTGAGAGGGGCCTGGCTAGAGGAAAAGTGGGAAGTGACTAGACACAAGAGGAGGCCCTAGGCACTCAGGATTGGAGACTCGCCCAGTCTGGGAGGAGCTGCTGCACAGTGATTGGTTCCCGCATATTGACAGGAGAAACTTGGCCTAGTGGGCACAGCACCACCTACTGGAAGAGAAGTTAATCAAACTCTAAGACTGCATTTATTAGTTTTTTTTTCTTTCTTTTCTCTCTTTTCTTTTTTGATTTGGGTTTTTCTATCATTTTCATTTTTCTTTCTTGTTGTTTTTTTTAATTTTTTTTTACAACTTTTTAAATTTTTTTTCTTCTAATTTTAATTTTAATTTTTTTATTATTTTTTAATTTTTTTTTCTTTTTTTATTTCCTATTTTTTTCTTCTTTTGTCTTTTCATTTATTTTCAATTATCTTATCCCCCCTTCCTTTAATTCTACCTGCTTACTCTCATTCTCTTTAGTGACTTCTTTCCTTCCCTTCTAATACCTTTACTCCCAAGCATCAAATAAATTTATAGGAGTAAACAGTAACTCAGCAGTCAAACAGAACAAGAAGTAACATGAGCAGCTTCAAAAAGCAAGGAAGAAAAGTAGTACAAACAATGCAGGACAGCCTAAATATTCAGGAGGACCTAGAGTCATCAGAAAAATGGTCATATAAAGAACTCAAGGAACATCTTAGACAGATGCAATGGAACCTTAAAGAGGATACAAGACAGCAAATTCAAGCAACGAAAGAACACATTGAGAATGAATTACATAAACATAAAAGAAGAAGTTAAGCATCTTTATCAGGAGATAGAGATTATAAAAAATAATCAAACAATAATTCTAGAAATGAAGGAAACGATAAACCAAATTAGAAACTCAATTGAGAGTATCACTAACAGAGTGGAGCAAGTAGAAGCCAGAACGTCAGATAATGAAGACAAAATATATCATCTTGAAAAGAGTCTAGCCAACTCAGAAAGGCTGGTAAAAAATCACGAGAAAAACATCCAAGAGTTATGGGATAACATAAAAAAACCAAACTTACGAGACATCAGGATAGAAGAAGGTACAGAGATTCAAACCAAGGGAATGAGTAACCTGCTGAATGAAATAATTACAGAAAACTTTCCAGAAATAAAAAAGGAAACTGATATACAAATTGAAGATGCATACAGGACACCGAGCACACAAAATCACAGTAGACCAATGCCAAGACACATTGTTATGAAGATATCCAATATACAGAACAAAGAGAAAATATTAAAAGCTACAAGAGAAAGGAGACAGATTACATTCAGGGGTAAACCAATAAGATTAACAACGGATTTTTCATCACAGACACTGAAAGCAAGAAGGTCATGGAACAATGTATTTCAAACACTGAAAGACAATGGATGCCAAGCAAGAATTCTCTATCCAGCAAAATTAAGCTTCAGGTATGACAACGAAGTAAAATCTTTCATGATAAACAAAAGTTAAAAGAATTTGCAACCAGAAAACCAGCATTGCAAAGCATTTTGAGCAAAACACTACACGAGGAAGAAATGAAAAACAATAACCAAAACCATCAGTGGGAAGTGCCTTAGTAAAGACAGAGGGCGAGGGGAAAGATAATCATGGAGAAACAAACTAATTTTTTAAAAAAAAGGATAAATAATCAAACATGGCTGGAAGTACAAACCATATATCAATAGTAACTCTGAATGTTAATGGCTTAAACTCTCCATTAAAGTGACATAGGCTGGTATCATGGATTAAAAAAACAAATCCAACAATATGCTGCCTCCAGGAGACACATCTGATTGGAAAAGATATACACAGGCTGAAGGTGAAAGGATGGGAAAAAATATACCACGCACACGGTCCTCGTAAGCAAGCAGGGGTGGCCATCATCATATCGAATAAAATCGACTTCAAGACTAAGTTAATCAAAAGGGATAAAGAAGGACATTATATAATGTTAAAAGGAACCATTCACCAACAAGACATAACAATTATCAATATTTATGGACCAAATAATGGTGCTGCGACATTCATAAAACAAATTCTCCTCAAATTTAAGAATCAAATAGACCACAACACAATAATTATGGGTGACTTCAACACACCTCTCTCGCCATTGGACAGATCTTCCAAACAAAAGTTGAATAAAGAAACTATAGAACTCAATATCAGAATCAATAGCCTAGACTTAACTGACATATATAGAATATATCAACCATCATCAAATGGATATACTTTTTTTCTCAGCAGCACATGGATCCTTCTCAAAAATAGACCATATATTATGCCATAGGGCAACCCTCAGTAAATATAAAAGGGTGGAGATAATACCATGCATTTTATTTGATCATAATGGAATGAAACTGGAAATCAATGATAAAAGAAGGAAGGAAAAATCCTACGACACATGGAAAATGAACAATATGTTACTGAATGATCAATGGGTTACATAAGATATAAAGGAGGAAATCAAAAAATTCTTAGAGATAAATGAAAATACAGATACAACATATCGGAATCTATGGGACATAATGAAAGCAGTTTTAAGAGAAAAATTCATCGCCTGCTGGTCATTCCTCAAAAAAAGAAAAAAACAACAAATAAATGAGCTCACACGTCATCTCAAAGCCCTAGAAAAGGAAGAGCAAAACAACAGCAAATGTAGAAGGCAAGAAATAATTAAAATCAGAGCAGAAATCAATGAAATTGAAACAAAAGAAACTACTGAAAAAATTAACAAAACTAAAAGTTGGTTCTTTGAAAAAATAAATAAGATCGACAGACCTTTAGCCATGCTAACGAAGAGAAGAAGAGAGAGAACTCAAATTACAAACATACGGGATGAAAAAGGCAATATTACAACAGATGCTACAGAAATACAGAAGACAATTAGAAATTATTTTGAAAACCTATATTCCAATAAAATAGAAGATAATGAAGACATCGATAAATTTCTTAAGTCATATGATTTGCCCAGACTGAGTCAGGAGGATACACACAATTTGAACAGACCAATATCAATGGATGAAATTGAAGAAGCCATCAAAAGACTACCAACCAAGAAAAGCCCAGGACCAGATGGGTATACAGCGGAGTTTTACAAAACCTTTAAAGAAGAATGAATACCAATACTTTTCAAGATATTTCAGGAAATAGAAAAAGAGGGAGCTCTTCCAAATTCATTCTATGAGGCCAACATCACCCTGATTCCAAAACCAGACAAAGACACCTCAAAGAAAGAAAACTACAGACCAATATCTCTAATGAACCTAGATGCAAAAATCCTCAATAAAATTCTGGCGAATCGAATACAAAAACACATCAAAAAAATTGTGCACCATGACCAAGTAGGATTCATCCCTGGGATGCAAGGATGGTTCAATATATGGAAATCAATAAATGTTATTCACCACATCAATAGACTTAAAGATAAGAACCATATGATCATCTTGATAGATGCAGAGAAAGCATTCGCCAAAGTACAGCATCCCTTTATGTTCAAAACTTTAGAAAAACTAGGGATAACAGGAACTTACCTTGACATTCTAAAAGCTATCTCTGCTAAGCCTCAGGCTAGCATCATTCTGAATGGACAAAAGTTAAAGGCATTCCCTCTAAAATCTGGAACAAAACGGGGATGCCCTCTATCACCACTTCTATTCAATATAGTTCTAGAAACACTGGCCAGAGCAATTAGACAGACGAAAGAAATTAAAGGCATAAAAATAGGAAAAGAAGAACTTAAATTATCACTATTTGCAGATGACATGATTCTATACCTAGAAGACCCAAAAGGGTCTACAAAGGAACTACTAGAACTAATAAATGAATTCAGAAAAGTGGCAGGATATAAAATCAACACACATAAATCAAAGGCATTTCTGTATATCAGTGACAAAACTTCTGAAATGGAAATGAGGAAAAACACTCCATTCACAATATCCTCAAAAAAGTAAAATACTTGGGAATCAATCTAACAAAAGAGGTGAAAGATTTATACAATGAAAACTACAGAACCCTAAAGAGAGAAGTAGAAGAAGACCTTAGAAGATGGAAAAATATACCCTGTTCATGGATAGGCAGAACTAACATTATCAAAATGGCGATATTACCAAAAGTTCTCTATAGGTTTAATGCAATGCCAATCAAAATCCCAACGACATTTCTTGTAGAAATAGATAAAGCAATCATGAAATTCATATGGAAAAATAAAAGACCCAGAACAGCAAAAGCAATTCTAAGCAGGAAGTGTGAATCAGGCGGTATAGCAATACCAGATTTCAAACTATATTACAGAGCAATAGTGACAAAAACAGCATGGTACTGGTAACAAAACAGGTGGGTGGACAGATGGTATTGAATAGAGGGCACAGAGACTAATCCACAAAGTTAAAACTATCTTATATTTGATAAAGGGGCTAAAAGCATGCAATGGATGAAGGATAGCATCTTCAACAAATGGTGTTGGGAAAACTGGAAATCCATATGCAACAAAATGAAACTGAATCCCTTTATTTCGCCATGCACAAAAGTTAACTCAAAATGGATCAAGGAACTTGATATCAAATCAGAGACTCTGCGTCTGATAGAAGAAAAAGTTGGCTCCGATCTACATATTGTGGGGTCGGGCTACAAATTTCTTAATAGGACACCCATAGCACAAGAGTTAATAACAAGAATCAACAAATGGGACTTACTTAAACTAAAAAGTTTTTTCTCAGCAAGAGAAACAATGAGAGAGGTAAATAGGGAGCCTACATCATGGGAACAAATTTTCACTCCTCACACTTCAGATAGAGCCCTAATATCCAGAGTATACAAAGAACTCAAAAAATTAGACAATAAGATAACAAATAACCCAATCAACAAATGGGCCAAGGACCTGAACAGACACTTCTCAGAGGAGGATATACAATCAATCAACAAGTACATGAAAAATGCTCACTATCTCTAGCAGTCAGAGAAATGCAAATCAAAACCACCCTAAGATACCATCTCACTCCAGTAAGATTGGCAGCCACTATAAAGTCAAACAACAACAAGTGCTGGCGAGGATGTGGAGAAAAGGGTACACTTGTACATTGCTGGTGGGACTGCAAATTGGTGCGGCCAATTTGGAAAGCAGTTTGGAGATTCCTGGGAAAGCTGGGAATGGAACCACCATTTGACCCTGCTACTGCCCTTCTGGAACTATTCTCTGAAGACCTTAAAAGAGCATGCTACATGGATACTGCCACATCGATGTTCATAGCAGCACAATTCACAATAGCTAGACTGTGGAACCAACCCAGATGCCCTTCAATAGATGAATGGATAAAAATAATGTGGCATCTATACACAATGGAGTACTATGCAGCAATAAAAATGACCAAAACATAGAATTTTCAGGGAAATGGATGGCACTAGAGCAGATTATGCTTAGTGAAGCTAGCCAATCCCTAAAAAACAATTACCAAATGTCTTCTTTGATATAATGAGAGCAACTATGAACAGAGCAGGGAGGAAGAGCAGGAAGAAAAGATTAACATTAAACAGAGACATGAGATGGGAGGGAAAGGGAGAGAAAAGGGAAATTGCATGGAAATGAAGGGAGACCCTCATTGCTCTACAAAATTACATATAATAGGTTATGAGGGTAATGGGAAAATAAACAAGGAGAGAAATGAATTACAGTAGATGGGGTAGAGAGAGAGATGGGAGGGGAGGGGAGGGGGGATAGTAGGGGATAGGAAAGGTAGCAGAATACAACAATTACTAATAGGGCATTATGTAAAAGTGTAACCGACGTGATTCTGCAATCTGCATTTGGGGTAAAATTGGGGGTTCATAACCCACTTCAATCTAATGTATGAAATATGATATGTCAAGAGCTTTGTAATGTTGTGAACAACCAATAAAAAAAATAAAGTCAAAATTTAGAATTGGAAACAGAAATATCTGTAGTGATAAGAATTCCTCATCCATTTATTTTGATACTTAGAGAAACTAATAACCACACCTTTCACCTTGTCTGCTCTCCTACAGATAAACAGGATCTCTTGAGTCCACTGTCATTTCAATTTCTGGATCTAGAAAAAATATTTATTTTTATAATGTTTTCAATGAAGCACAAAGAAGTCTTAGAATATATGATAGCTTTGAAGGATCAAAATTTTATACTTAAAAACTACATGAACTTTCATATTGCTTGCTGTGTGTGGCTGACCTGTGTGTGAAAGGCCTTGGTGGTATTTGACAAATATATTATGAATATAATAGGGAGAATTCTTGAGTTTTTTTCTTCTTCCTTAATTTACACACATCCTGAGGCCTGTCAGGTCAATGAAGGTGACTGAGGGAAAAAAGTACCAAGCGACCTGCATGCTAAAAAAGAAAAAAAAAATCACCAATCAGACATTGATGAAATTGCCAATCACCTGGGTCTCTTTGCCAATACTGGATCTTAGCCAGCTCTCCAGATCAACTCCAATAGAACAATGGACTCTAAAAACCCCTTTTTCCTGTCCTAAGCTCTCCCTTCCTGCCCTAGCCAAATAAATGTTCCAGTCTTAAGTAAAGCTGCCCCAAGCCCCTCTTTAGACTTGCTCTATCAGTCTGAGGGTCCTGCTCAGAAGCAAAATCTCAATAATAATACCTCTATTTTAAAGTCTGCCTCCTTTTGGTCACCACTGCCTGACCTTACAAGGCCAAATGAACATCTTTATTAGAGGTTATTTCTCAAAGAAGAGATAATGACCACAAGGGAATAAATAAAGTTAGATATTATGAACTATATCTTATGTATATATGATTTTAATAGGGGACATATATGGGCATATCAAATAATTTGCTGAACCATTTCAAACAGAGTTAGTTCTTCTAATTTTTGCTATGATTATCTGCATTTGAGACATCATTGACCTACAATTCAGAAAAAAAAGGTGCTAATTCCAGCACTGAATTTATCAGGTTTTTGTCACTTTTTACATATCACTTATTAAATGTATATATTTATAATTTTATTTATTCTAAAAGGTTTTCGGAAGATACACAAAAACACATATTAAAAGAGTAGTTAAAGGAGCTATGTAAATCAATCTATCATTACAATGCTATGAAATAACATAGCATTTCATTTTTAAAATTTATTAACAAGCAATATGTATATAACAATAAAATAATAACATACATTACATGACATATAATGAAAATAAATAAACATATAAGTTAATAAATTTTATAAGCTTCCTTTTAGAATAATACTGGTAGAATTTACTCAAAGGTGAAAATAGATAAACATTTAAATGATGATATATATACAATTCCATTTTTATTAGGGTATAGTGACATATAATTATTTTTGTAATATACTTTTGTTCATGAAAACATCATATAGAGTATTATAAAATATTATTGTAGTTGCAAAAAATGGAAAATCCAAATTGTACACATCTCAGTAAATAAAAGGCTTTTAGTGATTGAGATTTCTGAGTCTATTACTTTGAAAAAAATACACAGTGAAATATGCTTTAAAACAAACCTTCAATTTGAATATGTAAAAGCATTCATAGGAGTATTTAGGGTTGATTTACTCTAAAATTAAATTGAAATACTTTTGTAACTTGAACAACTATTCTGAAGGTTTTATTTTTTTATGAAAAAACATATAAAAGAGTCCAACAATTCTGTCTCTGAATAATGCAAGTACAAGACAAAGATTATAAGGATAGTAACTAAGCCTCAAAAATGTAGCGATCATGAAATAAATTACTTCTGGGCAAGATAATATTTAGAATCAATTTGGAAATCAATACACATGGCAAAGCTCTCTGAGGCAATGCTCCCTTCTCCATGAGCACTCCCCTGGGCCTCCCTTGACTCTGCTAATTCTGGAGCTTGCTGGATCCTGGAACATTTACATTCCTTTCCCAGACACTTTTACTTCTAGTTCACTAGATTAGTTAATTTGAATGCCTTTAACCCCTTTCTAATTTATATTCTACCTCTGGTAGATAACTTTTTCTTATGCAAAATTTATTAGGTAATTTACAAAGGACTCTATTACAGAAATCATATTTTTTTAAAAAATTATAAAGCAACAGAAAAAATTGTTTAAATCATGTGCACAGTAATATCACAAAATATGAAGTCTATGTAGATACCATGGTCTTTATGTTAAGCTCCTAGTTTAAAGAAAGATTGAATTGGTGTGGCATTTTAGTTTGAAACCTTATCTCAAAAAAACATGAAAAGACTAATCCCTTTTTTTTTAGACAGGTAGACTGCTGGTAACTCAGGGACCACTGTGGTTTTGGAAGTGTATGGGGAAGCAGAAAAGCTCCAAAATTTTAACAAGCCAAACAGCAACTTACCTGTCAAGGATTTTATTAATGGACACCAGTGGCCGGTCACAAAAGAGAAGGAGGTCTATTGAGAGAGAGAGCATAAGCAGGGTGTTGATATTTATGGGTTCAATATTGGGTGAGGGGAGCAGGGAGGAGAGGGCTGTTACTTCTTTTTTGGCTGAGAGTTTGTGCCACTTCAGGGTTTGGGGGTGCACCATTCAAAGTTTGCAATTGGAGGTGATGGTTCATGCACCATTCAAAGTTCATGGCATACAGTGCATCATGCACCTGAACTCCCAGAAGAGAAGCATTTTGGGCGCCATGTTTACCAACATTTCTCCCTTTTTTGTTTTGGTCTTGGGGCATCAGGATCATTCTGGCTACTTACTGCTGAGTAAGGGTATCCTTTAAAGGAAGGGTGGTCAATTGGTTGGAGAAGGAGAGCCAGGAGGACCCATACCTATGTGCTGAAGGCATGGATTTTCTCCAGAGTGAAGTCCATAAATATGCCCTGGAACCACAAATTTTTGGATATAAGGAGCCATTCATTTGGGTGGCTGAGAGGGGGATAAGCCAATTATTTTCCTGCAGAGCTTGTAAGAATTGCATGCATCTGAGGATAACAGATGTCATCTTCTCTAGGAGGGGGATCAGAGGTACAGCATAAGCCACAAACCTGCAGCTATGAAAAGAAACAATAGAGACAGCATTAATTTCTGGCATGTTGCACAGTCACTAGGGCTGGGAGGAAAAAGGCCTCTTCCCAGAAGAAGGCAGGTGAGAACATATAAAGCTGAAAACCAAGGGCGTATTTCTTCAAAATGGTGGGGCAGAGTATCTTCATCTTTCAGCACTCGTAGAAGTTTCTTGGAATGAGTGGATGTGAGTGTCTTCTGGCTCATTGGCAAGTAGCTGGTCATCCCTGAGGAGGAACTGTTGAAAGCTTGGTTAAAGATTTTGTTAATTTGTCCTTGAAGAAATTTTAAAATGTAAGGAAGGAAGGAACAGAATAAAAAGACCCCAACTAAAGGTTCCAACATTGGGAGAATGCAGCGGATGCGGGGTTTGTGAAGAGGTCCCAATAGAATTTTTGTGCCAATTACAGCATTTTTTAATCTAGTTGTTCCTGTAGTTATTTAATCTTGTCTTTCATTACACCTGACTGATTAACATAAAAAAAAAAAAAAACATTTCTCCTGTAAGAACAGGCAGAGGCCTTCTTTCTTCTAAGCCTTGGCAGTTTTGTAGGACTCCTGCTGCTAGGGAATCTAATTGATTTTGGAGGGTAAGATGGACTTGGCCACCTATTGGAGGTAATCTATAAATATTTTGGACAATTGATTGTAGAATGTGAGGGAAGTAGTCAAACCCACTGTACTCGTTGGCAAGCCTGCTGTAATTACTAAAGTAGTGAGGAGAGGTATGAATTGGATCACCCGTTTGGGTCTTATGTGTATCATGAGATGGATTGGTATTTCATTATCTCCTGGAACTATGTCTACATAGGGAAACAAGAGTACAAGAGTACATGTGCCTGTCCAGTCAAGGGGCAGACAGTAGTATACAGTTGTCCCACATAAAAGTGACGCCTCATAGACTGGTGGGCAGTGGGCCTTATTACTGTTTGATAGAGAGAATGTTTGTTGACATTGCTTCTCAGATAACTTTCCTACCGGTACATTCCCCGATGACTGAAAACATAATGAAGCAGCCTGGTAGAAAGGAACCCCTGAGAGTGTGTCTTGTGGTGACTTGAGTTTAAGTGGTCTCCTTGAGTGTAGCCCTAGAACTATTTTTAGAGGATTCAGTTCTAGCCTGCAAACACAGGCAATGTCCCTGTATGTAGTTTGTATTATTAGTAGCCTTTAACAGATTGAGAGAGATATTGACAAGTTTAAGAGAGAGAAGAGGATCTTTGACTGTTTTTGCCAGGCAGCCAATTGAGTATATCACTCATCCTCTTTCAGGAATGCTTTCTGTTGAGTTTCCAGACACTTGGACATGGTGTGGGGGGATCTGGGCCCAGGTTTTTACCAATGGCTGTACACTATTTACCAGGCCTTTCCTCACACATGCACAGAAGTTAGCTCACAACAATCCAAGGTGCAGGCTCATAACTAAATTATTACCTTCTCAGGAGAAAGCAGGAAAGTCTTTATGAGGCTATTTTTTTGATGAATTCTCATATATGAACATATGGGAAAATACAAATGGACCCCAGGAAAATCACCACATCCTGCATGAGCACCCCACTACATGATCCACACGGACTAAGCAGGAATCCCACAAGGAGGAGGCCCTTGCAAATAGCACAGCTGTCAATGAGTTAATATGCAGAATGGATGAATGATTGCTATAAATCAGCCACAGCAAAACAAAATAATAAATAAAACTCATAGATCATTTAAAAACTGAGCAAAGGATTTGAATAGCCATCCTTCCATGGAAGACACAGAAGAGATCAAAAGGTAAGTAGGAGGCCCTCGGGGGTCAGACCAAACTACAGAGAAGTGTAACCTCCCAGTTTTAGGAGGACAGCAAAAAAAAATGTGGTAAGTGATGCATTAAGATGATGAGGGGAGCCTGGGCCCTGGGCCCTCTTGGTGGGAATTCCCAAATGCACAGCCATAGTGAAACACAGCATGGAGTTTCATCCAGAAATTAAGAGTAGGATCACCATGCAGTGCAGTCACACTGATCCTAGGACCCAGGTAGTGGACTGTTTTTGAAGAGACTCTTGTGCACCTGTCTTTGCAGCAGTGTATTTTCCACAGACAGGTTGTAGAAGGACCCAGGTGTTCCTGGATGGGGAATTAAAAAGGCAAACTGTGCTGTCAGTATGATGGAACAGTGTTTGGCCTTAGAAAAGAAAATAAAACTACTTCCACAGGTTCCAGCATGGAGGAGCCGAGAGCACATTGGCTGTGTATAAGGAGCCAGTCCCCAAAAGGCAAACACTGTAAGGTTTTACTTATGTGAAGTTTTAAGAGAAGTCAAACCCTTGTAAGTGAGACTTGAGCTGGTTGTCAGGAGCAGAAAGAAGAGGAAGCCCATTGTGTTGGAGAAGGGAGCTACTTCCAAGGTCATTACTAAATATAAATGTGATGTCAGGGAAATGTCAGGACTTCACTGAGAGTCAGACTAGGCAACAAGGGTTCATGGGTGCTCTGTTGGCCAAAAGAACGTTTGGAGCATGGTACTTACTGAAATGGGACTGCATGGAGCTTGCATAGTCCTGCAGTCTGAAGGCAGTTGGTACATCCTTAGAATGATGGTAGTGATATAGATGGCATCAGTTTGATAAACAGTGAGACTGCCAATGTCCCCAAAGTGGACTCCAGGATCCAGCAAGCTCCAGAATTAGCAGAGTCAAGGGAGGCCCAGGGGAGTGCTCATGGAGAAGGGAGCATTGCCTCAGAGAGCTTTGCCATGTGTATTGAGGGTTAGATGGGGCCGCAGAGCACTGCAGATCTGCTCATTTAATGCAACCCAGACAGTGACACCATGGTCCTCACCCAGTCCTTCACTCAGCTCACACCAGAAGAGGCTGAGCCGACACAAGCTGGGGAGGGTCTGTACCTCACTATTAATACTGACAACTTCCTATTATTTTATTCATATTTATTTGGTTTTATGTTTCATGGTCTTTATTTTTTACTTTATCTTATCACTTTTAAATATATCTTTTCTGATAGCCACGTCATTTCAAATGTTTTAACCCAGTCTTATCAATCTATTTTATGACAAATTTATGTTATTTTATTTGATTCACTTTATTTTATCCTTACTAATCCTTTCTTCATATTTTTTTTTTATTTTTTCACTTCTGTTGAAATGACTGTTTATTCCCATTGTCCCACTGTTAACATTTTCTTAGTTTAAGCTTCACTCTGAGAGCCTCTGTGCCCCATGGCCTTGGCATGCTCCTGATCCTCTGCTCTGCTCATTAACACCTGGTATTGTTGTCTCCATGGCCAGAGAAGAAACATGTCATGTCATGCCTCCCAGAGAGCCTGTCCCTGGGTAAGGGCAATGTATCACTCCAGAAGCTGTGCTGTGCTCCCAGTTCAGGGTGGACACCATGCCTCCCTGCGTGGTTTTTGCACACAAAACATTGTGTTCATTATTTAAATTAAAGGAAATATAGTTCAAGGTTGTTAAGCTATATGCTCAAGTTTAAATATTTGGAGGTTTTTTTTAAAAATCAGACCCAAGCTCAGAAATCCCCAAATGCAAGCTGTCCCCTTAGGTGTCCACCTGCTACATTAGATAATATTTCTCCATGAGCCACAATTCTCTTTCTTCTTCTGTCTGTGATTCTCACTGCCCACCCACACAGCTAAAGGCTGCACATGGCCAAGCCTACTCTAATTGATGTTCTGGTTTTATACACACTGACACTGTCTCTAAATTACCTCGACCTGCAAATTGGACAGGAATCCCTGTGATGGAGTCCTTTCAATATCTTCTGGATCATCTGCCTTGGCACCTGCTGAGGCTAGAACACACCAGCCAAGTGGAGACTCTGGTCCAGCTTTTCTGTGGCCCTGGGCACACAGCACACAGACCTTACCATGGTTTTTAGCATGCACAGCCCTCTCCCCAGTGCCTCTCTGAAGAGTACTCATTTTTTGGATGAGAAATGCACAAGCAAACAAGATGGTGCTTTGGTTAAGATATTGGCAACATTATGGTGCAAACTGATTCCAAATGCTTGCAGAAGGTGTTTTAAAATTCCAGTGCAACCCTGAGCTAGTAAAGAATAAATTTACAGCAACATCGATGCCCAAATGTCCATGGATGGACCTTGCTGTCAGCAGCACCTGGGGCTCTCTGAGGAGACAGGGATGGACTCCTCTGACAATTCTCACACTGGAGCACCTTGGGAAAGAAGAACTGTTCTGAGAACACTGTGGCTCAAGTTGGCAGACTGTGACCCTCTAGAGTAGACCCATTTGGAGTCCACACAAAAAATGAATTTTCTTGTCTAAGTCAATCCTGTGTAGTATGGAAAGTAAGGTTCTATTCATAGTCTGTCTGAAATCCAAATGGATATTCTGTGTTTTATCTGATAATCCTACCTGACTTATAAAACATGATGATAAAGAAAAGTGTCTGTTTCTCATTTATGTGAGAAGAACCAAAATATGTCTCTGAAATTTCCCTATATCTACCTGTCAAGCAGGAGTGTTCCAATGACCTAAGCTTAAACTTGCCTTAAAGGAGGCCCTGTAGTGCATCTGGAGAACAAAGCAAAGATCTTTTATGAGGGAAAGAACATTCACATTAGGCCTCAAATAATTTCTGCAGAAAATATCTAAGAAACATAAGCTCAGTGTTTGCAATAATCAAAAATCTAGCAGGGAGAGGAGCAGTAAAAAGCACAGAATCATACTACAAATGCTGCAGATTTGGGTATACTTGCATATAGTATTTTAAAATATGTATCTAATTCCTACATTTTGCAAATTACTATACCAAGAACAAAGTTGGAGGACTGACACTGCCTGACTCTGATAATTACTGTGATCTTGACAGCATTGCACTTGACATAGCAGATGACACAGGAAACAGAAGAGACCCACACATGTATGGTCACAAAGGAGCAGAAGCAACACACTGGAGCAGAGATGAGCTTCCAACATGGTGCTGTATGCATCCCCTCAAAAATACAGAGATACAGAACTGAAAGTCTCCACCAAACTCAACTCAGCAGGGGATCATAAATATGTAGGATCATAGGCCTAAATGGAAAATGCAAAACTATAAGACTAGAAGATAACATAGGTTCTTTCCCTCATAAAAGATCATGGCTTGGTTCTCCAGTTGCACTACAGGACTCCGTATAAGGCAAGTTTCAGCTTAGGTCATTGCGAACACTCCTGCTTGACAGGTAGATGTGGGAAAATTTTAGAGGTCTATTTTGGTTCTTTTCACATAAGTGAGATAATATAACTAGCTTGCTTTGGGTTCCAAATCCGTGGTACAATATCAAGTTCATGAAATATAAGATGCACAGGTAAACTTTTTTTAAAATTAAAACTTAAAATGTGAATGACACTATGAAGAGCATGAAAATACAAGCTACAGCCTCAAAGAAAATTTTTACAAAACTCATATGATAAAAGAATGGAATTCAAAACTTACAAAAAACACATCAAACTTCTCCATAAAAAAAACCCAGTTACAAATTGGGCAAAAGACTTGGACAGATGCCTCAACAAAAAGTTATATAGACAGAAAAAAATGCCCCAGAAAAGCTGTTCCACATCCTGTATCATCAGGAAAATTCAAGTTGCAACAATGAATACCAATGCATGCCTGCCAAAGTGGCCTAAACTCAGAACACTAGTAAAATCAAAAGTCAGGAAGAAGGCAGCATGACAGGAGGGCTCGCTTGCTATGGCTGAAAGGAGACAGCTGCTGGAAAGAGGTAGTCTGGGTCTCACAAAGCCAAGACATGCTTGCCACATGATCCAGTAATTTACTGGTTATTTTCCTAAAATATTGGTAAGTTACATGCACACAAAGTTCTGCCCATGAGTGTTTATAGAAGCCTTATTTGCAATGGTCAAAACTCAGAAGCAAGCAGGATGTCTTTCTGTAAGTGATTTGAAAAACAAACTGGGTCATCTGAAGGGGTACATTGGTCAGTGATAAAAAGTGATCCATAAGCTATATAGGAATTCATGGAGGAAACTCAAGGGAAGATATTCAGTGATGGAAAGCAATTTGAGAAGGCTACATGCTGCACAATTCTAACTACATGACACTCTGGAAAAGACAACCCTGAGGACAGTGAAAAGACCAGTGTTTGTCAGGGTGAAGAATTCTGGGGGGGGGAGGGGATGGACAGCAGGCATAGTGGAATTTTAGGAGAGAAGATTAATTATGTATGATGCTATGGTGATGATACTTGCCATTATATTTGCTAAAACCCACACACTGAACACCATGAAGACTGAGCCCTATGAAAACTATGGACAAGAGTTAATAGCAGTGTGTCAGTATTGGTTCATAAGGTGGAAAAATGGACTTCCCTGCCATGAGGGCCAATTACAGGGGATGAGGTGTAGGGGAAGTCTGTCCAGGGGAACTCTGGGCTTTCTTTCTGTATTTCAATAAATCTAAAACTGCTCTATAGAATAAAGCTAATTGACTAGATCATACCAAATGTATTCTCAAATGATGTGGCAAGGATATGGTAATATGCAAAATAGCAAACATTTACATTAAGCCAAAATCATACAAGATTTGAAATAAAACCTGGTGAATGGATCAAATGGTGCACTAGACCCAATTTCATAGGGAGTTAGTAAATTGGAATATGGAATTAAAAGAATGAACCAATGTGTAGCACAGAGGCAGAAAGATAGGCAAGTGAAGATGTCATTGATGCAGAGGTGAGGAAGAGAATTCTTATGTGGAATCAGTATTCTGGTAGAAGTGGAGCTGTACCAAGAAATAATAGATAGGATCATTTCAGAACAGCTGAAAAGCAAAATTCAGGGACTCATAAGGCCCCATACATCTGTAGAAGGATAAATAGAAATCTGTTCCTTGACACACCAATAGAGCTGCAGCATTGAATCCAATCAGGTATCTATAAAGCACTGAGAAAAACCAAATAGCCCTCCAGAATTTTCTAACCAATAAAACTACTGTTCTATAAAAGGGATAAAATAGAATTGCTCTCAACAAAGCATAAACATAAGAAAGCTTACTACCCACAAAAACTCAGTACATTTTTTTGGAGAGGAATTGAACTCAGGGGCACTGGGCCACTGAGCCATGTCCCAAGCCCTATTTTGTATTTTATTTAGATACAGGGTCTCACTGAGTTGCTTAGCACCTCGATTTTGCTGAGACTTGCTGAGCTGCTGCAATGACAGGTGTGCACCACAGAGACTGATTCAAGACATTCTTAATTAAGACCAGATGCATGTATGGAGAAATAGAAGGGACTCCAAGGCCACAGAATAACAGTGACACATGTCATGTATTGTGGTAATATATAGTGATAAATTTCTAAATTAGATATTTATAATAATAAGAGCAACTAAGTTGCTATGTATTTATAACAATTAACTAAATAATAGCAAAAAAGTACCAAGATTCTATATCATATTCAAAGAAAAAAAGGTAATGACTTTCAGTTTCCCAGTTTTGTATATACATGTTAAACTATATAGAATTATTTCTAAAATAAATAAAGTACATAGATGTAAATTACTAAAAAAGAAAAAGCAAGAAAGCAGCAATGAAAATTGTGCCAAAAATAATAAAAAGTAAGAAGTAAAAATGTACAAAATTAGATATAAATTTCAACATTTTAGTTTTCACATTGAATAGAGATGAAGTGAATATTCCAAAAATTTTGTGCAAAAGACTCTTTAAAATAACCTTAATGAATAACTAGCAATAAATTCCATGAAATGCAAAATTTCTGGAGAAAGTAAGAATTTTTTATTGAAAGATACTATCAAATAGCAAAATAAATGAAGAAATGCTTTGCTGATACAAAAGAGCATCTATGAGGAAAAATGGCATCCATTTCTCCAAGTTCATCTGAGTGCAATGTGATTCTTCTTAAAACACTGGTTGTTTTTTTCATATACATTAACAAGCCAGCTCTAAATGTATATGAAAGAAACTAGCCAGGACAGCCCTCTCACTCTTCCAATAAGCAAAGAGGTGAGAGGCTTCCCATTCTCAGTACCCTCAAGGCTTCTGTAAAATAGCAGAAACCAGGCATCCTATTGTGCTTGGGGACAGACAGCCCAGTGGAGCAGAACATGGAGAAACAGTAAAGATCACCTGGCCCCTTGAACACAGGAAAAATAGAATAGCTCTCTTATTATCATAAATAATGGGCACCCAGCAATTGTCAATATTGGATCCCTACAGAAACAGCAGCAGCAGCACCTGGAGATATTGGCAATGAAGACTCTTAAGCATCTCACAGGGATCACAGCAATGCCCACACATGCTTTCACAGCTCTCCTGGTGACTTTGATGCTTGCTCCAGTGTGAGAACCTCTGGCCAGAGTTATCTGACAAATCAGTCTCATAGGAGTCTCTTAGGGGAATCCAATCTTGTTTGACTTACTATTGTTGATAAGGATCCAAATTGTATGAAGTACAGCAAGTGCTTGTAAAAAATTAACATAATGAAAATGTATGGAAAAAGGGAAGTGCTCTCTGTCAGGTAGAGAAGGATCCCTGAGGGTAAAGTTTCATTGCTCTGTAAGATGCTAGCCAGTTCTGTATTGTACATAGCCATCTTATACTAAGAACTCTGATGTAACTGGTTCAAACTGCATCCATTTTTCTGACTTCCTTTGATCTAGTCTGGTATCTAATTTTCTCACTGAAGATTTACTGCATCTTTGAAAAATATTTGCCACAGATTTGGGTAAGAACTGCTGTAAGCTTTTGAAAAGTGTACTAGGATGTAAGAGAGAGGTGGAATTGCAGTGGAATGAAGTAGAAATTGACTACTTAAAAACTGGAGCTGAACACCCAGCTATTCATAGGGGAAAATGAAATTCTATCTGGGTCCACCCTGCAAATAATAAACTCTGACCAACTGATGTTCACAGTGAACATTACAAAACCTTTAATCTCTCTCTCTCTCTCTCTCTCTCTCTCTCTCTCTCTCTCTCTCTCTCTCTCACACACACACACACACACACACACACACACAGAAAAAGTCAGTATGACTTTATGAACTTAAGGTGGGAAAAATGTTTTAAATAGATACAGAGAACAGAACTCAAAGAAAACCACCCAAAAAAAGTAAACCAAAAAATCCAGCAAGTTCTCCAAATCCACAAGGAAAGCAGAGAAAGGACAACCCAAAAACTGGGGGTGCAGATTGGCAGCACATTTAACTAACAAAGAATTATTCATTGAAATATATACAGAAAAAACTTCTTCAAGTCAGTAATAAAAAGAAAATAAACATAATAGGTTCACTGCAGAGGAAAAAATATGGCAAATAAACACATGAACAGATGCTTGACCTCATCAAGAAAAAGGGCAAATTAAAAACAATAATGAGATGCCAATTGCTTCCACCAGATTGGCGAAAGTCCCCAAGTCTGACAGTGCTACTTGTTGGCAAGGATGGATCCTTGGGAAGACCCAGGCTGCACTGCCAAGGCACTGGGGCAGCCACTTCCAGGTTCTCACAACCCTGCGACTCTACTGTTGGCTGGGCGTCCTGGAGAAATGTGTGTCCAGGACACCAGATGAAAGAATGGCTCCTGTCGTGCTGCTTCACCTGTGATAATGGAAAAGGCCCTGCTGGCCATAGGAGAGACGATGAGGAAGCAGGTGTTTTCACAGGGATTTTAATGCAGTCAGTGTGGAGAAACAGCTCCCACATGGTGTGCCAGTAGGCGCCCCTACCTTGGACTGCAGAAGAAGGAAGGAGGAGGGACTCACCTTTCCTCTATACTTCAAGGGGCAAACTTGAACCAAGGGGGCCTTTTATTCTGACACTGTTGAGGCAATTTTACAAGGAACATTGTGAACTCATTTACTGCTTTTTAGAATATATTTGTATGAAAGGAAAACACTACTTCTTACTTTTCTTTTTTTTTAATTTGAAAAAAAATAAACTTTTATCTAGTCCCTGGAATGGGTAAATTTTAGACAACCAGGTGGCAATTTTTTTTAGCATCTTAACAGATGTTCTGGAAAATAGGTAAATTCCAGTATTAAATAAACAAAATCCAGGTGTTCCCAGTGTTATTGTGACCACCACACGTCAATGTATTGACAAGCCTTTGTAACTGATTTATTTATATTTTTGTTGCCATCCAAAGAGTGGCAATATGACAAAAGAGACAGTGATAATAAAATGTACCTTATGTTTGCATGAAAACCCAAAAGCATGATGGGAAGGATAACAGTGAACTTCTATATTATAATGTATAAGCTGCTTCAGGTGCAGCAAAGTGAATTTTATGAAAAACTAGAGAAGCCAGACTGCCTTTTTGCCAGCTGCCATTTTTTTTCTGATTTCTGTGTTACCTGCATTTCTTGTTCCCAGGAATCCCCTTCCTCCAGCAGCCTGTGCTTTCTTCTATTTTACTCTGCTCCTTCCTACTGTGACCACATGGCCCTACTTCACATTTTCAAGGAAATGTTCACAAAATCCCATCTAGGGTTTGTGAATGCTTTTCAAGGATAATAAGCAAAGTTTAAAATGATATTCTTTTTTAAAAATAAAATTATACCCACAAATCCCACTTCAACTCAAAAAGTAGTTTATTGGAAAAAAAAAACAATTCAGGGAAAATATATTGTTCCATAAAAGAGAAAGACAAATAGTAAGCTGTTAAAATATTAAAATCATCAAATTTATCTTATTGACAAAGACTGAAGGCTTGTAAATGACACCTTCCCTCCCTCTCCTGCCCCTGACCAGTCCCCCAATCTCACTTGGATTTCACTTGCTGACTCCTCCAGCAGAAAAGAGGGCTTTGCCAAAACAATGAACATATGAATGGAAAATAACCCCAAAGATGGGAAAGCTGAAATGATTTCAGCTTTGACTGATTCAGATTGATAAAGTCATTTTCATTTGGCTCTACATATGTTAAGGTGCTAGAGTGATTTTGTGAAAGAACCCAACTGTGTAATGATAGATGTGCAAAAACTGATTAAGCATGTGCCCTCCCTCTCTAGGCTGCTCTGCAACCAGCATGCTTTGCTTCTTCTGGAGCTCGCTATCCTCTGTGCACCTGAAACCACTTGCGGGGTTCCAAGAAACCATGCAGGGTCATCGGGTGTGATGTCAACAATGACACATCTCTTGGCCACCTCCATTTCTGATATGAGACGCGAAGAACCGGCTTTTAGCAGGTGATCCTTGGTGCCAGGTGTGCCAAGGGCAGAGAAGGAGACCATGCAGGGCAGGGATGGCTAACTGCATCAACCACCAGTGTGCAGCCTTCTTCAGTCAAGTGCTGGCTTCTCCTCCTTCACCTGCCACACTGTTAATGTACAGAAACATCTCAGGCAGAACCAGGGTCTTACTGCTTATCCCTTATATCCAGCTCCTAACATCCAGGAGGAGGTAGGGTGTTTGAGATTTAATAGGTCACTGCTCTGACCTTCTGACCTGTGGAGAACAGCTTCCTCCATGCCTTCCCATGGAGGATATGTCAACCTGGCCTACTCTGGAGAGACGGAGATGCTCTCTCACCCATCAGTTAACATTTAGAGGACTGTTGTGCCCTGGCAAACCAGAGGTGCAGGTTTGCACAAAAATCTCTCCTGTGGTGATTAGCAGAAAGGTAAGAGGGTCAGTTAAAAGGAGTGTGCTCACTGAGCTCAGAATGGCTTTTTTTACTCAGGGCAGGAAGCAGAGTTTCCCTGGAGGAATCCGAGGCTTGATGGAGAGGGATGGGAAGATCCTTAGTTGACCATGTGGGGAAGCTCTGGAGCCCTGGAGGGCTGGCTTTCCTGGCTCAGGTTTATCTATGGTCCGACCAATGACTACACCACCTTGATTAATGTCATCTTCTAGTAAGTCAAGAATTAGGCTAGGGTGCATTCTCTTGATTTGTCTTTCATTTGTTGGCTTTTAAAAGTTCCAGTGTAAATTATTGAATTGAAAAGTGAAAGAAGGAAACATTTATGATTACCTCAATAGATGGCCCAGGCCATTTGATAAAATTTAATGCCCACATGTAATAAACTTCAAGAAATGAGGAGTAGAATGCACTTCTCTGCTAAGTGCCTAGATGGAGCCCATGCACTACTGCAGCTCCTGGGGAGGTGGGAAAGGGGGCTGCTCACCATCCCCTACTCCATGTTGCAGGCACAACTACATTCATAGGCAGGAAGGTAAAAACAACAGAAATAATTAGAATGTAGTTTAGGGGCTGGGAATATGTCTCAGTTGGTAGAGTGCTTGCCTTGCATGAACAAGGCCCTCAGTTCAATTCCCATCACCACACACACACACACACACACACACAAACAAACACATAAATAAATAAAGAATGTAGGTTAAACTGACTTTACAGAGACCCCCAAGGTAATTGTGTCTCCTATTACAGCTATGACCCTGGGTTAACATGGTAGATCCAGAGTAATAGGGGCCTAGGCTTCTTTTTCCTATAGCTCTACTATCCTCAGATCATTTTTTGTCACTTAGCCACACATAGAGTGGTGTCCTTGGTCCCAAAAAGATATATCTAGCACCTCTACAATCATATTACAGATGGAAAAAGGATACAGGAAAATGTCTTATTCCATTTTTGATGGTTGGCTGCTGACAGCTTTAACTTCCAGCTGTCTCTTTCTGAGAAGTCAGTGAGAAATCCCAGGTCCTCCCTCCTTTGGTGTCAGCAGAAATTTCAAACTATACAAAGAAACCCTAACTCAAGCCTCATCCCCCAACCACTCAAAAAACTTAGCTCAGTCCCTGTTCTCTTTTCTTCCCAGAGAATCTCCTTATGTAAATGCATAAGTTACTCCTACTCTTTTGGTATGTGTGTAGTGTTGTCTGTCTTGACATTTGAACCAAAATCTGGGCAGGGTTTCATTATGTTTTTGCAGCTTATCACAAAATAAAAGGGAAAAGTCAAAGCTCTTATTCCATAAAAGGCACACATGGTATTTCTGATCGCATTTCATTGGTCATAACAAAGTCACTTGAGAAGCTAATGAGCCCTACCTTAGCTGCAAGAGAGGCTGGAAGATGTAGTTTCTACTTGACAACTGTGGGCTCAGATCAAATTGTAACTAAAGGAATAAGGAGAGAATGATCCTGGGGGTTGCATCATCCTTTTCCAGATGCAGAAACAAATCCTTAGGTTAAATAAATTGTTGAAGATACAGAGCCAGAATTCCATCCCCATTAACCCTAATGCTAGTGTAGAGAGAAGAGCCACTTATCTACTAAAAGTCATCCCCAGGAGACTAAGCTCCTTGAGGGCAGGTCATGTGCTTTTCCTTTCTTGAAGGTGTCTAGGAAGTTCCCAATAAGCACTGGTTGTTATTGTGAGAGAAAAGTCCCAGAGATTCCCAGCTGCTTTTGTGGCATTTCCTGGAGTCATACAGTCACTTGGGACCAGGCTCTTGGTTTCTTGATGGGGAGGAGAGCTCTGGATGAGGAACAGGAGCAAAGCAAAGCAAAGGAAGGCTGATTTATTTTTCCCATCTATTTTTTCCTGTGTCAGCACATGATGTGTTAAAGTTTCATCATCTATTTCTGTTTCTATGTCTTTCCCTAGACTGGAATTGCCATACTTGTTCTGTAGTGGCAGCAGATGGTCCAGGCATGACATGTGACAGATATCTTATAAAAGACTTTTGACTCCCTGAGTTTGTGAACTGAGAGGTGGAGTTGAAGGAAGGATGGAGACACAAACAGGGATTACAAGGATGTCATGTCAGTTTGACTGCAGAAATACTCTATGACAACCTGCCCCAGACACCAGACACCAACAACTGTGGTTCACATGTTTTCTCCACTGGTTACTCTGTGGGTTAGCTGGCTCTGCTGGGCTCAGGTGAACTTGGCTCTAGGATGTGTTCTGGTATGCTTTCTACATTTCTTCATTTTTCTGGGGCAAACTGCTCTTTGTGACATGTATCCTCAGGATCAATGGTAGAAACAGAAACATATGGTGCCCCTTCAGGCTTTGGCTTTAAATTGGTCTTCTGTCCCTTCTGCTCCTGTTCCATTGGACAGCATTGGTTTTATGACCAAACCCAATATGGCTGAGATGGGGAAAAAATTCCATCCACTCTTCTACCCCAAAGCCACAAAATAAGTGAGAACGAAGAGCTTAATGACGATCTACTAAAGTGGACTAAAAGCCAAAAACTTCTTTATTCCTGCAGTGAGAATCTCTAAAATAGTGGTTGTTGTGGTCCTGCTGTCACTTTCTTTGGGTATTTAGGGTAGAAAGAAACAATAATTCCCATAACCCATTGCCTTCTCCTTATCTTTATTTTATTTTAATTTTTTTACATATGGTAACATAGATTGAACCAAGTGAACTTAGATACAGGGGCAAATCTTGAGTTTATTATTTATTTATTTATTTATTTATTTATTTATTTATTTATCTGTTTGTTTGTTTTTGGTACAGGGAATTGAAGTCAGAGGCACTCAACCACTGAGTCACATCCCCAACTCTACTTTGTATTTTATTAAAGACAGGGTCTCACTATGTTGCTTAGCACATCACTGCTTCTGAGGATGGATTTAAACTCATGATCCTCCTGGCTCAGCCTTCCTTGCCTCTGGAATTACAGGGGTGTGCCACCATGCCCAGCTCTCTTCATTTTTTGTTTTGAGATAAGGTCTTGCTGAGTTTTTGAGGCTGGCATTGAATTTGTGATCCTTCTGCCTCAGCCTCCTGAGTGTCTGGGATTACAGATGAGCATTCACACTCCCAGCCTCTCCTCTTTATTAGAATAATACAGATTTTGTTGGACACATGATGCTCCATAGAGTCCACATGTCTCACAATTTCTTTACAGTCTGGTGTGGCCATGTGACTAAATTGTAACCAATGGGATGATGCTAAAGTTTTTTCAAGAAATTTCTGATGTCTCTCAGACTCTGTTCTCCTTGCCTTTTGCTAGATATAGGCTCACTTGGATAATTAAGTAGCCTTGGCCATGGCCATGAACATGAGGGCAACATTCTACCAGATGCTAGAGAACACAATAGAAAGAATCTGGGTGTCCACACAAGCTCTGGAGTTTGCTCTGATTTTCCACCCATCCCTAAACTACACGTGAGAAAATAATACAATTTTCATGTGTTCTAAGTTCTTAGCTTGTTGTCCCTTAGCTCCTAGAGGGAAACCTGCTTGCAATTTCTCTGCCATCCCAGCTCCTAAAGGTCTTTGGTTCATTCCTCCTGCCCCAACTCATCAAAATGTGCTCCAAATCCCTTTTGGTTTTCTTTCACAAAATTGAGAGAGAATGGATGAAAAAAAAAGTTGAATCAGAAAGAGTAGTCAAAGGAATCCAAGAAATGAGGTATAAACTGATCAAGTTTATCAAAGCAATGCCTCACTCCACCATGACTGTGATCAGGAAAGTGTAATTGGGGACTAGACATTTAGAGAATATAAAATTTAACACAATCATGACAAAGAATGCTAAAAACTTAAATGTTCCATCATTTATATACATAGCATTTATGCCTTCAAATTGGTAAAGAAAACAAAGTGTTTGGGATCTTCCCACAGTAGTTTCCAGGGGGCATGTTGTTAACATCACCCTATTTGTGATTCATAGATGGAAAATTAAATTTGGCTTGAGGGTGTGTTTCAGGGCCTCTCACATGAGACAGCCCAAATGCCGGAGCTACAGGCCCTACACTTGGACTCACTCCATAGACTTGCACTTTTTTATGCACACCTTGTAAAATTTCCTATTATTACAGCTTTGTGGTCACTTTATGGAGTTTTTTGTTACCCAGGATTCAGGCTGCTTCTCTCCAACCAGCATCATCTTATTTCCTGCCTTTTCTTACCTTGACTTATTTCCATGCTGTTTCTTTCTTGATAAGAACCAGGAAAATTACCCCAAGCTTCTTGGAATTATTTTTCTTCATTCTGAGTTTAGTTAAGAGTGACATGTGTCACCTTTAGGCCATTGCCAGGGAGTCAGGTGATGAGTCAAACAAATAACCTGTGACCCCATATGTCCCAGAATCCAGTGCGAATTTCATATTTTTAAATCCAAAACTCTCATAATCTTTTAATTATGAATATCTTTTGCTTCTACAAGCAGTAAAAAAAGAAGGAACTGAGTTTGATTGTGCATGCCTAAAATAGCAGTGGCTTGGAAGCTAAGGCAGAAGGATTGTGAGTTCAAATCTAGGCTCAGCAAATGTGAGGCACTAAACAACTCAAGGAGACCCTGTTTCTAAATAAAATACAAAATTGGACTGGGGATGTGGCTCAGAAGGCAAGTACCCCTGGCTTAAATTGCCAGTACTCCCCCCCCAAAAAAAAAGAGGATGAAAATTTTAAATCAACATCTACTATGCTCCAGGGATTTTCCCATTTGGTTTCTGATCTAGCTGCAAGATACTAGGGTGAACAATGAGTTTTTGGTCAAAGATAGAAGAGAAAAGAGAGATCAAAAGTGAGGGGAGATGGAGCTGGGTGCATTGACACATGCCTGTAATCTCAGGGGCTTGGAAGGCTGAGACAGGAGGATTGTATGTTAAAACCCAGCCTCAGCAAAGATGAGGAGCTCAACAACTCAGTGAGACTCTGCCTCTAAATAAAATATAATATGAGACTGAGGAAGTAGCCCAGTGGTTGAGTACTCCTGAGTTAAATTCTCAGTACAAAAATAAATAAAATTGAGTGACATCAGATAATATAGCAAAAAGGAGAATAGAATAAAGAGAGAGAAGGTTTAAAAGTTTTTCCAAAATAAAAAAAAATGTGGGATTCTAAGCATGGAATTCTTCTTTCACACAAGACTTTATGAAAACACATACATCCACTTATTGTGATGAGCTCACCCTTCTGTTGGTAATGACTGCCTCTCCTCTTGGCTCTGTCTGCACCACACCAATATTTTCACAGGAAGAATAAGGTAGTAACAGAAATAATATTTTTTTCTTAAAAGAATTCATCTCTTTTCCACCAACACGCAGGGAGCTGATCCTGCCAGCCATGCCATGGGAAGACCACTCTGAATTGGGTAGGTTTAGTCTGATGCTGTCTTTCCAGGAACCCCCAGCAGCCAAGGCAGAACTTGGATGAACTTGAACTGCTGGCTACAAGTCCTCTGATATTTTTCTAAATTTTTGTGTGTATTGGGGGCTAGCTACTTTCATCCTTGGCTGCATGCCAGTTTCTACAGGGCAGAAGGATGATCTTCTCACCACCAGCCTAAGCTTTCCTTTGCTGGTGGCTCCCTCCCTGGCCTCTCTCTAGGACCTATGGAATTTTTTATGTGGACAGAATCATTGCAAAAATCATATTGAAGAGGAAGAATTTATTTTTTCTTGAAACTAGCTTTTTCCCTTTCTACAGAAAAAGGAGAGAGAGAGAGAGAGAGAGAGAGAGAGAGAGAGAGAGAGAGAGAGAGAGAGAGAGAGAAGTCTTAATTTGCCTAAAGGTCTGAATGCCTGGAAATTTCTTCAGTGTACACACAGAACCCTGGCTGTAGGGATGAAAGTGCTTAGAGAATTTGAAGGATATTAAGCATATTTATAATGGAGTTAGCAATATAAACATGTCAAGTACAGACATAAATGTCATAATTCCTTTTTGGTTTAATGTACAACATACTCCAGTTGTTTCTGTGTTCCCATTTTACAAATAAACAAGGTGGGAAAGTGGACTCAGAATTCTCCCTGTCTTTGTTCATTGCAATTTTGAGGCTTCTTTTGCCTACAAAAGACTCAGATAATAATGCTTAATGTCACTTTACAGATCAGTGCCAAAAGGCACAGAAAGTGTGAGGCCAGGCAAAGTGGCCTGCAACAATGCTCACCCTTTGTGGTCATGTCCTCAGTGCCTAGGGTATCAGGGGATCCTCAGAGTAAATTCCAGGCAGAAGGATGTAAAGAGTCTGGAGCATTGGAAGCTTGGATTTAAATCCTGCTTCTGACCACACTGACAGCAGGACCCCAGGCAATGTCCCCACCCCTCTACCAGCAGTTGGGTTTTCTCATCTTTGAAATGAGTTAACAATTCCAAATTTATCAATGTCACTGCAAGCATCTAATGCTCCATGAAGCAATAGAGTAAATGTTCTATGTTAGGAGATATATGATCTCAAGTATGGCCATTTTTCCCATTTTAATTCACAATCAGTGTTTTATGGCACTATTCCTTCAAGTTCAGAGATGGAGGGAATGTGTCACTATAAGAAAGTCTAAAAATGTTGAGGCTGATTATGGATTCAAAGGTCAAAATTACTAATTTTCCCCATAGCTTGTCAGTTTTTAGTCAGAAGCATTATCCAGACCAGTGAGCTGTCTGGATTAACTAAAGTGGTAGGTCAAAATGTTCCTTGTTCCTCCTGCTGGTCATTCCAGCAGGGACATGGCCCATATCTGCACAGGCAAAGAAAAGATTAGATGGGAGAGGAATTCTCTAATCCTCTTGCATCCTGGGTTCCTCATTTGCTCAACACAGAAAAATAGAACACCACTCAGAGCAGATTGTGAGGATGATATGGTCTCACCACATGAAGAACTTCAGGCAGTGCTCACCTAAGCCAATGTTCTCTAAGTGTTTGTTATTTCTTGTGTCATATCAGGGATCAATAGGAAAATGTTTTCAGAGAATAAAAAAAATTCTCAGATGAGAAAATCAAGGCTTTTACTTGGGACCCAATCCACTGAAGTTCATACAAGTTGAACCAGCATTTCACTGATATTTTTCAGACACTCTCATCACAGTAATAATCACATGGGTACCATCTATTGATCCCGTTTCTCTGTTCCAGGCATGATTCTAAGCATCTCTCAATCTTTATGTAATTAAATTTTTACTACTGCTCTGTGAGGCATTATCCCCATTTTATACATGATGAAACTGAGTCTCAGAGAAAGAAAGGATGTTGACTGAGATCTGATATTTTTGTCCAGAATGCTCACCACTCCTTTAGCCAGGCCCATAAACCTGGTTCTCTCTCTCTCTCTCTCTCTCTCTCTCTCTCTCTCTCTCTCTCTCTCTCTCTCACACACACACACACACACACACACACACACACACGCACACTGCTTGGACTACAAATTCTTAGGGTTTTTCTATTATCCTGTGATTATTTGTATCATCTACACTTCTCACGTATTTTCCCCCAAATGTCCACTTATCTCTCACCAACTAAATTCCATAAGAGATTGGGCCTCCCCACACTTTGACATTTTTCTTTCCCAAGACCTAGATTCTCTAGACCAAGCAGCCCTACCCTGGTCCCCAAGTGCTTTGGGGAGCCTGGAAAGGTATAGTGTCCTAAATTCATCTACTATCTCCCAATCTTTCCTGCTGACCAGCATGATTCCAATGCAGAGCCCTTCATTACAATCAGAAAACCACCATCTCCAATTTTCAATCAAAGCAAGCTTGTATTTATGTCTACTGAAGCTTGCAAGGACTATAGACCAGTCCCCCAGCTCCCCTGGAACCAGGTCTTATAACACAAATGTTCCAAAAGGGATGTTTTGAGAATTGACAGTTCAGGATTTTGACAAGCATAATACAAAGGCAGGGAGTATGTTAATGATTTATATGGCTTAATATTTCAAGGTAGAGAGTCATTTCAGATCCAAACATCAGAATTAATGAGGTGTCACTGAGGTTTCAGAGAGTGTTGTTATCTGGTCAGGGAAAGCCAAGCATGGGTGAGTTCAAGGCATGGGCAGGAATTATGAACAAGTTTAGAAATCACAGAAATTTATAGCAAAACAGAAATTACCTTTTCATGACTTTGTGATGAGATAGCTCCCAAACTGAAGATGGAATTATGCTGGGTTCACCACTTTTCCACCTAAAGGAAACTGATGAGCCCATGCACACTGGCCTTTCTTAGCTCCTCAACCAAAATCCAAAATAGATGAAAAATTTTCAAAATATTTTTATTTGTAGTTGGACACAATAACTTTATTTTTTAAATTTATTTTTATGTAGTGCTGAGGTTTGAACCTATGGCTTTGCACATGCTAGGTGACTGCTCTACTACTGAGCTACAACCACAGCCCAAGTAGAAAATTTTCTTTAAAAGATATAAATGCACAAGATTAGGAAGATAGGAGAAGAGGCAACATACAACAGAAATTTGGAAACTTGAGAGAAGGTGGATGAAATGTTCAATCTTGCATCAGCTGAAGGGCAAACAGGGCACCAGTCTGATTTTCATTACCTGAATCTCCAAATTCTTGGAAAATGTTGCTTTGGGAAGATGTGTGAGGATGAAAATATGAGAATATCACAGAGCCCACCTGTAGCCTTAATAGCTAGTAGCACATGACTTATCAGGCCCATTAATAAGTGAGCATATTTATTGGGACTCTCCAGAAAAGGAATTCACTTGGTAGTATTTTCAAAATATGTTGACCCACAAAATTTTTATATATTTCTTCCTCCTCCTCCTCCTCCTCCTCCTCCTCCTCCTCCTCCTCCTCCTCCTCCTCCTCCTCCTCCTCCTCCTCCTCCTCTTCTTCTTCTTCTTCTTCTTCTTCTTCTTCTTCTTCTTCTTCTTCTTCTTCTTCTTCTTCTTCTTCTTCTTCTTCCCAGGGATTGAACTCAGAGGCACTCAGCCACTGAGGCATATACTAAGCCCTAGTATGTATTTTAATTAGACAAAGGGACTCACTGAGTTGTTTAGTGCCGTGTTTTTGCTGAGGCTCGCTTTGAACTCATTATTCTCCTGTCTCAGCTTGCCAAGTCACTGGAATTACAGGCATGCACCACCACATCATGATTTTTCTACATTTTAACATCATGAGAAACACAGCTTGGGCTATACCATTAAAATTTGTCTGGGAATTGAGATGGGAGTATTTATCAGAGGTCTTTACTCAGGTCAGCTAAATCTAATAATGAAGGGAGGCATCACTTATTCATTAATAGTGGGTTTGTTAAATACCCACAATGTGTACTAGGCATGGTGGCACACACCTGTAATCCAATCTGCTAGGGAGGCAAAGGCAGGAAGATCACAAGTTCAAAGCCAAGCTTAGTAACTTGACAAGGCCTTAAGTAATTTAATGAGACCATGTCTCAAAATAAGAAGAATAAGAAGGGTTTGGAATCTGGCTTAGTGGTTAAGTGTCCCTGGGATCAATTCTTTTTTTTTTTTTTTTTTTAATATTTATTTTTTTTAGTTTTCGGTGGACACAACATCTTTTTTTTTAATTCTTATTATGCAAAAATAAAATGAAAAAACCCTAACCAGCAAAAACAAACCACTTTGTGCCAGGCTATGTGTGTTCTTTAAACCAAGAACAATATCACCCTGTTATTATGCTTAGAAAACTGGCACTTCTGGGTTCTACCCTCAATACTCAATACCAGGAGAAAAAAATCAAAAGAATAGTATTTTATGATATGGGACAATTATATGAAATTCACATTTTAGTATCCATAAATAAAGTTTAATTGGAATACAGCTGTCCCATTCATTTACTTTTTTGTGGCTTTCATGCTACAAGGCTAATTTGAGTAGTTGTCCCAGAGATTCTATGGCCCATGAGCCTAAAATATTTACTAGCTATCCCTTTGCAGAAAAATTATTCTTACCTCTCCTTGGGCTAAGCCCAGGGTGGGTTTAGAGAGAAGAAAGGGACAGGGTTTCTCCTCCAGATTAGTAGGCACTTTAGGAGAGGTTTCTCATAGGGGAGGACAAGGAGGCTCTCCTAGGCTAGTACTCTTAGCCATCAAAGTGGGAAGCCTTGGCTCTAATGCTCTTTCCTGCACCTCATTTAAGCAAATTTGGGTTAGTGGTCTGAGGTTGGTACCCAGAGTATGCCTTTCAATAAATACCTATAATCCAAAGGTGTGTGTGGGGGGATCTCCAGACACACTGATAAGTGCTGTCCTCTGCAAATGCACCCAGACCTGTAGCTCCTGTAATGGGATCAAGGACATTCCATTTCTGTTTTTGGAGGCAGTGACTCTACAATGTGACAAATGCCACTCAGCTGTACAGTTGTGTATGTAGTTACGGGGAGCCCAGAAGAAGGCTGCTAAAGTGTCCTGTAGGAGCATAACCATGGGGAAGAGAGTTCTGAAGGGATCTGGTTAGTCTTCATGGTGAATGTGCAAGAGGTGTGGATTAGACATGCACAACCTTTTTCTGTCCTCAGCATCCAGGCTAGTGAAAGTGACTGCAGATTCTGATCAGACATTGAGCACCTGGCTGGAAGCTGGTAAAGCTTTGTTCTTATTGAGGGTCCCAGATTTAAGGGTGAGGCCTATGGAGCAATGATTGCTCTTCCTTGTTTTTCCAAGGGAGAGGGGAATGGCATTTCTGAGGGTCAGACAAGGTCAGAGTAACTCATCAGAAAAAAATTCTCCTCCTCTTTCTCCTTTAGATTATATAAAATATCAAATATGCAGAAAAACAGACTGGTAAATTATATACCTATATATTTATAGTTTAGAAAAAATAGTCAAATTTTGCCATTCCCTTAATTGTTTCTTTCAATATATCTCTCATTCTTTTAAGATTATTCATCAAGCCTGGCTTAATGATGCACCCCTGAATCCTAGTGATTGGAAAGACTGAGATGAGAGAATTGCAAGTTGGAGGCTTGTTAAACCACGACACAAAGACAAGACCACTGACTCCAACTGAAATCAAATTAAAGCAAAATTGTAATTCTGACCAGTGAGGGATGACTCTCCCAAAAAATGCAAAAACAGAACATAGCCCCATAGCTCTTTAGGAGCACAGTTTTATAACACAGAAAGTTACAAAAAGAATGGGGGGATGTCTTGAAAACTTACAGATAACACAATTTTGACAAGTATGACACAAAAGCTAGTTAATGGTCTGCTGTCAGCACTTAGAAAGTGAATTAGATCTCAACATTGGAATTTATGAGGCACCATTAAAGTTTTGGAGAGAGTCATTATCTGGCCAGGAAAGCCAGGCCTGGGTGAGTCCAAGGCATGGGCAGGCATTCCAAGCAGTATTTTATAGTAAAGCCAAAATGAACTTTTTATGCCTTGTGGCAAGATGGCTCCCAATCTTAGGAGGGAATTTGCCTATGTTTATTGACACTAATCAATCACTTAGTGAGACTCTCTCCCAGCATAAAAAAGAGAATAGGCTGGGGATGTGCCTCAGTGGTTAAGTGCCTCTAACCCAAAGTGCTGGATCCTCCCAAAATTGTATATTAAAATTGGCTTGTGTGTGTGTGTGTGTGTGTGTGTGTGTGTGTGTGTGTGCAGTTCCCTGAATTTTAACACAGAGTTTTGTAAACACATTTTAACACATGTATAATGAGGTTATGGAATAGCTTCATTACCCAAACAACTCCTGGGTACCAGTCCTCTCCAGATACTCTGCTCCCATTGGGTAACTCTTGACAACCACTGCTCTATTCTTCACCCATATTGTGTTCTCTCTTTGGGACTGTCATGCAAATGGAACCATACTGTATATCACCTTTTAAGATTGTGTCCTTGCATTAAAAATAAAAATTTTGAGCTTTGGCATCAGTAGCTCATTTCTATTTATTTATTTATTTATTTATTTATTTATTCATTCATTCATTCATTCACTGGGGAAGAAACTCAGGAGCGCTCAACCACTGAGCCAAATCTCCAGCTACATTTTGTATTTTATTTAGAGACAGAGTCTCACTGAGTTGCTCAGCACCTCACTGTTGCTGAGGCTGGCTTTGAATTTGCCATCCTTCTGCCTTAGCCTCCTGAGCTGCTGGGATTATAGGCCTGCATCAGTGCACCAAGCTTGATTCCTTTTTATTGCTGAATGTCACAGTTTTTAGTTTGTTTGTTTTGTTTTTGTTTTTGTTTTTCATCTGCCTCCTAGAGGAAATTTGGGTTGTTTACAGCTTTTGGCAGTTATTTATTCAGATGAAATCAACATTTGTTTGCAGATTTTTATTTGAGAGTAAGTTTTTCTTTCTCTAAAGTAGACATCTAGGAGTACATATAAAAAAAAAACACATGGTAAACATTCTGAAATTTATAGAAACTTGGTAAAAAAAAAACTCTGAGGGTGTAGCTTGATGGCAGAATACTTCTCTAATATACAAAAAGCCTTGGATTGGATTGCCAGCACAGACAAACATGAATAAAAACAACAACAAAAAATTAGGTCATGAATTTCAGATTAGTGATTGCACAGGAAGAGGAAAGAAGGGAGTGATTATTTAAGGGATATGAGATGTTCAGAAATGATAGAGAAGTTTGGAAATAGAGAGAGATTGTAGTTATAAAACATTTGAATGCAATAAACACCATCCATTTGTTCACTTTAAAATGGTTCCTTGTAACTGGGTGTGGTGGCACACGTTTATAACCCCAGAACATCCGGAAACTGAGGCAGGAAGATCGAAAGTTCAAGGCTAGCCTAAACAACTTAGTGAAGCCTTTAGCAATTCAGCCAGACCCTGTTTGCAGATAAAAATAAAATTGGCTGGCAATTTGGCTCAGTGGTTAAGAGCCTCTATGTTTAATCTCTGGTACCAAAAATGAAAATTAAAAAAAAAAAAAGAAAAAGAAAATAAGAAAAAGTGTTAATTGTGTGTTATATGAATTACACCTCAATAAAACAAAAACACATAATTCTAACAAGAACTGAAGATTATACTTAATGGTCATGTATTTCAAATTTCTTTTATAAAAATCAACCTCTCTTCATGCCCACCACTTTTTATTCTTTTTTTTTTTAAAGAGAGAGAGAGAATTTTTAATATTTATTTTTTAGTTCTCGGCGGACACTACATCTTTGTTGGTATGTGGTGCTGAGGATCGAACCCGGGCCGCACGCATACCAGGCGAGCGCGCTACCGCTTGAGCCACATCCCCAGCCCCACACTTTATATTCATGACATTGACTTTTGTTAATTATTTTTTTTTTTTAAATAGAGGTCGGGATTGTAGATCAGTGGTAGAATGCTTGCCTAGCATGCACAAGGCACTGGGTTCTATTCCCAGGCACCACATAAATAAATAAATAAATAAATAAATAAATAAATAAATAAACAAACAAACAAATAAAATAAAAGTATTGTTAAATAAATAAATAAATAAATAAATGACAGTGGAATGCAATACAATTCTCATTACACATATTTAGCACAATTTTTCATATCTCGGGTTGTGTATAAAATATGTTGACACCAATTCATGTTTTCATACATGTCCTTTGGATAATGATGTCTATCACATTCTGCCATTCCTGCTTGTCCCATACCCCCCTCTTTCCCTCCCACTTCTCTTGACATTGACTTTTGAAGAGAAATTGGACCAGTTTTTCTTTAGAGATTGTGCTTTGTTTTCTTGTCTTATTTAACTCCCTCCCTCTTCCTCTGACCTTATCATCTAGTTAGGTGAACCATTTTGGACAAGCAAGTTTTGGGGCCATGTGGGGCACTCCATGAAGCATCTCATCAGGAAGCACCTTCTGTGGGCACCCTCTGACCTTTGATGCAAAATTGACCACTAGATTATGACATGGGAGGCCAGATCACTTCACAGGCAATATAATTGTTTCTCTTTGGCACAGGCCAGCAATTGGGGGTGGAACTCAAAGCATGTGAACATCCAGTTTCCCAGAATAATTCTAAATATCATCAACAGCCTTACCATGTAAATTAATATATCCAACTGATGAGTAAGGTTTCAGCTCCCTGAAACCTTACTCAATAATTTGCCCAGAAGGTGTGGTGGCACACACCTGTAATCCTAGTGGCTCAGAGGCTGATGCAGGAGGATTGCAAATTCAACACCAGCCTCAGCAACAAAGTAAGGCCCTAAGCAACTCAGTGAGACTGTGTCTCTAAACAAAATTTTAAAAAATGGTTGTGGATGTGGCTCAGTGGTTCAGGGCCCTGGGTTTTATGCTTGGTACCCAAAATATAAAACCTAAAATTAAAAAATAATAATTTGCCCAATGCACAGAGAATTGAGAATTTGAATTCTTACTTGTATTGTTTTTCTTCTGTTTAATTTTCTTTTCTGTAAGCTCTATATGTTTACCTTGCAGGACAGACACAGTGTTCCTTTCTAAATGCAGGCAGGCCTGGTGGACCTTGCCCAAAGCATAGTCCTCTGAAGGCTCCAGACACAGCCTGAGACTCTAAGGGGCTTAAAGTGGCTGGGGAGAAGGGACTCCCTCAATGGACATGATGGATAAATCTCCCTTCCTCCCTCATCCTTCTCTTCTAACCTTGTGAATCCAGCAAGAAGAGCTGACCAGATTCCCTCTAAGAGTGGGGAATATAAGAAAAAAACGTTCTTGCATCTTTTGAGAATTAACCTCTGAACAATTTAACCAAACATTGGCTTATCCTGTCCATGGATAAGGTGTATGCAGCAAAGAGATGAGAAAACTGGCAGGCTATTCTTTTAAATTACATCAGGAGGTGGCTTGTTTCAGCTGCAGAGCTCAGAGGGTTCTGTCTGAGAAATCACATTACCATCAGCACACTCAAAGACAGAATTGAGTGCTTTCTTCTGACTGGGATTTCAGGAATTCACAGAGATAGATAGATGATATATAGATATACAGATATATGGATATAGATAGATGATATATAGATATAAGATATATGGATATATAGATATATAGATAGATAGGTAGATAGGTAGATAGATAGATATAGATATAGATATATGTTGGGGATGCAAATCAAGTCAAGATGGCGCCTGGCACTTTGCCAGGAGGAGTGGTTTGTGAAGCAATGCCAGCGAGCCATTAAAATGATGAGGATTACTTATTGGTTGACTGCTGTATCTAGATGATGTTAATTAAGTTCAGCTGTGTGTAATTAGTTTAGTTGTCTGGGAGAGAATCAGCTCCTGCTATCTCAAGTGCCCGCTACTTTGAGATTTCGCTCAGTTCCTGCTGAGTTCACTCGAAGTAAAGTAGTTCCCGCTTCAACCTTCAAGTTGCTTGTCACCTATCGGTTATTTAGCCCAGCCGGACTATAGCATATGGTGGCCTGTAAGGGGAATCTCCATGCCTGGGAATAAGTGACAAGGCAAGATGCTCGCTCTTGACAGGGCTAGAAGATGGGTGGCCATTTCAGGGGGCAGTGTCTTCTTGTGTCAATTTGTTTTGTTTTTGTTTCAAGCTGCCTGTCCCTGCAGATGGCTGGGATGGAAGAAAAGCCACTCACATCTGAGGAAAAACTATTTGTGTCTGAGGAACAGATAGGGAGAGAGGATGGATGGACATTTCAGGAGGATAGAAAGGTTGATATAATTAATTTTTGTTCCATTTTTGCTTCATTTTGTCTCGGTTTTGTTTTGCATTATCTTAGTAAGGGGTATCTATGTCACAAAAATATGGAATTGAAAATTAGTAAGAAACAAACAAAAAGGTCGTTAAGTAAATTGCTAGAGGAAGGAGACATCTCAGGAAAATCAAGAACAGTTAGGGCATATATTAAGATGATACAAAGGTGTAGTCCATGGTTCATTCAAGAGGGGATGTTAAATATATCACAATGGAACCATCATGGTGAAGATTTTTAAAAGATAGAAAAAAAATGCCAGGAACTCTGCCAGTTGGCACATTACCATTATGGTTGTTGCTTCAATCTTGTTTGCTTAGTCTAGGAGAAGACATCATACATCAAGTAAAAGAGGAAGTCTCTCAAGTTAGTCAGACAAAGGAAAAGTGTTTAGAGGAGGAAGGGATATCAAGGGAAAAGTTACAATGAGAGGTTGCTACTAACCCCTTTCTATGACCAGAGGGTGTAAATATTCAACCAACAGCTCCACCTATGGAGATAACATATGCTGGGCGGCCCTCAACCCCCATATTTGATAGATGGGATCCTGAGACAGGACCTTGAAGATTAGCTTGCCCTGTATTTGAGGAGGCAAGAGGGCAGCGAATTCACCATGCTTCAGATTTCAAAACTGTGAAGCAGCTGAAAGAGGCTATAACAACTCATGGTCCTCAAGCACCTTTCACTGTAAGTATGGTCGAATACATTACCAACTTGAACATGACGCCAGCAGATTGGGCTAGCATGTGCAAATCTGTGCTAAATGGAGGACAATATTTGCTGTGGAAGGTTGCCAATCAGGAATTTTGTACGGAAATGGCTAGGCAAAATGCAGCAGCCAGTTATCCTCAGAGAAATCTAGATATGTTGCTAGGAGAGGGACCTTATGAAGGTCATCAGCAACAAATTGGATATGATCCTGCCATATATTCACAAATCGCTTCAGCTGCGGTTAGGGCATGGAAGACTTTACAAGGACATGGAGATTTACAAGGTCCATTATCTAAGGTAATACAAAGAACCAATGAACTTTACACTGAATTTGTAGATAGGTTTATACAAACAGCTACCAGAGTCTTTGGGGATGCAGAACAAGTGATACCATTTGTGAAACAGCTAGCCTATGAACAAGCCAGTAGATGGTGTAGGGAAGCCATTAGACCATGGAAACATTGAGATTTAAACACATATATTAAATTATGCAGAGACATTAATGGACAGGGGCAAGTCTTGGCAGCTGCAGTACAACAGGCATTATGTGACAGGCTAAAATCATGCTACAATTTTAGACAAACAGGACATTTTAAAAGGAGTTGCCCCATAGGAGAAGAGTTTAACAAAACTGGGTATCAAAGGGGTAGAATACAGGGTATTTTCCCACTATGCTATTGAGGGAGACTTTGGGGATATGCGTGCTGTTCTCAGACTACTGTAGAGAGTGCTCAGTTGTCAAGAAATGGACAAGGACCAGGTGTTTACCCACAATATCTTGTAGAAAACATTGGACTCCATTGCCAAAAAACGGACAGGGGACCCAATGCTCTGGGGCCCATGATCACAAATATACGGGGCAATGGAGGAACCCAGCAACACCATCAGGGTAGTGCCCAGGAAACATTATCCATTAGATCCCTCATTAGACAAACCAGAAGGAGTGCAGGGTTGGACATTTGTGCCTCTGCCAGAGCAGTACTAACTCCAGAGATGGTGGTTCAAATCCCACAGGGGTAAATGGACCTCTTCCCCAAGGAAGAGTAGGCTTATTATTAGGACACAGTTCTTCTATTCTAAAAGGAATTATGATAAGTCCTGGGGTAATTGATGCTGATTATGAAGGTGAAATAAAAATTATACCCAGTTCTCCAAGGGGTATATCAGTAATTTCACCAGGAGATGGAATTACACAGTTATTAATAATGCCAATCAAAATCCCAATGGCATTTCTTGTAGAAATAGAAAAAGCAATCATGAAATTCATATGAAAAAATAAAAGACCCACAATAGCAAAAACAATTCTAAGCAGGAAGTGTGAATCAGGTGGTATAGCGATACCAGATTTCAAACTATATTACAGAGCAATAGTAATAAAAACAGCATGGTACTGGTACCAGAACAGGAGGGTGGACCAATGGTACAGAATAGAGGACACAGAGACTAATCCACAAAGCTACAACTTTCTTATATTTGAAAAAGGAGCTAAAAACATGCAATGGAGAAAGGATAGCATCTTCAACAAATGGTGTTGGAAAAACTGGAAATCCATATGCAACAAAATGAAACTGAATCCCCTACTCTCGCCATGCACAAAAGTCAACTCAAAGTGGATAAAGGAGCTAGATATCAAATCAGAGACTCTCCGTCTGATAGAAGAAAAGTTGGCTCCAATCTACAGATTGTGAGGATGGGCTCAAAATTCCTTAACAGGACACCCATAGCACAAGAGTTAATAACAAGAATCAACAAATGGGACTTTCTTAAACTGAAAGTTTTTTCTCAGCAAGAGAAACAATAAAAGAGGTAAATAGGGAGCCCACATCATGGGAACAAATTTTTACTCCTCACACTTCAGATAAAGCCCTAATATCCAGAGTATACAAAGAACTCAAAAAATTAGACAATAAGAAAACAAACAACCCAATCAACAAATGGGCCAAGGACATGAACAAACACTTCACAGAGGAGGACATACAATCAATCAACAAGTACATGAAAAAATGCTCACCATCTCTAGCAGTCAAGGAAATGCAAATCAAAACCACCCTAAGATACCACCTCACCCCAGTAAGATTGGCAGCCATGACGAAGTCAAACAACAACGAGTGCTGGCGAGGATGTGGGGAAAAGGGTACTCTTGTACACTGCTGGTGGGACTGCAAATGGGTGCGGCCAATTTGGAAAGCAGTATGGAGATTCCTGGGAAAGCTGGGAATGGAACCACCATTTGACCCAGCTATTGCCCTTCTCGGACTATTTCCTGAAGACCTTAAAAGAGCACACTACAGGGATACTGCCACATCGATGTTCATAGCAGCACAATTCACAATTGCTAGACTGTGGAATCAACCCAGATGCCCTTCAATAGATGAATGGATAAAAAAATGTGGCATTTATACACCATGGAGTATTACACAGCACTAAAAAATGACAAAATCACGGAATTTGCAGGGAAATGGATGGCACTAGAGCAGATTATGCTTAGTGAAGCTAGCCAATCCCTAAAAAACAAATACCAAATGTCTTCTTTGATATAATGAGAGCAACTAAGAACAGAACAGGGAGGAAGAGCAGGAAGAAAAGATTGACATTAAACAGAGACATGAGGCGGGAGGGAAAGGGAGAAAAAAAGGGAAATCACATGGAAATGGAGGGAGACCCTCATTGTTATACAAAATTATATATAAGAGGTTATGAAGTGAATGGGATAACAAACATGGAGGGAAATGAATTACAGTAGATCGGGTAGAGAGAGAAGATGGGAGGGGAGGGGAGGGGGGATAGTGGAGGATAGGAAAAGTAGCAGAATACAACTGTCACTAATATGGCAGTATGTAAAAATGTGATGTGTAACCGATGTGATTCTGCAATCTGTATTTGATGTAAAAATGGGAGTTCATAACCCACTTGATTCTAATGTATGAAATATGATTTGTCAAGAGCTTTGTAATGTTGTGAACAACCAATAAAAAAAAAATACCCAGCCTACATGATAAATTTTCCAGTCATACTGTAGAAAGATATTCCAGGGGATTGGGGTCCACAGGTATAGATTGGGCTATGCTTTCTTTAAATTTAGATTCTCAGCCCATGTTAAAATTAAATATTCAAGGACATGAATTTAATGGGCTATTGGATAAAGGTGCAGACCTTAGCATCATCTCTCGTCAAGAATGGCCAAAACTTTGGTTGTTACAACAAGCCACTAAAATGCTTCGAGGACTAGAAGGGGCAACTAATCCCCATAGACATGTGATGGTATTAGATTGGAAGGATCCTGAAGGATGTGAAGAAACTATACAGCCATATGTATTGGTTCATCTTCCTTTAAATTTATGGGGACAAGATGTTCTAGATCAATTAGGATTAACATTAACAAATAACATCAATTCAAATGCACCCACTATTATGGCTAGACAAGGTTTTAGGAAAGAAAAACTATAAGAAGAACAAGGCCAAGGTATAGTGGCACCATTAAAAATAGATCAAACCCAGATAGACATATTAGGTTTTCAGGAGGGGTCACTGAGACAATAAAAATTACTTGAAAATCAGAATGGGCAGTATGGGTTCATCAGTGGCCACTGACTAAAGAAAAGATACAAGCAGCCCAGGACCTGGTCAAACAACAATTAGCGGAGGGACATATACAACCTTCTATATCTCCCCATAATACTCCTGATTTTGTCATCAAAAAGAAATCTGGTAAATGGAGATTTTTGAAAGATTTAAGAGCTATTAATAATGAGATGGTTATCATGGGACCTGCTCAATCAGGGATTCCTCAATTGTCTGCTTTGCCAAAAACCTGGCATGTTTTAGTTATAGTTATTAAAGGTTTTTTTTTTTTTTAATTCCAATTCATCCTGAGGATAGTCCATGTTTTGCATTTACTGTCCCTGCGCTGAATCATGAAGATCCTGATCAGAGATATGAATGGAAAGTACTCCCTCAAGGGATGGCTAACATCCAAACTATGTGTCAAATTTATGTTAACAAAGCAATCCAGTCACTTAGAAATCAAAATCCTGAACTACAAATATTTCACTATATGGACAATGTATTATTAGCACACAAAGATAAAAACACATTGCTAGAATGTTATGCCACACTCACAAACTTATTAAAAAATTATAATCTAGAGATATCAATAGATAAAGTACAATTAAATTTTCCAATTAATTATTTAGGAGTTCTATTATCCTCAACCATGGTCCGTCCACCAAAAAATTCAAATACGAGTAGATCAACTTAAATTACTAAACGACTTTTAAAAGTTTTTAGGAGACATAAATTAGATAAGGCCTTATCTAGGTATACCAACAGGAGAGTTGGGACCTTTATTTGATATCCTAAAAGTTCCATTGGATCCAAATTCACCCCGCATTTTAATGCCTGAAGCAAGAAAGGCATTAAAATTCATTGAAACATATATGGAAAATATGCATTTCGATAGAATTGATATAAGTTTGCCCATATTATTTATTGTACTACCAACAGAAAATATTCCTAAGGAGTAGTTTGGCAAGAAGGTCCATTATTATGGATGCATTTATCTTATTCTCCTAACACTATTCTTACTAAGGTTCCTGAGGCTGTAGGACAATTAATATTCAAATGAATAAAAGCAGCAAAGGGAGTGTTTGGAATTTCTCATAACACAATTATCACTCCATATACTATGGATCAAATTAACGAGTCATCTAAGGAGTTAAATACTTGGGCAATAATTATGTGCAAATCTATTTATTCATTTGATAACCACTTACCATCCAATCATTTGTTGTATTTTTGGTCCTCGAATCCTGTAGTTTTTCCAAAAATGACAAGAAAAACACCGATCATGAATGCTCCAAATATATTCACTGATGAGTCAAATAATGGTACAGCAGCAATAATTACCCCTGATCAAGCTTTCACATTTTTAGTACTCGAGCAATCAGCTCAAAAAGTAGGGCTTAATGCAGTATTACAAGCTTTTGTGATGTTTAAAGATTCCATATTTAATTTATTTTCTGATAGTTTATATATAGTTAATGCTATAAATTTTCTTGAACATGCAGGTAGGATTTCCCCTTCCTCTACTGTTTTCTCTTTGTTATCTGCTATACAAAGTTTAATCTGGGATAGAAAAGATCCATTCTTTATAGGACATGTCAAGGCACATACAGGATTGCCTGCAGCCCTTAGTTTGGGCAATGATTTAGCAGATAAAACCACATATGACATACATATTTTTTTCTATATTAGAAGAAGCTACAGATTTTCACAAATCCTACCATGTCAATGCTAATACTTTGCAAAAGCATTTTAAAATAACTAAGTAACAAGCTAGACATATAATAAAACAATGTCAAAATTGTGTGACCTTTTTACCACAAAGTTAATCTTGGGATCAATCCTAGAGGACTGATACCTAATCATATATGGCAAATGAATGTCACACACTTGCCAGAATTTGGAAAATTAAAATATATACATGTTACAGTTGATACTTCTTCTGGATATTTAATGGGCTCCCTTCATACCGGAGAAAAAACTAAAGATATTATATCTCATTGTTTAAAAAATTTTGCCACTGTGGGCTTTACAAAACAGTTAAAAACAGATAATAGCCCTGGCTATACTTCTGCTTCTTTTAAACAATTTTGCTCATCATTTGGCATTACTCACATAACAGGAATCTTGTATAATCCACAGGGACAAGGCATAGTTGAAAGAGCACATCAAGCTATTAAAATGTACTTACTAAAACAAATAGAGGGAATTTGGCAGGGATATAAATCCCCCAAAGATAAACTTAACATAACCCTTTTTATGTTAATCTTTTTAAATTTGGATTCATCAGGACTTAGTGCTGTGGAAAGGCACATGTGTCCAAAAAATGTACATAAGCCAAAGGTACTTTGGAAGGATATTCTAACTGGACAATGGAAACGTCCTGACCCAGTGATTGTCTGGAGTCAGGGGTCTGTTTGTGTGTTTCCACAGGGAGAACAGCAGCCAATTTGGATTCCAGAGAGACTAACTAAAGTGATTTCTACAGATCAAAAAAAAAGGTGATTTGTCTCAAAATCCATAACAGCTGATATCCAGAACTCCAGTTTAGCTATCTTTAAATTTGCGACAATGGTTCCCACAACTGGAGGCTAATGAATAATAGCACCATTAAGGCCTATTTCAAATGTAAAAAACCTTGAGGCTTACTTGTGGGAATACCTTCAAGCCCATATGCAAGTTACAAAAAGAATTTTTCTATTTTATTTTTTTAGCTCATACAGACCTAGTATAATGTTCTTCTGATCAGTTTTATTTTTTAATTAACTGTGGAGTTCTTAAACATTGCAATGGACATTTCACCTGTGAAAAGGTACAAGGCCTTTACTACTATTGTGTTATGTGTGCACACTTGTGTTATGTGTTGTATGTCTGTATGTGTGTGTGTCCATATATCAGGAGCGATCATGAAAAAATTGGATCCAAATATCTTTTATCCACGTGATTTAAATAGTTTAATTTAAATTGGGTATTGTTTTAATATGTGAACAAAAAAGGAGGTTAACAGATCTGTTTGTTTACTTTCACCTTTTCTTTTCATTATATCTAATAACTCTGTTTAGAATAATGTACTAAATTGTTCATAAAATTGTTTTCTTAGTGCCTTCTGGAATGCTGCACAATTTTCTTTAGCCATTATTGACAGAATTCCTACCTTAAGACAAAAATAGAAGAATTTTCAGTATTACTGAAAAACCAAATGAGACTTTGGAATTACAGCTACCATCATCACAGCTGTTGCTATTTCTCTGCTACTTCTACAGCTTCTGTGACAGCTATCACACAAACTGTACAAACTGTTGCATCAATATTTACTTCAAGAAGAAATAGATATATTAATGGATTCCTCTGCTTTAAGCTGCTTGCTGAACTTACCTGGGCTGTGTATCACTTGTATGCATTATGAACTGATACAACAAATTGTAATAGTACCAGGGTATCTTTGCTGACAGTGTCATCAGTGATACAATTTTTCCAAGGGCTTCTTACTTGGAGCTGTCAATGGCTTGATATTATGGCATTTTGTATCCTCCTCCTTCTGCTTGTAGCCGGTTGTTTATGGTGTTTGTGTAAAAACCACTATGGTCATTATCCAGAAGTATGGCTAAGTGTGTTGGGCCAGTAGTCAGAGATGGGTAAGATCCAATTACAATGGTACCAACCTAAGACAGGAGGCTGACAATGTGAGGTCATACCATCCAATGATGGGTAAGCACCATATGTAGTATTGGACAAACTAAAACAGGCACAGTCCCTAAGCCACATACTTGTTGTTTAATAAAACAAAAGGGAGGGGATGTTGAGGATGCAAATCAAGTCAAGATGGTGCCTGGCCCTTTGCTAGGAGGAGTGGTTTGTGAAGCAACTCCAGCGAGCTATTAAGATGATGAGGATTCCTTATTGGTTGACTGCTTTATCTAGATGATGTTAATTAAGTTAAGCTGTATGTAATTAGTTAGATATATATACCTCTGCTGTCTGGCAGAGAAGTGGCTCCTGCTATCTCGGGTGCCCACTACTTTGAGTTCTTGCTCAGTTCCTGCTGAGTTCACTCGCAATAAAGAAGTTCCCACTTCAACCTTCAAGTTGCTTGTCACCTATCAGTTATTTAACCCAGCCTGACTATGGCAGGTGATATAGATATAGATATAGATATAGATATAGATATAGATATAGATATGGATATGGATATGGATATGGATATGGATATGGATATGGATATGGATATGGATATAGATAGAAAGAGGTATTTTAAAACAAAGTGCATGCATGGCAGGCTGTCTAACCTGAGACAGGGCTATAGCAAGGATGATTATGGAAGAAGAAATGGTTTGTGTCACCATCACACAGAAATGTCTAATGGTTCTTCAGCAGGGACATCACCCCTTAATTTTCCAGAGACCCTGTGTAAAGAGTTTCAGAGCTGTTGAGGACCTCCAAGAACATCCTGCCAGCCCCAGCCCCCACTTTAAGTGCAGAATTTCTTCTTTCTTGGCAGATTGGTTAGGAAGAATTCTAGACAGATAGGGCTGGCCAGCCAGCTTTAACTAGCAGATCAGAGTCAATGCAAGGCCACCAGGCCTTGGACAGAAAAGTTGGGGTCCAGGCTTTGGATGCTGCCAATGGACCCACCTTCTTTCCTGTTCCTCTTTTGACCACCAAAAGATAGGAGCAGGTTCTATGTCCCTTTCCATGACACAGGTAGGCCCTCTTCCAGTCCATCCAGGTGGCATGGGAGGTGTCATGGACACTAGAGAGAGTTGAAAGTCTTCAATGAATGCCTTATGTGACCATAATACTAACCTCTTCTTTTGTGCCTCAATTTCCACATGGGTCAAAGAGATGGATAAGATGATCTTCAAGGCCCTATCAACTCTGCACAGAATAATGTTTGTTCCTATGTTTCCCTGGATTTTTTTCTTGACATAGATTTTTTTTTCAAGAAGCAACTTTCCATTTTTCTCCCAGGGAAATCTTAGCCTCATGTTTCTGAACTTTTCCACACCACCTTCTCTGGACTCATCGGACTGAATCTTTGCTTTTTTCCTCAGGTCCCTGGTGGCCAGAGCTAGTAAGGTCACACTGATCTTATATGCCCATGGAACTTCTTCCATGGAGGGGGAAAGACAAAACTGCCCCTCTCTTTGAGCATTGGCTTAGTCCTGGGGCCCAAGCTGGGCTCTTTCATTTGGGGGTTTGTTAATTAATTAAATTTTCCAAGTATCTCAGAGCCACAGAGGAGTCAGTTCAGGTGAGGAAACTGAGGCTCAGAAACCATGGCTTGTGCAATCTTCCAGATTAAGAAAAGGTGAAGCTGGGAATCCAAATCCATCTGTTTGGTCCTAAAGCCAGATTCTATCCTCTGCATCATGTAACCACCTGGCTTCTTCTTGGAGGAAATTCTGGGTCAAGGACAGGGTGGCCAAATAGCAGAGAAGGCAGAGCACACAATGTTGCTCTGAAGACACAAATATATCTCAGGTAAACAGGGAAGGGAAAAGGAGACACTCAAATCTCAGAAACTGCAATAATCCACTTGAAGCCAAGGTTGCTGGCATGTGACATCACTCCCAGTCTGCTACTCACCCAGCTTTGTCAATCTGACGCTATAGAGAGGACTTTGTACCAAATCCTACAAGAGCCCAAATGGCAGAGTGCAATGTGCTGTCATTTCCATCACAGAGGAGCTGTGGGAATTTGAATAAGTTCCTCCCATGCTCAGAAACCTTGTTTTATTTTCATAATTAATGAGTGTGAGACTCTGCACCTATCTCAACAAATTATGGTGGGCAGCAAAACAGAACCGAATTCTGACTCAGATGTAAAAACATATTATAGTCTTTCACTCACAGCACCCACACATCTCAAGCATCACCTGTAGCAATACCTGGCAGACATTTTTGAATCTCTACCTGTCACCAACTTTGAACAATCCTTTAAAACTTCATGAGTATTTCCATACTTTCTAGTCTGTAATTCACCCCACAGACCTCTAAGTAGGCAGGGCTGCTTCTGTCCTTGGCTGTAGTTCACAGATTTAGAAACTAAGGCCGACCATTTATGGTTCCCAGCTGGTTGAAAGTTTGACATAGAGTTGAAGCCCTCTGTCAATATTTCTCCATCTTCTTGTCATTTGGAGAGAGCAGGCTAGTAAGGACATCTCTACAGCCATCTGTGGTCCAGATGTGCCCAAGACCCTCCTCAGCCCCATGTCCCACCACACCGGACACGTGCCTGAGTTTAAAGCCAGCTTTGGGACTGAGCATGGAGACTAGCACACAGGTCAGCCCTCCTGAGGCTACCCACATCCTGAGGGCTGCTGGTCTTTTTTCTTGTTTGTTTTTTTTTTTCTTTTTCTTTTTTTTTTTTGTGTGTACTGGGGAATGAATGAACCCATGGATGCCTCACCCCTAAGCCCCATCCCCAGCCCTATTTTGTATTTTATTTAGAGACATGGTTTTGCTAAGGTGCTCAGGGCCTCATTAAGTTGCTGAGGCTGGCCTCTAACTTTTGAACCTCCTGCCTCAACCTCCCAAGCTCCTGGGATGACAGAATGTGCCACCATACCCAGCTCTGAGGATGCATGGACACCTGTAAATGTACCATGACCCCACTTGAGTCACGCCCAGAGCACTAGCCTATGTAGGCATCTTCCTCCACAGCACACTCCGCAGATCCCCTTCAGTCCCACCAGCTGGGCACAGTCCCTGGGGACATGATTTCTGGAAAACTGCCTGCAGAACTGGAAGATTTGGAATTTGTTCTTCATGGTCATAGGATGCTGGCTTATTTTTGTGTCTTCAATGCCATTTTGAAACCGGGGTGGTTCAGAGTTCTTTACAAACAGCCAGTCATGAATTCAACTTCATTAAGGCCAATTAATCCTGGATTCATTATAAATTTTCCCAGAGGATGTTATTAGACTTTCCCCTTTGATTGGAATTTGGGCTTTAAAGATGCTTTCAGGAGTGAAATGGAAATTTCTCTTTTCTCAGAGGGGAACTACCTTACCAGTGATTGCCATTAATTCTGTGTGTTTCTCAGTGGGTCGTACACCAACCTCAAAGCAGACTGCCAGGCCTCCACGTGACCTCCCTGTCACCCCCAGAACTGAACAGATCTGCTAATGCCACACTGAATCAGAGATGCAGGAAGTCTGATGCAGTGGCAGAATCTCATTCCAGCAGGGCATAGTGGTGCTTCTCTGTCATCCAAGTGGCTCAGGAGGCTGAGGCAGGAGGATGGGAAGCAAGTTGGAGGCCAGCCTTCACACCTTAGTAAGACAGTGACTCAAAATAAAAACACCAAAGAGAGCGTGGGATACAGCACAATGGTAGAGCATCCCTGGGTTCCCTCTCAAGGACCACAATCAATGAGAAAACCTGCTGCTGAATTTGGTTTACTAATACCAGATTTTTGTGAGAAATTTTGTATCTACATTCACGGGGACATAGACCTGGGTTTTTGCTTTTTTTTTTTTTTTTTTCCTGTAGAATCTTTACCTGATGGTATTACCAGGATGATGCTGGCTTCATGGGAACATATTAGAAAACATTTTTTCCTCTTTATTTATGTTAGGTTCAAGACAGGCTGAGTAAGTTGTCTGCAGGGCATGCCAAACAAAGTTAGCTGCAGGATGACCTGGCCTCTCAAACCCTCTGTCTGGTTCTTTATCAACTACTTGCTTCAAGCCCAAACGCCCAAGCCCCTGCTCAAGGATGAACACTCAATCCCATGCTCAAGGCCAAACAAGTAACACCCCTGTGCCAACAAGACAGCTTGCAGACCCAGAGACCTCATTAGATTTGGGTTATAAAAACTCCCTCTTGCCGGGCCCTCTCTCTCTTGCTATCTCTCTCTCTCTCTCTCTCTCTCTCTCTCTCTCTCTCTCTCTCTCTCTCTTGCTATCTCTCTTGCTCTCTCTGTCACTCTTGCTCTCTCTTGCTCTCTCTCTTGTTACCTGTCTTGGTTTCTCTGTCTCTCTCTTGCTCTCTCTCTCTCTTTCTCTCCCTCTTCTCTTTCTCTCCTTTCTCCTCTCTTGCACTGCTGCAATAAAGATCTCTTGTTTGCTCTGAGTGTTGTGGTCACTTTCCTTTCATTGGTGCGAAAACCCGGGAGAGGGTTAAAACCCACTTTTGGGTACCTCTTCCTTTGGAAGTGCCACTCACTGGACGACCTGAACCCATTTTCTCGATCGCCAGAACTACATTCACCACCGACCATTGATTGGTGAGTTTCCCCTTCCTGGAGTCCTAAACCCAATGGTGGTGTCAGGAGTATTTGACTGTTGATTGTCTGGCAAACCTCTTTGCCCACCTACGGGGAGGAAAGCACCCCACCAAAGCCTTCAAGGCTACGGTGGCCCTCAGGGAGTCCTTCCTAGGGCAGAATAGACTGCTGGGTTCAAAATGATTCCCTTCTCTTCCCAGCTGGTAGTTTACCAGAGTAGGCTTTGTAGGTCTCCCTCAAAGAACTATGTAACCTCTGGGGAAACATTAGAGAGAACTGAACATCACACCCCATCCAGACCTTCACAGTCTCGGTGGCTCTCCTAAAGCCCTAGTCCTCACACCTTCTAGACTCAGCCGCTAAAGAGAACCTTACCCTCCCATTCCTCCCTCTTCCCTGTGTCTCTCTTTCCCCTCTTTCTGGCCCTGGGAATATCCGGCCTCTCCAGGAGGGGTCCTGAAAAGCCTTAGCCAAGGTCTCCCACGGCTCTGGCTCCGTCCAGAACGAGAGCTTCAACTGTCAGGATTCAGTGACAACCAATCTCTGCAGCTCGAACCTGCCACTAAGGCACTCCTGATTTTTGGCTCTAGTGGGGACGTCCCTTTTGCCAGTAAATCAGTTTCCTCCTTCTCTCCTATACTATCTTTGTGTTTCCTTCCCTCTCCCTTATACTACATTTGCATCTCCTTCTTTCTCCCCTATACTACCTTTGCGTCTCCTTGTCCCTTATACTACATTTGCGTCATCTTCCCTCCTCATACTCCGTTTGCGACATGTGTAATGTGTCCTCTCTGCCGGTTGACTCTCCCCTACAATGCCTCTTGGATAACCTCAAAACCCTCTCCTTGACACCAGACATAAAACCGAAAAAAATGATCAAATATAGCACCCAGGACTGGCCCACTTATCCCTTAGAAAACCAAAGCAGATGGTCCACTTTTGGGTCCCTGGATCCCTCCATTCTGAGGGATCTCTGCAATTACTGTGAGCATTCAAGAAAATGGGTAGAGAGAACTTTCTTCTTGCTCCAATCCAATCCTGCTCTCTGCACCTCTTGCAAATCTCTACAAATTCTTCCAGCTTGCAAACCAACTCCCCCAACCATGATCCCCAACTTTCTCCTCCTCTGGACTCATCCACTACTTATGATCCTGCTAATGAACCTCTGTCCTATTGCCTGGCTCTAATAAATCTTCACCCTCAGCCTTCTGCCCCAGACTCTCTGCCGCCACTCCCACCTCAGTAACCTGGTTTCTAACTTCCAATTACTAGATCAAAATCCTAAACCACCACCCTTCCTCAGACTGTTGCCCCCTTGTTGAGATAGCAGTTACTGAGGTATCCCTACACCCACTCACTCCTCTCTTCTTTTGTCAGTGCCCGCACCAGGTCCCACCAGGTCCTCTTACCAGCTAACCGAAAGCTCAAATGAGCTGAGGAGAGCCCTCAGACCCCTATCCAAGATCTGGTGAAAATGGCCTTTAAAGTTGCTTTGTTATCACTGAAAATAGGTTATTAAGAATTAAAGTCCCTTATAGGCTTTTTGGGATATTCATTCCCATCTTCCCCTCTGCTCTACCTGTTCTGCTGCTCAAGTTTCCTTGCTAGGAAAGTCCCAAACCCCTTTTCCATTATTCTTTTGCAACTCCTTCTTCTTTAACAGATCCACTACGGAGCTGCTCTCAGCCTCGCCTTCCCATCTTCCCCCTCCCTACCAGGCCCACAGAAAAGTCTTAACTGACCTTCTCCAGAATATTCACCATGGCTGATTTTGGGACTTTCAGCAAAAGAATCTCTCCAAAAGAGTTTAGTGTAGATAAACTTCCTCTTTTCGTGTTGCCCTGTTTTACTTGGCCACTGTCTGAAAACATCAGCACTTCAGGTGCTGGATACCCCCATACTAGTTTTTCACAAGATATGTAAACAAGGCCTCTAACCTTGAGCTGGACTTCACAGTGCTGACTACATTTCTAAGATAAGGGAGTTACTAACTGGGCTCCATGGAAACAGCTGGCAGGGGGAGAAAAGAAAAGGAAAAACAAAAAAAAAGCTCTCTCCTTCCCCAGTGTCCTTGAAGGGTTAACTTGCCCAGAACAGAGAAAAAAAAAAGAACTACTTTTTGTGAACTTCTGCAGACTGAACTTCTGAGCCCCTCCCATTACATGCTGGATGCAAAATTCTGAAACTACCTAAACTCAAGGTTCAGGGAATTAATTGATAACAGCAGAAGCTGTGCCCTCTGAATCTGCTGCAACCAAATAAGACTGTTTCCCTATTATTGGTGCTATCTTAGGTGCCTTGCCTTGTCTGTCCCTACAACAGTATAATTCTATATACTTAAACCTTGTTTATGTTTTCATGAAATGGTAAACAGGTGTGATTAATTGTGAACTGCAAATAACAAAATATCTCTTATTAAAATGGAATAATTTACCTAAATTCAGAAATTTACAAGGATTAGTTCAAAATGTGAATAAAGAAGGAGTTAACAGATAGGAAAGAGAAATTAGAAGGTTCTAAGTATGGATTTAATAGAAGGAAAAGGTGTTTTTGGATAAGAGAGTCTATTAAGTAAATAAGAGGGTTTAAGCAAGTGATAAAGAAGGTGTATGTATGTTCGCTATATAGGTTTAAGTAAGTGATAAAGAAGGTCTATATACATTGGTTATATATGTAAATTTTTTGAGCAATTCATCTTGAAGGAATTAAGGATTATACAACTATGGTTAAACAACAACTATTATTTTGCAATTTTACAATATGTTATTTAAGAGCTAAACTTGATTAATATAAAAACATCAATATAATTGTGGTACTATTACTTTTCTTTGTATATTAAATGTGTTCATATTTTCCAGCTATAGAAGTCTTTAAGATAAAAACTTAAAAAAAAAAAACATTATACAAGCTGATGTTCTCCAAAAGGTTGCATGGTAATTTTAGGCTTACAAAAATACCATATTGGAGATTTATTTATATCATTTAATATTCTATAACTGGACCTGTTATCAATAAGATTAATATAAAGTTCTATACACTGGGTACAATTTAAATGTAATATCATATTGTGTTAGCTAGTATTCATGTGACATCAAGCAACAATATATGTAAACTTTTTAAAATAATATTTGTTTTTTTAAAAAAAAAATCAGCTTCAATACCAGAACACTTTACCTAAGATTTATAAAGAGTCCTGGCTTACCTGAGATAAGGCTGTGCCTCCCATCTTACTACATGTAATAATGACTCCAAAGTAGGCCAAACTTTAGCTAAAGCCCAAAACTCTTAATTTAAGGTAAAACTGACTTTGCTGGATGTTTATGATCAAGATTGAAAATTAAATTAAAATGGCCAAGAAAACCAATATTTGGCTCTGGTCCTCTGAGTCAGTCTGAATCCAGGGAACAGGGAAGTTCTCTAAAGAGCTTTGCAACTCTGGGCCACATAACCTCCTGATCAGGGAGATTAATGAGACCACTGGAGAATGAAAAGCCAATCAGTGCATTTGATATGAAGAAGAGGGTCATTAGAGACAAGAGACATCCCTGATGCTTCCAAGGGAAGCCACATAGTCAAGCAAGACCTGGAACCGTCCTAGCGCAAATGGCACTAGCAGAACTAAAAAGCTGTTCTCAAGTTCCCCCATGAGCACCACTTATGGGAACTCGGTTGACTCTTAACAATAGATTAAAAACAAAGTCAATTTTGACCAGCTTGATCTTAAACACCTACCAAAACCAGTTAAGCCAAAACACAGTCATTCCTGGGGGTAATGAAGGACAAGAACAGCTAGAAAATAGGAGACAGCAACCAGGCCAACAGTCTCGATGGGGAATGTTCAGTCAAGTATGGCCTTGGCTCCTCCCCCTCACAGGACCCCTATTAGTCCTCTTTATGTTTCTCCTAATAGACCATGTCTATTAAATTGCCTTCTGAAGTTCCTGCTATATCAGATACAGAAATTCACCAACCAGTCAATCAACTACCAGCCCCTGATGCCCAAGACAGAGACCTACAACTCATGACCAACTCCTCTAACTCCAGAGACTCTGCCCCCACCTAAAACCCTCCCTAATCCCTTTTCCAGGTTTTTACAACCCCTCTTTAACTTTCTAGGAATGAGAACTACTCTCTGGAAGGTCCACTCTGCTTGTTCTGTCTGCTCTACAATATCCCCACAAGGAAGCATCAAACCTAAACTCCTCACACATCAGATGAGGAGCCACCAGCCAGGCAAAGACTGGTAGATCAATTTCACTCACATGCCTAGGCACAAAAAGCTTCACTACCTACTTACTTTGGTTGATACTTTTTCAGGTTGGATAGATGCCTTCCCTACATCCAGGGAAATTGCTGACACCATTGCCTCCATCCTCATTGAGGGGATCATAACTTCAGTAAATGGTGCATAGAAATCCTAATACTTCTACAGTAACTGACCCAGTTTCACATCAATGCTAGTAGATTCCTACGGGACATGATGTGCATTTTGACGTTCATTTTTATTCAACACTGGTACATTACTATTTCTTCAGTTGATGCACATCATGGGATATATATTCCATCCTCAATTTCACAAATTTCTAGGCATTTGGTTCACTTTCAATCACTTCCTGCTTCAGAACACATGTATTCCTCCATGTTTCTGGACTGGTCTTTTCATGAGACTTCTTTCCAAACACATTATTTTCCACTTCCATAATCACTTTTGAAGCAAAACTCACACACCCTTCATGGTAAACCATAACCCTAATATCACCATTAGATGTATAACTGGTTGGAATGAATGATTGTGTATCAATATAAGATTTCCTATATATTTTCAGATATCAATTCAATCCATTATTTAAATTGGAACCAGTTATAATATTCATTCACAGTAGAGTCTATTCATGCATCATCTCTATATTCATAGACCCAGGGTACACCTATTTGTACCCACAAATGCTAATTTATACGTCTTCAACATATTACTCCCAGAAATGGTGGAAGAAATACTCATGTCACCTGATCTACATATACATTTGACTACAGTGATATTCTGGACACAAAATGCCAAGGCCGCACTTATGATTGTACCAAAGCCTAATTGGAAAGTGAGCATGGATTACTAAAAGCATCCTTGTCCAGGTTGCCTAATGCTCTCAAATGTCAATCCTATTGGTGACTACACATTGGTTTCTTCCTAAGATTATATATTCGACCTCAACCCTGTTGAAAATGTCTAATCCTACTTTATACTTTGCCTGATTTCCTAATGTCTCTATTGATATCTGCTTTCCTACATATTTTCCCCAGTTCATCATTGTGACTGACTCTTCACATGTGCTGACGTTTACATTCACTCTCTAACCGACACCCTATTGCTAAAGAACTTTTGGTCCAAATTTGATACTCACTCTTCTTCTTAAACCTACTGACTATCTTCCTAATCCTACCTCCTATCCCTTTTTTTTTTTAAATATTTATTTATTTTTTTAGTTCTCGGCGGACACAACATCTTTGTTGGTATGTGGTGCTGAGGATCGAACCCGGGCTGCATGCATGCCAGGCGAGCGCGCTACCACTTGAGCCACATCCCCAGCCCTCCTATCCCTTTTTGACTGGATCTTCTCTTCTACATTCAATCATCCAAGGTACAAGGTCCTATGCCATTTTATATCGATTTATCTGAGACATCTGTGCAGAAAGTCATTCAAAGCTAAGTATCCCAATCAAGGGCCCAATGCCCTTCTGGCCTTCAAATCTTACTTAGATTTCTGTTTTCATACATATACTTCACCTATATATTATTATAAATATCGCAGGTTCCCAATACCATTCTTCATCCAGCACAGTGATTCCTAACCCAAATCGAACAGGTTCTTAACCATACACTGTTCCCTCAATCTAACTTTACAGAAGAGCAGGGACAGAGTTGGTCTTACAATACAGGCATGTAGGGGACGTTCCACCTGCTGAGAACCTCAAAGGTCCATGCAGAAATGATCCCTGGAGAAGATGTAGGCAGCTACGAAGGACCTGAGAGAGCAAAAGTCATCTTCCATGGCAAACAACCTGGTCAGGATGAAGGGATGTGTCTGAATGAGCCTCTCTCTTCTTAATGTAGACAAGATGGACCAAAGCAGGCCTGTGTGGAGAGCTGTTCCTTGGTGCCTATGGTTGATATCCCATTGTAACTTGTGAAAGTGTCACAGGAAGGAGGGGCAGCCTCCATCTCATGGGACCCTTGGAAGCAACTGTTAGGACACAGTGGTTGCCAAGGCAGTGACCTCATTCAGTTCCTGAGGGAAGTGACCTCACCTCACTTCCTTGGTGATGGAACTCTCTGAACTTGGGATCCAGGAAGCCAGGCACCTAGAGCCAGTCCCAGTCCCAGTCCCAGTGGGCTCACTTGTTTGGATTTACCAAGAACAGAGTCAGTCTTTCTTGGTACCTACTGATGTGAGGATGGCCAAATGCCAGGAAAGCTCTGAAGAGGGGCCTTTCCTGAGAAAGCAGGTAGTGGCTCACCACTGGATCCTGACAACTTCACAGAGTTGGTCAAGGAGGCCAGATCTGAGACAGGACAGGCCATTTCTGGGGAACATAGTATGGCCCACCAGTCAGACGACACTCCGGGTAGTCACAGACCAACTTGGAAGAAGGAGGTGCCTTTGTGGGTGTGGGTGTGAGTTTGTGGTTTTGTCTCATGTTCTGAGAATAGGTAGGAAAGGTGGTTTGTTTGGTTTGGAGTGGACTGTTTCTAGTAAGTCTTTTGATGAGGCGAGTGTTTCTATGTTTGTGTATCCCACTGTGTCCCTGGTTGTAGACTAAATTAGAGAAGAGAATGCATCAATGGATGTGTGTCCGGTCTAGTAGAAAGCTTCCTGGCATTCATCCTGCCCAATTTATGAATGGACTGTGGCTTGCCTTATGGATGGGCAACACCTACTATCTTCCTAAGTTCCTGTTTTCTTCCTGAATTCTGGCCACTCTCCAGAATAGGCTCATGGTTTTGTGTCCCAGGTATGGAGCAGTATTCATGGCAGGCCTATTTGATCACTCTTGGTTTACAGGAAGGGTGTCCAGGCCACCTTGACATTAGGCAAATGAGGGGCAAGGGAGCTTATTGTGGACCCTGTCTTGGGCTGTGTCCCTCATGGAAACCTCCAGCCAGAGGTTATGATGAGTGTCTATGTGGAAGAAGATGAGGGCCATGTGGCAGTGTTTTGGTTTGAATTGTTGTCATTGGCATGGCGGTTGGAAGAGATGACTGCGTCTACCTGGGCTTGAACTCTGGAGTGATTCCCCTTGGAGACTGAGTTCTGGAACTGACCTCAGAGAAGTATTGCCGTGAATTGTGTTGGGATTTTAGGAGGCCACACGTGAGAGTCGCCCTTGGAAACTGAGATCTAGGCCCAAGGTGGCTTTCCACAAGCACTGGGAATCTCAGCCAGGATATCAAATAATTTTATTGTCCTCTCCCATCTTTGTTTTTCAGTGACATCACCTGCCATTCATGTTTTTATAGACCTCTGAGGAAGAGAAAATCCACATGGATTTCAGAATGGCTCAAGATGTAAATGACTGGTCATAATTGGACACCCTAAAAGGGGATGGTATTGATGGCACAGGGGCATAAATCTCATGATGGGCCAGAAAACTCATTTATAGAGCAGCCAAAGGTCTATGTAGATCCATAAAATGGCCACAAACAACCTGAAAATCTAGGTAGTAACTCATCTGGAGCAGTCATAACCTCTTTCTGCTGGAGAAATATCAGTGACTTCTTTTGGAATTGAATTAGTTGTGAAAAATAGCTCCTATGCCATTTGGTTATGAAAAATGGTAATGATGATGAAGGTGATAATGCAATACCTTATATTCATAGACCACTTTGCATACATTTTTTCATTGAATATTCACAAAGTCCTTTCACTGACTGTCCTAGTGAGTTCTAGCTGCTACAACAAAATATTCTAAGCTTAAGAAACATTTATTTCTCCCCATTTGGGAGGGTGGGAAGTTCATGGTCAAGGTGCTGATAGATTGAATTCTTGGAAAGAGCCCTCTTTTTGCTCATAGCTGGCTGCTTCTCACTGTATTCTTACTTGGTGGAGAGCAAGTAAGCCCTGGTCTCTTTTTCAAATTCTGAGAACACTAATCTCATTTTGGGAGACATGCCCACCCCGGCCTATTGAAATCTGATTAGCTTCCAATGGCCCCACTTCTCATGACATCACATTGGCATTAGGGCTTCAACATGAATTTGGAGGAGACACAAACATTCAGTAGGGAATGTGCTGTGGAGTCTTGGGCATATTCTGTATCTTCTGTGTGCTTCTGCTGCCTCATAAAAGAAAAGGATGGTAATAACATCTGATCAATGTGCATGTGTGTGTATGATTACATTGAATTAAAAACAGGTGTTTGGATGATATATGCAAGTAATCCTCGATTTAAAAAAAAATGAATATACAAACACAGGTGTCAAAATAAAAGCTGAAACCAAGTTTAAGAAAAAAATTCAGTGTGGTAATAGAAAATATTTCCCAGGAAGAGGATAAAAATGGAGTTTTTTCCTGATGATATCAACTTTTCAGGAGATCTAGTAGATATGTATGAAATTTAACATGATAATTTAGAAACAACGATATATGCTTATATTATACATGTATTACTTTATTCTGATTCCACATTTAGAAATCAATTTTAACTAAAACTCATCATAGTCCTCTCCAACATTGGTGTTTTTTTACCCTCTCCAAAACAAATTTGGAGTCTTAAAGGCAGTTTCCAGGACTTGGGTTCTGTTCCCTCTAAGGCGAGGGAAAGATGGGTCCTTGTGAATCAGGATGATCCTGACAAACCACAGTGAGGCCTTCATGTGGCTTAGTATATTTGCAAGTTCATCCTACAGGTGTATGTTTGCGACCACCACAATGTGTATTCCTTTTCAATGACTGAACAACACTTGTACACAACACTATCCATAGACTCAAACCCAAGGCCACATTCCAAGGAATCTTAGCAATCTGTACTTTCTATCTGATCTACCCCAAGCATGAATTGCTGATTTAATAAGAAATAAAACAAGAAATCAAGACTGTGTTTACCTTTGTTAGTAGAAAATAAAGAGTTTGGCCAACCTCAGACTCCAGGACCACCCAGGTGTGGCCCACATTTGTGGTCACCCTGTCCACCAATGCAGTCAGTACCCTGACTCCAGAGGCAGGCAAGATCTAGGAGGGTGTCCATTTTTCCTCCCTATGCAGCAGGAAATGGTGACTGAAAGAGGAAACTGAGAATTTCCCAGCCTTTAAGCCTGTGGGGAGGCCTATGGTGGGGAACATAAACCCATCTTCCAGCCATTTTCTCAAAAGCACTATGATTTCATGACACTCGGGAAGTGAAGGAGCTTCTGGTTCTGGCCACTCCAGAGGAAAGTTCAAGATAAGTGCCAATTCAGCTGTGTGGCATGAGGAAGGACCTATACACTGAGCCCCAGGACCAAGTTCTTGGCAACCCAACTCCAACTTTGTCACCCACTGCAAGTCTGTGCTGCACTGGCCCATCAGGTGATTCCATTACTTCCAGGACCCTGATTCCCAATGCAACCTACTGGGCAGCACCTCGAACTGGGTTCAGGAGGATACCATGCCAGGAATTATCCCACCAGGAGAGATGAGCACTGCCACAACCTCACCCAGCGGCCTTCACTGATTACTGAAGGTCCAGTGGACCCAGAAAAGGCCATGGGCAATGGAAGGGGCCCAAGGAGCACCCACTTGGGACAACAGTCCCAGGTGAGGCTCCCTCCAACTTCACTCCTCCAGGTCCCCACTCACTGATATTTTGTCCAGTTCAGAAGCAAGCCCAGAACTCCACCAGTGAGGAGGAGGGACAGTTCTTAATAGCTGAGCATGGAGGAGCATGCAGGGCTGCTTAGTAGGTTATGGGAAGCTTGAGCTTGAAACCTCACAGCTAATTCTGGCAGGGTGCCCTTCCATCCAGGAAAAGCCAAGACCCATGAAAACTGGAACCTCCAAAGAGTGAATGCTGAGTGGATCTCTAGGTCTGTAGGTGTCTGTGTTGGATTGGACTGGTGAAAGGTCACATATCTTACACTGTAGGAACAGTAGGAGGCCTAGTATTGTCCCCAGAACAGCTAAGCATGAAGACAGTCAAAAAATGGGAGAGCTGGGGTTGTGGCTCAGTTGCAGAGTGCTTGCCTAGCACGTGGGAGGCACTGGGTTCAATTCTCAGCACTGCACAGAAATGAATAAAGGCCTGTTGACAACTAAAAAAATAAATTTAAAAATTGGAGAATCTTGATAACCAAAATTCAAAGAAAGCAACCCAAATATGAATAAAACTCGATTTTGTGAGCACACGGCTGGGTTTTTCTGGTTTCCACACAAAGAGAAAGGACTGTGCACAGAGGGTAGCATTCCCTCCCAGCCTGCCCTGATGAACCCCTCAGCCGGACTCTGGGGGATGCCTTAAATGCATTCTCAGCAGCTGTTCCCTCCACTGTTCCCAGAGGAAGTGCAGGAAGACACACAGGCCATGATCCCAAAGCTGCCGCCACCTGTAAATGCTGCTCAGCCAAGAAACTTGCCCCCCAGCAGTTCCCCCTTCTGACTGGCCAGGCCCAGGCAGGACAGCAGACAGAACTCTGACAGCTCAGGGGCGGGGCATGGGCTGAGGGATTCCTGCCATTGCAAGAGCTCCTGGCTGTCAAACTAAGTCCCGCCCACCCTCACCAGAGCAAGGCTAGACATAAACACTAGCTCACACCTTCAAGAGAGGACAAGGTGTCCTTCCCAGCCCCAGCAAGCGAGATCCTGGAGATGCCACCACCACTTGCTCACCTGCTGGTGCACCGCCTATCCAATGACATTGCTTTCCCCTTCAGAGGCCCAGGGAGGCTACCCCCTGCTTCAAGCTTGGAGGTATGGGGGGCGCTTCTATTGGGGCCATGGCACTTCCCGCCTTTTCAGAGAAGAGCACTCCTGAAGAGGCACCGACCTGTCCCTGTACCAGAGGTGCAGGTACTGCCAGCCAAACACCTGCTCATCACCCTAGTCCGCAAGTGCTCCACGCCCCAAGAGCTACCCTCAACCCGCAGCAAGAGCCTTCTCAGCCCTCTGACTGCCCCCACGTCCATTGGAGTTCAGCCCATCTGTGCTGCCATCCTGGCTGCCTCTGGGGAGGGGCAGGGTCGTTGCACCAGTCTGAGGGGAGAGATCCCTGGCCTTGCCATAGCCGCCACCCCTCAAACCCAGCATCTACAACCCTTCCGAGATGACCCGGAAACCTCACTGGGTCAGGAGGTGGACCAGAGGGATCTGAATCACATCCCAGTGTCAGCACTCAACAGTCCCCCCAGGACCCACGCACACACCAGGCACGTGCCTATTTCTTCCGCATCTGGTGCAAGGACGTGGACTTTGCACGTGCATGCAGACTTTGCACATGCACGCGGAATTTGCACGCGCGCATCCGTTCCTGGCGCAAGCCTGCCTCTTGTCCAGTATTAACGGTTTTCCTCACGTGCTCGCGTGTTCTCCACTCATTCCTTCCTCAGCTGCACCCCGGCAACAGGTCAGACAGCCATTTCGGCTGAAGCTGCGTGAGCAGCCGAAGAAGGCCTTCTGCGATCAAAGCTAGAATTACCCACTAGCGCCTTCGCTAAGACTGCCATGGAGACTTCCCACAGCAAGTGTTGTCCCTCACCCCTGCCCCCGGCGCTGAGGGGCAGAGACCTGCCAGAAGGTCGTGGGCCGCGCCAACTTCCCTATACTGGTTGGCCACTAAGGGCTTCCTGGGCTGGTGGCGCCATTCGCAGGTCATCTTGCCGCCATCCTGCAACTGCTCCTCAGCGGTTGCGAAAAGTGCCTGCTTGGTGCTTTTCCAGGGTCCTGCGGACCCTTGGATCTTTTCTTGGAGACTTGGCTATTGCCTCCTCACTCCGCATGCCAGGTCTCCTGAAGAGGAAGCTGCTGTCAACTGCAGCTTTCATGAATTCCTGCATCCCAGGCCGCAGACTCAGACAGCCGCCTTGTAGGGTGCAGGGGCAGGGAGTGGCTCCTTGCCAGCTTCCAGCACCTCAAGAACCCCGCCCAGGGAGGACTGTGATCACAGCCCCTGGAGACAGTGGCCAAGTGGTGGCTGAGCAAGCAGAGGCCCCTGTAGATAGAGAACATCAGAGGGGGCGCCCTCAGGTCACTGGAAGAGCATCTGCTTTTAGGCCCCTGGGGGCCCATAGCTGTGTGCCTGGCTTTGTGCCCAGGCCTGGGCCTCTGGGGAGAAACCTCTGCACCCAGAGCTCCCAAGACAGAGCTGAGAGCTCCCGGGCCATCTGCATGAGCTCCTGCCCCCAAAGAAACCCCATCAGCAGCTCCTACAGCTCCACTGGAGGTCTCCGAGTCCTGAAGAGAGGGCTCCAGACCCATCCAACGGGGAGCCGCCCCTGGGATGTTCTTCATCCCCAGGGATTCCCCCAAAGAAGGCCCAGGGTGAGAAGGTGGCAGAAGGCAGGGCGGGACACCCATTTCCCAAGAAGTCGTCCTCACCCACGGGAAACACCAGCAGGCCACGGAAACGCAAGTTTCCTCTCCTGCAATGCCCCCGAGGGGAACCTCTGAAGCTACCACCACCTCTGTTACTGGCCTGTGCAGTGACTGCTGAGGACCTAGACAGGGAGAAGAAGAAAGCTCTGCAGCGCATCAATGGTCTTCTGATGGGTGAGACCCAGGCCATTGGGAACAGCTGTGCCATGGCCCCACAAGCCCATGGTGGGGGTCCCCTCTCCACTGGGAGGGGCCAGGCCTCTGGCATCAGTGGGCCTCAGCCACACCTTTCCCGATCCCCCCAGCGGCACAACCATGGTGGCCCACACCCCAGTGTGGGTCAGCTCTGCTGTCTCTTTCCAGAGCCATCCTCCCATCACCAATCTCACAGGACTGCTCTCCCCCAGCCTGCCAATTGCTGCTTTGGCCCTTCCTCCCAGGCCCTCTCTCAGCACATTGGCAGGCTTGGCTGCACAGCCAGTGGCCCCCTTTGGGGTCACACCCTTGAACACCACTATGCCTTCGCAGCCCCCACATCTGGGGCCTCCCTCCACCTTGGGTAGGAGCTTCCAGCGCTCTCACCAGGGCCCAAAGCCCTACTGTACTCACAGGCCCTCACCTGTAGCAAGCTCCAGCTCTCCAACTCCAAGGGTGCAAGGACACATCCGCAGGGGAAGCAGCCTCTCACCCCTGGATTTACCGTCCCACCAAGTTCTGGGGTTCCTGTTGGGATGAAGCCTGGAGGCCCTAGCTTTGTCAGCTATCATCAGCTTGTACACGGAGGAGCTCCAGGTCCAGGGGCAGCTCCGATGCCACCCTTGACTGTGGGCCCAACAACCTTGGGCAGCCTAAACTACTCAACCCTTGGGTCTGACCAACATAGAAACTCCACTGTGGGTCCTCGTGGCAGCACCCAGACACATTCAGTGACCTCAAAGGCAGATGGGAGGAGAAACTTGTCCTTGGGTCAGACATCACGCAAGGAAATATCAAGGTCAGAAAGTAGAAACCCCCAAAACTAGAGAGCACCATGGGGCAAGTTTGGGAAATGACACCTCCAGTGCCCCTAGCCAGAGCACCACCAAGGCACCCAGAAAACACACAAAAGAGGGTAAAAAGGGCAAGAAAAGAGTGGAGTTCCTACCCCGAGTGCCATTCCTCAAAGCCTGCCCATCCAGAAACACCAAAGCTCACCTCAAAGGACAAGTACTACAAAGGGTATCTCTAGTTGCCCTTCAGTCCCTGGGACATCAAGGAGATCAGAGAGCCCAGACTTGCTCCCTGAACTCATGTCAGCCTTTGGGGCCTGGTGTAGCTCCTCCCAAAGAGGAGAAACCCCAAGCACCAGGCAGCAACATGGGGCAAGTTTGGAACAGAACACCTCCAGTGCCCCTAGCCAGAGCACCACCATGGCACCCAGAAAGCACACAAAAGAGGGTGAAAAAGAGCAAGGAAAGAGTGGAATTCCTACCCCAAGTGCCATCCCTCAAAGCCTCCCCACCCAGAAACACCTAAGCTCACCTCAAAGGACAAGTACTACAAAGGGTATCTCTTGTTGCCCTTCAGTCCCTGGGACATCAAGGAGATCAGAGAGCCCAGACTTGCTCCCTGAAATGATGTCAGCCTTTGGGGCCTGGTGTAGCTCCTCCCAAAGAGGAGAATCCCCAAGCAACAGGCAGCAACTTGGGGCAAGTTTGGAAAGGAAAACCTCCAGTGCCCCTAGCCAGAGTACCACCATGGCACCCAGGAAAAACACAAAAGAGGTTAAAAAGAGGCAAGAAAACAGTAGAATTTCTACCCTGAGTGCCATCCCTCAAAGCATGCTCACCCAGAAACACCAAAACTCACCTCAGGAGACAAGCACTACAAAGGGTGTCTCTAATTTCTCTTTGGTCCCAATGACAACAAGAGGATCAGGGAGCCAAGACTTGCTCCCTGAACTCATTACAGCTTTTGGGGCCTTGTGTATCTCCTCCCAAACAGGAGGTACCCCAAGCAGCAGGCAGCAACATGGGGCACAGTTGGTACAGAACACCTCCAGTGCCCCTAGCCAGAGGACCACCGTGGCACTGGGGAAACACACAGAAAAGGGAACAAAAGGGCAAGAAACACTCATGTTCCTACCCTGACTGCCATCCCTCAAAGCCTGCCCACCCAGAAACACCTAAGCTCACCTTGCGGGACAATCAGTACAGCCAGTAAGGATACCTCTAGTTACCCTTTGGTCCCAATGATATCGAGAGGATCTGGGAGCCATGACATGCTCCCTGAACTCATTATAGCTTTTGAGGCCTTGTGTATCTCCTCCAAAAGAGGAGGTACCCCAAGCAACAGGCAGCCACACGGGGCACAGTTAGAACAGAACACCTCCAGTGCCCCTAGCCAGAACACCACCATGGGGACCAAGGGACAGAAAGCAAGGCACACCCCAGGGAAAGCAACGTCTGGTGTGGCCACAGTTACTGCCATTCCCCAAAGCCTGCCCACACAGAAAGGCTTAAGCTCTCCTGGGGGAACCGGCACCACATCCTCAAAATCAACCTCTACTTTGACGTCCACCCATAATCCATCTATGAGCCCTGGGAGCCCAGACTGGCTCCCAGATCTGATCTCTGCTTTTGGAGCCATGGTCATCAGCCCACATGGAGAAACAAGAAGCATGAGAAAGCACTAAGAACACGCTTGGGCTTTAACACCTTCAACCCCCCTACCCAGACAGGATGATGCTAACTTCTTTAAGGGCTGACACTGCCTAGATCCCAACAGTCCTCCACTGCCCTCAGCTGGGCCTCAGCTGGCCCTGCCTCCACTCCCTGGGGCCACTGGGCATCCTAACACCTCACAAGTATTTAAACAGCAAGAAGTGACAATACATATTTTTATTTGGCCAGCAAAATTAGGAAGAGTGACCTGTGATGCAAGGGAGGATTGTTAAAGTCCATGCTGTCGAGCTAAAGAGGGCACCACAGCAAGAGGAGGCCTACATTTTTTTTTAATGAGTCTTATGATTTCCCTTTGTCTCTACTAATGGGCTAAGCAATAAAAGTATAAACTGGGGCCAGTATAGATACTAAAATACAGTATTACAACTTGTTTGCCTTATAAGAAATCACCTTATTATTATAAATTACCTTCAGTTGTTACATGAAAATTTGTACTTGCATAAGTCTTTACGAGATAATAGTTTTAAAACTTGTAAGGATAATACAATATAAAACTAATAAGAGTAAAAGATTTAATTTTATAATAGTTATAAATTAAGGAATATAATTTTTATAATTTGAAACATTTACTTATTTATATATAGTGTTATTGTTTACTTTAGGAATATAGTAATCTTTATAACAAAAGCCTAACTTCTGAATTTAATTTTCAATAAACTTGAATACTTTTCTTAAGTTGGAATGAGATGAAAGAATTTTAACTTAGGCATGGTGGCCGCTTGTTCAATCTTAGGCAAGATGTTTTGATTTTGAAACTAATCTTAATTTTTTACTTGAATATTATTTTTTTAAAAATTAAAATTCATTGCCTGGAGGTCATTCCTCAAAAAAATAAAAAACCAACAAATAAATGAGCTCACACTTCATCTCAAAGCCCTAGAAAAGGAAGAGCAAAACAATAGCAAATGTAGCAGAAGGCAAGAACTAATTAAAATCAGAGCAGAAATCAATGAAATTGAAACAAAAGAAACTATTGAAAAAATTAACAAAACTAAAAGTTGGTTCTTTGAAAAAATAAATAAGATCAACAGACCCCTAGCCATACTAACGAAGAGAAGAAGAGAGAGAACTCAAATCACTAACATACGGGATGAAAAAGGCAATATTACAACAGACGCTTCAGAAATACAGAAAACAATTAGAAATCATTTTGAAAACCTATATTCCAATAAAATAGAAGAAAGTGAAGACATCGATAAATTCTTTAAGTCATATGATTTGCCCAGACTGAGTCAGGAGGAAACTCACAACTTAAACAGACCAATATCAATAGATGAAATAGAAGAAGCAATTAAAAAACTTCCAACCATTAAAAGCCCAGGACCGGATGGGTATACAGCGGAGTTCTACAAAACCGTTAAAGAAGAATTAATACCAATACTTTTCAAGTTATTTCAGGAAATAGAAAAAGAGGGAGCTCTTCCAAATTCATTCTATGAGGCCAACATCACCCTGATTCCGAAACCAGACAAAGACGCCTCAAACAAAGAAAACTACAGACCAATATCTCTAATGAACCTAGATGCAAAAATCCTAAATAAAATTCTGGCGAATCGGATACAAAGGCATATCAAAAAAATTGTGCACCATGATCAAGTAGGATTCATCCCTGGGATGCAAGGATGGTTCAATATACGGAAATCAATAAATGTTATTCACCACATCAATAGGCTTAAAGATAAGAACCATATGATCATCTCAATAGACGCAGAAAAAGCATTTGACAAAGTACAGCATCCCTTTATGTTCAAAACGTTAGAAAAAAATAGAGATAACAGAAACTTACCTCGACATTGTAAAAGCTATCTATGCCAAGCCTCAGGCTAGCATCATTCTGAATGGAGAAAAATTGAAGGCATTCCCTCTAAAATCTGGAACAAGACAGGGATGCCGCCTATCACCACTTCTATTCAATATAGTTCTCGAAACACTGGCCAGAGCAATTAGACAAACGAAAGAAATTAAAGGCATAAAATTAGGAAAAGAAGAACTTAAATTATCACTATTTGTGGATGACATGATTCTATACCTAGAAGACCCAAAAGGGTCTACAAAAAAACTACTAGAACTAATAAATGAATTCATAAAAGTGGCAGGATATAAAATCAACACACATAAATCAAAGGCATTTCTGTATATCAGCGACAAATCTTCTGAAATGGAAATGAGGAAAAACACTCCATTCACAATATCCTCAAAAAAAATAAAGTACTTGGGAATCAACCTAACAAAAGAGGTGAAAGACCTATACAATGAAAACTACAGAACCCTAAAGAAAGAAATAGAAGAGGATCTTAGAAGATGGAAAAATATACCCTGTTCATGGTTAGGCAGAACTAACATCATCAAAATGGCGATATTACCAAAAGTTCTCTATAGGTTCAATACAATGCCAATCAAAATCCAAATGGCATTTCTTGTAGAAATAGATAAAGCAATCATGAAATTCATATGGAAAAATAAAAGACCCAGAATAGCAAAAACAATTCTAAGCAGGAAGTGTGAATCAGGTGGTATAGCGATACCAGATTTCAAACTATATTACAGAGCAATAGTAATAAAAACAGCATGGTACTGGTACCAGAACAGGTGGGTGGACCAATGGTACAGAATAGAAGACACAGAGACTAATCCACAAAGCTACAACTGTCTTATATTTGATAAAGGAGCTAAAAACATGCAATAGAGAAAGGATATCATCTTCAACAAATGGTGTTGGGAAAACTGGAAATCCATATGCAACAAAATGAAACTAAATCCCCTCCTCTCGCCACACACAAAAGTCAACTCAAAGTGGATAAAGGAGCTAGATATCAATTAAGAGACTCTGCGTCTGATAGAAGAAAAAGTTGGCTCTGATCTACAGATTGTGGGGACGGGCTCAAAATTCCTTAATAGGACTCACATAGCACAAGAGTTAATAACAAGAATCAACAAATGGGACTTTCTTAAACTGAAAAGTTTTTTCTCAGCAAGAGAAACAGTAAGAGAGGTAAATAGGGAGCCTACATCCTGGGAACAAATTTTTACTCCTCACACTTCAGATAGAGCCCTAATATCCAGAGTATACAAAGAAGTCAAAAAATTAGACAATAAGAAAACAAACAACCCAATTAACAAATGGGCCAAGGACCTGAACAGACACTTCTCAGAGGAGGACATACAATCAATCAACAAGTACATGAAAAAATGCTCACCATCTCTAGCAGTCAAGGAAATTCAAATCAAAACCACCCTAAGATACCACCTCACCCCAGTAAGATTGGCAGCCATGATGAAGTCAAACAACAACAAGTGCTGGCGAGGATGTGGGGAAAAGGGTACTCTTGTACACTGCTGGTGGGACTGCAAACGGGTGCGGCCAATTTGGAAAGCAGTATGGAGATTCCTGGGAAAGCTGGGAATGGAACCACCATTTGACCCAGCTATTGCCCTACTCGGACTATTTCCTGAAGACCTTAAAAGAGCACACTACAGGGATACTGCCACATTGATGTTCATAGCAGCACAATTCACAATTGCTAGACTGTGGAATCAACCCAGATGCCCTTCAATAGATGAATGGATAAAAAAAATTGGCATTCATACACCATGGAGTATTACGCAGCACTAAAAAATGACAAAATCACGGAATTTGCAGGGAAATGGATGGCACTAGAGCAGATTATGCTTAGTGAAGCTAGCCAATCCCTAAAAAACAAATACCAAATGTCTTCTTTGATATAATGAGAGCAACTAAGAGCAGAACAGGGAGGCTGAGCAGGAAGAAAAGATTAGCATTAAACAGACATGAGGCGGGAGGGAAAGGGAGAAAAAAAGGGAAATCACATGGAAATGTAGGGAGACCCTCATTGTTATACAAAATTACATATAAGAGTTTACGAGGGGAATGGGATAACAAACATGGAGGGAAATGAATTTCAGTAGATGGGGTAGAGAGAGAAGATGGGAGGGAAGGGGAGGGGGGATATTAGAGGATAGGAAAGGTAGCAGAATACAACAGTCACTAATATGGCAGTATGTAAAAATGTGATGTGTAACCGATGTGATTCTGCAATCTGTATTTGGGGTAGAAATGGGAGTTCATAACCCAATTGATTCTAATCTATGAAATATGATTTGTCATGAGCTTTGTAATGTTGTGAACATCCAATAAAAAAAATATACATAATTTTTAAATTAATATTAATTAGTGAACGTAATTTATCATTATATATGAAACATGAAACAGACTAGGTAAGAGAGCTTTTAATTCCCTGTTAAGGGAAAGAGGCAAAACATTTTTAAACTTTAAATAAGTTAGGCTCTCTTTGTAGTCTTTTAGAAATATATTTAAGTTGACTTCTCAGGAGAACATAAAATTTTATAACATTTCTCGGTAGTCATCATGAACCATAGAGTGAAGCTGCTTGAAGAGGTATCCCATCCCATCGGCTTATAGGAGGGTGCAGTTGGCTGAGCGAGGAGGCCAGTGGTGATACCCTGTCTTTCATCCATAACGAGGTGGAAAGGGTGTTTAGGGTTAGGAAGAGAGAGAGTGCAAGAATATGTAAGAGCATTCCTGAGCTTGTAAAAGGAATTGGCTACTAGCTTAGGGGAGGTGAGTGTCCAATGAGGGGTCTCCTTAGTGGCCTTGTATAAGGGGTTGGTAAGAAGTGCAAAGTGGGGAACCCAATGCCTGAAAATGTCTGCCAGACCCAGGAAGGAGAGGATGTATTCCACTGTTTTGGGTGGTTGTAGGTCATGGAGAGCTTGAATTCTGTCTGATGTCAGGCTTTTAGAGGTTGAAGTGAGAAGTGTACCTAAATAGTTAACTGAAGAGGTAGTAAGCTGTGCTTTGGCTGGAGAGGCCCAATAGTCCAGGGACCCCAGGAAATTGAGGAGCTGAGCAGTGTGAGTTCACAAGCCTTGAATGATGAACCGCATAGAAGGTCATTCACATATTGTAAGAGTGTGCTGCCCCCTAAGTCACAGCAGTTAGATCCCATGCCAAGCCTTGCCCAAAGAGATAGGGACTGGCCCTGAAGCCTTGGGGTAGGACTGTCCATGTCATCTGACAAAACCTAAAGGATGTAGAGTCTTCCCATGTGAAGGCAAAGAGCTAATGAGAGTCAGGATGGAGGGACACTATAAAGAAGCCATCTTTAAGATCCAGGACCGTAAAGTGAGTGCTCAAAGGGGGTACATGAGAAAGAAGAGTGTCAGGGTTGGGAACCACCAGGTGGATGGGAATAACTGTCTCATTCATTAGGCGGAGATTCTGGACTAAGTGATAGGCTCCTGAGGGTTTGCATCCTGGCAATATGGGAGTGTTGCAGGGGGAGTCAGTAGGAAAGCGGGGTCCCTGGACAAGTAAGCAGTCTATAATGAGTTTAAATTGCTCCCTATAGGTTTTGGAGATGGGAAAATGGGGACATAAAGGAAATTTAGTTTGCAGTTTCAGCTAAATATGTACTGGCTTGTGTTGGGAGGCTATGACTGGCTTGAAGATGTCCCAGTCCTGGAGATCCACTAGATCAGGGGATGATAGCACAGTAGATACTGTCTGGTTATTAGAGAGGGTAAAGATTAGAGGCAGAAGGGCATGGCTGGTAGTATTCTCTGGATGTATTTTGGACCGTGGCTCCTAGTAATTTGAGAACATCTCTGCCTAGGAGAGGAATCGGACAGGAGGGAATAACTAGAAAAGAGTCTGTGAATGGGTGTCCCTTCAGGGCACAGGTCAGCTGAGCAGTTCATTTTGGGGAGGAGGGTTTGCCTTCAATCTCCATAACTGAGACCTTGGAAGAAAACAGAGGCCCAGAGTGGGTATGAAAGACCAAATAGGTAGCCCCTGTGTCCACAAGGATGGTTGTGGACTTAACCACTACCTGAACTGGTATCCTGGGCTCCGTGAGTGTAATGGGGGTCCTCAAGTCTGGGCTTCTTCAGTCTTCTGTGAACCCCAATAGTTTAAGAGAAGATACCACCTAGCTGGTTACACTCCGATGTAGAGGCACCAAGGAAGGGCCAACCATGGAGCAGTCACTCTTCAAATGTTCTGTCTGCTTACAGATAGGGCATGGCTTGGAAGGAGGGTGTGGCTTTGGGCATTGGTGATTTCAGTGACCTTTGCATCCACATTTGAAGCAAGTACCTGGTGTAGAGGAATGATGGAACCTCCATGGAGCTCTTGCTTGAGCTGTAGGCCTCAGGGCCCTGGTAATGCCTGGGTTTGAAGTGTTACCATTTTTTGTAATTGAGCCTACCTAGCTACTTCAGCTGACTCCTCCTGGACATTATAAACTTTAAAGGCCATTTTCACCAGATATTGGATAGGGTTCTGAGGGCCCTCCTCAGCTTGTTTGAGCTTTGTTTTCTGATATCATAAGTTGATTGAGCCTGCTAGATGCGGGCTCACTCATGGGGGCAAGGATGGAGGACAGAACAACAGAGATGTCATGCCAGATAAGATCATAAGTCTGGAAGAGGTATTGGCATTTTGAAATATAAGTAGAAATGTCAGCAGAGAAGGACCCAAGGTGCTCTTCAATCTGGGAAAGATCTTGAAGTGAGAATGGGACATGTACTTGGACACAGCATGAGCCACTTCCCTGAAGGGACAAAGAAACTTTGGGTTATCTGGTAACTTTGGGTTATCTGTCTGGTGGGACTGGGTGTGGGCACTGACAGGAGAAAAGAGGGGTGAGTGGGTGGAGGTAATCATGGTTTCAGGAGTGGAGGAAGGAGGGGGGTGAGAGGGATGGAGGGGGAGGGGAAAGGTTGTGTCAGTAGAAGAGGTGGGCAGAGGAGCCTTGGCTGCAGGAGAAGAGGGAGTTGTATGGAGCGAGGGAAGAGGATCTGTGGTGGCAGGAGGAGGGGTGGAGGGGTAAGAGGGGTGGCAGGAGCAGATTGGTGTGTATTGGGAGGGGGAAGACAGGTAAGGTAGGGCTGAGAGCAGCTAGGGTGGTTCTGAGGATGTGGAAAGAGAGGTTGAAGAACAATGGGAAGGAGTTTGGGATTTTCCTAGCAAGGAAGACTGGATCAGGAGAACAGATAAAACAGAGAGGAAGACAGAGCAGAGAGTAGAGGGAAGGACAGGATCATATCTTAAAAAAGCCTGAATGTTTTTGCCCACTTTCCTGTAAAGCAACAAAAATTGTCCAATTCAGTGAGGGTTTCAAATCAAAGTTCCTTCTGGCGGCCATTGTGACTCATTGTTTAAGTCTGGTTCTTTTTCAAACATTCTCTCTCTGGGTTCATGTTCTGCCTTAAACCCCTTCAATCTTTCAGCTGAATTCTCTCAGATTCCATTGATATTTTTAAAAGATTAACGTTTTGCATAGTTCGTCTGGCAAGTTCAAATATTTGGCATCAGTGCCAAGAAAATTATAGAATGTAGGAGGTGTAAGGTTTTCTTGTATTGGGAAATTTCTTGTATTTGTGCTAAATTTGCCCTGCTGATGAGATGGATGTGCCTCTGCTATTTATTTATCTATTTAGTTTTAATCTAGGATGGAACACAGAGGAGCTTAAGCACTGAGCCAGCCACATCTTCAGTCCTTTTTTTTTTCATTTTCATTTTGAGAGAAGCTATCACTAATTTGAATAGGGCTGGATTACAGAGGCTGGATTTGAAATTTCAATCCTCCTACCTCAGCCTCCCATCTTCTGGGATTAAAGGCAGGCACTGCCATGCCCAGTTGTGTCTCACATTTGTTTGGGATCCATTCTTATCATCTGCCTTCTCCTGGGGCAGTCGGCTAAGGATGGTGTGGTGTGTGGTGTTGAGTTTCACTCCAGATGCACTCCATTGCCTCTATTCCTTGTTGCATCTCTAGCTGTGACTAGTGAGGACTGACCCTGGGCATTGAGTTCTACACTGTGAAGGAGTGGAGTTCTCTGTTTGTCAAGAGAGTGGGGAGCCTCTGGTGTTCCTGTGGTGTGATGTAGACAGAAGGGTCTGTGGGTCCTGCTTCTCTACTTCCTCCTCTAGTTGGTAGGGAAGTGACTACCACTAGAAGAGGTTTTTTTGAGCACTGATGGACATTGGTTTTGTCCCTTAAAATCTCATTTTGGAACAGATATGTGTATGCAATTATCCAGACAGTTCTTCTGAGGAATTGGAATGCTTATGACAGAAAAAGGAGGGGACTCAGATGCCAATTCTGTGTCCAAAAGAGACTGAAAATGAAAGAGCTGCCAAAAATTGTGGGCCCAATTTGAGGGCCATATTGTTTTGAATAGTGGCAATGAACTTCACCTAAATGTCCAAGACTGGTAGAAAATTGAATGGAAAGGGGCTCAGAAGTACCTTGAGGGTGACTATTGGGAGACAGCTTCCCCAGGGAGAGTATAGGTGACTCGTTCAATGTAATTATGTTCTCACCTTTGTCTCCAAAGTAATTCACCAGTTGAGTAAATCTTGAGGAGTTCCTTGGAGACTGTGTGATGCCTGAAGTCTCAATCAACATGGAACACACAAAATATGACTCACACCCTAAAATGTAGGTAGGGAAAGAGCTGGGTAGGCAGATAGGAGACTTGAACTCACCAAGGTCAAGTTTCTCCTAACAGAAAGAAGACAGTGGAACAGAATACAAAGACCAAAGATGCAAGGCTGAGCTTCAAACAAAGGGTGAGACATCTGTTAAAAAGGGATAAACTTCAACACAGTGACCTTAACATGAGGGGAAGTAATGGCACATGAAGTGCACATTGTCCCTGAAGGCCTTACCAAGAGTGGGCTGGAGGCTTATTTTCTTAACCCTTAGATCCTTATAAAACCTGAGAGAAGTGCCACTCATTGGCAACCCTCTCTTGGGACCATGCAGGAGTTCTGCTTTCTTTATATTGCTTTTGTATAATCGGACAGGAGTTCTGCTTTCTTTATATTGCTTTTGTATAATGCAGGAGTTCTGCTTTCTTTATATTGCTTTTGTATCGGACACTTTGCCCTCACACTTTCACTATTTGTGTCTGTGAAATTCCTTCAATGGATGAACAAGGCAAAGAACGCAGTCAATTCCATGGTGTGTGTCACAAAGTAACTGAGGACTAATTATGTCAGGAAACTAGATTGATACGGGAAATGATATTATCTACTGCCCAGCTCCACATCCTGTCTGTCCCCAGAATGGGGCTGAAGTTGAACCCTTATAAGATCATTCAGACCTCACTAAGAAGAATGCATTCTCCATTTTGAAAATATGAAGACAGCACTCAATATTCTTTACAGCTGCTGAAAATAATTTTGACCTCCATGCAGGAATTTCCTCCTTCTGGGACAACACCCTCTTCTCAGGACCCTTCTCATACATTCTAGGCAGGAGACTCAATCCTACTTAAGACATAGAAAAGCCAGAGATCAGAAGTGCAACTCATGGATAAGTTGACAGGCCCTCATGAATTTCTCCTAACCACACACTCACACATTTCTAACCCTCATTCACCACATCTGAAGAGGAAGGACACCACCAGAAGATGATTGTCCTGCTCATCCTGGGAATCCACAGTCCCTGATTAGCTGACAACCCCTCTACAAATCTCACATGTCTGTTCAGGAGACAAGCCCCAGATGGAACATACCAAGCTTTCATGTGTTCAATTACACTTCCTCTTGACCTTTTCTATCCCTCCCTCAATCCAGGTCAGATTCCTTTCCACCTGGTTACAGATTGGGCTCTCAGTTTCTGATCTCCATCATCAGGTAGATGGCTGGGACTTCAGAGAGCTCCCTCTGCTGGACACTGACTAACTTGGAAAATTCAGGCAGCCACTCAAAGTACCTGGCAGCAGTCTCCTAACTGGCTCAGATCAGGGGGGAATGCTGCCATGCTCAACCGAAAATGCCTCCTTCCCCCTTCTAACCAGGAGAGTCCTGAGATGTTAAAAATCAAGGCTGAGAAGAGAAAATATGTCTCTTCTAGAAAGAGAAGGATTTGACACCACTCCAGACAAAGGCAAAGGAGTAGGTAATGGAGCCAGACGGCTACTGGCAGGAGAAGCTGAATGGGTGAGAGATCCACCTCATGTATTGGTGCCCTACATGGCTTTTGTGGGACTCTCCACCGAGTAGATTGGGCTCCCTAAAGATGTGGAATGCAACCATCACTCCAAAGGAGACCATGTGCCTTGGCCTATAGATGCATTCTTGCAAAATAAAGCATCCCCTTTTCTGGCCTATTCAAAATATTTCTTGACTTGAAGGGATGCTGGCCCCTGATCTCTTGCCCTGACTGTAAGTGTAAAGGGAAGACTCACACTTGCTGTATGAGCTGCCACCTGTCACCCACTTCCTTGGTCTTGAAGGGTCTGAATCATCTGTCACATCCACTAGGGGCCCCACTGCCCACACTTTGCCCTTTCTGAGGTGGCCTCTTCTTTTTGATCCTCCATGCAGTTTGTGAGTCTTGGGCCAATCACCATCATGAACATCTTAAAAGAGAGTGCAGGCCTGGCATCAGAACACCTGGGCCAGGAAGAACAAGAAAAGAAAACTCACTTTTATTGAACCTAGGGAAAAATTAATTCAAGGGTGTAACATATTCTTGAGGCATTGGTGTCATTCTGCTTTGACAGAGGAAGAGTGCCCCCTGAGTACATCTTCCCACTTTCTGGAACTGGGATGGTAGTAGAGTGTTTTCTGTGTGAACAAAAAACTTAATCACAATGGAATACACTAAGATGGTTATTCTGCACCTATTTTATACATTTCATGAGAAAAAATTAAACGGTCATAACTACTACCAAAAGTGGGGATGGGGGAATGTAGTATCCAGGAGCAGCTCTTGGTTGGGTCATCACCTCTAGGATTCCAGCTCTCCTTTAGCTTGATTTGGATCACTTCACATTTCTACCAGGACACTTAATTTACTGAGAGCCATGTTGCCTGCCTCAGAAAGCTGACACCTGTGAAGACTTGTGTTGGAGTTTCTTTTAGGGCTTCCTCCGATGTCATCAAACAAATATCTTGTGGCATTTTTTCTATACTAAAGGGTAGGCTAATTGACAAGCCCCCTCTCTCCCCATCCCCCAAAACAAGCAAACAGTGGTTTTATGTGAAATGAGATACCTCTCAGTTTTTGAGAGCTGTTCCATTCCCTTAATGACTGGTTGTCTCCGTTGTTGGGGTTAGTATCAAGACTTCCTGGAAATCTTTACCATTTTCCCCATATTTTTACTGATGCAATATGGCTCAGTTCCCCTACCCCTACTGCTTGGCCCCTTTTCTCTACACATCTTTCCCACATTTCTTTTCCTTTTTGTTCTTTATTTTTTGCATATCAGAAAAAACGTACATCCAATATTTGTGCATCTAAGTTCTTTGGGGATGTCGTTGTGTAGGTTTTTTTCCTTGATGTGTCTTTATCTGGTTTGGGTATGTGTGCAATGCTGGCTTTATAAATTTGGAACCTGTTCCATCCCTTTGTATTTCATGGAGTAATTTGAGGAGTTTTGGCATCACTTCTTCTTCAAAGATTTTTGGTAGACCTCAGCTGGGAGTCCATCCAGCCCCGAGTTTTTCATTGTTAGAGACAGTAATGAAAAGCCTTCCATCTCATTACAAGTCATTGGTATGTTTGGGTTTTCTTTTGCTCCTGATTCAGTTTTGGTAGATACTATTTATCTAGAAATGTATTCATTTCTTCTAGGTTTTCCAATGTATTGGAGTACAAGTTTTCAAAATAGTCTCTAATGATCCGCTGGATTTCTGTGATATCTATGGTGATTTCACCTTTTTAATCTCTAATTTTATAAACTTGGCTTTTCTCTGCTTTTTTCTTGGTTATTTTAGGATGGGGGCTTATCAATCTTGTTTAGCGTTTTAAAGAAACAACTGTTTCATTGGTCTTTAGTGTCGTTATGTTTGTTGTCAAGTTCATTAATGTTGGCTCTGATTTTATTTCCTTCCTTCCTTCAGTGTTTGCTCCTCCACCATAGGCTGGGTTTTACACCATTTCCAATTTACACAGTGCATGATGTCGGCTTCCTCGGTAGGGGGCGCTGAAGTGACACTGCAGGAAGCAGAGGCCTCTTGTGGTTAAGCTACTGCACCATTGCTCTGTGATGCTGGTATGAGTCCATGTGAGGGCAGCGTGGATCAGGTGAGGAGATCCTCAGATCCTGAGGAAGGCTTTGGTCTCCAGGAAAATTTCCCAACACTTTCCAAGCTGATCTTAGGTGATGGTGCCCTCCTAGTGAATGGTCCAACTGTAGTGGGAGGCACCTGACTCTGAGTTCAGAACTTGGCAGTCCCTGGCTCTACCCATGCCCACCTGAGTTGTAGCACACCAAACACACTGCCCTTACCAGGCACATATTCCCAAGGGTCCCCCATCCCTTTCTGTTCAGAGGACGCTGTGAGAGCCATGGCTGCTGCTCCCTCAGGTAAGGAAGGTCCAGGTGGGCTGGGGAGTGGACAGCCCTGGATGCTCCTACCATGTGGTCACCCATGCCCACCGGCTTGTCCCCTAGAGATGAAGAGCTGGCATAAGGCAGAAGCTGCTGTAGAGTATTGAAGCTGCTGCTGACCTTGAGGAAGAAGGTAGGTGCAGGATGCACATCTGGGAAGGCACAGCCAACTTGGTAGGGGGCAATGGTTCCTGGAGGGTTGCTCCTTGGTGACAGCAGCTGCCACATTGTAGGCAGGCTCACCCAGAATGAGCATCTACCTCTGGAGGGCTGGAGGGGTGACCCATGTGTTTAGGGTTCTGGGGCTGGAGGTATGGGGTACCTGTGGTGTCTTTAAGCTGTGTAGGGGTGGATGCAGAGTGAAGATCATCCAGGTTGGGGGCATACCTTGAGGTGTCTGGTTGGGACCCCCTGTTGTGCAGGAACAGTGGTGTGGGTCTCAGTGAGGGGGCCTTAAAGGAGAGACAAGCTCCTGGGGACAGGTAGACCTGTTTGGGGAGGACCATGTTGAGTGGGCCTGCCAAAGATGGCTCAGCGTTCAGCAAAGGAGAGGTTCAGTTTGGGGACAAAAAGACTTCCTCCTGCACGCACACATTCGCAGTACCCAGAGCCAGCCACCACCACCAGGAGCCAGAGGCCACTTCTTGGGGGTCTCAGGTCTGTGGACTGCTCCATTGGCAGGCAGCGTCCCATCATCTTAACCACCTTACACAGGAGAATGACAAACACACTTCTACTGCCCTGCTGCCCATTTACTGTCCCTTGGGCCATGGTGGAGATTAGTCCAGCCTCTGGATTTATAGCTAGTCACCTCTGAGGTCCCTGTAGATGTAGGGAGCATTTATAGTGGCGGGACTAAGGATGGCATCTGCAGGTCTGGACTGAGTGTGCATGGGTGCACACATGGATGTGTGTGTGTGTGTGTGTGTGTGTGTGTGTGTGTGTGGTGTGCGTATGTGTGGAGTTTGGGCTTCAGTGTGTGAGTATGAGAATGTATGTGCATCTGTCTGCAGATGTCCAAGTGCATTTCCAGACATTGCATGTGAATCGGTGTGAACTGTTTTTGTGAGTCTGTTTAGTGTAATGCATGAGTATATATGAATAAATAAGGCTATGATTTGTGTGTGCGTGTGTGTATGTGTGTGTGAGATTTGCCCTTCTCTTGTCACCCCCCACCATGGCTCAGCCTGGCACCCCTTTGAAGCCACGTTTGCATCTTGTGAGCTGTCAGCTCGAGATCTTGCATGGTGTAGACATTTTGGGCCAGCCTGGTCTCTCTGTGTGTGTGTGTGTGTGTGTGTGTGTGTGTGTGTGTGTGTGTGTGTGTTAGGGGTGGCATCATGTGGTGGATGAACTGAGCACCACTGAGGCTCCCCTCCCCGTGCAGATGCAAATTGAGCACTTACTCACATACTTTCATTGAGAGTACAATCCAGTCTGAGGACAGGTAGATAAATAATAAGTTCCATGGCAGAAATAAAGGTCAGAAAGACAGGGAAAGGGCTCACCAGAGGTGGTGGTCAGCTTGGCCTCGCTGAGGGGATAATGTTTGAGCAGAGCATTGAAGGAAGGGAGGACATACACTTCTTCAGGAAGGGTGTTCCTGACAGAATTATCAACACCTGCAAGATCTTGAGCTGGGAAGACAGAGTAGCAAGGTGGCCAATGAAACCAGAGCAGAGTGAAGGAGAGTGATGTTGCGGTCAGAGAAAAACAGGGTCCACCTTGCAGAGTCTTGAGGATGCTGAGGTCTTTGGCCCTTACCCTGGGTAAGATGGGAGCCCTGGGGGAGTTTGGACCAGAGGAGGAACATGGAAGTATCAGGGACCAGTAGGAAAGAAGCACGGTCACTAGGGTGTCAGGCCAAAGAGGAAACCTTGGCCTATTCTTTGCAGAATTTTGCCTCTGGGCTGGGAACCCCAGGCTCAGCCTCCACTTTTCAGCATTCAGAGTAGGGGTGGCAGAATCCTTGTTCATTGAATGGGCACAGAACTTCCAAGAAGGACATTTCTGGGTCCCTTGAGTCCTGTAGGATTGACTCAGTTGAGCCTGTGTGTAGGCTCATGGGGGCAGAACTTCTCATGAATAATGCAGTCCTACCCACATGATGTGTTTTGAGGCTGTTTCAGGACTCTGGCAGCACAGCTCCTGGGAGCTTTGGATAATGTTGGGTGTCTGGTAGCCTTGATCTTCCTGGTTATCAATAGTGAGAGTGGCAAGAGGGGCCTGGCTTTCTTGTTTGCTTGTGTCTCCTGTGCCATGTTGTTGGGTCTCCCTGCAGAAGCCTCATGAGGTGCTGTAGTAGCTTGGGGGAGGATTTTGTCATGGGTTAACAAGTAGGAAAGGGCACTTTTGTCACCCCCATGGGCCTGCAAAATTGCTAAGGCTTCAGGCACCTGATGCAACAGGACATGTTCTGAGCCTTGTTCCCAGGCTTCTGTCCCTAACAACCATGTGATTCCTAAAAAGTCCCTGCTCACATCCCTCTGTTCCTGCTTTCTAAGCACAGGAGGTTCTAGAGCTGTCCACCACCTCTGCTGAGCCCGAGGTTCTAGCCACCAGCTGGCACCATGCTCTGTGACCGGTCATCCCTGGAATATGCCAAGGCTGTACTTAAGATATAATAAAACAGCAGCTGATAAGGCTTGCTCCCCTCCAGGAAGCCCAGGATTCAGTTAAAGACATCCTGAGTAAATAAAGGCATAAAAACAAACAAACAAAACAAAAATTACCATATGATACCTAGCTGTTCAATAGACAATATCATTTAACCACCCCCATGCTCTGTGGAGTGAACAACTCACCTTCACTGGTGCATTAGAAAACTGGGACAAGGACATGGCAGGTATCTTGCCTAAGGTAACGGAGATAGTGAGTGGTTCACCCAGGGATATGGCTGCAAACCTTGCTTTACATTGCTCTGCAGCTGCAACCAACAGCCCACAGGTGGTTGTGACCTATGCTAGGAGTGTGAGTTGGAGTTGGCAAAGGGCCAGAGTTTGGAATAAAACAATCCTGGGTTCAAATTGTGGTTCTGCCCATTTAGTAGCACCTGAACCTCTGGAATGACAGTCTCTTTTCCGTTGTGCAGCAGTGTTGCTGACCTGTTCTAGTGGTGCCATCTGTATGCAGGAAGGACTGCTTCACTCATTCCAGTGGGAGCAAGATGGACTCAGCTGCAGGGGGTCAGTTTCTGCCCTCTGCTTACAGATGACTTTGCAGATGCTCTCAGAGCATGAGCTTGATCACCTGGAGAAGCCCTTGGAAGGGGTGCTGCAGGCCCCAGAGCTGTGCTATATGTTGAATGCAAGGGGTATTTCTTGATGTCCAAAGGGACAAGCTCTTTGGGGGGAGCCTCCTGATCCTGCCATGGAGTTGTCCTGAGCCCTTGGGTGAGGGGTTTCAGAGTTCTAAATTCAGATGGGCCACTGTGTTTTTCTTTTAGTGATAAAAGAAGACGGAAGATCCATATTTTTATGCTTTTTCTGTGCCTGATGTTTTAGGAGCTCAGATTGTGGGTGTTTTATGGAATGCAACAGTTGCTGCTATACCAAGGCCATATTGAAAATTCAGATAGCTGAGGCCCTAGGAGTCAGACACTCAGTGATACTTGGGTCTTTGAAAGCATTCCCTGTAGTTATTCTTCAGTCAATTATGCTTAATTAGTAGACTAGAATTATAGAATTTTCAGTTCATCAAACATCAATCCTAAGTGCTTTGCCTTGTCTCCTATAATCTACAAGGCTGACTTCCTCTTGTGTAGGTGAAAGTAGCAACTCCTCTTTATTAGCAAGAAAGTTGAAGCTCTGAGGGTTTAAGGACTTGAGCCAAGGCCAGACAGCTACGAAGCAGCAAAGTGGTCCACCTTTCAAATTGGATAAGCCCTAACAATGTTAGCTAGATCAATAAGTAAACAAGCATAACTTTACAGGAGAAAGAAAGGCTGACAAGTGGATTGCTTTGGTTCACATGTTTGGTAATTGTGGGCTGAACACAGATTCAGGCACAGCTTTATCCAGAGGTTGCAGTGTCATCATCAGGACATTGCCTCTCTCCATCTCCCTGCACTGCCTTCTTTGCCCACCCTGTCTCTGGGGGTGGTGGCATGCTGCCAAGCAGCTTTAGAGACACAATCTTCTAGTTTGGCATTGGAGGAAAAGACAGTGTCCTGACGATGATAGTGAAAGTCATGGGCCAGCATGGGTCACTGCTTCTTTCTTCCCATGATGGTGAGATGGATTGATCTCAGTGGTCAAGCCTGGAGGGACTGAATCATTGTGTGAGAGAAAGAGTCACCAAAAATATTCAAGGGTAAATGATGAGACAGGGAGATGAAAGCCAAGCAGGCAAGCCACAGATGTCCCCACTGCAGGGGTGAGAGCAGCTGCATTTAGAACACAGCCCCTTGCAGTAGAGGTGGCTGATTTTGCCCCTGTACCTGTCTTTGGTCTTAAGTGCTGTCTGCAGGCTTACTATTTGCCAAGTGTCCACTGGATCATGTGAGCAGACCCTGATATTGTACAAACAGACACCAACTGGCTGCATGGAGAGAGCATCCTCAACTTTCCTGGGTACCTCCAAGTGTCCAGAGTGCAGTACCCAAGCCTGGCTCAGATTGTCCAGGTCTGAATCAGTGGAGGCAGTTGTAACTATGGCCATCAACTGTGTGGCTTTGAAACATCAGAAACTGATTTCTCATAGATCTGAAGGCTGGCAGGCCAAGATCAGGGGGCCAGGATGGCAGCGTATGGTGAGGGCCCTCCCTCAGGTTGCAGCTGACCCACTTCTCATTATATCATCACCCTATGACTTTTCCACAGCTTCCAAGCCCTCCATTCCAATCCTGGGAGAGCTGTGGAGACAACCGTGAGCACAGGGAAGGCCCCTACCCTCTTGGAGCCCACAGACTAGAAGGAGAGACTGAGCGAGGACAAGTAAACTGATGATGAAATAGGATAAATTCAGAAATGGTTGAGGAAACAGAGGAGAGAGAGGGTCAGGGTGTTCCTAGGTGGCAGTCAGAATGGGCTTCTAAGAGGATGTGTCATGAGCGCTGAGAGCTTATTGATGGACAGGAGCTGCTGGGCCAAGAAGTGGGAAGGGCAGCTCAAAGGTGCTCAGGCAGCAAGCAGCTGGCAGCCTCTGAGGGAGCAGGGGTGGAATGGAGATAAGTAGGGACAGCCCAGGGACAGAGAGGGAGAGGTGGGCCACCCTAAATCTGAGTCTCCCCTCAAGGCCTTCTGAGGAGGTGTCAGGCAGGGCTTCTGAGCTGTCACTATCTGACAGCTTCTCTATAAAGACCCCAAAGCCCCTTGAAGACCATGCTGTGCTGAGCTTGGAAAGAGGGAGGTTGGGAAGGAGGTGCTGGGTCTGTTTGCCTCAAGCTCTGGTTGCCTGCCCTCAGCCTCTCCCAGTGCAGAGTGACAAAGCACACTTCTTCCTCCTCTTGTTTTTTACTTGATAACTTTTTAGAGCATTTTTAAGCTCAAAATTGAGGGGAAGAACAGAGATTTCCCAAATGCTCCCATCCCTGCTCAGCCTCTGCCTCTGTCACCATCACAACCCACCAGAGAGGCACATTTGTTCCAGTTCAGAAACCCACATCATTGTCACCTAGAGTCTGGAGCTAACCTTAATCTTTCCTCTTGCTGATGCACATTCTTTGGGAATGGACAGTTGTAGAATGACATGAACCCACCATTGGCCATGACCATGATGTTTACTGGCTGTGATCTGAGGAAGCACGTGTGTTGGCCATCAGGACAGAGCAACCTGAATCCATGTGGAGCTTCACTGATGTAAAGTGCAGTCTCCTCACAGGACTGATGGGCCTTGCCTTCCTAGGTCAGCAGCCTCATTGGAAACTTGGGAATGGTAAAAGTGACACCTACATTGCATGGGTGCTATGAATCTTTGGGCTTACACAGGAGGCACTCACTTCCAGGAGGCACCCATAGGGGTTTGTTGAATGAGTGAATAACGGTACTCTCTTCCAGACTTTGTGTGGGACAGCCTGGATTTGAATTCCCACCCTGGCACTTGTAGCTGAGTATTCTGTGGCAAGTCATTTCATCTGACCATGACTCAGTTTCCTCATCTAAACAGCGGGGGATATACCCATCACATTGAGTTACCATGAAGAGTTGAAGAAACCATATCCATGAACATGGGCCAGAAATGCATTGGTAGGTGGTGCTACTAGAAAAAATGTATGCACACTTACTATTCAGCAGCTCCTGTCTTCAATTCTTGAAAGGTATTGTATTCCTCCCAAAATTTGGACATTCCTCAGAAGGTGCTGGAACTGCTGTGTAAAAGATGTGTATTGCTTCCAAGCCCTGGCACATGGCCATCTCCTGCTTGGTGCTGGGAATTCTGGGAACTCAGACAGTTCTGGGGAAAGTAGTGTTTTCAGAGGAGCATCCTGCCTGGATGTTTAGAAAACCGAGTAGGATGAGCCCAAAGTGTCTGCCCAATGTCTGGTTCTGTGTAACTATAGGCAGCCTATAGCTCTGGCCTTACCCTGTGGGCATATCCCCTCCCTGTGAGAAAGTTCTCTGCCTCAGGCCTCACTACTCTGAGGCTTCAGGAAAAACAATTTCCACATTTAGGAAGGAGTCTGTGGATTGCATCTGGGAGCATTCCAACCTGCATGTAGCCAGGATAGGGACACCTGGGGAGAAACGAATAGGGTCCTGGCCCTGAATAGCTAGGCAGTAGGTGGTTTGGCTCAGTCATCACTCAAATGTATCTGTAGCACCACCATGGGCTATCATTTGGCCTATTATTTAGGAATCAATGCAGACAAACCTTCTAGTCCCCCTGGAGTTCCAATATTGTCAGGAAGTTAGTCAAGCCCACCAGCCATCTTGGCAGATGAGGGGCACAGGATGTTAGAGGTGTCAGCCTCCTCACCATCTCTAAGTATAGAAACCTGCAGCCAGATGTTTGTGAGGAGTAGCTTCAAGGAAAGAAGGGAGTGTTCTTTAGGCCAGTCAGGAGGGCTCTTGTTTCATGGGGAGCTCTTATAAATGATGGCTGGGCAAATCCCAATTTCCACCCTGTGTGATTTCCCACAGAGGACTCAACTCTGGGGTTTACCCTGTAGAAAGAACATATTGTTCTGCATTTGACTCTGGGCACCAAAGGAACAGAGTAGTGGTTGGGGCCTCAGAGCCAAGCCCTGTGTGGATCCCTTTCCAACACAGCCAATCCAAACCCAGGTTGCCACTACTTTTCAGTACAGAGACCAGAGAGCAAGTGTGAGGAGCCCCTTACCCACACATGTGCCTCACAGATTGCCCTTTTGATCTGGTGCATGGACTTGCCTGGCTACTCTTTGGGAACCCATGATGCAGTGACCTTGGGAGGTTCCAGTTAAAAGAGAGGCCCTGTCCATCATGACTCCCTGTTTCACTCCACATTCCACAGAACCCTCTGCTCCATCATCAAAATGCACCTGTACCTCTATCCAGAATATTTTTGAGGTCCCAAGACTTGGACAACCTGAAGCTTCTCAGGACCTTCCTGTTGATCATTATGCCTGAATCAGAGGGGAACTTCCATGTCCTTCCCCAGCTGAAGAACACAGATCCTGTAAGTCTGAGCTCTCTGATGATGGGGTCTGGGGCAGATGAATGAAGGTGTGTGCAGAGGAATCTCAGCTGGTGCCCCTGGGATTTGCCATATGTTCCCAAGACACACAAGGCTAACCTTATTAAGCTGGTGGAACCTAGTCTGCTAAGATGGCCAATTGTGGAGGAGAGCCAGGACTATTCTCAGAGGCAGGATTCTAGTGTGAATTGGGAAAGGTCCAAGGAAACTCAGTCATGTTGGGTGTTTTCTCCTGCAGCTCTAGCACCATATCAAGTGATATAATTGCCTCCAGCAGCTGTGGCCCAACTTACTGGCTTGCATTTGGGGGAGCATATCATCACATTCCCTGTGAAGGAGGAGAAATAGCCCTCAAAATCAGAGGTTGGTCCTACACCAGCATTGATGACACAGGAAGATATGGAGCCACCAGTGGCCACTGAACGATCAAGAAGAGGATGAAGCTTAGCTGCCAATAAGCAAGTCAGTGGATATTGAACATTATCTTCCACTAGGGGTGTGTGTGTGTGTGTGTGTGTGTGTGTGTGTGTGTGTGTGTGTATATATATATATATATATATATATATATATAGTATATATGGTGCTCCAAGCTGCCATCCCATCCTTTGAAAGAGAGTCACCTTTCCTGGCAGCAATATAAATTCAGGGTCCCAAACAATAGAGGCAGGAGGGCAAGAAACTATTAGGCCACAGTCCTCCACATCTCCTAGAATATATCCTCACTTCTCTAGTTCTAAACTTTTCAATGGCATCTCCTACATGTGAGCTCCTGAGCATTACCCAGTTCCAGAAGCCCCAGCACAGCTAACCTTCCCTCCCCTCTGAGATTATCTATTTTATTTTTTGTGATGCTAATTCTTATGGCATTGTAAGTATTTTTAGTGACATTCTTTTATGTTGACCTAAAAGTGCTTAATCCATTCACCAGGCTGTGCCACCACCAGTACTGTGTAGCTGCTGATGGAGCCCATGTAGAACTCATAGGTGCTGTGAGAGAGGATACAAGCAGGCCATCCAAGAGGAGGTGAGATAGATGCCCCTGTAATGGAGCAGAAGGGACTGCCTAATGAGTGTTGAAGGTTTTAGGTCATTATAACGCATACTATGATCTATTTTAACTGTCATGTGGCACTACAAATCCCATTCACATAAGATAAAAACCTTAATATATACATTCTTATTGCTCCACAGATCATGGCTCACCATCCTCTTATTCTTCAAGACACAATATTGAAGTTAGAACCGTTAGTGACTCAGTAATTGTCTGTATTGTTTAAATAAAAAGAAGAGTCTTACGTTTTGCACTTCAAATAAAAAGCTGTGCATCTTACACTACTTTGTCACACTGAGAATGCAAAGGAAATGTTCAAGAAGGAAATTAAAATGCTGCTCCAGGGCATATGTAAATGACTAGAAAGCAAAAACAGCCTTATTGCTGATATGGAAAAACTTTTTATATTCTGAAGAAAAGAAGAAACAACCCACATTCTATGAAGATGAAGCCAAATCCAGACAAGGCCATCACCTTAGATTGTTGTACTGACAAGAGAAGTGAGAAATCTGCAGAAGAAGTTTGAAAGTGCCAGAGTTTGGTCCATGATGTTTTTGGCAAGAGGCCCCTCTCCATAAAATAAAAGTGCAAGGCAAAGAAATAAGTGTTGATGTAGAAGCTCTTGCAAGTCATCTAGAAGGTCTTGCTAAGCTATTCAATGAAGATGTGTTGTGCTTTAGGTAGTAGGTGTCCCCAGAAGCTCATGGGTGAGCCAATACAAGGATTATCAGTGAAATGATTCAGTTCTGAGAGCTTTAACCCAATCAATGGTTTATTCCCCTGACATATATGAACAGGCAGCAGGCATGGAAGGGCATGTGCTGGACCCTTCCCAAGCCTGGAGGTATAGGTGGCACCTGCAAAGGCAACTAGTGGCTGTGAAAGAAGTCTGGTTTCTAGGACTGAAACATATAGAAGCCAACCTCAGCATTCCACAGCAGGGTTTCACATTGGAGGTTCCCAGTGACCAGGAGCAGTGTCAGAATCCTGTAGCAGGGGCATCCACCTGTGGAGAGAATGTCAAACAGAGAGCCTAGGTGTCTTAAGGCAGTTTGAGGAGCCCAGATGTATCAGTGGCAAGATGGAGAATTGGCCTCAGGCTTGGAGGACAGCCATGGGCAGGAGCCTGGGCAGTGAAGCCTTGGCGTTTGGAATCTGTGGAGGTATTGGTGTCTGAAGTTCAGTTATGGCAGTGGTGGCAAAGGCAAATGAGGAGTCTGTAGGTGGCAACGTCAAGCCAGGCATCCAGAACGTTGAATTCTCATCCTCTGGCAGTGGCAGGAGTCTAGTCCCGGTGCAGTGATGGTGGCTGCGGCATCACTGGTGGCCCTGTGGGGACTCCAGTGGCCGCAGTGTGGAGCTCTGTTAGCGGTGATGGTGACAGCTTGGGACAGCAGGCCTCAGAGTCAGAGGGCGACTGGAGGCTGTAATGGCCTCTGCAGTGGCTCCTCCAGGCAACTGGTATTGCTACTGGTAGGGCCTGCCTGCTCACGAAGCAGGGCGCAGGAGCTGGTGGTACCCAGACACCTGATGAGGACCTTATGCTGCCCATTCCAGCAATGCCTGGCATTGGCCTTGAGTTCACCAGGCTGCTCACCTAATCCTTGAGTTCACCCTGCCCCTCCCTGAGTTGTAGCCTTTGAGGAATGAGTAGGCCTGCTGTCAGCTGGGGCAGCCTTGGGAGAAGACACCCACCCTCCCCAGCAACATCGCCCCTGGGCTGTGGTAGCAGAGTGCAGAGGTGGGAGGTGGGGGGGCCTAGAAAATCCTCACCCTCCAAGTGCATCCCTGGGGCAGGACAAGGGTGGAGGGCACAGTTGTCAGTGGGAGTCTAAGGGCTACGAGTTCTCTGTCTTTGTCTTCTGCCACCCCCAGCCACAGAAATGCACTTTGGCGGTGAAGATGTCCTAGGACCTCTGCTTTTTGCACCCACAGTCCATGCAGGATGTGGCTGGGGATGGTGAGGTTCTCTCCCAAGACCGCCCCAACCTAGCAGACAGCCTAGTTCCTCAGTAGAGGGGCTATATCAGGGAATGTGGTGAGCAGACACGCAGTGGGCTCATGGCCAGAGTGAGACATGGCAACTTTGGGAAGCATAATGTCCTGGGCAGCTGCCTGGGTACCACCGCTTACCGCGTGCTTCTTCCTGAGTAGGCCAGTCGACCAGGAGCAAGACCAGGGCCTGGAGCCTCCACCACAGAGGACATCCCAGCTACTGGTTAACTTAGCACTCTGACTCCCACTATCCCATGCCCTTGCTGCCATGCCAGCCTGGAGCTCTTCGCTGCAGCCAACCAGACTCCCCATATGGCCACTGGATGCCACCTTCACTGCCCTGCAGCTGGACCCCAGTTACTTCTGTAGGATCAAGATGCTCACTGCTGGACACTGCCTGCTGTTGCTGCCCCTGCTTCTGAACTCTTATGGTGCCACCACCATTGTGCAGCACTCAAACTTCCAAACTCCAGATGGGCTCCAACACTGCCCACCAAGGCCCCAATGTCATTGCACTTTACCCTACACCTGGTGCCCGACCCCTATACTGAGGCTGGACCCCTGATGCAGCTGCATGTTGCTCCCACCCCTGCCAGACTCTGGAGCTCCACCCTGCTGCCACCAGACTTTAACCTGGATACTAGACATTGACACTCAGTACTGGGGCCAACTTCATTGCAACTGCAGCCAGACCCTTGTCACTATGGCAGATGAAAACACTCATGGCTGGATGCATCTGTTGTTACAACCACTGTTTCTGGATTCTTCCACTGTCATCGCCACCATGAGTAGGAAGCAAGGAAGTCCCAAATCACAGCTGCATGCTGACACCACCGCAGTCACCCCCACCCCACACCAATACTCAACTCCTTACTTTGATGCCTGATGCCCTATGCCCAAAACAGCTGGACACTGCTCTTGCCACCATTTCATGATGGTGCCATTGTGATGAATTGACCCCAAGGATGCTTCTCTGCTCAAGATGTATAAGAGCTGGGAAACTGATCATTCTACATTACAGTCACCTCACCAAGTTCCACTGCATGCTGCCTGCCTTTTGTCACCCCAGGACCAGCCACCAGTCCTCAGGACCCTTGAGGAGTTGTGGCTCTAACTCAGGGAACTCATCCAAATAAACAAGTGAGCACTTTAAATAAAGGCTGCAGTCCTCACACCAGGCAGTGGGTGGGGCTAGGTGGGTCTAGCTCACTGGTGAGAGGGTGGGGTTAGAGCCTGGGAGCTGCTGGCCAGGTCTAGACCTGATCCTGTAGGGCAAAATACAGAGGGATCTCTGGCTGCTCTGGGAGTCTAGCCCTGGAAGAACCTTCTGGTCCTTTCTCTTGAACTTTCCATGGTGTCCTCTTCCCCTACTCCTCCACTCTTCCCTGAGGAGACTCTGTGTCCTGGACATAGGGTCATCTGGGCACAGGGTCTCTTGGCAGTGGTGTGAGGCAGACCCCAGTACATTGCACCAGGCTGGGGACAGCTAGACTGGCCATACCTGGACTTGTAGGAAAAATAGCCTATTGGGAAAATATCCTCCTAGATCTACCAAATTTAGCCTAACACTGGCTTCTTCCAAGAGATTATCAAGAAAGGAAAAATATAATTAAGCAAGTTTGTCTGGCTAAGGGGTAGTGTGAGGAGAAGTGAAGACTTCAGATTGGGTAGAGCTGGATTTAAATCCTTCTTAACTGGGTGACCTTGACCAGGGTGCAGAACCAGGTACAACCTTGGGTTTGCATCTGGTAAAGTAAAGTTGGTGAGGAGGATAAGCCAGGGGTAAAATTAAGCTGTTGAGCAGTACCTAAACTTTGGGAGCCAGGAAGGCATTTGACATGATTTTCATGCAGAAATATATTCTGAGATTAAAGTCAACCCACGTAGAGGTGCACCTTTGAAAGGCAACTGACCTGTGAGCAGGCGGTTGAATTTACTTCATTTTTTAGATGAAATAATAATATATGGAAGATCATAAGCCAATGTTGGGTCTGGCTTGTGAAATTAGAGGCTGTTTTCAAATTTGTTTAAAGTTACATTGAGTTAAATCTACATAGTTCAAGCCTCCTGGGATATCCCCCACCTCTTGTCACACTCCCACATAGAGCACTATCTACAATCCCTTACTCTAATTTTTAGAGTGTCACCAAGTATGTCAATACATGTATGTACATATGCAGAGATATTGATTATGTAATACTTTGTTCCTTTTAGCCTGCTTTGGAACCTCCTGAAAATAAAATCTCTTAAAAATTCTTCTGCAGCTTTCCCTCCTTAATTTGTACCCCTTAAGCTGAGCATCAGGAAGAAGGAAACACCAGAGAAACTCAAAGATCCAAAGGACACCAACCCTGCTCAAGTCACTCTGGAAGCTCACTAGCCTGAATGTGCCCAAAGCTTGAGGAAACATCAGCCCTGCTTCAGCCACTCTGGGTTGGATGTACAAGGTGAAAGATATAGTAACCAAAAGGAAAATGGACTGTTTCACTCTTTAAGACAGCTCTTATACTGTCATTGCCACCCCTTACATCTGTCATATACAGAGTCCTTTGTTTTGTCTTGACCCTAGGACTGATAACAATCAAACACATAGTTAATAATATCAGAAAACAAACACATGTACCAGTTCAATCCTGAAAGGGCATTGCAGTTGAGATCCAAGCTCACTATTTGGAGCATGGTTTCCTTTTCTTGGTGGATTCAAAAGCTTAATTGACATAGCATAGATTATGCTATGAACTTGTTTATTGCTTCCATGTTTGTTTCCTATTTACATTAAAACTAGTGGTTCTACAATAGAAGCAGGTTTCTTTTTTAAAAAAGAGAAACAACTACTATGATATTACATTATATAAAGCTTTAAGCCAAGAAGATAATAATGCCCTTTGACTTAGAGGATTAAATAATGAGCATCAAAGAGGGTAATGCTGTAGTTCCCAAAAGACTCCCACCTTAATTGTAACACACAAGTCTCTCTCCTAATCAAGAAGAGATTATTTTAAGAAGTCAGCAAAATTTCCAAAGCACTCATTGTGCTTTGAGCTCCTTTTTGTTGTAAAGGCCAGGTTTCTCTTTCTTGTAAGAGTTAGGCCTGCAGGGCTGGGGTTGTGGCTCAGTGATAGAGCACTTGCCTCGCACATATGAGGCCTGGTGTTCAATTCTCAGCACCACATAAAAATAATGGTATTGTGCTCATCTACATCGTAAAAAAAAAAAAAAAAGTCTCCAATCAAGTTTGTTGATGTGCGAAAATTTCTGTTTTCTGTGTAAAAACTTGTGAAACCTCTGTCCAACCTATGAATGTGGAACAAAATTAAGTTATATTAAACATTGTGCTGTGTAACCACCCACTGAAATCTTAGAGAATTTCCAGATCTGGGGTCCAGAGCTGGTTTGGTGTTAGCCCCTCTGGATTGCTGCAGCTTAAATAAATCTGCTTCTTTCAAATTCCTCAGGTGTCCAGACTCATCTTTCCTGCATCAATGCCTGCTTGAAATGCTAGAATGTCCTAATTCTTGAAGGGCCTGAAGAGACAGTCTCTCAGACTCTGTCACAGTATGAATTCTAGGAAAAGTAATTCATCACAATGAAACTAAATTCAGATTTCATTATAGGGACTTCCTGGATGTAATATCAAAGTTGCATGATAAAACTTGAATTTTGTACCATAATATTGTCAAAAAGGGAAAATTTTATTGATTAGAACATATGCTTTCCTGTTTTTAGAGCTAACAGTTGAATTAAAGTTTTGCACCAGACACCAAGTCCATCAGAACCTCAGTCTGGTGAAATCACATCTTGGTGCCTGCCCGGGCCAGTGCCCATGAGTGCCTGGCTCTTTGCCACCCAATAGATATGAGCCATGAACAAGGGTGGTGGGACCTGAATTCCAACCCCCTTAGTGCTTATGTTTGGGCCACTTGGACAGCTGTGTTCTGCTTTAATTTCTTCTCTGTGAGGACTTGTGTTCAATCTGCACATGGGGATGTTTAAGATCAGTGAAGAACTTCACCAAGTTTTAGGAATCCTGGTTGCTGTACAGTGTGAGGTGGGACATTCTGACAAAGGTAGCTCTGTGACTGACCCCTACCCTCTACCTGCTTTCCTTCATGTTCTTTGTGGAAGGCAGGGGGATTTTGTTCATCTGCCATGTGGCCCGCCAGCTCCAAGGCAAAGGGACCCTCCTCTGACCTCTACCTGCCAAACCAAAGAAGGCCATTGTCAGTTCTCTCAGTGGGTGAGAGATGTTAGATCAAAGTTAGTAGTGAGCACTGAAATGCAAACAAATAACAGCCAATGTCATGGGTTTTCTTTATGTTGCTCTTAAGGCTTTCTTTAAATTACTTTTAAGGCAAGTGGGTAGACAGATGATGCAGAAAAACAACAGGTACACAAATAATCAGAACAAAGAGAGTCAATTAAGAAATACACCAAGAAAGGTTAATGGGGCTATTACTAAGTCTTGTCAGGATCAATTGGGGTCATTGTGAAGCTAGAATTTATGGTCATAAGTGTCTCAATAAATTATTTCAGAAGAGAAATTTTCTTAGCATTACAGGAGAAAAAAGTTAAGTTCTTTCTGGTCATTGACCCCAATATTCACAGTAACATAATATTTACTTGTAAATGAAGACCCCCCACACTTAATATGATGGCCAATATGACAGTTCTGGAGAAGAACAACTAAGTAAAAATTCTACCCCTTGACATGAAGGAGTTGAACACCTGATCGTCAAAAAGTGGTGAATGTGGACCCAGTTCTCAGGGCAACCATAAAATTCCAATGAATTTGGAGACAGCACTCTTTCCTTCATTGTTCTCTGCTGGGAGTGAACCACTGTTTGGAGAATGCTCTTTGTTTGAGACTTACTTTATTTTTACTTTAAGAAAAAGTTATCTTGCATTATCTTTGGTTTCTGACTTCAAATTTTCTTTCTTTGGAACACAAGACCTGAGGTTTGGAGTTTCAACTCCCCACTCTCCAGCAACATCTAATCAAGTGCCTTGAATCAGATTGACAGCCATCTACAGGAAGGAATTTAAACTTCACCTTATTCCTCTCCCAGCTTTGGTTGAGATTATGTCTAACTTAGCCTCTGATATCTTACAGTTTGCTTTAGTTTCTCTGTCTACACTTTCCTCTGCTGAAACCTCTTCCATATGTCACACCCATGCTTTGTCTAATGTCATTTAAGTTGTCACTGTTCATCTTTTTTTCCTCTTAATAACAGTGACATTTTTTTCATGCTGACATATAGATGTACACTTTCTCTTGCTTTTTGTGGCATTCTTTTGAGCAAGGCCATCAGAGAGGCAATGAGGCTCCACTGTAATGGCTGTTGCCTTATAGTATCCCCCTGTCTCTCTTCAGTAAAGGGCACCACACCATCATTTTTATAGGTTACTTCCCGAATCTGGAGAGCAATGAGTTAACCACATTTATCTACTTACAAATCTTCTCATGGGGCACTAGTTGAAGATCCCTCATAGCTAAGAAATATATTCTCAGTTGATATCTTTTCTTCACCAAAGTGGTTGTTATGGTCCTTATTCTATAGTGCCTTTGCATGGACCCCATGTCCCCTCACATTTATTATTTTAAAGGAAAGCCAAGGAATACAATGATTCTTGCTCTTTTCTATGTCAGTAATCCTGTTGTTATTTTTGGACTATCTATGTTTCCAATAGAGTGACACAAAAACTCTTGCTCCCCTCCTCCACTTTTCAATATCATGCCCATCCTATTCTGATGAGGCCTTTCTAGTCAAATGTGTCAAAACATTTCTGGCCTAGGCACCCCCAAACCACACCTTCCTTCCTCTCAACAATGTACCTAACACTTGTCTGTCAATATCAAATTCTCCCACTCTCCTCTGTACCCACCATTACCTGCTCCCATTCCCGCAACCCTATTTTCCCTCATCATGAGTCTGTCCCTATTTAGCCTACTACCAGTTTATACACATTACAAGAGGAAAATGGAGAATATTGACTGGTAAGAATGCAAGTATCTTTTTCTATGCAAGATCTAAAACAGGCCCAACAGGATTTAGGAAGATTTGCTGATGACCCTGATAAATATATAGAGGGATTCAAACTCAGGCCTTGAGGTAATCTGGAGAGATATAACAGAAATTTTGAGTCAAACTCTAACGGAGACCTCAGTTTGCTAAGGTTTGGAGGATGATTTATATTTTCCTAACACTTTATACCTTGTGGACCCTTCTGCTGTTCAAACTGAGCATCCTCATTGGAGTTATGATGAATCACTTTGAAGGTGATACAGAGATTGCCTGATCATTTGTCTCAAGGCAGCACTTAAAAATAATAGGATGAAACCTATTCTATGACATTGGCATCAATTGATCAGGGGTTGGGGTGAAATCCCAGGACTTTGGTAGAAATATTGAAGGAAGGCTTAGTAAAATATACATTCTTAGATCCTGCATCTCTTGAAAGGCAACTTATTTTAAAAGATATATTTATTCTTCAATTTGCCCCAGATTTTAGAAATTACAAAATTGGTAGCAGGCCCTGGGACTTCCCTTAAAGTTAGCCATGCAGGTGTATTATGATCAAACCAGGAGGAAACATGAAGGGACCTAAGAAAGGAGAAAAGAGGGCCAAGAGACCAATACAATTATTGACTGCAGCTCTTCATGGCCACCCTCTTTTCTTCCCCCCAGAACCATTGAGCATCTGTAGGTGTCTGTCATCATTACAGAAAGTGAGGGCACTAGAAGAAAATCTGCCCAATTAAGGGCAGGCTTCCAAAGACTTCTTGCCCTGTATGTGGCAGGAGAAGCCACTGGAAAGTGAAGCACATGCCTGAACCCCAGTGGCTGGGGAGGCTCAGGCAGGAAGATTGTAAGTACAAAGCCAGCCTCAGCAAAGTAGCAAGGCCCCAAGCAATTCAGGAAGACCCTGTCTTTGAATAAAATATAAAAATGTTTGGGGATGTTGCTTAGTGGTGAGTTTCCCCTGACTTCAGTCTCTGGTAACCCCTACCATAAAAACCAGATTTGCATTCCCCAAAAGATGCTCTGTCCTCACCACCCTTGCCATGAAGACAAGTTTTTAGTTGGGGGTTTTCTAGCACTTTCTGATGGAGGAAATTTCTGGGTTTTGGAACAGCTCAATGTATCTAATATTTTTCTGTCTCTTGGTATATCAATTTTATGGTGATAGTTGTATCTTGTTGTTTTTCTTATAGGGCATTTGCCTCTAAATGATTTCCTCTATTTCAGATATCGAGGCCCCATGGATAGAGCTTAACTCATAATCAAGAGCATTTCACTGACAGCAAGTATGGGAGATACCTACCCTTATCAGCAGAAAGTAGGTATTAGTCACCCTTGTCCAAGATATGATTTAGGGTCTTGAAACTTGGCAGAGGGTATTAGGTAGCAGTTAGTAGTGACCAGTGAAATGCAAACCAATAACATGGCAAGGTCATGAGTTTCCTTTAAAGTTACTTTTATGTTTTTCTTTACGTTACTTTTAAGGCAAATGGGTAAACAGATAACTTACAGAAAAACAACAGGTGTGGAAATCTTAAAGAATAAACAGGGAAAGAGGGCCAATCAAGATATATATCCAGAAGTAAAAATTAACGGAGACTATTCTAACTCTTGACAGGGTCAATTGGGGTCATTGTAAAGCTAGAAATTATGGCCATAGGTGTCCCAATATATTTCAGAAGAAAAAATTTTCTCAGTAGTGCAGGGGCTGTAAGGTGAATTCTGCCTTGTCATTAACCTGAATATTCATATTAACAGAAAACTGACTTGTACATGAAGTCCTCTGAACAAGAAGGCCACCATGATAGTTCTGGAGAGGACCAACTAAGGTCAAAACTCTACCACCCAACATGAAGGAGGAGAACACCATATTGGCAAAGAGTGCTGAAGGTAGACCCAGTTCTCAAGGCAAAAACAAAACACCAAAAAATTCAGAGATAGCACTGTTTCCTGTTGTTCTTTGCTGGGAGTGCTCTTTGTTTGAGTCTTAATTTAGTTTTACTAATAAAATTATCTTTTCTGGTTTTCAGTGACTGACTCAAAGTCTTATTTCTTCAGAAGAGAAGAACTGGGGTTTGGAGCTTTAGCCCCCCCCCCCAAGTCCCCTATGACAGGAGAGACTCCTGGCCATCTTTGGCCAGGAGAGTCCCCAGTAGGAAATAGGAGATTTGAGGTGATGCCAAGATAGGGTTTCTTGAAAAGGTGGGAAGCTCTGCCCTGAGCTCTCAGAAGTCTCCAAGAGTTGGGTTCCACTGAGCAGCCTGGTTCCCAGGACAGCTGAGGTGTGGAGAGGGGCCAGCTGTGTAAGCATCTTCACTCCAGGGTTCTGGCTACCTTATCTCTAAGCAGGACAGCCCCTGGATGTGTGACAGTGAATCCCTGAATCTCCCAAACAGAAACCTCTTGAGACATGCCCATCTTGGGAAAAGAGACACAGTTGTTGGCCAGTTGGTGGTGTTTCCTTTGTCCCTCATGGACAGTGTTTTTCAATAGATTGTATTGCCTGGCTTCTCTAGGCATATAGGACTAGTTTATACCCCAGAGAGTTGCAGAGGTCAGGTAGCCCAGTCCAGAGGATTGTGGGGTGCCCATAACAACCAAATATTTTTAGGAGAAGGATACCAGTCCAGTCTCAGACAAGAGTAAACATCAAAGAAGATTTGCAGTGTCTCTTCTTCATGATGCCCATAGGCCCACTCTCACTTCTGTAGCCAGGCCTCTCACACCTGCCTGTCCCCATGAAAATATATGCTTCCTGTGTCGCCTCCCTTCCCTTTCCCTCTAAACTCCCCCCCAATGTTACAAGTCATCCAGAAGGATAGCCTCACATTAAGACACGGAGTGCACACAAGCCAGACATAGCACAACTGTCCATCAACAGAATCAGGATGCATAGCTTATGAGACTCTCAGACACAAAATTTAATGCAAGAATAGTGAGTAAACAGGCTACATACAACCAGAAGGTGACTCACAAAATACTGAGTGGAAAGAACAAAATGTGCTCTATGTTCCCATCCTTAAGACCTTCAAAACCAGGAGACATACAATTACTCTTTGGGGAGTGAGGACATGGTAATGACAAAATCCAGGGCCAAGGCCAACTTAGGGATATAGCAAGTAGGTCAGGAATAATATGTGTGTGATTCTATGGTGCTGGGGATGCTGTAGGTCCTGACTGGGGAGGTGGGTGTCAGCCTACTCATGTTATAATTCATCAATCTCCACAGATACATTTCATGTACTTTGCATATGTATTTTATTTCACAAAGATAACACAAAAATAAGCCACCCCACCTTTAGGCCTGTGTTGGTCTTCTCAGGGCACTGGCCCCCTCATGTCTTGCTCAGATGGTCTTAGTGGGGAAGACAGGGTGGGGAGCTGCCAGGGCCAGAGGACAAACAACTCAGGTGGCCCTGAGCCAAGGAACCTTCTAATACCACTTTCCTTCCTTCCCCTGGGGTTTCCTCCTGCCCTCTGCACTGCCATATATTTGCTCCATACCCCCTGTGTTCTGTTGTGTTGACCTGGGAACCTGGCTTCCTGACTCTGTCAGGCCTGCCTTGAGTGGCATTTTCTGACCAAGCTCTGTTTCTTATAAAGGATTGGCTCTGGTGAAGCAAGCACACCAGCATCCATTATTAATGGAATCTCTGGAGTGTTATTTTAGTGTGAATTTACTCACTTACTTAAAGCTGAGTATGTATGAATATATCAGTTATATAATGATAGGAACTCCATCTCCTTGTCAGACCCCTCATTAGGTATACAAGGTCCTTTTGGAGAGGACAGGTATGAGAAGAGAGATTCATGTGATGAATGCTGCAGAGCAGTCTGGGTGCCTGTGAGAGCCATCACTGAGCACAGCAGAAAAGGGATCCCTAAAGAAGTGATATTTAGCTGGGCACAATGGCAAACATCTATAATCCCAGTGGCTATAGAAGCTGAGGCAGGAGGATGGTGAGTTTAAATTCAGCATCAGAAATAATAAGACACTAAACAACTCTGTGAGATCCTGTCTCTAAATAAAATACAAAATAGGGCAGAAGATGTGGCTCAGTGGTTGAGTGCCCCTGAGTTTAATCCCTGGTTTAAAAAAAATGATGTTTATAGGAAATCAATAAACCTTAAATTATACTACAAGTGATAGTAACAAAACAACAAGGCATTGGCACTAATACAGACATATAGATTAATGGTACAGACTAGATGGCACAAAGACAAACCCACATAAATTCAGTTATCTCATACTAGACTAAGTTGCTAAAAACATATATTGGAGAAAATATAGCATCTTCAACAAATGGTGCTGGGAAACTGGAAATCCATATGTAGCAAAATGAAATTAAACATGTTTCTCACCCTGTGAGAAACTCAAATCAAAGTGAACCAAGAATTTACACACTAGAAAAGAGAACCTGTGTCTAATAGAAGAAAAAGTAGGCTCAATTCTTCACCACTTTGGCTTAGGAGCTGACTTCCTTAACAAGATTCCTAAAGCATGAGAAGTAAAATCAATAATAAATTAATGGAATATAATTAAAGTAAAAGGTTTTTTTAATAGCAAAGGAAACAATCATTAAGATGAAGAGAGAGTCTACAGAATGTGAGAAAATATTTATCATATGCATAATCTCCAGGATATAAAAGAACTCAAAAATCTTTACACCTAAAAACCAAATAATCCAGTCAATATATAGGCAAAGGAAATGAACAGACATGTCAGAGAAGAATAAATATAATCAACAAATATATGAAAAAATGTTCAACATCTCTAGAGATTAGAGAAATGCAAATCAAAATTCCTCTAAGATTTTATCTCACTCCAGTCAGATTGGCAACTATCAAGGATATCAGCAACGATAAATTTTGTTGAGGATGTGGGGGAAAAGGTATACTCATACAGGGCATGTGGGGCTGGAAATTGGTGCAACCATATGGAAAGCAGTATGAATATTCTTCAGAAAAAAAATGGGATGGAACCACCTTTTGACCCAGTTATCTCACTTCTTGGTTTATATCCAAAGTAACACATCAATATCAAAGTTTACAGCTGTTCAATTTGCAATATCTAAACAATGAAACCAAACTAGGTTCCTTTTAAGAGATGAATGAAGAAAATGTGATATATATATATATATATATATATATATATATATATATATATATATATATATATATATATATATTATGATATGGAATATTACTGAGCCATAAAGAATTAAATGATGGAATTTGCTGGTAAATGGATACAGCTGGAGAATACTATGCTAAGTGATATAAGCCAGTCCCAAAGAACAAAAGGCCAAACGTTTTCTCTGATATGTAGATTCAAATTCACAATAAGGGAAGGTGTCTAGGGAAGCATAGAGACACTTTAAATTAAATACAGGGGAATTAAAGGAGGAGGGGGTATAGAAGTAGGTGGGTTAGGAGAATAAATCACACATTATTACCTCATGTGTAAATATGAAAACACAACCACTGTAATTTTATGTCATATACACTCAGAAGAATGAGAAGTTATACTCTATGATATATGAAGTGCCAAAATCCACTCTACTCTCATATGTAACTAATTAGAACAAAAAAAGGCAATATATTTGAACACGATAAAAAAAAAAACTTAAGATATTTTCACTGGTCCTTTTATTGACTATGACCCTACATGCTGCACCAATGGGCCAGAAGGGTTAGTTGGCCCTTTTTCTAGAGAGTCCACAATCTGTACAGGAAGGGGAGGACTGGTAAGCATGGTGCTGGAAGGATTTCAACTACAGATGTCAAACTGAGGGCTGAAAACAGTGCCTAGGCCTGCAGGGTTTGCAGAGTCATTGAAAATTGAGTGGAGTCCTTTAGCAATTAACAGCCAGTGTCCATTCTCTGCACCAGCCCCTAATATACACCATGGCCAATCAGAGTTCTATGTGTGGCATAGATAGCATTTTGTATTATTGATAGACTTGTTTATTTTCTAACTTTTGAAATAAAATACATATATTTCTTTTTCAAAATCACTAAATCAAAATAATTAGAATTCTCATTACCTAATTCATTACCTAATAATGAAAATGATAAAATCAGAAAGTTCCTCTAATTTGTTAAACCTTAGTAGGAACCATTATCAACAGCACCAGCAGCAATGTTCACACAGGCACATCTAAAACAAGTGAACACTTTAACAGGACATATTTTAACTCCAGATTTGTAAACTTGAAAGTGTAATTGTGGGGTCTTGGAGGAAAGAAACAACTTCTGACCTCCTTGTGGTTCTTCTTCAGATAGGCCAGCTCTTCAGTCCGGTTCTCAATCTGCATCTCCAGATCACCTCTGGCCAGGATCAGCTCATCCAGTACCTTGTACAGGCCAATGATGTCAGACTCCAGTCTGGCATACAGCCAGGTCATTCTCATACCTGAAAATTTGATTAGGGATTTAACACAATGAGTTGGACAAGGCCAACATTTCCAATGCTGTCAGAAATGATCTGGAAAAATAAAGGGAGACATGGAAAATGAAGTCCTAATATACTAATAGCTTACAACTATATTTTCATCACAAAATCAAGTGGTAATATTAAATGATTTTTTTTATTAAGAGTTAAAAAAATTGTTACATTTAAACTAAAAGCAAGGATGATGGTAAAGCCCTACTCTCATTTCAAGTTCTGCAATAACCCTTAAATATAAGTAGTATTATTCTCACTTTATTGAGGAGGAAACTGAGGTTCAGTGAAGTCACCCAGCTAATATGTGCAAAAGGAAGACTCAAACTTCTGTCTGCATGGTGCAAAAGGTAAGAATTGAAAAATGTGTTGTCAGTCATGGCCAGGAATAATGGTGGCATCCATGGAAAGTACCTGTTTTGGCTAAAGAGAGACACTGATATTAGAAGTGATAGGATATTGGAGAGGTGTCAGAGATGACTCCCTGTTTCTGCCTTGATCAATGAGGAGGACAGTGGTGAAAAATTATCAAGGTAGAGAAATGGGAGGAGTAGGTTAGAGGAAAAAAATGATTTATCTAAATTAATTTATCTGAATTTGATGCATTGTACTTCATTAAAAATAAGAAAATAATGTGTGTGTGTGTGTGTGTATCAAATAAACACACATACAAATACATATATAGTTGATTCAATGAAAACACAATGGGGATAATTCCCTGCCCAGAACCCCTGCCTTCTGTCTACCCCTTCTTCAATCCCAGCATGCTCTTGCATATTAGATCCTTTCTTCCTTCCAATATCCTCCTGTCATTATCTATTTTCTGATCTTTGGGCCCTCTAGTACCCAACTCCAGGAACATCAGGACCAGGAGAACCACTAGGGAGGAATCCGTCCTTGGCCATCCCCCCTTCTCCAAAAGAAGCCACCCCAAACTTTCTCCTTATCTTCTTACAATCTCCATTGTCTGCAGAGGCCAGGCAGAGGCAAGAGTCTGCTTGGAGGCCTTGACCTTCTGATCCTCAGAGCATCCTGCCTGTGCAGATCTGGCTCTGCAGACATGCCATCTCTGCAGACATGCCATCTCTGCAGCCACCCAGCAATCTACTCAGAAATTCCCCACCTTTGGTTAATGATCATCTGCTGAAGATTGGAAATTCCTTAGATTTTTAACAAGAGGTCCCACATGTTTATATTGCACCAGGAAACACAAATTCTGCAGCCAGCCCTGTACACATGTCCACATCCCAATGGTACAAGCCAGTGAAGGCAACATCTCTGATCTGTGAGTAGCAACCTCATTTCTAGCTAGGAAGACACACTGCCTTAAATTACAGGGAGTTACAGGGAAAAAAGAGATCATTCTTTTGTTTCTATGAAAGACACAGTCTTATGTGCAATTTCATGTTTCTTCCTAGGTAATAATTTAGGAGGGAACCCTTGGGAACAGAATACAGAAATATCAAATTATGGCCTATTAACTGTGCCTCATTATTTCTTAATGGCTTAGAGTGAAGGCTGCTCTCAATTTTGGTGGCCCTCAGTTACAAGTAGGGAGCATGGGCTGCTTAAATATGACATGGAACCCTGGGGAGGCACAGGGAGAAGTGATGAAGTGATCCCAGTCTGAGTCTTGAAGCCCCAACTGCCACCCAGCTCTCCACAGGATGGAAGATTTTCTGGTACCAGCTTGGGGGATAGGGGAACCTGACTTGTGGTCCTAACTTAGCCCTACATGACATGAAAAATCTGTCTTACCAATTCATCACATTGGAAGATTTTTAGTTCTTTCAAATTTCTTCCTGAGATAGACAAAAAGTCCTCATCAAGCCTGAAACACCAGCATTTAAGTTATCATTTTGCATTCTGCTTTGTGAAAATTAAAATATTTTCAGTATGATCAAATCAATAAAAATCAAAGCAATGTCAATTAGATATTTGCTAGTCATAACTATTTTCCTTGAATTCAAGATCCATCACTGCTTGTCTTCAGTGTTGGAAATACTGAAATTCAGTAGTGGAAAGATTTCTGTTCACAGTGGGAGTCGCTAGCTGAGGAAGGATGCTCTGAGTTCACTGCTGGGAGTTTATAGTATGTAACTATCTGAGGAAGGATATTCATCATTACAGGGAGTTCCATGAGCAACTCAGCAAGAGGGTCTAGGGAGAGTTACCTCCCCACTCCAGTCCTATCATTGTATAATAGCCATGACCAACTTCCTTTACAGAAGACTAATAGGATATTGGAATAAGACAGTGCCCTACTTTAAGTAATATTTCCATTTTTTATCTTAGAAAAACATCAATTTAATCAGTAGAACATATTTTAAGACACTCAATCCAATGACTTTTTAAGTTTGATAGCATTAAGAATGATATTTGTTATCATTTATGGGGAAAACTTACAAAGTTTTTTTTATAAAAATGTTCCCCTGTTTCCTTCCAAATTAATCTTTTAGATTTCTAGACACTTAACATAAACCAATTTCTATTTCTAATTGCCTTAGCTCTTGTATAATTATGGGTCTTTCTCCTCTACTATAAACATCACTGTTGGCCTTGTTTCTCAGTAGGATTTTAACTGTGTTACAAAAATTTTCTTAAATGCTTTGTCATTTTTCATGAGATAGGTACAAATTGCAAACCTACATCAATTACCATATAATCAAAGCAAATTATTTCCTAGTATAGTTATATTGGAAACTAATGTCTGCTCCCTGCCCATATACCACTATCTTTAGAGGAGTAGAAAAAACCAGAGTTCTTATATGTTTTTTTCCTGAGTCTATTCAAAGAATCCTCTGAAGTGGAAAGAGCAACCTGTGTGGTTCCAGAAAAAGCATGTAGCTTCACATAAACCATAAACTCAAAACTTCTGCTGATGATGGTGCAGTTAACATGGTATCACACTTGGAACATCAACCCAATAAAAAGGCTAAGAGAGATGAAATAATTTCATCCTTTGCAGAAAAAGTGGCAAAATATTTCCATGTTTCCAATCTGCCAGGTTCTGTTTATTACCTCTCCAAATATACATTTGTTCAAGATACAATCCATAGATGATAAATGTCTGATTCTTTTCAATTATCAGTGGCACTACTTGGAATGAACCCATTGGGCACATTTAGTTACATAAGCTTTTCAACATTTGAAAAGGAAATTGCAAGACAATACTTTGTTCTTTGCAGTTCTTTGCAGGCTGCAAAGGTCTTGGGTCAAGTCAGTGGTAATATTTTGAGTAGAAAGCACTGCTGATTTGAACCCCATCTTCTCAACACAGACCTATATATCTGTCAACATACATCCAACTTCTCACTCAATTGCCTCCTGTGGAGTATGTGGTATAATAAGCAATCCCAAATATCAGAGTCATATTTCTGAATTTCCTTTGGGTATATATTGTTTTTTTTTCTTTGATTTAGTATCTCTGTTGCTAGTCAACATTCTCCCATGTGGAATAACAAATGATTAAAACTTTGCTAAGAATCTATTTCAGATATCCAAAAGTAAAAAATTAAATCAAACAAACAAACAAAGTACAAACTGTGGTTTTCAACATCACATCAGGTCTTTCTTCCTTTGCAGCTCAAAGGTAATAGAGTTGTACTGTGATTTATTTGGTTCTTGGTGACTATTCTGGCCCACAAGGTAAGCCAGTTTATGGGTATTGTGGCAAGGAACAGGAACTCAGATGATGCCCTTTACTAGAGAAAAAAAATTATACTTTACATCTCAAACTTACATTTACATTCTCTAAGTTTACATTGTCATAAATATCAATTCAAAGGTTGAAAGTTGCTCAATTTTGAACAACATGTTTTAGAGATCTGAAGGCAAATCAGTAACAAAAAACTCACTGGCAAATTGTAGTTCATGTGGCACAGTTTGTAAGTTAAACTCTGTCCTGTATCCAGGTCCAAGCAGATGGTGTCATAGAAAACATCAATAATGAGCAGAAGTAAAAGTACCAGATTTTGAAGACTGATTCACAATGAAAAGTCATAACTGGAATTACAGAACATGGGGGTGTCAGCTTATTTCAGAGAAGAAATATGGTAATCCTAGTATCAGATGAAAATTTTTTATTTGCTGATTTACAGAAATCTGATTTATAGACAGATTTATAAGCCTGTCTAACCAACAATGATTTGATAAAGCAAATCTATAAAGGACAATTAAGTGCAGGAAGAAAATAAGTCTCCTGAGATTGAGACTTGAAATGTAGGTACTGATGCTTAGGGAAAGAAGTAGAATTGGCATATTTGCATGGCAATAGGCAATTAGATGCAAAAATTCAGATGAGGCTTGTTGTTTCTCCCTAAGAATTGGTGGAATACACTCAAACTCAGTAAATGACATCACTAGTAATATTAATCTATTTTCATTTGTTGTAAATACTGAATTTTATTTTTACATGTAGAGTCTTATGTACTGCGTTGGTTATTCTACTTGTGCTTTTTAAAATAGTTCTTTCCTGCATTTGACTATATTGATCCATGTTTCTGCCCTTCCTTAATGCTACTTCATTTCTTCCCTTCTATTGATATCATATTTTATTTCCCATTGTGATTTCACACAACTCAATTATGCAAATGAAACATCTAAGTGTAAACTTAACCAGAATCTTTTTTTCCCCAATAAATGGGGACCTTAAAATGTTTTAACTTTATAGCCCTTTCCTGTGTAAATGTTATTATACTATCAGAGATCTACCTTGTTTGTTTTTTTTAAACACACTCACAACCACAGGAATGAGACTATTTTCAAACATGAGTATTTTCATTTCATTTTCAAACATGTGTATTCATTCCGAACCTCAGAGACTGTCTTTGATTATTATTCCTTCCCACATTTTTCATACAGAAACTTTTATTTGATATACAACAAGTCTTATTTTGACTTACAATTTCCTGAATGCTTTTTTTTTCTTATGTGCTATATCTTTATGGCTCCCAATGCATTACAGATATTTTAATGTATTTTCTATTTAACCATTTTCTTTCTGTGTAAACAGCTCTTTGGTACTTCCTCCAATTTTTCTTCATTTTTGTGAAGTTTATCATTATTAATTATCTAAATTTAAATTGATGTTTTAATTCAGCATTTCTTATTTACTTTTCTAGTGACTTTTATTCCTTTAATAGTCTTCCCCAGGTCTAGGGCTGTAGCTCAGTGGCAGATCACTTGCCTAGCATGTGTGAGGCACTGGGTTTGATCCTTAGCACCACATATAAATATGAAAATAAAATATAGGCATGCTGCAAATCTTCAACTACTTATCTTCCACTGTAAGCATATTTTATTTATTTATTTTTTAATATTAATTTTAATTTTTTACATGGACACAATATTTTATTTTTACATGGTACTGAGAATCAAACCCAGTACCTCACGCATGCTAGGCAAGTGCACTACCACTTGAGCCACATCCCCAGCCCTATGCATATTTTAATATGGAGTTTTTGTAACCATTTCATTATCTAAGAATTTTGGATGTCTCATCCTGTTGTCATAATGCATCATTTGTCCAGGTTCTTATAGGATAAGTGTCATAAGAGAAACTGGTTTTTTTTTAAATATTGTTCCCTTTAAAAGCAGCAAAATGTTTTTTTAAAAACAGAAAACCTCTTCAGGCTATTACATAAATAAGCATTTTGATAAGGCATATTTCATATTAATTTTGTGATGGCTCCAAGCTATCAAACACATAATTGCTACTTTCATATTCATACTTAAAGGCATTTTAGGGCCACAATAAAATTAACCTTTATTCATTACAGACACAAATATTTGATTAAGAAAGTTAACCACAAGACCAATCACAATTTCTAAATCCCAATGAAGAGTCCCTGGCCATGAGTGAAAAACATATAGACCAAATTAGTCATCAAGGTTCAGAAAATGTTTCTAAGGTGAAGTTATTGGGATTATGTGATTTGGCCAAGGTGAACTGAGAATGTTATAGACGCAGATGTCAAAATAAAACTGTCTCACCACTGCTCCCTGGTTAACACCATGTCAATAACAGTTCCTGGAGATGGATTTCCAAGTCGATTATTATTTTCAACAACAACAACAACAACAACAACAAAGACACCTGAAATTTATTCATTTCTTCACCATAATGAAAGTTAGCTTGATATTTTAAAAATTAGGATAAGATGTTTACCCAATCTCATCTCAGAAGGATTCAGAGTGCTAGAACATCACACATTTAGCACCTGTTTAAAAGCTTGAAGACATTGGACACCCATCCATACAACACAATTTATAGACTTGATTGCATGTACCAAAGTAGGGGAGTAAGAGGAGGAATCTCTTCAGAGCCATCCATATCCTATGAGAAGGGACCTTTCCTCTCAACCTCAGGAAGAGTCCTGCTGTCTCTCCTGGGCAGCAAGCCCTACAAACAGATGAGGCTGAGGATACAGCTGTGAGGAAACCCCAGCCCAGAGACTTAAAAACTCTGGGACCAAAGGAGTGATATCTGCAAAACACTGACAGTGTGTTCATGGACATCTGTGAATCTCTAAGGCTTAAAAGAGCTCCACACAGCACTCCGTGAAAGGAAAAGGGAAAAGATATTGCCATGACACTCCAATCTGTACCATGACTCAGTGTAAACCACAAAGTCAAAGGGTTGAGGCTGTTATCTGCCCACCCAGCTACAGAAGTCTACAAGCTCCTTCTTTCTCTTCACATGTCACTTATGTTTTTTTCTTCTCCCCGAGAACAAATTTTCCACAGTACAGCTTACATCATCTAAACAGTACAGCTTACATCATCTAAATTTATGTATTCACATGTGTGTGCAATCATGGTCAAGCATAGCTTGAACAGGACCACCTCCCACTCTATCCTAATAGACCACAATAGATTGTGGTGTATGTGGTACGCTTCTAAACCAGGAACTCAAGGCACTTGAAGGGAACCTGGAAACATGGAAGTAAACCTCAACTTGGGACAAACTGCCCTCTACTACTTTTTACAATATCAGGGTTCACCTTACTGTAGCTTTCAGGACAGTTTCACTCACAGATTCCAAATTCAGACTAGTCCAAAGGTCTGTTTCATTTATTTATTTATTTTAGTCTAGGGGTTCTCAATGACAATACCATTGAAATTTGAGACAGACAACTCTTGGTGGTGTGTGCGATTGTATCATTGTGTTGTGTAGGGGGTATTTTGGATCATTTCTGTTCTCTACCCACTAGACTACATGCCAGCATACCACCATCCCAGTGTGTCAACAAAAATGTATTTTCAGTCACGAACAAATTTTCTCTGTGGGCATTGTCTCCACTTGTCGAGGACTATGGATGTACAGTTGGTACACCGACTCCAAGGCTGACCTTGCAAACAGCTCTTCAATCTATCCACAATCTTCTCTCCCAGTTCCTGGAAGGTACATTCAGAGTACCACCTATTTGCAGAAAAAAATAAATTAGGTGGAATCTTAAAATTTCAGAATCATTTGGATTCTGAATTAATCCATGACAAAAATATGTACATGTGTACATGTGTATTTATACACACATACATATACACAGCAGTAGCCAAAGAATCCAACTAAGGATCAATCCTTTCACATATGTACTTTGATCAAGGTATCAGTCTCTTTTGATATCTTAAGCATCTTAGAAGGGTTTTTGAATACACAAAAATAAGAACTGTTAAAATTACTACAAATTACTGATGTTGTCAACATGCATGACTACTGTAGTTTCACCTCCTGGGGAATGGAACCAACTGAAAATGCTGTTCCCAGAGATTCTACTTTTGGGTCAGTACCCTAGGCAAGGGCTCATCCATGATAATCATATGAGGGAGGATTTTGCTTTGAAAGAGTGACAGCTATTATGACAACTACAACATGTCCAAAAAATTATAAAATGTCTCAAGTTTTTATCCCCTGAATGTTTACTTTAGAGTTAGCACAACTGACCATTGACATTATGTGCTATATTTATTTGTCTGCCTCTTTATCAAAATTTAACCTTCATGAGATACCTTAATCAGCATTATTGACCATTGACATGTGCTATATTTCTTTGTCTGCCTCCTTATCAAAATTTAACCTTCATGAGATACCTTATTCAGCATTTGGTTCTATGTGTTCACTGCTGAACCTAGAAAACACTTCAGAATGTCCATTCAGTGCATGGTGACACTGTTGTCCCATTATTGCAACATTGTTTTCTAATTTCAAAGAAAAAAGCTGTACCAAATAATTTTACTGTTTTCAAATAGAGAATAAGGAAAATTATGCCTTCTGTGGAAATGGAAGATATATTTTCCCTAAAGAACACTCTGGAATTATCCTCAATTGTGCCACAAACATCAATGGGGAGGGGAATCTATGAGGGCCATTTATCAAATACTTAAGGACTACAAACTCATTTTTAGGTGTGGTGTGGTTTCCACTCTAAGGATGAGGAAAAGTAGCTCCAGGAAAAAAGGAAAGGTGTGAAAATAGAGGCACATCTTCATTTATGGGTAGATTGCATAGAAAGGCCTAAAGAAGCCAAAATTCTATACCTACAGGCCTCTAGAAGAACAAGTACTTGATGTGTCCTGGCTGGTTGGAAGATGGGAGAGGTGTGTGGAAAGGAACATGGACAACATCTAAGAGCTGAGATTGGTCTGCAGCTGACAGACAGCAAAGCATTGGGACCTGTGTGCTACTTCCATAAGGAAATGGCTCTGCCACACCAAGAAGACCCTGGAAGAGAACCACAAGCCTCTAGAAGAGATTGTGGCTTGCCTGACATCTTCATTTTTATTTCATGAAGTCCTCAGAGCCCTGTGGTAACAACTATCTCACACAAAGAACTACACAAAAGCAGGAGTTGTCAGCTGCTACTTTTGCACTCTGTTAGAAAAGAAAAAAAGCACAGCAATAACAAAAACAAACATGGACCCAACAATTACTGCAAAATATTTTAGAAGTAGAGAGTATAACTTTGCCAGAAATTTGGGACAGTTCATGGCTAAGAACTACTTGAATGAACCCCTAACAAATATGAGTCAGGTCCACCTCTTCTGTTTGGTACCCAGGCAGCTGACAACTAAATGTCTGCCAAGGCTTACTTACTTGGTTAATCCCTCATCCATGCTTGCCACAAATCCTGCTATTGACTTCCACTGATTTACAATATGATAGAAACAATCAATACCAATGAACGTTGTTTTTCCAACATTTTCAGTAAAAAGTAAATTCAGAACAGATATATGAACAAAACTTAATTATTAGATTAAAAAGTAGACTTTTAAACTTCACTATGCACAAATAGAAGAGAAGTTAATGAAGTTCCTACATACCTGTCTCCACCTTCAAGAAAGCTCCTCCCATCTTGCAAATCATCTGCTAGGCAACCTTTGTGGCCACAGTCAGTAATGACCAGGTTCTGTCCATGGGATGTACTACCACACACTGGATTCAAGTCAGGCATTGAACACATAAGTATGTATGTGTGTGTGTATATATATATATATATATATATATATATATATATATATATACATATATTTTTTTTTTATTTCATCACACCTGTTTTTCCCACCATTGGATAGTATACAAACCACCTGGAAAGTAAGCAGACATCAATATCTTTAAGACTGAGTAACGATAAGAGAACTGAAAACCATCTCAAGGTGGAACACTGACAAACTAGTGTCTATTAAGTGACTATTGGAGTCTAAGAAAGCAGACGGTGTATAATCACATTCCATCCCATAACTATGAGGGGGTGAAAGAAAAAGGCTATAAGATTGTCTATTTGGCAATGTGAAACCAATGTTTAAGTGTGCAAAATCCTTTGTGCCAATGACTCAATTTCTAGGAAGTTAGTGTGAAGTTAACCACGGTAGTTTGAAAGTACTAACAGAAGGATACCAGGATTAGGACAGTCACCATTTGCAGGATGAACTCTATATGTAGGGCAATTGCTAAATACTTTCTTGACCCAATTTATTCTTTTAGAGACCCACTAATAAATACTATTGTCCCCATTTGAACTCTGGGCAAACAATCTTGGGAGTTCACAGAAACCACCTGACTTACAAGGTGCCCCACATTGCACATGACCTCTGGCAGGACACTAAGCAGTTAGGAAGTTGGGCTCCCACTTGGTCTGTTCCTGATTTAATGAGAAAAAAAACACATTTTTTTTACCATAAGGATAACTACAGGAAGTTTTGGGAAACATATTTTCTTATCAGATTATAAACTTAATTATATATTAAGTGGATTTTTCTTCCTTTCACTTGAAAGGATGTTACATTTCAACTATATTGTCTAAATTGATCAAGATTAATAATTTTCCTGCTACTCATCACATTAGTTAAACATCATTCTTTTTTTTTAGAGAAGTTAACTTTTTCAGGTTTTAAATTACTGGCAAACAGTAGCTTGTGACATTTTTTAAAGTTTCATAAGAATGAATTCTACTTGACTCTCATATTCTTTTTCTCTTCCATCTTGACAATGTCAAATGCAATATGTTCAAAAAACTAGACTTCAATTTGTTTTCCATTTGTTTGCAGTACTGAGGATCAATCCCAGAAGGTTATACTAGAGCCTCAACCTCAGCCTTTTGTATTTTAAGACAGGGTCTTGCCGAATTCCCCTGGTGGCCTACAGAGTTGTGATGCATAGCATTTTCATGCTCTTTCAGTTTGAAGTTGTATTTCCATTGGGTACTTTAAAGTAATCTCTAATATAGCTGTTCCTTGGAAGCCACCAAAGATTGCAGTTTTTTGAATAGCCTGGCCCTGTTGCCTCCTGAGAAGACAGAGCCAAGCTGGATCAAAGTACAAGATTGTGGGTGTTTAAGGCTCAATCCAATTTACAACCAGTAAAGAATCAAGGGCTAGGATAAGAGAGAATAGGGACTCAGAGAGATGATCTCAGCAAGTGAGGCTGTGATTTCCCAAGGTACCTCCCAATCCCAGTACATGTGGCTGGGAGAATTTAAAGAAACTGACACACCTCCTAGAGGAAGAAGTAGAGAAATTGAAGACCAGGACCTATCAAGGAAAGGCTGTTCAAGTTACATTTTGAATATTCACCACGTAGAACTAACCAGATTAATTACACTGAGTGCTGAAGATGACATTTGGCAACAGGAATTTTTAAGCTGATTGTGGATGTAAACACTGGTAGGTACAACTATTTTGGACACTGAAACACTGATTAATAGTATCTAATGACCTTGAACATTCTACTCCCAGGTGTATCCCCAACAAAAACACATACTTGCATGCATAGTAGACATTTGCACAAGAGTATCTATAGTGGAGCTATGAGTAATAGCAAGACTAGAAACATCCCAAATGTACACCTGCAATGGAACACATTAAATTCACTACAATGAAATACTCAGCAAAGCAGGAAAGTGAATTCACTAAGGCTATGCCCAAAACTGAATTCAAAGATTGAGCAAAAGACAAAAAAGACTATGCAAATATGATTCTGAATAGGGAAAACAAAAAAAAAAAAAAAAAACAAGCATCACTAAGGTATGGTGACAGAAATGGGGGTAATATTTTATTTGCAGGATAGTGACTGAGAGAAACAAAGTAAACAAGTACAATGAAATAAAAATGGTATAATCCTTTTAGTATAAGAATTCATGTCTATGTAAGCAAGTGAGAAAATAAAGCATGAAGAATCTAAAAAAAACTCCAATAAATACAGGAGGAAATTTGGGAGAAAAAAGATCATCAGTTGGTAAGAATTGTTATAATTAGTAGCAATTACTTCAGGCAAGAATCAATGCATGCTGAAAAATAGGTGAAACTTAACTGAGAAACAAAAATTTGCATAGCCTTAAAGTATCTTCCCTTGAAAAACATCATAAGAAAAAAAAATCATAAAAGGAAAAAATATCCTCTCAACAAAGGGTCAAAATTAAAATTACCATTTAAATCAACAGCCTGTGCTTGCATATAAAATGGATTGAGAAAAACCCACAACCACATGTGTGGTATTCTGCAAGAATGCATGACTTGAGTCTAATTAGGAAGAAATTCACCTTGAGAGACTCTACAAAATAACTAGCTAGGGAACTGGGGTTGTAGCTCAGAGGTGGGGCATGTGTGAGGCACTGGGCTTGATCCTCAGAACTGCATAAAAATACAGTAACTGTATTTTTGGGGTCCATCTACAATAGAAAAATTAAAAGATATGTCTGTCATTAATATAACTGTTAAACACATAACTGGTAATGACAGTGCAATTCCAAAATATCAAAGCCATAAAAGGCAAAGACAGACTGAAGATAATTTCCAGATGAAAAGAAGAAAAAGAAGGTGGAGCCAAGTAACAAAACAGACACCACCAGGGAAGATCCTCCCTTTGTAGAAACATTATTCCGAACAACTATCCACACATGGAAACACCTTCAGGAATAGAAATTCAGTGGATTAGACAAAGGAGGTGGACAGGAATAGAGAGGGAATTGGAATGGGAAAGACAGTGGAATGAATCTAACATAACTCTACTATGCTCATATATGAATACACCACACTGCATCTCACCATTGTAAACATCCTCAAGATTGGAATCCTATTTCGAGTGAAATATTTGTCATGTTTGTAGAAACATATTAAAATGGATTCAACTGTCATGTATAACTAAAGGGACTAAAAATTTTTAAAAAATGAAAAATTTAACTTGGAACCAAATATATTTGTATAAACTGTTAAGTTTAATGTTATTCTGTCTTACAACTAAATTCCTAAAATGCAAGCTATAAGATTTGGTGTATGTGTTTATATAGGTGTACATGGTGTATGTTATCTTCCCTCTTTTTAAAAAAATTCTTTTCAAATTAGCATACAGATAAGTGAATAGTAACATAAATTACAACTGTTAAGATTAATTAACCTTTTAAACTTAAATGACTTAAATAAACATTTGATAAATCAGCTGGAAAAAAAACCAACTTCAGAAGAACTAAAAAAAACCCAGAGAGAAGGGGAAATATTTGTAAATTATGTATAAGGAACTCAATAAACTAAACAAGAAACCTGATGGGAAAATGAACCAAAGACCTGAATAGACACATCCAAAAAGAAGACATACAAATGGCCAACATACATCTGTAGAAAAGTGCTCAGTGTTAGTAATCATCATGGAAATCACCACAGAAAGGCAGATGGAAGCCAAATGACAGCTAGGCTGGGTGGGGCATGCCTGTTTCCCAGCGGCTCCAGAGGCTGAGTTAAGTGGATTGGGAGTTCAAAGCCAACCTCAGCAATGGTGAGGCACTAAGCAACTCAGTGAGACCATGTGCCTAAGTGAAATACAAAATAGGGCTAGGGATGTGTCTCAGTAGTCAAGTGCCCCTGAGTTCAATACCCAGTAGCAAAAAACAAATCAAAACAAACAACAACAACAACAAAAATCCACATGAAGTATCACCTCACTACAGTAAGAATGGCTGTGATCAAAAGTGTGGAGTAGGAAGCCGTTGCACACTGCTGGTGAGACTGTCAACTAGTACAGCCTATCATAGGAGACAGAGGGGAACTTCCTGAAAACTAAAAGCAGGACTACCCTATGACCCTATGATCCCACTCTGGGTATATGTGTAAAGGAAACCAAGTCAGTTCATGAAAGAAGTATCTGTGCTCCTATGTTTACTCAGCACTATTCACAATAGCCAAGATAAGGCATCAACCAACACAGCCCAGAGACAAATGGAGAAAAAAGGTGGTTATACACATATGATGAATATCACTCATTATAAAAAGAAGGAAATATGGTCATTTGTGACACCATGGATGAAGCCAGAGGACAGTCCATTTAGTGAAATAAACCAGGTACAGAAAGAAAAGCACCATATAAACCTCACTTGTGTATAATCTAAAATCGTCAATTTCAGAAGTGGAATGTAGGACAGTATGCACCACAGGTGGGGTTATTGGTGACAGAGAGCCTATAGGAGTATTGTCAAATAACACATAATTATATTTAGTGACGAAGAACAAGTTCCAGAGATCTAGTGTGCAGCATGGCAACTATAGTTAATGGTGCATATTATATTCTTGGAAAAAATGTCACGAGAGTGGATGTAAAGTGTTCTCACCACAAACACAACTATGTGAGGTAATGCTTGTGAATTAGCCAGATTTAGCCATTCCACAATGGATATATACTTGAAAACATGTGGTAACCAATAAATATATGTTTCTTTATATGTTTTACCTTTTTTTCTAAAGAGCAGAGATATTTCATTTGAAAATGAATATGGCTCAGAAAAGGTTTTTCCCAGTATAGCCTTCCAGAATTCCCTACAGGAACTAAGAGAAGAAAATCTAGGCTCCATGTAAAGGGAAGAAAAACACATTGGCTTCACAATTAAGAAAGCCTCCCAGGCCAAAGATCATCCTGGGGGCAAGAAGAGGATGCAGGATGAATTAAGGAAAAGTACTCAAGGAAGGGAGAAAGGTGGGATCTTTCTGTAGAAATTCAGACACCAGATAATGACAACTTGGTCTAAGAAAATAGATGGAAGGAAAGATCAAGAATTCCATTGAGCAAGGAGAAGTATTGAAGCAGAAGAAATAGGATATGTACTTAGATTATCACTGGGGATGAAAACAATGATGATTTCTATAACCCATTTTACAATAAATGTGTATGTGGTTTCACTTTTTAAAATAATTCCAAGTTCTCAAGCCTGAGAACATTAGCCTAAGATGATGATACTAAGGAAGCACTAAACCCTGACAATGTATATTTAGCTACACTACTTGGACTTCAGTTTCTGCCACACTTTCGCTCTTGCCTCCTGTCCTCATAGATCAGGCCCTGAAAACTCTTGCACTTGGGCTTCTGGTTCATCTGGTGGGTTTTCTTTGGGCTCAAAGCAAACGACTCTTTCTGCCTCCCGTGGAAAGTCTGGTTCCCATACTCATGGCCTTTACCCTCATGGAATTCATAAGCCACCCGCTGGCCCTTGACCTCAGGGTCCTGTCCTAATGCTATACTGGAACTGAGAACTACTAAAAGAATACAAAACAAGGAAACTGAAATTCAGGAAGAAGCAAACAGGATCCAGATGAACGGTAAAAAACCAATAGCAGTGGTGAGAACTGCCAACTACCTGGGTGAATCTAAACAGGAAATGATTATATAAAGTAGTTATTATATTAGCAACTGCACCTTTCAGAGATAAAGAAATGAGAAGGAAATTAAATGCTAGAGACTATCAACAGACATGTAGGGTAGGAGAGTGTGCTAAGTTATTCTGAGTCATTCCCTATATTGCTGGGGAGGTGCTGATTAATGCTTGACTTTGTTAGGTCTAGAATATATACTAAAACCTTAAGGGTAAATCACATCAGAATTAAAGTAGAAGGAAAAAAAAGATGTAAAGGGAGAAAAGAAGAAAAAATAAAATAGGATTGGTCAATGAAGGGTCCAAAAAAAATTAAGCTAAAACAGTAGACAGAATGAATAAAATCTTTAAAAATCCAAAAGTATCAATAACCAGTAAGTGCAAATGGGACTAAACACTCCAATTAAGATTCTCAAACTCGATGTAAGAAACTTCATTACATAAATCTAGCTATATTCTATTTATGCGGCACATATAGGACAAAAATAAGGGCACAGAAAACTCAAAATGAACATATAAAAATATGTACCTAAGAAAGTTAGCAGACCTGCTTCAGTGGTAGGAAAAATGAGCCTCAGGGGCAAAAGGCGTCACCAAGAGCCAAGAGGGTGGCCACCCATGCTTGTTCCAGCCTTCCATTCAGGGCCCTGTCCTGTATACCAGGGTCATTGACCCGCTGGGGCATGGATTGTGGCTCAGTCTAGGGCAAAAGGCCAAGGCGCTGCCCTGCAGCCCGAGTCTCCTGGCTCTTCCTGCCCATGGGCCTTGGAGAAAGCCTGGTTGGGGGCGGAGCACCTCACAAACCCGCAGGGGGCCTCCAGCAGGCGCATCACATATTTCCCCCTGCTCCTCCTCCTGCTCCTGCCCTTCTAGCAGCTGGCCACTCTGCACTGAGCCAGGACGTGAAGATACTTTCCAGGAAGAAGTAGCATAAATGACCCTTTGGGGATTATAGTTAAATTCTCGTGACAACAATATAAAGCTATATGTATCTTTGTACGATCTTTTTGACACATTTCAGAAATGTCTGTGATCATATCTCTTTTTTTTTTCATCTCCATAAAGTCTTCTCACTCTCTTACCTTTAATTAGTTTGGCTAAGGATTTGTAAATCTTATTTATGTTTTTGAAGAACAAATTCTTAGTTGAATCAATCTGAAATATTTTTCATTCTCAATTTCATTAATTTCTATTCTGATCTTCACTATTTCCTGTCTTCTACTAATTTTGGAATTACTTTTTCCTTCCTTTCCTAATACCTTGAGGTAGAATATAAGCTTATTTAATTGGGATCTATTTTCTTAATATATGCACTCAATGATTTAATTTTTCCTCTTAGAACTACTTCATACTATGCCAGAGATTTTTATTAATACTTAATTTTTTAGTTATAGGTGGACACAATATTTTTATTTTGGTTTTTATGTGGTACTGAGGACTGAACCCAGTGCCTCACCCACAATAGATGAACACTCTACCTCTGAGCCACAACCCCAGCCTGGCCCAGAGATTTTGATATGTTGCATCATTGGTCTTATTTGTTTCTCAGAATTTCTTGTTTCATTTTCTCAAGTCTTCTATGATTTGCTCTTCATTTAAAAGTGTATTCTTCAACCTCCATGTGTTTATGATTTCTATTTTTAGCTGTTGATTTCTAGTTTTATTCCATTATTATCTGATAGAATCCACATTATTATATAGTTTTTTTATGTTTGCTAAGACTCACCTAGAATAGGGTTTATTTTGGAAAACCTTCCATGGGCTGCTGAGAAGTAGGTAAATTCAGTTGTTTGGAGGCAAAATATTCTGAGGATATCTACTAGGTCGATTTGATTTATAGAATTATTTAGTTCAGAGATACCTCATTTGATTTTATGCTTTGAAGGCTTATCTATTGGTATTAGGGGTGTGTTGAAATCACCCAGTATTATTGTATTGTGATCTATCTGGGATTTCTTGAAGTATTTTTTCATGTAATTAGGCACACTACATTTGGAGTCTATTTATTTACTATTGTTTTATCTTCTTTGGGGTTGTCCCATTTACAAGTATGTAATTGCCTTCTTTGTCTCTTCTTCTTAAATTTTACTTGAAACATGCTTTGTTGGATAAGGGAATAGTTACTCCTGCTTGTTTTCAGACTTCATTCATATGGAATATTTTTTCTATCCCTTTACTTTTAGCCTGTGGATTTCTTTGCCAATGAGATGAGCCTCTTGCAAATAGCACACAGTTGAGTATTGGTGTTTGCTCCATGATGCTTATCGGTGTCTTTTTATTTCTTTTTTAAAATATTCTTCTAGCATTAAATAAATTTATAGGAATAAACAGTAACCCAGCAGTCAATCAGAACAAGAAGCAACATGAGCAGCTTCAAGAAACAAGGAAAAAAAGGAGTACAAACAATGCAGGACAGCCTAAATATTCAGGAGGACCTAGAGTCATCAGAAAAATGGTCATATAAAGACCTCAAGGAACACCTTAGACAGATGGAATGGAACCTCAAAGAGGATACAAGACAGCAAATTCAAGCAGTGAAAGAACACATTGAGAATGAGTTACATAAACAGCTAAAAGAAGAAGTTAAGCATCTTTATAAGGAGATAGAGATTATAAAAAATAATCAAACAATAATTCTAGAAATGAAGGAAACGATAAACCAAATTAAAAACTCAATTGAGAGTATCACTAACAGAGTGGAACAAGTAGAAACCAGAACGTCAGATAATGAAGACAAAATATACCATCTTGAAAAGAGTCTAGCCAACTCAGAAAGGCTGGTAAAAAATCACGAGAAAAACATCCAAGAGTTATGCGATAACATGAAGAAACCAAACTTACGAGTCATTGGGATAGAAGAAGGTACAGAGATTCGAACCAAGGGAATGAGAAACCTGCTGAATGACATAATTACAGAAAACTTTCCAGAAATAAAAAAGGAAACAGATATACAAATTGAAGATGCATACAGGACACCGAGCACACAAAATCACAGTAGACCAACGCCAAGACACATTGTTATGAAGATATCCAATATACAGAACAAAGAGAAAATATTAAAAGCTACAAGAGAAAGGAGACAGATTACATTTAGGGGTAAACCAATACGGTTAACAACGGACTTTTCATCACAGACACTGAAAGCAAGAAGGTCATGGAACAATGTATTTCAAACACTGAAAGACAATGGATGCCAACCAAGAATTCTGTATCCAGCAAAATTAAGCTTCAGATATGACAACGAAATAAAGATCTTTCATGATAAACAAAAGTTAAAAGAATTTGCAGCCAGAAAACCTGCATTGCAAAGCATTTTGAGCAAAACACTACACGAGGAAGAAATGAAAAACAATAACCAAAACCATCAGTGGGAAGTGCCTCAGTAAAGACAGAGGGCAAGGGGAAAGATAATCACGGAGACACAAACTAAATATTAAAAAAAAAAGGATAAACATTCAAACATGGATGGAAGTTCAAACCATATATCAATAGTAACTCTGAATGTTAATGGCCTAAACTCTCCAATAAAGCGACATAGGCTGGTATCATGGATTAAAAAAACAAATCCAACAATATGCTGCCTCCAGGAGACACATCTGATTGGAAAAGACATACACAGGCTGAAGGTGAAAGGATGGGAAAAAATATACCACGCACACAGTTCTCGTAAGCAAGCAGGAGTGGCCATCCTCATATCGAATAAAATCGACTTCAAGACTAAGTTAATCAAAAGGGATAAAGAAGGTCATTATATACTGTTAAAAGGAACCATTCACCAACAAGACATTACAATTATCAATATTTATGCTCCAAACAATGGTGCTGCGACATTCATAAAACAAACTCTCCTCAAGTTCAAGAATCAAATAGACCACAACACAATAATTATGGGTGACTTCAACACACCTCTTTCACCATTGGACAGATCCTCCAAACAAAAATTGAATAAAGAAACTATAGAACTCAATATCACAATCAACAACCTAGACTTAGCTGACATATATAGAATATATCAACCATCATCAAATGGATATACTTTTTTCTCAGCAGCACATGGATCCTTCTCAAAAATAGACCATATATTATGCCATAGGGCAACCCTCAGTAAATATAAAGGGGTGGAGATAATACCATGCATTTTATCTGATCATAATGCAATGAAACTGGAAATCAATGATAAAAGAAGGAAGGAAAAATCCTACATCACATGGAAAATGAACAATATGTTACTGAATGATCAATGGGTTACAGAAGACATAAAGGAGGAAATCAAAAAATTCTTAGAGATAAATGAAAATACAGACACAACATATCGGAATCTATGGGACACAATGAAAGCAGTTTTAAGAGGAAAATTCATCGCCTGGTGGTCATTCCTCAAAAAAAGAAAAAACCAACAAATAAATGAGCTCACACTTCATCTCAAAGCCCTAGAAAAGGAAGAGCAAAACAACAGCAAATGTAGCAGAAGGCTAGAAATAATTAAAATTAGAGTGGAAATCAATGAAATTGAAACAAAAGAAACTATTGAAAAAATTAACAAAACTAAAAGTTGGTTCTTCGAAAAAATAAATAAGATCAACAGACCTTTAGCCATGCTAACGAAGAGAAGAAGAGAGAGAACTCAAATTACTAACATACGAGATGAAAAAGGCAATGTCACAACAGATGCTACAGAAATACAGAAGACAATTAGAAATTATTTTGAAAACCTATATTCCAACAAAATAGAAGATAGTGAAGACATCGATAAATTTCTTAAGTCATATGATTTGCCCAAACTGAGTCAGGAGGATACACACAATTTAAACAAACCAATATCAATGGATGAAATTGAAGAAGCCATCAAAAGACTACCAACCAAGAAAAGCCCAGGACCGGATGCGTATACAGTGGAGTTTTACAAAACCTTTAAAGAAGAATTAAAACCAATACTTTTCAAGGTATTTCAGGAAATAGAAAAAGAGGGAGCTCTTCCAAATTAATTCTATGAGGCCAACATCACCCTGATTCCGAAACCAGACAAAGACACCTCAAAGAAAGAAAACTACAGACCAATATCTCTAATGAACCTAGATGCAAAAATCCTCAATAAAATTCTGGCGAATCAAATACAAAAACACATCAAAAAAATTGTGCACCATGACCAAGTAGGATTCATTCCTGGGATGCAAGGATGGTTCAACATACAGAAATCAATAAATGTTATTCACCACATCAAGAGACTTAAAGATAAGAACCATATGATCATCTCGATAGATGCAGAGAAAGCATTTGACAAAGTACAGCATCCCTTTATGTTCAAAACATTAGAAAAATTAGGGATAACAGGAACTTACCTTGACATTGTAAAAGCTATCTATGCTAAGCCTCAGGCTAGCATCATTCTGAATGGACAAAAGTTGAAGGCATTCCCTCTAAAATCTGGAACAAGACAGGGTGGCCTCTATCTCCACTCCTATTCAATATAGTTCTCGAAACACTGGCCAGAGCAATTAGACAGACGAAAGAAATTAAAGGCATAAAAATTGGAAAAGAAGAACTTAAATTATCACTATTTGCAGATGACATGATTCTATACCTAGAAGACCCAAAAGGGTCTACAAAGAAACTACTAGAACTAATAAATGAATTCAGCAAAGTGGCAGGATATAAAATCAACACGCATAAATCAAAGGCATTTCTGTATATCAGCGACAAAACTTCTGAAACGGAAATGAGGAAAAACACTCCATTCACGATATCCTCAAAAAAAATAAAATACTTGGGAATTAACCTAACAAAAGAGGTGAAAGATTTATATAATGAAAACTACAAAACCCTAAAGAGAGAAGTTGATGAAGATCTTAGAAGATGGAAAAACATACCCTGTTCATGGATAGGCAGAACTAACATCATCAAAATGGCGATATTACCAAAAGTTCTCTATAGGTTTAATGCAATGCCAATCAAAATCCCAATGGCATATCTTGTAGAAATTGACAAAGCAATCATGAAATTCATATGGAAAAATAAAAGACCCAGAATAGCAAAAGCAATTCTAAACAGGAAGTGTGAATCAGGTGGTATAGCGATACCAGATTTCAAACTATATTACAAAGCAATAGTGACAAAAACAGCATGGTACTGGTACCAAAACAGGCGGGTGGACCAATGGTTTAGAATAGAGGACACAGAGAATGATCCACAAAAGTTACAACTATCTTATATTTGATAAAGGGGCTAAAAGCATGCAATGGAGGAAGGATAGCATCTTCAACAAATAGTGTTGGGAAAACTGGAAATCCATATGCAACAAAATGAAACTGAACCCCTTTCTCTCGCCATGCACAAAAGTTAACTCAAAATGGATCAAGGAACTTGATATCAAACCAGAGACTCTGCGTCTGATAGAAGAAAAAGTTGGATCCGATCTACAGATTGTGGGGTCGGGCTCCAAATTCCTTAATAGGACACCCATAGCACAAGAGTTAACAACAAGAATGAACAAATGGGACTTAATTAAACTTAAAAGTTTTTTCTCAGCAAGAGAAACAATAAGAGAGGTAAACAGGGAGCCTACATCCTGGGAACAAATCTTTACTCCTCACACCTCAGATAGAGCCCTAATATCCAGAGTATACAAAGAACTCAAAAAATTAGACAATAAGATAACAAATAACCCAATCAACAAATGGGCCAAGGACCTGAACAGACACTTCTCAGAGGAGGATATACAATCAATCAATAAGTACATAAAAAAAATGCTCACCATCTCTAGCAGTCAGAGAAATGCAAATCAAAACCACCCTAAGATTCCATTTCACTCCAGTAAGATTGGCAGCCACTATGAAGTCAAACAACAACAAGTGCTGGAGAGGTTGTGGAGAAAAGGGTACACTTGTACATTGCTGGTGGGACTGCAAATTGGTGCGGCCAATTTGGAAAGCAGTTTGGAGATTCCTGGGAAAGATGGGGATGGAACCACCATTTGACCCTGCTATTGCCCTTCTTGGACTATTCCCTGAAGACCTTAAAAGAGCATGCTACAGGGATACTGCCACATCGGTGTTCATAGCAGCACAATTCGCAATTGCTAGACTGTGGAACCAACCCAGATGCCCCTCAGTAGATGAATGGATAAAAAAAAAATGTGGCATCTATACACAATGGAGTACTATGCAGCAATAAAAAATGACAAAATCATAGAATTTGCAGGGAAATGGATGGCACTAGAGCAGATTATGCTTAGTGAAGCTAGCCAATCCCTAAAAAACAAATACCAAATGTCTTCTTTGATATAATGAGAGCAACTATGAACAGAGCAGGGAGGAAGAGCAGGAAGAAAAGATTAACATTAAACAGAGACATGAGATGGGAGGGAAAGGGTGAGAAAAGGGAAATTGCATGGAAATGAAGGGAGACCCTCATTGCTATACAAAATTACATACAAGAGGTTGTGAGGGGAATGGGAAAATAAACAAGGAGAGAAATGAATTACAGTAGATGGGGTAGAGAGAGAAGTTGGGAGGGGAGGGGAGGGGGGATAGTAGGGGATAGGAAAGGTAGCAGAATACAACATTTACCAATAGGGCATTATGTAAAATTGTGGATGTGTAACCGATGTGACTCTGCAATCTGCATTTGGGGTAAAATTGGGGGTTCATAACCCACTTCAGTCTAATGTATGAAGTATGATATGTCAAGAGCTTTGGAATGTTGTGAACAACCAATAAAAAAAATAAAAATAAATAAAAATAAAAAAATAAAATAAAATATTCTTCTAGTTGTAAATGAACAAAGTATTTTCATTTATTTTTATATGGTGCTTAGGATCAAACCCAATGCCTCACACATGTGAACCATGCGCTTCACCACTGAGTTACTGTCCTAGCCCTCATCTGTGTCTTTTAATTGGGGGAATTGACACCATTTACATTCAGTGTTATTGTAGATATGTGTATGAAGTGTATTGCCATTTTGATTTGCTTGCTATATTTAATTCTATCCTGGCCCTCATGTAATTCATTTAGTTCTCTTTTATTGATCTATATTCATCTGGTGGCTTTGGAGGTGTTTTGTAGTTTCGATGTGTGCAGGTTTTTTTTATTTTTTATTTTTTTGAGTATTCTTTGTAGTGCTAGCATAGTGGTCATAGATTCTTTTAGATTGTCCTTGTCATGGTTTTTCTTTCTTCATCAATTTTGAAAGACAACTTTGCTGAATATAGTAATCTTGGAAGAAATTGGTTTCTTTTATAACTTGAAGTATTTTGTTGCAGGACCGCCTCAATTTTAGGATCTGAGATGATAAGTCGGATGTTAACCTTATTAGTTTGCCTCTAAAAGTGACCTGATGTTTTTCTCTGTAACTTTTAATATTCTTTCCTTATTTTCTATATTGGGCATTTTGGTTATAATGTGTATTGAAAAGCATCTGATCTGATATTATCTATTTGGGGTCCTGTGTGATTTTTGTATGTTGATGTCTCTCATTTCTGATATGAAGAAAGTTTTCTGTTACTATCTCATTGAAGCTGTTCTTAATGCTTTTAGCTTGTATGTCCATGTTCTCTTCTAACCTAATATTTCTTAGGTTTGTTCTCAAGAGGATGCTCTCCCAGAGTTCACATGTATATTCACCATGGTCTTTTATTTTTTTCCTTTATTGTATACTGAGTATTTAAGTTCATATGTCATGTTTTAGAGACCTCCCATTTTGTTTTCTGCACAATCTAATCTGTTGGTGATGCTTTCAAATGAAGTTTCATTTTGATTCATTTTCTTTCATTTCTAGGAGTTCCAAAGGATTTCTTTTCATTATTTTTTTTAATTGAAATGGTCTTTCATCTCTTATATCTGTCTCTGAATTCACTCCTTAGATCTTCTTAGAATACTGAAGCAAGTGGGTGCTTTTCAGAGCATAGAGAGACAGGCCATGTTGTGTGTCTATTGATCTAGGAAGTAGGTGGAAGCAAGTGAGGAAGGGACTGGAAGAAATCCCCAGGGAATTCTCATAACATGCAGAAAATTGCAGTTTCCTGGCTCCAAAAACCTAGATCATGACCTTGTTAATTTTGTACCAATTTCCTTTCCCCAGCACCCCAGCTTGCTTCTGCACACCATGAACTTTCAATCAGGTTTGTAGGTTTAAGGCAATGACTTTGAGTTGTCATCCTGGCTTCAATAGCCACCAAGCTCAAAGTTGATAAGGCTGGTGGGTTGGCACTCTGGCCAGAATAGCATTCACTGAGCACATGTGACTTTCTAGAAAGAACTTCCACTTGACCAGCAGGCAAGTCTGTACAGTGATGAGGGACAGTGTAAGTTTCCTTCCCTCCAGGAATCATGGGTCAAACATGCATGATACTGATCAATGAATGAGAAGGGCAGTCAGGGCCATGAGATTTACCATGGTGACTCAAACCCCTACTATGTGCCAGGCATTGCACTAAGTTCCCTTTGGAGATGATCCCACTTAATTCCCACAACAACCTTGAAAGGGAGGAATGATTTTTCAAAAAAGATTCTCTGTTAGATCCAATTTAACACATCTTCTTGGAAGGAATTGGCAAAGGTCACATCATGGTTTTTATTATTAGAAAACATGGATAGTTAGTACCCTAGACCACTCCCTATTCTTAACTCTACAACCCATCTCCTAACTCCAGAAGGAATTAATGCTTTGCTGGTTTGTTCATCTCTAGAGACAGAATGTCCTATATGCTGTTACCAAGTCCCCATTTTGAAATAGGTAAACTGAGGTTCACAGAAGCCAAGTCATCCTCAGGTCTGAGTCAATAGGGCTGAGCATTATTTTTCATTTTGCTATAATTTTTATACTTTCTGCAAAAGTTCAACAAAATCATGTATATCCTATACAACTTCCCCAAATGTTTGTGTTTTTGCCCATTTGCTTTATGTTTTCTGATTTTTTCCCCTAAGCCATTTTGAGAATCAGCTAAGTCCTATGCACTTTACCTCTGAATTACATTTTATTTCCTAAAATAAGAATAGTCTCTTGCACAACATGAATATCACTTTTTAATGAGAAGATTAATATTGGTAGAGACATTAGCATGATCTCATCTCTTGACTTCTTTCATATTTCACCATTTGACACCTAGTTCCAATACTGTACTTTACACTAAAATAATTATAAGGAAGAGAAAAGCAAAATAGAAGAAAGAAGAAAGAAAAAAGTAAAAGGAATGAGAAGAAGAGGAATGGCAAATTGCACCATGTATTCGATTGCCATGACTTTTGAGTGTCTGCTCATCTGGAAGAGTCCTCTGACTCACATTTGTTGGGTGTTGTGACAGCTTTGAAGAGCACAGGCTGGTTATTTGGTAGAATGTTTTCAATGTAGATTCCTCACACAGTATTTCTGCTATGCACATTGTTGTTTTAAATTTTTGGTATTGAGCATTGAACCCAGAGGCACTTAACTATTGACCCATATCCCCAGCCCTTTCTATATTTTACTTAGCAACAGAGTCTCATTTGGTTGCTCAGGGCTTTCTTCATTTGCTGAGGCTGGCTTTGAACTTGTGATTTTTCTGCCTCTGCCTCCCATGCTGCTGGCATTACAGTCATGCGTCCCATTCAGTGCATTGTATCAGGAGGCATGGTCAGCACTGTGATTGTTCAGGGAGCTTTGACCCTACCATTCAGGTGGTTCCTGCATGCTCGTCCACTGCAAAGTGATTATTTTTTCCCTGTGTAATTAAGTATCTTGTGGATATATATTGGAACTATGAGAACACAAGACTTGGGACTTTTAACCCTGACATTTTGAGTGCAAAATCCAGCACCATCTGCTACATTCACCATTTCCCTCTATAGCTGGCATTTTTTTCAGGATTCACCTGGCACTGAGCAAAGTACCTTAACATATCATTTCTTTTATCTCTCACTAATTTCCAGAGGGATGGATGTCCCATCTATCACACTTGGCTTCCCACCTATGTCACACAAATATATTCAGAATCCAGAAGAGTTAGTTAATCACTCCATGCTAAAAGAATTCTGAGAAAGGTGACCCCCAGTTCCGTCAGCCATAGAACTGAAATCGGCACCTGAAATGGTTCTCACAGATTTTCAAGGAGCAGATGTCCTGGTACAATCCAAAGAAAACTCCTGCCAGAGATGTGAACCAACAGTGGGAAACCCATGTGTGTGCAGCTCAGACAGGGCCTAAATGGACTGCTGCAATGGCTTTTATGAGACTTAATATTCCCCTTACTGGAGCCACGTTACTATCAATAATAAACAGCAGCGTCTGTAGTGTTGATCTTTAAAGTAAATTCTATTGCTATTAGCTTACCTGCCCAACTATCAAAAAGAATAAAAAACCATTCTAACTGCAATATTCTCCTCTATGATGGTTGGTGTTCTTTCTTTCTTTATTAGCAATTTTCTTATTTCCTGCTTATCACTGAACTATCTGGAAGATTTTCGTATGTTTGAATGATAGTGTTCAATTGATGGTGTTCAGATTTCTATTTCTTCCTCTCACTATTGAAATCTCTCTCTCTCTCTCTCTCTCTCTCTCTCTCTCTCTCTCTCTCTCTCTCTCTCTCTCTCTCTCTCCCCTACTTGTAGCTGCTCAACTTCCACAGTGTACCATGCCAGCAGGCAGAAATGACTTTCTTAACTAAAATCATCTCCTTGGGGGCATTGGGAGGATGGAGAGAGAGAGGGAGAGAGAGAGAGAGAGAGAGAGAGAGAGAGAGAGAGAGAGAGAGAGAGAGAGAGAGAGAGAGAAATCACTACTTCCAATTAACACAGAACCTCCAATACTCAGTCTCACTTCATTTGATGTGTAGTCTCTGAGGAACTGAAGTCACAACAGAAGTTTATGGAAAAATCAACAAATAAGAAAAATACAGGTGAATTTTCTGCTTGCACATGGGTGAGCCTGTAGAGAGATAGCATAATCTGCGTAGAGGACAGGCATCCCTGAGTCTCCCTCAGGAGACTTCTTAAAGAGCAGCAACTCTTCTCTCAGTAATCCCAGCGGATACAGTTTTATTTGCCCATTTTCTGTATTTGAGAACCAGAAAAATTGGCTGCATGTGTTTCACACGCACATTGCATGCAAAACAAATATATTAGACACCAGAATAAAGTTTGATGTGGTGGATGGTCACACATCAGGCCTTTCTGGAATTAGTTCTGACTGAATGAGGACCAAATTCATCTTCCCATCTCACACTGACTCTGGAGCCTGTATTGCTGCCTGTAGAAAGGCAGGCTGGGTTGTTCCAGCTCTTTCTCCTTTCTCCTCTGTCCCAGAGCATAGAGGTGGATTTTCTTATATTATATTTTCTTATATATGAAACCACTCTACTTAATTTTCTAACACCCAGATCTCAGTGGGCCACTGACTTTACAGCTTCCTTCAGTTGATCTTCTGGCTTTGGACTTATGAACAACATGAATCCTAAAAGGTAGACAACTGGGCAAGAGACTGTTTTCCTGTCTCAGGGATCTTGTCCCATCTCTAGCCTCTAGTATGGCAATGTCTATTAGTGTTCAAAGAAGCACAGTATCAGTGACCATTAACTGATTGGATGGAATTTGACACACTGAAAAAACTGCATAGGACTCACACCCTCTGTCTTCTTCCTAAGGTGGTGGACTTGTGTGTATCTACATCTGAATGAGGTGAGAAATATATTATTCAGGCAAGAAGAAAGATGTGTTTAGGAAGAGTTTTAATTTGGTCTGAGTCTTTTAGTATTTTCAAAGGTCTTTTCTCCACATCCTGCCCCCACCCAAGTATAAAAGAAACACATATTCATTCCAGAAAACATGAACAAAGCAGCTTCTCTGTTAGGGGGTTTGACCATTAAGAAAGATAAGCCACATCCAACTGGTTTAAGCAAAATTTAATTTATTTAATGCATAGCCTATATGTCCCAGAATTGGAAGGAGGTTTTGCAAACTAGGTTTCGAAAGTGAAAATGAATTGTTGAAGCCATAGGAGGTGGTGGAGCTGGAGCCTTAGCTACAGTGGGAGGAGTTTCTGCTCAGCTTCTGTTTTCTGTGGCCCATAGCTTGGAACTCTTCTTTTGTTTGCACCGTTAACTCATCAGGATGTGGAATCTTGTGAGAGGGTATCTGACTGGCTGGACTGAGGACATATGATTATTTCCTGCTTATTTATATTTCTTAATTCCAGTAGAGAAAGGAAGACAACTGAAATTACCTGGTCACCCATGCATAAGGTAAGGACTTGAAATCAAATTTGGGTGTGGCAACCACACTCCTTGAGGATACCCATGAGTCATGATTTTTACCGCCAGGTATTTAGGCTATTAACATATGTCACTCTAACACTGAGCCAGAACTCATTTGCACAACCAATGGATGATGCCACAGTAAAGGTTATGTGGCTTCTGAAGGCACTGTTCTTCTTCTTTGATCTCTCTTGTTACCCACTCTTGAAGAAGTAGCTGTACTCTTACAAGATGTTCCAGCCAGATGTGGAGAAGCCCATGGCAGAATAAACTGGGGCCACCTCCAGCAAGGACCTACTAGCTGTGTGAGAGTCATCACTGTGGAAATACATGCCCAAGCCCCAGCCAAGCTTCCACATGAGAATGCAGCCCTGGTGGCACCAAAGCTGCAGCCTCATGAAAGGCTCTGAGTAAGAACCTCTACAGAGCCAGTCCCAGAAAATCTACCCACAAACATTGTGAGACAAAATAAATATGTACTATTGCTTTAAGAAGCTGAGTTTGGGAATGAGCTATTACCCTGCAAAATGTAACAAATATATTGTCCCACCCAGACCCCTGGAGAGCCTTTGAACTGTCTGTTGGGGGAGCTATTGTTCATGTCCCCACCTGTCATCTTTCCCAGAGAACTGTTCATAGTGATATACACTGTCTCCCTTGGAGGTATTTGGGAGACATGTCCTTCTTTATCTCCCACTCCCTGGCATGACATATAGCCACATCTTAGGTATTTAGTCCAAAGATCTCTCTCCTTTATCTCAAAGAGGAAATGGTCCTGTGGTGCAGATCATACTCCAGAGCTCCCCAAGGAACTGGTGAGGTGACACTGCTCTTGAAAACACACCTTTTCTGTTTCTCTCTTTCTGTTTTAGTCAGCTTTGGTGTCACTGTGTTAAAAATACTCAACAAGTACAATTGTAGAGGAGGAAAAGTTTATTTAGGCTGGTGGTATCTGAGGACTCAGTCCATAGATCCCTGACTCCATTGATCTGGGCTCAAGGTGAGGCAGCACATCATGGCCGAATGGCCCACCAGAGGAAAGGTGCTTAGCTCATGGGGAGGTCAACAGAGGGTGGAGGAGAGATGGTGAGAGAGAGGAGAAGAGAGAGATGGAGAGAGAAAGGGACCCATTGAAGAAGAGCCCTTCCAGAACATGCCCCAAGGACCCACCTCTTTCAGCCTTGCCCACCTGCATATAGCTACTACCCAGTCACTCCATTTAAACTTGGATGTACTAATTAGGTTATAGCTCTCATAACCCAAAGATTTTATCTCTGATCATTTCTGCATGAACAAGAGATTTTGGGGCACTTCATACAGAAACCATAGCATCTCCTATCTTGCTTTCTTCACTCACTGCCTGAGAATATATCCTCAGTACATAACTTCCCATCTCTGGTTCTGTTTATAGGAAACCTAAGATAGAATGTAGCTAGGAAGAAACAACAAATGCTGTAATAAAATACCATGGATAGGGTTGATTAAACAATAAAACTTATTTCTCATGGTTCCGGAAGGTGGGAAATCCCAAATCAAAGTGTCAGCATGGTTAAGTTCTGATGAGAGTTCTCTCCTGTCATGTAGATGACCTTCTTCTCACTATGTTCTTATCTCAGAGAAAGAGGGCAAGAAAGCTATCTGGGGTCTTATAACTGTCATGACCTAATTACATTCCAAAGCCATTGCCTCCTAATATCATTGCATCTGGTGTTATGATTCCAACATATAAATTTTGGGAGGACACACACTTTAATTTCATAGTAAATGACAGGCAGTCAAGCACATTGTTTAACCATGCAGATGCAGCCCACCCTTTTGCCAGCACGAATATATATATATATATATATATATATATATATATATATATATATATATATATATATATATATATTAATTATACATATTTATACTTTTCAATGTGTTCTTCCCAAATAACCACATTTTCCTGTTCCAACAGAGACAGCTACCTTCTCCCTGAAGGGAAATAATCCATATCTTGTCAATGAATGCAATTAGCCACAAATGCATATACTTCCTGGGTCTTGTTTAGTTTTCTATTCTTTTGTGATCCTGTTTCAATACCTTGTAGCTTATGAAATGATAAATGTAACCACCCTCATCTACCATTGTCAGCAAAAGAGAAGAGAGGGAGAGGATCAGCATTATTTAAAATATTTAATATTGTGACTAAGAAAATTGGAACAATAATACCTGATCTTGCTGGGAGCATCAATCGAGCACATGTATATTGATGCATTCATTTAACAAGTAGTTTTAGATCATCTACCAAGAGCCAGCACTGGGGCCAGGAGCTCTAGAGACACAACAGTGAATGAAGAAAAAATAGTTCCTGCCCACTTGGACCTTCTATTAAGTGAAGTTGAACATAAGTAACAAATCACAATCCTGAGGAAGGTTTCCAACAGATACACTGTCAGCTCTTCTCCTATCCTGGTCACCTTGCTGATGCTTAGCTGTCTCCTACTTTCAGCTTTCCAGAATTCAGAGACTGTACAGTGACTTTTGTGACTGTCAAAGTCATTCTGATGAGAGAGCCACATCCCAGTGCTAAGCAGAAAATGGTGGGAAGAGTTCAGTTTTCTCCATAGAGCATCAAGTTGGCACCATATTGGCTGAGTTTTGTTGTCATTTTGCCATGACTGTAGGTTTATGGGAAAATGTTAAGCCCTACCAGGAGGCAGAGAGAAAGGCTTTTATTCTATGTCTGACTGTAAATTCCATTGCTCCATGGGAAACCCCCACCCACTTAAATGTTCACAAACTTTCATTTCAACCACTTTGCAAGGTGTTGGCTTAGACTCCTGAGAAGCCTAGCAGGCAACAGGTCCATGTCTGGCTGGGAAGAGCATGAGGAGAACACAAAAGAAGGAGGAAAATAAAGTAATGTATTTTGCCAATGAACTTGCAGACCCTGAACTTCATTCAAAGGGGAAAGTTTAAAACAATGCATTTTAGTGGAATCTCTGTAGCCCGCACCTCACCTCCCCAGCATGATTTCTCCCTAATGCCCATGCTCATTGCCATCTCTGCCCTTTACTACCTGGACCCTCTTGGCTGTCTTTGTCCTCCTCTTGGACCCACCAATCATCTGGACCCACCAGTCTTATGGCCTAGGCATGACATATGTATACCATGTGTAAACAACACTCACCATTAACAGCACCATTTAATGAGAATCAGTGTCACAAAGGTAAAGCTTCAAAGTGGCTTAGGGATGGAAGTGCCTGGAATAAAAGCTGACTTGATGTCCCAATTAACCCATTTCACAATTATATTTCCTGCCCTTGCAGGTTTGCAGTCACCTCCCTCTAATTTCTGTGAGAGACAAAGATGGGGTTGATAGAGAGGAAGGAACTTAGTAATGTGATAGTTTTGTGGATGACTTGATACACAGGCTTGAATTATGCACATTAGGCAAATTAGTAAATGAAGGAGGAAGACAAAAAAAAAAGACAGAACGACAGTAGGAGAAAATGTCATCCTGAGTAATAGTATTAATACAGAATGAGGCTTGGCTTGTGAGGGTGGCTGGAAAAATTGAGAGCAGAAAAACACCACCCACATTGTCTTTTATTTCAGGGGAGAAGATAGAAACTATTGCCAGACACTTTCTTCTCTGCTGGGGACAAACCAGCTATGGGGCTGCTCAATAAGATAATGGGGTGGCCTCCATCTTGGCCCAACATGTTTGTTGACCCTAGTGAAGGTCTTTGATGGAAATAAAGTTAAATACACAGAGAACCCAGGAAAGGTCAGCTTGGAGAATGTGGTGGTCTCTGAGAATGTTCAAAGAACTTTGAAACGTCTCTGTGGACTGCACAGCCTGAAAGCCCACCCTAAGATGGCTTCTATCAGGGCTGCCTAGCCCCATCTTATTTACACAGGCAAGTGCTTGCAGGGGGCAAAGCAGGCCCTGCTGAACCCATTGGCACACACAGATTTTCAGAGGCCAGGTCCATGTGGAACAGAAGACCCCCCTCCGCCTGAGCCATCTCTGGCTTCATTTCCCTGCCTCCAGTTTCTCCCCAGCTTGTTTAAGTCTTCTGTTCAGCTTACACACACCTGTTTACTGATCTTTCCAAGCCATGAAACCCATCTGATCCCTTCTCACTTAAATATCTTTCATGGATCCCCAGTCCTAAGTCTGGTCACCTAAGCATGGCATTCCAGACCTGTCATAACCAGAAGAGCTTTCTCTGGAGCCCTACCATCTTCCCCTCACATCTGAGACTTCCATCCAAGCCCAGGTCCCCCCAGCCTGCCAGTTCCTTTGCTTCTACATGGATGCATACCTGCTGTGGTACTGGGCCTTCCTTTGGCTTAGGTCTCCCCCACTCCTTTGTTTTTTCCAGTGGGCTCTCTGTCTACCCAGGTCAAGTCAAAGTTCAAGAGGCTCCTTGCTTAAGCTTTTCCAGGCATTTAAGTTCGCTTTGGATGTTCCTGAGGACCTCACTTTGAATCTCTGCATTCTCACAGTTCTCACTTCTTTGTAAACTTTTGCCTGTGTGTCTGGTTTTCCTAGGACTGAAGCTCCCAGAAGACAGAGAGAGGAGAGTACAAGTGGCTTCAGTTTCTGTATATCTGCAGTGTCTCACATAACATAGACCTTCAATCAATGAGCAGAGAAGAAAGAGAGGGAGAGAGTAAAAGACAGAGGAAAGAGTGTGCAGGAAGAAGGGGAAACATCTATAGCATTGTTATCTCTGTCACAATGCTATTGTCATTTAACATGGCCAGCCAGTTAAAGACAAGATGGGCCGAGTTCACTTTAGAACTTCCTCAATGTACAGATGTTAGCCAGGCTACATGATGCATCTAGTGACTGAGAGCTAACCTAGGCTTTGGAGTTCCAGATCTCCAAAAGTTGAATCCCATTGAAGTCACTGCCACTGGTGAGGTCATGTGAGCTTCAGCTCTATTGTCAGCAAAATGGGAGGAAGGTATTGAGGATTCAACAAAGCAAAGTACTTGAAGGACTTAGCCCAGAGGCTGGTACATAGCACATGATCATTAAAAACTAACAGACTGGTCTCAGCCTGGGAAAGCTGCCATTATTACAGATCACCCATGGAATGGCCAATAGCCACTGGCATCTTGGTGATCAGGAAACATTGTCACTGTCACACAAATATCCACCAAAGCACCTTGGCTATATCATTGTCTTAGAAGCAGAAGACTTATCAAGGATCCATAGATCTGAAAGCAGGAGGCTCAGTTCTCCCACTGTGATCTGTCAGCCTGGAGAACCCAGAATGGGTACTGAACCCATGCAGAGGGGCTTCCCATCAAGATAAAACTGTGTTTTCCCCTCATGTTTGTAGGGTGTGGTGTCTTTTCCTGGAGCAGCAGTGCCTCCTTCCAAGCCAGATGGTGCCTATCTGTGTAAATGTTGGCACAGCAGCCCAAGAAACTTGGTGGCATTTCCAGGTTCATTTGTTAAGACCTTCTTGGGAGTTGGGGAAGACGGTGTACTGGTTTTCTCTTCATCAATGAAATACAACAGGAAGTCCAGAGATATTAGACCAGTGTCACTCTTGCAGGCTGTGCAGATCCAGTTTAGGACAAAGGACATATTCCCCTGCACTCATGGTGTCAGAGAGATATTTTCAGCTCCAGCCCTCTCCAGGCACTGGCTTCCACTGAAGTGTCCCCTCTGCTCAAGGCTACATCTTCTTCCAAAACAGCAGACCTCCAAAGACTGGTAAAGCCTGGTAATAATAACACAGACCCTGGCCACAATCAGAGTGATGGCTCATCTTCAGAGTCCTCACAGGGTTGGCTGATGGCTTTGTTCAGGTTCATCACATCCCAGTCTCTCTCACTATGATACTTGCTTTGTGGGAGGGTCCTGCTGTTAGATACAGAAGCCAGGGCCTCATGCACATGGAAAGAACTTGGCCATTGAGTGACATCCTCAGCCTCTAGCCCCAATACTTTTCCTCCCTCCCATGTCACTAAATGTCCTGAACATTGTCCATCCCAGAAGTTGCTTCCTGGGGAATCTGCAACCTCCAGCGCATACCAGGAGGAAGGGACCTAGGTAAGGCTAGAACACAAGAGCCAACACTCTTGATGTTGACATTTGTGGTCTATTTCTATGGTGTTAGGCCCTGAATCAGGATCTGGGAATGAAGTCCTTCATAGATGACCCTGTACTCCATGTCTTCCATGTTTGAAAGGTACCAGGTACCAGACTTATAATTACTGACAGGAGTGCTAACCTTACTTCAGGAAGAGAGGACAGGATGTTTGAGAAGTAGCTATTGAGCACCAAGTCAGTCTAGGGGAACACAGAAGCCTTGCCAGAGGCAGGGGTGGTTGAATCAGGACCAGGGAGAGTGAGGACAAGTTAGTCAGGCCAAGCGAGGCAGGGGGAGAGAAAGGCTTATTCCAAGAGCTAGAGGCATGATAGGTTGGAGCATTTGGATAGTCAGGAAAGTTCTGGATCCTCTCAGTGAGATGTGGCTTTCAAAGACACTCACAGTTGATGACTTCCTCTTTAACACACTCACTGCTCCACCCAAGGAGTGGTGGGCTACATCTTCTGGCACTTTGGATCAAGTGGCTTCCTGGGCAACAGAATGCAGCAGAATTGACAAATTGCCAGTTTGGGGCCTCATTCTGAACAGGGTTGGCCCTTTCCACCATCTTTCTGGAAGCCGAGGTCATGCTGTGAAGAAACTCACACCATGACTGAACGATGAGACATCCATGAAGAAGGGGCAACCTCATGGAAACACACCATGGGGTCAGGCAAGTGGGGGAGCCTCCTGGACTTTCTAGCCCAGTGGGACCTGGAAGGTCCCACCAGCTGAGGGCAGTGAGAGGACCCCACCAATGACACATGGGACAGAACTGTCTAGCTATGCCTTACCTGAATCCCACCAATGCCACATGGGGCAGAGTCTAGCTGTGCCTTACCTGAATTCTGGACCCCACTGAATTGTGAGAAGCAATAATGTAAGAAATGAAAAAGTTTGTTGTTTTCAGCCTTGAAAATTTAAGTTGTCTTGTTACACAGCAAGAGCTGACTATAATATTCTCCTCTAGTGGGAAAACATTCCAGATACACATGCATACCCAATAGCTCAAATTTATTGAGTACTGATACTCTGCCTGGCTTTGTCCCCAGTGTTGTTGCTCATTTTCTGCAAGACATGTCAGGTCTTGATTTACATGTGCTTATACAGCTAATCATATAATTAAAATTTAATCCAAATATTTTAAATCCAGTTTTATCAGGATTTCCCCCTGCAGTTAAAGTCTGTCTTATTTGTATATTTAAGCACTGATGGTCCTGGCTACAAAGTCACACAGCCTGTCTACTAAGAAGCAAGAGAGGTGGGGTGTTGGCCTGGGTGGGTCAGAATTCCAGTGGCCCTGCTGCTGCCTGGAGCCAGTGCCTAGGGAGTCAAGGCTCCCTGACCTGTCAGACCTGTCATCTGCAGCATCCAGGCCTTGGCACAGCAGGGAGGCCTGCTGCAGAAGCCCATGCCATGTATCACTGCAGCTGGGTCCACAACCTCAACTTCCCACTACTCAACCTCCATTGAGAAAATGGAAGTGGGGCAGACATGAATGAATGTTGGGAATACAGAATTGACCAATAGCATTACATCATTTCCAAACCTGATTGGCCAATGTCTGGACCAATAGCATTGGTGCATTTTTCAAACCCTAATTAGCATAACTTTGAGCCAATCACAGTAACCCAAGTACTATAAAAGACCTCTTGCCAGACACATTTCACAGAAGATAACTGAAGACGACGGCGGAAGAGAAGAAGACCCATCCTCAAGCAGTGTGTTGAACTGCGAGTCTTCTACACTGATCTTCAAGAAATACTTGCTCCATCTGGCCTGGGGATTCCATTCTTCGTGTTTGTGGGAGAAGACCTTTAAAAGAAAAAGACGTTGAGGGTGAGTTGCTGGGGTGTGCTGCTCTGCACAAAATACCTTTATTTTATTTATTTATTTTTATGAGGTGCTGAAGATGGAACCCAGGGCCTAGCATGTGCCGGGTGAGCACTCTACAGCTGAGCCACAACCCAAGCCCCCTCCCCCACCCCAAGTCTTGAACGTTCTTATAGTGAGTTTTGCTTTTTGTAGTTGTTCTTGTTATTGACAAATCTAAAAGATATTTTTGTCTTTCTTCTGAAAATTGTTTTTCTCAAAACCCAGTATATCTATGGTTGAGGTATCTGAAAGTTAGGCTTCTGGATCCTGGTGTAAGAAAACGTAGGGTAGCTAGTACTAAGTTCAGGAGGAACCAGGAAAAAATATGCAGGGAAGACAAAAAGAACCCCTGAAAAATGTAACCTGTCAGGTCTTGATTTACATGTGCTTATACACATAAACAGGTTTTTCATCATATGATTAAAATTTAATCCAAATATTTTAAATCTAGTTTTATCAGTATTTTTTTCTCACAAGTTAAAGTATATCTTATTTGGCTTTGAACTTGAATAATCAATGTAATAGCTAATTTTGCTAGAAATAATTATAAATAATAAAAGAATATTGTTTTTTCATTTGCAGGTTGATTTTAATTATTACTTTCATCCAAGGTTTAGCCTTTTTGTTTTTAACAACTATCAGTGTAAGAATGTTAGAATTTGCTACTTTTTTTTTCAGAACTAGGTTAAGTCTAGAAAGATTTTTGCAAAGGCATTATCAAGTTTGGAATTGACTAGTGAGAACTGACAGGATGACATTCAACTGTTTCTTGAGTGATTCTGTTCAGTTTTTTAGTTTATATATGTGCAGTCCCTTTAATTAGGATATACCAATTAGGGGAAAACTATTGCAAATTTTTCTCTTTTTCTCTTTCTCTCTCTTTCTCTTAAATAAAATATCTCAGCATAAGAGAAAGAAGAGCTTTGCCAGACACTGAAGAAGGGACGGGGATCTCTCCTCCTAATCTGGGCCTCCTGTCATGGTAAGTATAAGGAAATAAGAAAATTGGAGTTGAACTCAATTCTGACAATTCAGCTGAGCACTAATCCATACTTACCCATTTCTGTTTTGTTAGAAATCATTTTTCTTTCCCCTAGAATGTCTCTTCTTTTATTATTAGTAATGATAGGGTACTCCAGTGTATGGAGCACTTTCATTTCTCTTAACTTGAATTCTGTGACCTGGACACTATGTCTCATTTTAAATCAGCTAATGAATGTAACCAAAGAATAACATATGGTTCCTGGACTCTAGATTTTTCATTCCTTTTCTAGGAAACTGGCCTGGAGTATAGCTCAGTAGTATCCCAAGGCTCTGGGCTCAATCCTCAGTACCAAAAGAAGAAAAAAGAAAAGAGAGAAAAAGAAATTTCTAGGAAGTAGGATATAGTGACAATGACTTTTTCATCTGAATAGTCTTTACTTTTTTTTAATTGAAAAAAATATGTATATTGTGTGCAATGTTCTTTGAAGTGTGTATATATTGTGGAATGGCTACATTGAGCTAGTTAACATGTGTTACCTCACAAAGCAATTCCCTATATTTCCTATGAGTCTTGCTCTATTTACCCTCACCCTCCTTTCTTGCCCTTTGGTACTAGATATTGGACCCTGGGCTTAGCACATGCTAGGCAAGTGCTCAACCACTGGGTTACATCCCCAGCCTATCTATGTCTCTTCAAAGCAGTATTTTGGTTTGGTAGTAGGGTAGCAGATCTGCATTCCCCTGCTTGAATCTTTGACTGAAAAGAACATATCATGGACAGTTCAGTAATTTCTGGACCATTTAAGGGTCCAGGGAAGGCAGAGAAGATGGAGCAACAAGCCAACTACATTTTTATTAATCTTGAGGACATATAAACAGCACTTCAGATCTTAAGAGAAAAATGATTCTCTGTAATATTGTCCTGTTTCTACCTTATGGTGTTTCCTAGATCCAAATTGTTTAATGCTGGTGCACAAAAAAGGAATTGAAAAGACCATGTTAATTTCAAGCTTCATTAGGGATGTGTATGGAAAATGCTTTTAAAATTAAAAACTTAGTAAAACAAAACAAAAAAGGTAGTTGTGCAGAAATGTCATATGAAAAAGAGGAGAAAGGTAACTGTTCTCTTCTTAAAGGTAGACTCTTTTTTTCTTAGTTTGTGGGCATTACAACTTTCTAATTTCTTGTACCCAAACATTAACATTAATGTTAACATTACTGTTAATTCTCTAGACTACATTTTATTTTACTACCTGTCTCAGGTTTTTTTTTTTTTTTTTTTTTTGTGTGTGTGTGTGTGTGTGGTGCTGGGTCTCAGTTTTTAATGAATTGAAAAAGTGCTTGCCTTGTATTTATATGGTATGCTATGCTAATGCTAATGTTTATCAAATTATGGGCTTATGAAAGCAGATCTGTTCTATATGGAGACTTTGTCCTTCATCTTATACCACATAGCTAGAAACAAATAGCATGGTCCTCTTCTTGGTGCTGCTGGGATCTCTTTGGTGCCCAATTATCTTCCTTGTGTACTGCCTGCCCCTGTGCTGCAGAAATGTTTTGGAGACACCTCTATGTGTGATAGTTGGGGAACAGCTTGACCGTGGTGCATCCTGCCCCCCACAAAAAACATTATAACAAATTTTTTTTTAAAAATTCCCTTTTGTAATTCTACCACCAGAACTTATGGTTGTATGTTTTCCTTAGTAGTCCTTGTCATTCATATATCTACATATATAGTTACAATAACATAATGAAGTCTTTTGCTCATTTCATTCAATGCATTAAACGTTTTCCCATGTTGATTTACTGGATTCCTAAAGATCAGTTTACTAGCTACATAATATCTTGCAAGTTATTGAGCCTTTGATCCACTCATATGGTATATATTTAATATACCATATTATTTTAACATTCAGATTATATGTCCTTAATTCTTAGTTTTGTGTAAGAAAGGAGCATTGAACTTTGTTTTTTATGTATATTTCTGTATATTTATGTATATTTCTGAAGGTAACATCCTCTCCTGCCTCTTGTAATCTTAAAAGATCTAAAATGATATTTAAGTCTCTTTGAGAGACCAGGCATTATGAAAAGATGTTTTTATTTTCAGTATGGAAAATCTTAAGCATAGACTATATGAGGAGAGAATTTGTAGTGAACTCTCATATATATCAATTGCAGTAACTATCAGTTTATGGCTACTTGTTTTATCTGATTCCTACTCTGTGCTTCCTAGGCCTTTGAATTGATTTGACCAAATTTCAAGGATTGTAGCAAGGGAAATATATTTTCAATGACTATAAATACTAGCCCCAAGAATAGTGTATGGACAATACTGACAGTAAGAAGACCGGTGATTACTTTTACATTTTTTGAACATGAACACTATGTATATAGATTTAGTTCATAGGACTTAATTGGTCAGCAGTCTTCTCTTATGTACTTTAAATATTTATATTTAATGTTGACTTCTCCTCTGAAGTATGCACTTAACTTTCTTACCTGCATAATTTAGCCAGTAGCAGAAACCAGCCTGAAACTGTGGTTGACTGATCCCTTTTCGGGATTTTGCAAGTGACCCTGCTAACTTTACAGAGCTAGGTGGAGCCAAAGAAATACCAGATTCTACATCACCTGGCATTCCTGAGTAATACCAGGAAATCAACAATGTGGAATGCATTTTTTAATACTAATGAATAAGTGCATATAGCCTAAGCAAAATCTGTTCCCAGCTTTTTATCACACCACTACTTTCCAGTTCTGCCTCTTCCCAGTTTCCCTCCCTATTAACTGTGTCAAGTTGGGTTTCCTTTTATACCTGTAAAATCACAGAGACTATAATAAAATTAGGCAGTTAGTTAGTCGGTCCTAATGTTAATTAAATCTTTGAGGTTAAATGCAGTTCTGTGTAAAGGGGAACATTTTTCTTTCTTTTTTTAAATATTTTTTTAGAGGTTGATGGAGCTTTATTTTATTCATTTATTTATATGTGGTGCTGAGAATCATACTCAGTGCCTCACACTTGCCAGGCAAGTACTCTACCACTGAGCTACAACCCCAACCCAGGGGGACATTTTTCTGAAGCCTTATAGGTAATATGAGCTGAGGCAGTATTTTTTAAAAAGAGCATTTATTTGATTTAACTGAAAATAAGTACTTCATATTCTTGTCTTGCTGGCTTAATTGTCAGATCTCATTTGTTGAAAACAATTTTCTTTCAGTGTTCAGTAGCTACTTTGGTTAGGTACATTCATCTGGATTAGCACCAAAGTGAGTGTGCTAGGAAGAATGAATAGGTAAATGGCTTCTCTTTCCCTTTTTTTCCTTTTTCCTTTTCTTCTCTTTTTAAAAAGCCTGCTACATTATTTCAATTCTGAGCTGTTTTGAGGGTCAGTGGAAAACTGGGTCGAGGAATCACATGAAGAAATAATGAGTGACTCTGTAAAATGATCTTAAAGACAGTAAAAGTTTAGGCCTTGTACATTTATGTGAGTTAAAAAGCTAGTTAATGTGATGCTGAGAAGGTATGTTTAAAGTGTATTTTCAGGTAAGAATTTTCAAAAGCTGTCCCCTGTCCCTCTTTTATAGCATTTCCTACCTATTTCCTGTTGGTTCATGAGAACATTTTTTCTTGATTCAGGATTCTCTCTCTCTTTTCCTTTTATTCCCTATAAGTGTAAACATTAAGCCTTCTTTACGTCAAGAGATACCTTTTAATAATGAAAGTAGGATTTTTTTAAAGCCAGTACTTATGGGTTCTTTTTTTAAAAAATCACTTCCTCCTGTTCTTTCACTCATTAATTGACTTCAAAGGAAATGAGTGGAAAGGCATAATATAGTACAGATCAACACAACATTTTTCTTTTTATTTATTATTTTTTTATTTGTTTTAATTAGTTACACATGACAGTACAATGACCTGACATATCATACATTTGAATCAGATTGGACATAATTCAACATTTTTCATCTAACAAGTTATTTTGGTGTTTATAGGAGTGGAGCCATTTACAGACTTTAGTACATTTTAGGTAATTGCTCTTTCTGAGACCACTAAGCTCTGTCATATCAGCCTTATTAAAGTGCATCACTTAATTAAGTATTTTTTTAAATTATTAGTTATTGATGGACCTTTATTCATTTATTTTTTTATATGTGATGCTGAGAATGGAACCCAGTGCCTCACATATACTAGGCAAGCATGTTACCATTTAGCTACAACCCCAGCCCTCATTAAACATTTTTATTTTGGCTACATAAGAAACAAAAGTTGTTTTCCTTTTTTTATAATTTTGCTTTTAAAATTATTTGATTATCAGCTACAGTTTCTTAACAATTATCCTGGGATGCTTGCAATCCTAGGGAAATATTTTTTTTATAATAGTAATAAAAGTATATTTAATAATGGAAGTTTCATAATTTTTCATAGCATTTTATAAACCATTTGTAAAATTATATTTTTATAATTTGAAGATATATTTAAAAATTTTAAATATCAATCCTTTTAAAAGGCCCTTAAAAAGCTCATGTCTCAAAATAAAATGGTTTAGTCATTTTGTAGCAAAGATTGCTAGAATCATGGTTGAGGTCATTGTTAAATTCTGAGTGGCTTTTTCTGTCATGGATTAACAATAGGAGAATAGTTTTGGGACACGTTTGGCTTTTCCAATTATACAGCTTTAATTGTTACTTAGTATTAGAGTGCAGTCTGGAATAGCAGTTCTGAAACCCTTTGGTCTCAGCATCTCTTTTTACATTGATAAATTATTAAGGACTCCCAAGAGGGCTTGTTTATGTGGGTTATGTTTACTGTGTTTACTGTAATAGAAATTGAAGCTGAGAAATCTCTCAAATGCTTATAAATTCATTTAAAAGTAAGAAAATACATGGCAATATAAGTATTTTTAATTAAAAATAACTTCTTATCCAAAAATTGTGTAAGTTTTCTGATCTCTTTAATGCTTGGTTTAATAGATGACACATTCTCATATCTACTCTCACATTCAATCTATTAAAATATGTTTTATTTCAAATGTGAGAAAAATTCAGCCATACATAAATAGGTAGTTAGAAAATCGAAGAATATTTTAAAAGTGTTTTAGAGAAAAACAGCGGCCACCATCTTAGAGGGCTGAAGTACCCACCGCCACTCTCCGACAGATTGCAGCAACAAAACAGGTGTGTGTGACCCAGCCCAGCCCCCAAACTTAGGGGGATTTCGCATAAAATCTCTCCTAGACTTTCAGGGGGAGGCAGTATCAGAGTGAGCCTGCATAAAGACTAAAGGGGAGCTAGAGGCACCTGACGCTCAACCCCCCCTCCCATCAGTGGACAAAACAAAAGCTGCCTAGCCAGCGCTGGGGGAGGGGCAAGCAGAAAAAATCAAAACCATAGAGTGCCGGGGATCCCAAAAGCCAACAGTGTGACCCCGGAGATCCAGGCTGTCTGATACGCGCGGCCTGCCCCGAGGCTACAGAAGGCGTGGCGCCGCAGAGAAGGGGTTAACCAGTCAGCAGGGAATTAAGTGGCTGCGACACGGTGGTATCCCACCAGCCAAGCCCAAGCCCGCACTGACCCCCGGGCTGAGTTCGGGATTGCAGTCGGGGAAGGAAGCCGGTAAGGCCCCGCCCCCCACAAGGGACACTCCGCTAAGGCAAACAGCGGCCACCATCTTAGAGGGCTGAAGTACCCACCGCCACTCTCCGACAGATTGCAGCAACAAAACAGGTGTGTGTGACCCAGCCCAGCCCCCAAACTTAGGGGGATTTCGCATAAAATCTCTCCTAGACTTTCAGGGGGAGGCAGTATCAGAGTGAGCCTGCATAAAGACTAAAGGGGAGCTAGAGGCACCTGACCCTCAACCCCCCCTCTCATCAGCGGACAAAACAAAGGCAAACAGCGGCCACCATCTTAGAGAGCTGAAGTATCCACTGCCACTCTCCCACAGATTGCAACAAAACAGGCCCAGAGTATAGCTTGAACTGCCGAGAACCATCACTGAGGGGAAATCTGGTCTAGCAGGAGAACCCAAGCCTAGCAGGAGAGAACAGGAGACTAGAGGCAAGGCTCTCGTGACTGGGCAGCTGTAAACTGCAGGCCCGCCGGCGACAGTTCATCTACTGCCAGGGTAACTGGGCGGTAGGAGAACGCCCTCCCGCTGGCGATGGATCACCTGCCCACGGCCTGAGATACTGGGCGGCGGGAGTCTGCCTGCCTGCCACGACCGGGTGCTGAAACCAAACAGAGACAGTCCACTCACACCCCCCCATTAGGGCACCCCGGCAAGGAGACTGGGGCACGGCATAGCAGAGTAGTGTCGTCACTGGAGCTCGGACGTCGGAATTCCTTCCCAGCAGAATCCACGTTAGCAGGCATAGTTCAACAACACAAAGGAGAGACATCAGAGTAATACAGAAACAAAACAAATCTATAGAAGAGAGCAGAAACACGACAATCAAAAAGAACTGGAAAGTAACGTGGACAACATGAGAAAACAAGGGAAAAAAGGATTTCAAACAATGCAAGACAACTCAATTCTACAAGAGGACATAGAAACTTCAGAAACAGGGATATGGAAAGAACTCAGGGGATACCTAACTCGAATGGAAAGGAATATTAGAGAAGACATGAGACAGCAAGTCCAAGAAATAAAAGTATATTTTGAAAATGAATTAAACAAACAAATTCAAATGGCAAAGAACGAGATCTACCAGGAGATAGAGATCTTAAAAAAAAAATCAAACAATAATCCTAGAATTGCAGGAAACTATAAGCCAAATTAAAAACTCAAACGAGAATATTACAAATAGACTTGATCAAGTAGAAGTCAGAACATCAGATAATGAAGACAAGGTTTATCAACTTGAAAAGAATATAGTCAACACAGAAAAGATGCTTAAATCCCACGAACAATCTATTCAAGAGTTATGGGATGTCATAAAAAAACCAAATATGAGAGTCATAGGGATAGAAGAAGGCACAGAGTTTCAAACCAAAGGAATGGACAACATATTAAATGAAATAATTCTAGAAAACTTCCCAGAGATGAAAGATGGAATGGATTGCCAAATCCTGGAAGCCTACAGGACCCCAAACATTCAAAACCATAATAGACCAACCCCAAGACATATAATTATGAAGATAGCCAACGTACAGAACAAGGAGAGAATATTAAAAGCTACGAGAGAAAAGAGGCAGATTACTTTCAGGGGTAAACCAATTAGGTTAACGACCAATTTCTCATCACAAACTTTGAAAGCGAGAAGATCCTGGAATAATGTATTTCAAACGCTGAAAAATAATGGATTCCAACCAAGAATACTATATCCAGCAAAATTGAGCTTCAAATTTGACAATGAAATTAAAATCTTTCATGATAAACAAAAGCTAAAAGAATTTGCAGCAAGAAAACCAGCTCTGCAAAGCATTTTGAACAAAACACTACAAGAAGAGGATTTGATAAATAGTGCCCAAAACTAACAGCAGGAGGTATCTCAGTAAAGGGGGAGGAAAACAACCAAAAAGCAAAACTAGCCAAACTAAAATAAATAAATAAAGAAGCATGACTGGAAATAAAAATCATATCTCAATTGTAACCTTAAATATTAATGGCCTAAATTCACCAATCAAGAGACATAGGCTAGTAACCTGGATCAAAAAAACAAATCCAACAATATGCTGCCTTCAGGAGACTCATATGATAGGAAAAGATATACACAGGCTGAAGGTAAAAGGTTGGGAAAAATCATACCACTCATATGGCCCTCGGAAGCAAGCAGGAGTGGCCATACTCATATCGAATAAAATCAACTTCAAACCTAAGTTAATCAAGAAGGATAAAGAAGGTCACTATATACTGTTAAAAGGAACCATCCACCAACAAGACATAACAATCATCAATTTGTATGCACCAAACAATGGAGCTGCAACGTTCATAAAACAAACTCTCCTCAAGTTCAAGAGTCAAATAGACCACAACACAATAATTATGGGTGACTTCAACACACCGCTCTCGCCATTAGACAGATCCTCTAGACAAAAGCTGAATAAAGAAACTATAGAACTCAACAGCACAATCAATAACCTAGACTTAACCGACATATATAGAATATATCAACCATCATCAAGTGGATACACGTTCTTCTCAGCAGCACATGGATCCTACTCAAAGATAGACCATATATTATGCCATAAGGCAACTCTTAGTAATTATAAGGGTGTGGAGATAATACCATGCACCATATCTGACCATAATGGAATGAAATTGGAAATCAATGATAAAAGAAGGAAGGAAAAATCCTACATCACATGGAAAATGAACAATATATTATTGAATGATCAATGGGTTGTAGAAGACATAAAGGAGGAGATGAAAAAATTCTTAGAGTCAAATGACAACACAGACACAACATACCAGAATCTATGGGACACAATGAAAGCAGTTTTAAGAGGGAAATTCATTTCTTGGAGTTCTTACCTCAAAAAAAGAAAAAACCAACAGATAAATGAACTCACACAACACCTCAAAAACCTAGAAAAGGAAGAGCAAAACAACAGCAAATATAGTAGAAGACAAGAAATAATTAAAATTAGAGCAGAAATCAACGAAATTGAAACAAAAGAAACCATTGAAAAGATAGATAAAACTAAAAGTTGGTTCTTTGAAAAAATAAATAAGATAGACAAGCCCTTAGCCATGCTAACGAAAAGAAGAAGAGAGAGAACTCAAATTACTAACATACGGGATGAAAAAGGCAATATCACAACAGACACTACAGAAATACAGAAGATAATTAGAAAGTATTTTGAAATCCTATATTCCAATAAAATAGAAGATAATGAAGATATCGATAAATTTCTTAAGGCATATGATTTGCCCAGATTGAGACAGGAAGACACACACAATTTAAACAGACCAATAACAAAAGAAGAAATAGAAGAAGCCATCAAAAGACTACCAACTAAGAAAAGCCCTGGACCAGATGGCTATACAGCGGAGTTCTACAAAACCTTCAAAGAAGAATTAATACCAATACTTTTCAAGCTATTTCAAGAAATAGAAAAAGAAGGAGCTCTTCCAAATTCATTCTATGAGGCCAACATCACTTTGATCCCAAAACCAGACAAAGATACTTCAAAGAAAGAAAACTACAGACCAATATCTCTAATGAACTTGGATGCAAAAATTCTCAATAAAATTCTGGCGAATCGAATACAAAAACATATCAGAAAACTTGTGCACCATGATCAAGTAGGATTCATTCCTGGGATGCAAGGATGGTTCAATATACGGAAATCAATAAATGCTATTCACCACATCAATAGACTTAAAGACAAGAACCACATGATCATCTCGATGGATGCAGAAAAAGCATTTGACAAAGTACAGCATCCCTTTATGTTCAAAACACTAGAAAAACTAGGGATAACAGGAACTTACCTCAACATTGTAAAAGCTGTATATGCTAAACCTCAGGCTAGCATCATCCTAAATGGAGAAAAACTGAAGGCATTTCCTCTAAAATCTGGAACAAGACAGGGATGCCCTCTATCACCACTTCTATTCAATTTAGTTCTCGAAGTACTAGCCAGAGCAATTAGACAGACAAAAGAAATTAAAGGCATAAAAATAGGAAAAGAAGGAATTAAACTATCGCTATTTGCGGATGACATGATAATATACTTAACAGACCCAAAAGAGTCTACAAAGAAGCTGCTAGAGTTAATAAATGAATTCAGCAAAGTGGCAGGGTATAAAATCAACACGCATAAATCAAAGGCATTCCTGTATATCAGCAACAAAACCTCGGAAATGGAAATAAGGAAAACCACTCCATTCACAATATCCTCAAAGAAAATAAGATACTTGGGAATCAACCTAACAAAAGAGGTGAAAGATTTATACAATGAAAACTACAGAACCATAAAGAGAGAGATAGAAGAAGATCTCAGAAGATGGAAAAATGTACCCTGTTCATGGATAGGCAGAACTAACATCGTCAAAATGGCGATATTACCCAAACTTCTCTACAGGTTTAATGCGATGCCAATCAAAATCCCAATGGCATTTCTTGTAGAAATAGACAAAGCAATCATGAAATTCATATGGAAAAACAAAAGACCCAGAATAGCAAAAGCAATTCTAAGCAGGAAGTGTGAATCTGGAGGCATAGCGATACCAGAGGTCAAACTGTACTACAAAGCAATAGTAACAAAAACAGCATGGTACTGGTACCAAAACAGGTGGGTAGACCAATGGTACAGAATAGAAGACACAGAGACTAATCCACAAAGTTACAACTATCTTATATTTGATAAAGGGGCTAAAAGCATGCAATGGAGGAAGGATAGCATCTTCAACAAATGGTGCTGGAAAATTGGAAATCCATATGCAACAAAATGAAATTGAATCCCTTTCTCTCGCCATCCACAAAAATTAACTCAAAATGGATCAGGGAGCTAGGTATCAAATCAGAGACACTGCGTCTGATAGAAGAAAAAGTTGGCTACGATCTACAAATTGTGGGGTCAGGCTCCAAATTCCTCAATAGGACACCCATAGCCCAAGAGTTAACAACAAGAATAAACAAATGGGACTTAATTAAACTAAAAAGTTTTTTCTCAGCAAGAGAAACAATAAAAGAGGTAAATAGAGAGCCTACATACTGGGAACAAATCTTTACCCCCCACACCTCCGATAGAGCCCTAATATCCAGAATGTACAAAGAACTCAAAAAATTAAACAATAAGATAACAAATAACCCAATTAACAAATGGGCCAAGGACCTCAACAGACACTTCTCAGAGGAGGACATACAATCAATCAACAAGTACATGAAAAAATGCTCACCATCTCTAGCAATCAGAGAAATGCAAATCAAAACCACCCTAAGATACCATCTCACTCCAGTAAGATTGGCAGCCATTATGAAGTCAAACAACAACAAGTGTTGGCGGGGATGTGGGGAAAAGGGTACACTTGTACACTGCTGGTGGGACTGCAAAATGGTGAGGCCAATTTGGAAAGCAGTATGGAGATTCCTGGGAAAGCTGGGAATGGAACCACCATTTGACCCAGCTATCGCACTTCTCGGACTATTCCCTGAGGACCTTAAAAGAGCGCACTATAGGGATACGGCTGCATCAATGATTATAGCGGCACAATTCACAATAGCTAGACTGTGGAACCAACCTAGATCCCCTTCAATTGATGAATGGATAAAAAAATGTGGCATCTATACACAATGGAGTATTATGCAGCACTAAGAAATGACAAAATCATAGAATTTGCAGGGAAATGGATGGCATTAGAGCAGATTATGCTAAGCGAAGCTAGCCAAGCCCTAAAAAACAAATGCCAAATGTCTGCTTTGATATAAAGAGAAAAACTAAGAACAGAACAGGAAGAAAGAGCATGAGGAAAAGACTACAGTAAACAAAGACGAATGGGGGGAGAGAAACGGAGAGAGAAGGGAAAGCATATGGAAATGGTAGGAGACCTTCAAGGATACATAAAATTATAAGAGGTTATGAGGGGCAAGGGGGAGGGAAAAAAAAGGGAGAGAATTGAACAACAGCAGGGGAGGTAGAGAGGGAAGATGGGAGGGGAGGGGAGGGGAGGGGGGATAGTAGGGGATAGGAAAGGTAGCAGAATACAACAGTCACTAATATGGCATTATGTAAAAATGCGAATATGTAACAGATGTGATTCTGCAATCTGTATTTGGGGTGAAAATGGGAGTTCAAAGCACAATTTGAGTCTAATGTATGAAAGATGATATATCATGAACTATGTAATGCGATAAATAATCAATAAAAAAAAGAAAAAAAAAGTGTTTTAGATAATCACGTGTATTTTCTTTTAATACTACACCAAAACTTGGCAAGTGGTAGTTCCTTAATTTAGTTGCAGTGTGAATCTAAAACTATAAGTGAACCTCTTTGTTCTATTTTAACCGTTTTTGATCTGTCTTGTAATTTTTTGGCAGGTGTGTGGTTCTGGGGATCAAAACCAGGGCATTGTGTGTGCTAGGCAAGCACTTTACCCCTGAACTCCAGCCCTTATCTTGCACTTTTATCCATGCATGTTTTAAAATATACATTGGTCATCAGGAAAATAATAGGTTCATTATGCAATGCAGGTCTTTCAACTGTTGACATATAGTGAATTTTTAAAACATCATATTTGATATATCACACTGATTTTATCACATAATTTTTGAGTATTGGAAAGCTATCAAATCCATGGTGGCAGATGACAGGTTTTCCAGTATTGTAATTTTTGCATAAAAAAATACATTGTCATTTGGAAAAAAGATCTGCCAAGTCTTAATTTCCACAATTTGTCCATCAGTTATTCTTTCAATTAAAAATTGTGCATAAAAATGGCTAGTTCATTGTTAATTGAAAGTCACACAGGTATTTTTCCTTGAAGCAACCATAATATTTTAGTATAATTTTCTCCTGCCTTTTCCAAGGTCATTTTTAGTTAAATTGGTATGTCTGCCTTGATTGTGCTAAGGTGCTCAGTTTACCCTTCTTATTCTTTTTACAGTATTAGAACAAGTGTCAAAACAGTAGGAAAAAGGCAGATAATGCCTTAATATTATTGTGAAGGTGGTTTTGACCTCATAGAATCTGCAGACTTCACTTGAAGAACCACACTGATAAAAGTAGTGTAATCTTATGGTTTTATTTAACAGCAACTCTAATCCTAAGTATTGTTTATACTCTCCTTCACCCTGAGGAGATTTATAACATTGTGATAAGTAGCATGTGCTAAATGTTCAGTAAGTAGTGGTTATAAGTTGAACATGATGTGGTTTTTGTTGTTTTAAAAATGGTTGTGTTAAAAAAAATGTATGTATGTATGTATGTATGTATCAAGTCCTGGGTTCAACTCCCAACACTGCTCCCCTCTCTCCTCAAAAATCTGTGTAAACAGATTTCACTATCATTTTGAGTCAGGCTTTCTAACAGATTACATTTCTTTTGGGTCTTCCTGTAACATTACTTTTTAAAATGTGAATTAGAAAAAGCCAACGGTGTGACCCCGGAGATCCAGGCTGCCTGATTCTGGCGGCCTGCCCCGCGGCTACAGAAGGTGTGGCGCCACAATGCCGGGGATCCCAAAAGCCAACGGTGTGACCCCGGAGATCCAGGCTGTCTGATTCTGGCGGCCTGCCCCGTGGCTATAGAAGGCGTGGCGCCACAGAGAAGGGATTAAATGGTAAGCAGGGAGATAGGTGCCTGCAACATGGTGGTGTCCCAACTGCCAAGCGGGCACTGACCCCCGGGCTGAGTTCGGGATTGCAGATGGGGAAGGAAGCGGTACAGTCCCATCCCCCACAAGGGACACTCCACTAAGGCAACCAGCGGCCACCATCTTGGAGAGCTGAAGTATCCACCCCCACTCTCAGACAGATTGCAACAATAAAACAGGTGTGTGTCACTCAGTTCAGCCCCCATACATAGGGGGATTTCGCATAAAATCTCTCCTAGACTTTCAGGGGAAGGGAGTATCACAGTGAGCCTGCATAAAGACTAAAGGAGAACTAGAGGCACCCGACCTTCAACCCCCCCTCCCATCAGCAGCCAAAACAAAACCTGTCTAGCCAGCGCTGGGGGAGGGGTAAACAGAAAAAATCAAAAACATAGAGTGCCGGGGATCCCAAAAGCCAACGGTGTGACCCCGGAGATCCAGGCTGTCTGATTCTGGTGGCCTGCCCCGCGGCTACAGAAGGCGTGGTGCTGCAGAGAAGAGATTAACTAGCAAGCAGGGAGATAAGTGGTTGCCACAAAGTGGAATCCCGCCAGCCAAGCCCGCACTGACCCCCGGGCTGAGTACGGGATTTCAGACGGGGAAGGAAGCGGTACAGTTCTATTTCCCACAAGGGAAACAAAACAGAGTAAATATAAAGGTGTGGAGATAATACCATGCACCATATCTGATCATAATGGAATGAAATTGGAAATCAATGATAAAAGAAGGAAGGAAAAATCCTACATCACATGGAAAATGAACAATATGTTATTGAATGATCAATGGGTTATAGAAGACATAAAGGAGGAGATGAAAAAATTCTTAGAATCAAATGATAACACAGACACAACATACCGGAATCTGTGGGACACAATGAAAGCAGTTTTAAGAGGGAAATTCATTTCTTGGAGTTCTTACCTCAAAAAAAGAAAAAACCAACAAATAAATGAACTCACACAACACCTCAAAAACCTAGAAAAGGAAGAGAAAAACAACAGCAAATGTAGTAGAAGACAAGAAATAATTAAAATTAGAGCAGAAATCAACGAAATTGAAACAAAAGAAACCATTGAAAAAATTGATAAAACTAAAAGTTGGTTCTTTGAAAAAATAAATAAGATAGACAAGCCCTTAGCCATGCTAACGAAAAGAAGAAGAGAGAGAACTCAAATTACTAACATACGGGATGAAAAAGGCAATATCACAACAGACACTACAGAAATACAGAAGATAATTAGAAAGTATTTTGAAACCCTATATTCCAATAAAATAGAAGATAATGAAGATATCGATAAATTTCTTAAGGCATATGATCTGCCCAGATTGAGACAGGAAGACACACACAATTTAAACAGACCAATAACAAAAGAAGAAATAGAAGAAGCCATCAAAAGACTACCAACCAAGAAAAGCCCTGGACCGGATGGGTATACAGCGGAGTTCTATAAAACCTTCAAAGAAGAATTAATACCAATACTTTTCAAGCTATTTCAAGAAATAGAAAAAGAAGGAGCTCTTCCAAATTCATTCTATGAGGCCAACATCACTTTGATCCCAAAACCAGACAAAGATACTTCAAAGAAAGAAAACTACAGACCAATATCTCTAATGAACTTGGATGCAAAAATTCTCAATAAAATTCTGGCGAATCGAATACAAAAACATATCAGAAAACTTGTGCATCATGATCAAGTAGGATTCATTCCTGGGATGCAAGGATGGTTCAATATACGGAAATCAATAAATGCTATTCACCACATCAATAGACTTAAAGACAAGAACCACATGATCATCTCGATGGATGCAGAAAAAGCATTTGAAAAAGTACAGCATCCCTTTATGTTCAAAATATTAGAAAAACTAGGGATAACAGGAACTTACCTCAACATTGTAAAAGCTATATATACTAAACCTCAGGCTAGCATCATCCTAAATGGAGAAAAACTGAAGGCATTCCCTCTAAAATCTGGAACAAGACAGGGATGCCCTCTATCACCACTTCTATTCAATTTAGTTCTCGAAGTACTAGCCAGAGCAATTAGACAGACAAAAGAAATTAAAGGCATAAAAATAGGAAAAGAAGAAATTAAAATATCGCTATTTGCGGATGACATGATAATATACTTAACAGACCCAAAAGAGTCTACAAAGAAGCTGCTAGAGTTAATAAATGAATTCAGCAAAGTGGCAGGTTATAAAATCAACACACATAAATCAAAGGCATTCCTGTATATCAGCAACAAAACCTCTGAAATGGAAATAAGGAAAACCACTCCATTCACAATATCCTCAAAGAAAATAAGATACTTGGGAATCAACCTAACAAAAGAGGTGAAAGATTTATACAATGAAAACTACAGAACCCTAAAGAGAGAGATAGAAGAAGATCTCAGAAGACGGAAAAATGTACCCTGTTCATGGATAGGCAGAACTAACATCATCAAAATGGCAATATTACACAAAGTTCTCTACAGGTTTAATGCGATGCCAATCAAAATTCCAATGGCATATCTTGTAGAAATAGACAAAGCAATCATGAAATTCATATGGAAAAACAAAAGACCCAGAATAGCAAAAGCAATTCTAAGCAGGAAGTGTGAATCTAGAGGTATAGCGATACCGGAGGTCAAACTGTACTACAAAGCAATAGTAACAAAAACAGCATGGTACTGGTACCAAAACAGGCGGGTGGACCAATGGTACAGAATAGAAGACAGAGACTAATCCACAAAGTTACAACTATCTTATATTTGATAAAGGGGCTAAAAGCATGCAATGGAGGAAGGATAGCATCTTCAACAAATGGTGCTGGGAAAATTGGAAATCCATATGCAACAAAATGAAATTGAATCCCTTTCTCTCGCCATCCACAAAAATTAACTCAAAATGGATCAGGGAGCTAGATATCAAATCAGAGACACTGCGTCTGATAGAAAAAAAAGTTGGATACGATATACATATTGTGGGGTCTGGCTCCAAATTCCTTAATAGGACACCCATAGCCCAAGAGTTAACAACAAGAATAAACAAATGGGAATTACTTAAACTAAAAAGTTTTTTCTCAGCAAGAGAAACAATAAAAGAGGTAAATAGAGAGCCTACAGCCTGGGAACAAATTTTTACCCCTCACACCTCCGATAGAGCCCTAATATCCAGAATGTACAACGAACTCAAAAAATTAAACAATAAGATAACAAATAACCCAATTAACAAATGGGCCAAGGACCTGAACAGACACTTCTCAGAGGAGGACATACAATCAATCAACAAGTACATGAAAAAATGCTCACCATCTCTAGCAATCAGAGAAATGCAAATCAAAACCACCCTAAGATACCATCTCACTCCAGTAAGATTGGCAGCCATTATGAAGTCAAACAACAATAAGTGTTGGCGGGGATGTGGGGAAAAGGGCACACTTGTACACTGCTGGTGGGGCTGCAAAATGGTGAGGCCAATTTGGAAAGCAGTATGGAGATTCCTGGGAAAGCTGGGAATGGAACCACCATTTGACCCAGCTATCGCACTTCTCGGACTATTCCCAGAGGACCTTAAAAAAGCGCTCTATAGGGATACGGCTGCATCAATGATTATAGCGGCACAATTCACAATAGCTAGACTGTGGAACCAATCTAGATGCCCCTCAATAGATGAATGGATTAAAAAAATGTGGCATATATACACAATGGAGTATTATGCAGTACTAAGAAATGACAAAATCATAGAATTTGCAGGGAAATGGATGGCATTAGAACAGATTATGCTAAGTGAAGCCAGCCAAGCCCTAAAAAACAAATGCCAAATGTCTGCTTTGATATAAAGAGAACAACTAAGAACAGAACAGGAAGGGAGAACAGGAGGAAAAGACTACAGTAAACAAAGACGAATGGGGGGAGAGAAACGGGGAGAGAAGGGAAAGCACATGGAAATGGTAGGAGACCTTCAATGATACACAAAATTATAAGAGGTTATGAGGGGCAAGGGGGAGGGAAAAAGAGGGAGAGAATTGAACAACAGCAGGGGAGGTAGAGAGGGAAGATGGGAGGGGAGGGGAGGGGAGGGGGGATAGTAGGGGATAGGAAAGGTAGCAGAATACAACAGTCACTAATATGGCATTATGTAAAAATGTGAATATGTAACAGATGTGATTCTGCAATCTGTATTTGGGGTGAAAATGGGAGTTCAAAACACAATTTGAGTCAAATGTATGAAAGATGATGAACTATGTAATGCTTTAAATAATCAATAAAAAAAGACAAAAAAAATAAATAAATAAAATAAAGGTATAAAAAAAATGTGAATTAAATTGTAGTGCAATTTAGATGAGAAGTTTTTGTTCTCTTTTGAAATTTTCTTAACCAAAATAGATTTATTTAGAAATATAGGGCAGAGTAAATTAGGGCTGGTATTCATACATGTTTCAAATTTGGGAAATTTAGTTCTTACTTTTTCTTAAATATTCTTTCAAGATTCGATTGATGAAAATTTCACATAAAAATCAAAGGTGACACAAAGGCTGGAGTCCCAATATCTCCTTCAATGGCAGATCCCACTGTGTCACAACTTCCTCTCACTAGGCCCTGCCTTTTAAAGGTACCACTACCTCCCAGTAGCACCACAGACTAGTGGCCAGCCCTTTAACATATGGACCTTTGGAGGACACTTATCCAAACCATAGTAGCAGTTAATATGTTGATGGAGCAGTTTGGGGAATTAATATTTTTTTCCTTGCATTTTTCTGCCTATTTGCCTTGGTCATTGGGCTCTTACTGTGATTATGTGAGAAGACATGGCAGAAAAACTAAATATAGATAACTAGAAGTTTTTGAAGTTATTTATTTTAAATTTTTTGTTTTTTTCAGGATGAAGAGACTCGGCACAGTCTTGAGTGCATCCAGGCCAATCAGATCTTTCCCAGGAAGCAGCTGATTTGGGAAGATGAAAATCTTCAGGTAATCATAGGCCACTTTGGATTGTAATATGTATTTAGCATCATAGTAATGATGTAGCAGAGCTAATGGATTAAAGGGATGGACTTATAAACATATATTTTTTAAACCATACCTATAGAAATGCAAGCTGGAAACCATTGTAGCAAGACTTATGTTCTTAGAATTCATTATTTGAAATGATGTTCTCTATTATTCCTTTAGGAGTCCAGGATTTGAATAATTATATTTGAATTAGGTGGGTATAATCTCGTCCTCTTTACTTATGTACTGTACTTTAAACTTGGAAATGACTGTCCATTTAAAGAGGATGCACTATTTTTCACCGGACCTGTGTTTAAAGACTTGACCTTAATTCCTTCAGAACTCTGAAGAGTTTCTTCATTTTGAAGGTTCCTTTCCTTGAACTTCATGGAGAGAGCACAGAGTATGTGGGTAGTGCTGAGGATGCCATCATTGCCCTTTCAAATTCTTCACATCAAGTTCAAGGAGTCTCTTGTTAATGTAAGTGATTACTAACTACTATCTCTCAGGTAGACATAGAAAGTTTAAGTTGAAAAAACTTTGTAGTGTACTCAGAGACATACAGGATTTGGGTGTGTGTGAGCATTGTGTGCTCTGCTTTTCTCTGTTTTGCACTCGAAGGACATTTAGTTAGTCAGCAATTCTTATGCCTTATTTAAAATGATGTATTTAGTTGTCAGCTGAGGTGTTCAAAGTTTAGTTAAAACTGAATAATTTACACTAAGTAATGCCTTATGTTAAGCTTTATAAAAGTACAGAGTCTGAATAAGCTTTTATTCCTCAGTTGTTAGCAGTTACCAACTACTTCCTGGGCCTTAATGTCAGATGGCATGTGCTTTGAGCTCACTGCAGACTCATTATAGGATGAAGTTACTCTAATGGCTCCTAAGTGGTATAAGTATAGATGTTAAGTGCAATGTTTATTTGCATAATGGACCATATATTACCAAAGAAAAGGAATTCTCAAGGGTCTACTTACCCTTTTTCAATTATGAGGGTCTTTTCAGTGAACTGGATCTTTCAGTGTACTGCTGTCATTAGTAGATTTAAATGAAACCCACAGAGGCACAAAAGTTGTACTTGCGCAAAACAAATGCATTCTTCATTTGCTAGTATTGTGGTTTTCTGCATGTCAGTGCTAGTGCAGAGAAATATATTATAACACCTAATAAGAGGTCAGTATTATATCCCATTCATATTGCGTTTTGGTTTTCATTTCGTGGTTCTTTGAGATCTGTCACTTTTATTCATTTTACTCACCAGTCCAAAAGTTACCCAAATCCTCTTTGATTTACCATGAGTCAATGTCTGCCATTTTCTTAGTATGTGTTATCTAATTTAATCTAATCTAATCTCTTTTTGTAGTTAAGCATTTATGTCCAGGAGCCCTTTTGACCTAAATTCCTCTGGATTCTAGATTTGGGCTACAATCTTAGCTGTTACATCAATTTTCTGTCCATCAGTTAAAAGTATGTGCCAAATTCATCAAGGAATGAGGCAATACTTATCTTCCATACCATATAGCATTATGATCAGGAGGGTCCATTTGGATTTGAGTGTATGATGGAAAAGAAAAGGTGGAAATTCTAAAATCTCAGCCATCAAAATTTCCCATCATCTGCTATGGAAGTAATAATTAATAGAACTACACAATTTAATTTTGTGTTCTTCCAGTGTTTTAAATGGATGGAATCCATGAAGTCATTTCAGTAAAAGTAAATTGCATGTGAAAATGATAGAGTTTCATGTCATTGCATTTTCCCATGCCATACTGTATTATCAGCATTTTGGGTTTTAACTGGTTTTAGATCTATTTTGGGAATGGGTGGTTGGAGAGTCTTGCCATTCACTATCTTAAAGCCCTTCAGTGTTTCTTTTCTATTTCTAAGATGAAAATCAAATTACTTTGCATGATGTAAGACAGTGATCTTTGAGTCCCTGCTAGCTTTTCTACGTTCTTCCCTCTTCTCACCTTTTGTACCAGTAAAACCAGCCTCCCTGGACTGGTCAGTCATACCTCATACTTCTCTTTACTTCAGTTTTACTTCTTATCTCTCCCTTCTTTCCTGTTCAGCAAATGTCTCTTCATCTCTCAAAACCCACTTCAGGTGATAACTTCCTCTAAAAAGCTTTGCTCAGTCCTCATTCCTTTCCTGACAGTTAATTATAGTCATGTGGCCTCTTCTTTATCTTGAACATATCTTTACAATATTTACTAGGCATATTGTAACTTTTGGGTTTTCATCTTTGTATCTCCAGGATCCAGCTTGTTTCCTGATGTTTTGCTATCTAATAGATATTAAGTTAATTGAAGTTACTATGAATTTGAAATAGACATTGAACAATTTTTTTCCCGTTTTGAATTTATAGTTCATTTTAAAACAATGCATTTCTATGGGAATAGGCCTGTATATTTTGTGTGTATGTGTGGTTTTTGTCTCAAATAGTAGCTATATGTGTAGGTTGTTTACTGGAATTGTGGGTCCCTTTTACAGATGAAGTATTATGCTTAAGGAAACTTACCACTGCTCTTACTTTTGGACCCAGTTCCTCATATACTTGTTTTCTCTAGCATTATAATTCTAAGGCTTAGAGCCTACATGCCACTTAAAAGCCCAAAATAATGGCTTTGCACAAAAAGATGGTTGTGCAAAAATATTTTGACAATGTAGTGTCTAAAAACACTTCCTATTTAGATAGATCAGCCTTTCTCCATACTAATATGTTAATCTCATCATAGCATTAGATTTTTGGAACCTCAAGTTATTCCAGGAAATAATGACTTCTCCTGCATCAGATGTGGGTGGAGATCAGAGGGTTATTGATAGTGTTGTTTCTCACCTCCCTCCCTTTGTCCTTTACTCAGCAAATAAATACTTTAGTAAAATATAGGAGATCAAGAAACCCCTGTTAAATGTGTTTGATTTGGATATAATAATCTTTAAGCCACCAGTATCTAAATGTGCCTCTCTGTGTTGTAGCATGCCCCACTTTACAACATTTAGCACTTTAGAAAATGACTTGCCAGCAAGTTTTAAAAAGCTACCTGATATCATGTATTCTCTTTTAATTTCACAGCACATTGAGTAAAATGTGTCAGTATATTTAGATACCATGAACATAATTACCTTAATCTACACATATTCACTAAATATCAAGGTTCCAATTCCTAGGGTAAACAATCTCTGTAATAGAGTTTGTTTGTAACATTTAAGGTTTTAATGATTGCTTCCATTCTTAGTTTTTTTCCAAAACTATATTTTTACATATATGCAGGTATATTTCTTTGAATCTTAGATAATATATAAACAAAGAAATGTTCAAGTGGAATTAATGAAAGTTTAAAAATTTTTTGTTGTATAATTCAATAGACTGCTTCTCAATCTGCTGCTTCTGAAATCCCAGTAAGTAGCATGAGAATCCTAGGTGTTACTGTACCTGTGCTTGGAACAAATTGGTTTTGAGTGTCAGATGTACACTTTGCAAATCAGCAAAATGTGTCTTCTCTGCATGATTTGCTTCCCTGTTCTAGTGGTATGCTTTGATGAGAACAGATTGTGGGGTGAAGATTAAGGCCCTCAGTTTATACATAAGTGATGGAAATGTAATCTGAGTTTTAGCCAGAAATAATTTGTAAAATCAACATTTGTATTTAAGAGGGCATTAAACTTCTGTTTTTCAAGTCGATCTGTCAATGCTTGTTAGGAAAAAAGTGTGGAAGTATAGTAGTTTAGAACACCTTTTCTTTGCACTTCTTTGCATTTTCCTTCAAAAATCACCTTCATTCCCCATATTACCAGGAGGAGGTTATTGTTAATACTTAAGTATATTTTGGCTTAGCATTCATATAATAGTTGAAGCATCTGAAATCAAGGCTGGAAGGAGATAGCTTGCGTATATGTATTTTTCCTCCTCTGATTAGATTGGGTGCCTAGATATTCCATTTTATTTTATAATTTATCATTAGAATTATTATCTTTACTGTGTTACTGTCAGTTTTACTTCATATGTACAAATTAATACTTCTCATTCAGATTATGAAAAGAGTGCTTGTTTTTAAAAAGGTAGAAATTATTGCACTTCTAAATCCTGGTGCTTGAAAATAATACACATGCATGCACACACACACACACACAGAATGAATTCAAGAGTTAAAGTAGAGTATGATGATGTCAGATCCCTCATGAATATGACAGTACTATGGGTCTTTAATACCTATGCATATCTATTAAATTTTTAAATTGCTTCTTTTTTTGCTTTTGTGGATTGATGCTCTTGGGTTTTGGTGCCTGTAAAGTGTACCTTTTGGCCTTTTGAGGATTTGATTAACAGTACCAAGTGTTTTATGCATTGTTTGAGCATGAGTTTGGTGGAATTTGTTAGACCAAATGCACTATAAAAAGATAAAATTACCTGACAAGTAGAAGATGGAAGAGAAAGAAGCAAAAAGAAAATGAGTTGTTTGAAACATTGAATCATTGGTCTGGAGAAGGTTTGAAAGTGATTTTCTATTTCCTTTGCAGATGGAATTACCTCTGAGGAATCTTTATTTTAAATTCTGTTTTTCTCCTGATGATCCCTGGTGGAGAAACCAAATTTTTGTTTTTGGAAGTAAAGTGAAGGAAATCTTGTATTAAACAGAAGGGCAGTCAGTCTTAGGGGAAGAAAGAAAGTCACACCATATGTGGTCGAAGGAACCTGGGTTAAAAGGCAGCGTGGATTCTAACCCAGACTTTGCTGCTTGCTTATAGTGTATTTCAACCAACCTGGGCTAGGATATAGACTGGGCTTGAATATTTGATTCTTTGTTTATGAGGTTGAGTAGTGCGTATGTTTAGTCATAGAAATGGTAAGACATCCTTTCTATAGGTGAGAAATGTTAAGAAAACTAGAGCCATGTGGTAGGTCTTAAAGTAGAAAAACAGTATAGTTGAATGTCAAGGAGGAAAAGGTGGCAAATTCTGCCTTTTTAGAAGGAAGAGAGGACAAATCAGAGAGGATAAATGGAGAAGTGAAAAAAAGAAGCATTTATTGATACAAACTTAGGTGTTTCTCTTTTAAATGTCCTTGTTCTTGCTACATATTAAACTCCCCTGCATGTGTTAGTTTGCATGAGTATTAAATTCCGCTTTTCTGTATATCTGACTTGAGAACACATTGTTGGTTTTGGTGTCTTGTCTAGTATCTCTAATCTGATTTGAAACATAGAACCAACTTTTTTATTATTATTCTTTACAACTGCAATGTTAAGATTCATACAAATTTTATTGAATGCACTTTAGGTAGCAGATATTTTGCATGCTCTGGGGGGTTTTAATTCTTATTCTGGGAGTTTAGACTCAGGCTCTTGGGCTCTGGTCCAATAGTAGAAATGTAAAACTTGTCTATTGTTTGTAATAATGTAGCACAGGCTGATAACATTCTCCCAACAGCTAATAGACTAAGTGTTTTTTACCTTTTCTAGCTATAAGGAAAGGCAATTGAAGAGGACCTGGGATGCAGGTAACTACTGAGAGAGCAGCCTCTCCATGTGGATTTTTAAAACTATCACTTCACCCCAGGTCTTGTACATGAGACCTAGTAAATTGTGACCATCTGAAATTTAGAAAGCAGAGGCTGTTGGCATATAAGGGGTCTGGAGGTTAATTCAAGGAAGCCAGGAAGCAGGCAAAATTTTAATTGGTAAAATTTTAGAAAACAAGCCTAGAATTCTGGCTTCTCATTTGCCTGTCAGCTAGCCACTTTTTGTGGGGGTGGGGGTGGGAGTGGGGTTGGGGATGAGTGGGCAAGGTAGAATGAGAATCCTAGGTGGTTACTGCACCTGTGCTTGGAACAAATTGGTTTTGAGTGTCAGATGTACACTTTTTAAGCCATCAGTATCTAAATGTATAGTTGGATTACATTTAATAAATAAATAAATAAATAAATAAATAAATAAATAAAGTGATGAGAGTCTATTACAGGGCACCAAAAGGACTGGCCTGAGAACAAATCAGTGTCATTTTCTAATCTGTATCTTCTTAATCTCCATGTTCCTTCTTTATAATTTATCTCTACTGACATTTTTTTCTTTTCCTTCTTAGATGTACAGATCTTGAAAGAATTTTAGCCACATCGGCTGCAGTTTCTCACAACACCTTGGGATTAAGGACTTAAACAAAAACCGAGAGCCAAAAGTTTCTTTTTTTTTTCCTCAGAACACAGGCAAGATTTCTTAGTCTTTGTCCTTATTCCCAGTCTTACTACAACTGTAAGGGGATTTTTATGGATTATAAATTTGGAAGCAAGAGGCTTTAGCCCTGAGGTAAAAACTCACAGCCATTCATCTGAGCAATATTATTTTGCTTTCTTCTCTTTTCTAATTCCTGCCCCAGTTTCTGTTTCTTTGTTTCAGATTTCCAGCACTGGGCTTCTTTTTGATCTCTGCATCCTTGTTCTCAGAGTTCTCTGCTGACTATGGCAGTTGCATGGTGAGGCAGGGTTTGCAGAAAGCCTATTTCCGAAACTGATTCAGCTGACATGAGGGCCACCCTGTGCAGGCAGAACTCTTGTCTCTGCTTTGGAGGAGGCTGTATCCTTCTCAAGCTAACCAAGAATTGTTGGGAGCTGCTTGCAACTCCTAGAGCCAAATTTTGGCTGGGCTTGATATAGTGTAAAAGACAAGTGATCCACTACTTTTCCAAGGGATAAAAATATCCACTTATTAATTTACCAGCCTCCGTTTTGAAGGCTTGGAAACTGCTTTTTGAAGCCAGTTATTGAGTCAGGATGATTTCAGGGACAGAGGGAGAAGGATCCTCATGTCACCCTTAAGATTTGCACCCCGTTCAAATGCTTTCCCTCCTGTCTCTGATCCTATTCACTATTTGTACAATCCTGTGTTCAAGTACACTCTGTTGATCAGATCTTCAGGGGGAGAACCTTTAAACCTGCTCAGATCTCTCAAGCCCTACTTGGCAAACAGGGTTCTTCAACTGGTCTTTTAAAACAAGTTGTACCTACTGTCTTGACCACTGTGTGACCTTCTCCCTTCCTTCTGATTCCTGTGAGTCTATCCTGCTGAGCTGAGAGCTGGACCAGGAGCTACTGTCCTGTCGTCTCTTCTTTGCAACCTACAGGCAGTTCAGACTTCCAGCTTTTTCACAAGCCTCCTTTCTGCCACTAAGCGATAAGCCCACTCCATTTGTCAATATTCCAATAGAGTCTCACTTGCACTGTGTTCTGTGATTCTTTATTATAAGCAAGACTGGACTATTACTCCAGTACCCTTCGGTTTCTGTGTCATTGCAAATCATAGGCAGCAAAAAAACTGTAAAAGTAGTACTTTGAGAGATGAGCTTGTGAGTTTGATGTTCAAGTGACATAATTACACTGTTTTTTCCAGAGGTGGTTCCTCCCCTTTGTTCCTCCCCTTGCCGTGACATGGCTTGAGGCTATTTATGTAGCATAAGGAAAGCCATAATTCACTTTGTAGTTGATCACTTGGGTACTATTAATTCTACTAAATTCACAGTTTTTTTTTTTTTTTTGCTTCTTCCCCCTGGAGATCTTTCTAATCAGTCTTGCTGGGTACATTGAAGAACCTTTTTGACTAAGGGACTTCATCTTTTTAAATTACAGGTTCCATTACAGCTTATAGAAAACGTTGAATGCCGAGATATATTTCAGCTTCATTTGACTTGCAAAGACTGCAAAGTTATAAGGTACATTTGTGCAGCTTGTTTTGTGTGGAAAATGTTTTTTAAAGAATGAAGGGGCCAGGGTTGTGGCTCAGTGGTAAAGTGCTTGCCTATCATGGGTGAGGCACTGGGTTCATTCCCCAGCACAACGTAAAAACAAACAAACAAACAAAATAAAGATATTGTGTCCATCTACACCTTAAAAAATGAATATAAGGTTTGGTAGACATGGCAAAATATCTTCTTGAAAGTAAGCACTGTTAGGAATATTTTCTGAGTAGTTCCTACAATATTTTTTTGTATATTTTGCTTATGTTGGCAAATGCTGTATTTTTCATTTGGAAATAATTTCAAGTTTTTTAAAGTGCAAAAATAAAAACAGCATAAAAGGTGAATAGTACAACAGGTGAACAACAGAGTCACCTGTAGTTAACACTTTACCCCAATTTGCTTTATCACTCCCAGAACCCTTCTGAGTATTATGATGTGTGTGTGTTTTGTGGGGGGGGGGGTGGGAGGGGAGGAGAGTTTCCTGAACAAATTGAGAGTAAATGACGTAAACATGATTCTTAATCCCAAAATACTTTAGAATGCTTTCTTAAGAATAGGGATGTTTTCTTCCATAACCATAGTATCATTCTCAACATCACAGTTTTACATTGGTAATACTGTTATCGAGTCTACTATCCATGTTCCCTTTTCTAAAAAAATTTAGTTGTAAGTGGACACAATGCCTTTATTTTTATTAATTTATTTTTATGTGGTGCTGAGGATAGAACCCAGTCCCTCACCCATACTAGGCGAGCGCTCTGCTACTGAGCCACAACCCCAGCCCCAAATCCATGTTCCAATTTTGATAGTTGACCCACCTCATTCAGTGTGGGAATCCAGTGTAGCTCAGATAATAAATACATTTAGTTGCCATAATTCAATATCCTTCTTTTAATCTGGAACATTTTCCACAACAGCCTTTCTTTGTCTTTTGTGACATCTACATTTTTGAAGAATATGGTCTTTTCTTTTAATAGAATGTTTCTTATTTTGTGTTTGTCCTATGTTTCATCAAGATTAAATTGATGTTATACATTCCCAGATGGAATACTGTGTATTCAGTTGGAATTTTGTATTGTGTCCTTTTCAGGGCATTATTGTGTTACATCCAGAGGTGAACAGTCTACTTGTCCCTCGTTGGTGAATTTTGATTATTTAAATCAAGCCGTCCTCTGATTTCTGTGTATTTCTATATTTTCTTCCTTACAACTAATATAGTCCAGGGAAACACTCTGAGAAAATGTCTTGCTTTTCATCAAAACTTCTCCATAAATTTACCACTCATTGATTATTTTTATCTCATCTAATTTTAACTATAATGGTTGCAGAATGATATCTGAAATGTGCCTTTTAAATTTAGTAGCTCTAGAAATTTTAAATTCTGAACATGTTCATTTTATCCCTTTGACCTGTTTTGAGATACCAATAAGCATTGTATGTCAGCATGTCGATGAGTCAGATTGATTGGGACAAGGAAGGGGTATAAATGCTTTCCTTACTAGTTTTCAAGTAAATATTTAAGTTGCATGTTAGCCAGTGAGATTTGGTTTACTTATGATGATAGTGACTATCACTCATATTTTTACAAAGTTTGCTTATTAATTACTCAGTCTTAAACCTCAAATACTTAATTGCTAAAAAAACAGTTTGAATTTATTATTTTAACCTCTTAATTGTACATAATGAAAATTGCAATTGATAAAATAGAATTTGTTTTGTTCTCTGCATGTTCACAGCTGAAAATTTCAATGTAATCTGTCTTATTTGTATCCAGACATGCTGATTTGTCCTCATTGCTAAACAGACAAATTTTGATTACTCCCTAGCTGGCTAAAAATAGTATTTGTGTTTTTTTTTTTTAACCTTGGCCTAAAATGTCATAACAAAACTAAAAGGACTCTTCTAAATATATTTCTTGAAAGGGACAACCATAATACTGATTGAAGAAGTAGAATGAAATCTCATTCTGAAAGACAATAACTGCAATTTTATTTTAATTATTATAATTAATCATTATAAGGAGAGATTTCATTAGATTATCAGATTTTCCAATGTCCAGCTCTCATATTTTTTTAATATTTATTTATTTTTTAGATGTAGATGGACACAACACAATGCCTTTATTTTTATGTGGTGCTAGGATCGAACCCGGGTCCCGCCCATGCGAGGCGAGCACTCTACCACTGAGCCACAATCCCAGCCCCAAGCTCTCGTCTTTTTGATATTTTGCACTGCTGGCTAAAAATTTTTGGAACTTTTTTTTATTATAAACAGTAGTGAATATGTAAATGATTGCCTTTGATGCTTTCTGTTCAGTTAGTACTTCACTATAAATAGACACTCTCAAAATGGTGCCTTTTCTTAGATTTCATAGTCAGCTGTCATCTGATTATATTCATACTTGTTTGACTTTACAAAGGTGTCAGTTCTCAACCTTTGAACAGTGTCAAGATTGGCTTAAGAGACTGAACAATGCAATCCAACCACCTGCTAAAATAGAAGATCTCTTCTCATTTGCATACCATGCTTGGTGCATGGAGGTCTATGCCAGTGAAAAAGAGCAACATGGAGACCTGTGCAGACCAGGTAACCCTTTCTAAAATGGGGCTGGAGGTAACCTTAATACAAAATGGGGTGTTTTAGTACTCTTATATTCCAATCAATGTATATTTTATGGATTATAGCAGGTGCCTATTTTCTTCTAATCCTTTTAAGAACATATTGTTGTCAGGGGAAGGGAAGTATAAAAGATTTGATATTGTGTTCTATACCTAAAAGCAACTATAATAAGATTCATGGGTATTATGGAATCCCATTTGAAGGGAGTTGTGAGTTTTGTGTATAAGTTTGGGAAGACTTCACATTAAAATGACTTTTGAGCCGGGTGAGGTAGCACACACCTGTAATGTTAGTGACTCAGGTGACTGAGGCAGGAGGATAATGAGTTCAAAGCCAGCCTCAGCAACTTAGTGAGGCCCTAAGGAACTCAGGGAGACCTTGCCTCTAAACAAAATATTAAAAAGGACTGAGGATGTGGCTCAGTGGTTAAGGACCTCTGGGTTCAATCCCCAGTCCAAAAAAAACAAAAGGCTTTTGAGTAGGCTTTGAAGGTTGAATAGGTGCTCATTGATTAGAGAATGGGGAACATTAGATGGCAAGTAGCATGAATAGAGGTACACAGGTTTGAGAATTGGGAATACAAAATAGCTTTTTACTCTCATAGAATTTTCAAGGCATAAATTAGCAGTAGTTACCCCTTTCTGCCCAAAGATGAAAAAACAAGAAATCCAGAAAGGCAAATTTGTCTTCCTCACTGACAAATACAGAAACGCTGAGCCAGTACTAAAACCCAGATTTCCTGAATCCTCATATAGTCCTTGTCTCTTCCAGTTTCTTTCTCCCTCTGAAGTGGCTTTGACCAAGATCATGTTATTTCTCTGCATGCAATTTTCTATAAATGTTATGCTCCCATAAGTGGAACTTTGCTGGTCCAACAACAACTCTTCAGTGTGTCTTGAATTTAAAAGCAGTGGAAAGTTGTAAGCTCCCTTACTTTTCGGACTTTTTTCTTTAAACCTGAAATTTTAATACTGACTCTTCAATTTTCGGTGTCTGCCCTGGTCATTTAAAACATTTGAGGCTAAAGGGGCTATATTTATATTACTTTGTCTCCTGACCCATCAATGATGGAAGGAAAGCTTTTGGTTCAGATTCTTGTCCAATTTAATCAAAATGCTTATGACAAACATAAGCCTTGTCTTACTTTAAATGATGTTTGATATATACTTTTGCTTGATTCTTATGACTTCATCAATCAGGGAGGACAGGTTGGTATCCTTATCTTAGGAGCCAAAGAAATGGAGACTCAGAAAAAGGAAAGAAACACAAGAAATGGGGAGCTTAAAGGTAAAACCTGTTGCCATGTTCTTCTACTAGTCAGTAAGCAAGGTAGGACTTAAAACCAGTGCTCAGTTATTGAAAGCCAAGGTGTGGGGTGCTATGGCTACCTAGTGTGAAAAACAGAGGTACCTACCCTCATGGAGCCTTGGGGGGCAGCCTCAGAATCCAAAGTCTACTGAGCCTGTCTAGGCTGGTGGAACCCAGTCATTCACAAGAAACCGTCCCCAACTTGAAAGTATCTCACTTTCCTTGCTTGATAGGTGCCCCCTCTTTTTCCTGTTTTTCATTTTTCTTGAGATGCTGTCATATTTTAAATTTATTTTTGGATTTGTTTATGGCTCTTTTCAAGTTTGGAGGATTTTAATGGTCAAGTTTACAGGCAACAAACTGTACAAATCTTATGTGTTATGTTTTCTGAGTTTTTAATCATTGCCTCTTATTTATTAAATTTTTAGTTTCCACCATCTCCTAGGATAATGAATTTATTTAAGAGTGCATCATACTTCATAATGTTATATAAGAATTGTGATTTGTTTAGGATCCCTAACTCTAAAGAGACATTTCCCAATTCCTCAGCTTTTGTCAATAAGGCTTACTTTCTTCTGTCCTTTTCTTTCACTGAAAAGTCCTCATTTAAAAAAAAATTAGTCATCAATGAACCTTTATTGAGTTCATTTATTTAGATGTGGTTCTGAGAATTGAACCCAGTGATTCACACATGCTAGGCAAACACTCTACACTGAACCATAACCCCAGCCCCAAGTCCCCATCTTTTTAAAAAGATTTATTTATTCCCTTGATACTTTCACTTTCTTTTGTATTTAAGCCAACTCTTAGGGTATTCCTAACATGTGCTAAGTCAGAACCCCACTCTTTTTAATTATGGGTGGCTTTTCCCTAAGAGGGGTCCCCAAGTTCTTCTCTTCCTGATAATGTCTGGTTTCTTGGCCATCAGGACTTAGAGATATCTACAGTGTCCTCTGTCTTCCCACAGGCTTATTATACATGTAAGTGGTAAAGTTCTGATTTGGGAGTTCAAAAACCTGAATTTAAACCTATACTATTTATTTGAAAATAATATCAGATAAGTCATTCATCCTTTCTGCACTTCGGTCTCCTTTGTTCTTTAGACTCGATATTCATACTCTTCCTGTCCATACTCATTCAGCTGGATGTCCTAAAGAGCAAATCTTTTAATGCTACAGAGTTCAGTTCAGTAAATGTTTGGGGTGCCTCCTATGTGCGATGCTTGTGAAGACTCTTTGAAAGTTATGCAACTTACAAGGTAATGCTGTCATAACCAATGTTGGAGATTCTCTGAGTAAAGGTTACACTTTGTTCCTTCCCAAGACACAGGGTCCATGCTGAAATCAACCTGCCCCTGCTCACATGGAATGTTATTGTATTTTAGTGACCTTAAGTGTGTTGTATTATGCCTTTTGTCCTTTTATGTATTTTCACTATGGAGTACAGAAGAAAAATTTGCTTTCAATAAGAAACAGAATACTCGTGGTATTTTTAAAAGCCAGTTCACCTAGTTCTCCCATCTCCAACCAATATTGTTGAGTGTTGGTTGTGGCTACAGCATTCATTACTCACCATTTATGAGCATACCAGACAGCCACATTCTAATAAGTCATCTGAAAGGTGAGACAACACTTGAGATTTTTTAAAATGATGCCTTGGTATAATCTGCTTCAATATGTGAGATCACAAGCATAGCATGAGAGGTAATAGTCTTTCAGCAGTTAATAAAGCCTTTTATCAGTTCTTTGCACCTAGCTTGTTAAGAATAGAATGTATCAGAGAGGAGGAAAATGGCCAAAACACATGATTATCTTGGTACTAATATAAATTTTAGTTAAGCCAATGATACTGTGGCCATAACTCTAGGTCTTAATCAGCTTTGGAAAAAGTCTTAGCATTGCTATTGGAGTTCAGTGGTGAAACCTGTAAAAGTTTTTACCAAACCTTTGATTCTGTCCTTAGCCCCATCTCACACTTTACACAAGGAGTGGATTCAAGGATTTAGCTTCTCTCCCATGTCTTTCAGCTTCCTGCTCCTCACTGCAACTGGCTTCTTGGTGATGCCTCTGTATTAGAGCATCAGTCTAGAGTCTTGACAGATGATTGGGCAGTTGAAATACTAGTTTAGCATCAGGTGAGAAAAGCCCATTAAGTGCCTCTTGTTTTTCCATTAACAGCTTATAAGTCTCAGTCTTATCCAGGCTTGAATACAGCCCATGAAGTATGTACCTAGAGGACTCTCTGGGATCTCTGTACATATAAAAGGGTGATTCTTCCCTCCATATTTGAAAATTTGGTTTTTACCCCTCTGAGTCTGGTAGGGTTTGCTTCCTCACATGCTGGGTAAGAGCCTATCTCTTTTATCCTAGGCCTTTGACATGTGTGTACTGTGGGTTTTAATACCTAGAATCATCCAATGAGCTAGATTTTGGGGGGAAGAATTTTTTTGAATGTAGATTGATTCTGGGAACCAACAGCATCAGCTCAGGATTTCCACCTGTGATGGGAGGATTGAGACAATGACTGCTGATATTTCGAGCTTGAAGAAGTAGAAGAATGAAATTAAAGAAATGGCATTTCACTTATTAAAAAAATGTGAAGGAATGTTTGTAGGAAATTTTTCAATAGTTGAGATTTAGACATCATCTTTAAAAATATAGGAACATATTTCAAACTGAGAGAAAAGATCCAAAAATAATACAGATGAAATCCTACTCTTTTTTTTATTTTTTTTGTTGGTTGTTCAAAACATTACAAAGCTATTGACATATCATGTTTCATACATTAGATTCAAGTTGGTTATGAACTCCCAATTTTACCCCATATACAGATTGCAGAATCACATGGGTTACACATCCACAGTTTTACATAATGCCCTATTAGTAACTGTTGTATTCTGCTACCTTTCCTATCCTCTACTATCCCCCCTCCGCTCCCCTCCCATCTTCTCTCTCTACCCCATCTACTGTAATTCATTTCTCTCCTTGTTTATTTTACCGTTCCCCTCACAACCTCTTATGTGAAATTTTGTATAATAATGAGGGTCTCCCTCCATTACCATGCAATTTATCTATTTAATGATGATCTTTTCTTTCTGCTCTTCCTCCCTGCTCTGTTCTTAGTTGCTCTCATTATATCAAAGAAGACATTTGGTATTTGTTTTTTTAGGGATTGGCTAGCTTCACTAAGCATAATCTGCTCTAGTGCCATCCATTTCCCTGCAAATTCCATGATTTTGTCATTTTTAGTGCTGTGTAGTATTCCATGGTGTATAAATGCCACATTTTTTTTATCCATTCATCTATTGAAGGGCATCTGGGTTGGTTCCACAGTCTAGCAATTAGAAATTGTGCTGCTATGAACATCGATGTGGCAGTATCCCTGTAGTATGCTCTTTTAAGGTCTTCAGGGAATAGTCCAAGAAGGGCAATAGCTGGGTCGAATGGTGGTTCCATTCCCAGCTTTCCCAGGAATCTCCATACTGCTTTCCAAATTGGCCGCACGAGTTTGCAGCCCCACCAGCAACGTGCAAGAGTACCCTTTTCCCCACATCCTCGCCAGCACTTGTTGTTGTTTGACTTCATAATGGCTGCCAATCTTACTGGAGTGAGATGGTATCTTAGGGTGGTTTTGATTTGCATTTCTCTGACTGCTAGAGATGGTGAGCATTTTTTCATGTACTTGTTGATTGATTGTATGTCCTCCTCTGAGAAGTGTCTGTTCAGGTCTTTGGCCCATTTGTTGATTGCGTTATTTGTTTTCTTATTGTTTAATTTTTTGAGTTCTTTGTATACTCTGGATATTAGGGCTCTATCTGAAGTGTGAGGAGTAAAAATTTGTTCCCATGATGTAGGCTCCCTATTTACCTCTCTTATTGTTTCTCTTGCTGAGAAAACACTTTTCAGTTTAAATAAGTCCCATTTGTTGATTCTTGTTATTAACTCTTGTGCTATGGGTGTCCTATTAAGGAATTTGGAGCCCGACTCCACAATATGTAGATTGGAGCCAACTTTTTCTTCTGTCAGACGGAGAGTCTCTGATTTGATATCTAGCTCCTTGATCCACTTTGAGTTAACTTTTGTGCATGGAGAGAGGAGGGGATTCAGTTTCATTTTGTTGCATATGGATTTCCAGTTTTCCCAGCACCATTTGTTGAAGATGCTATCCTTCCTCCATTGCATGCTTTTAGCTCCTTTATCAAATATAAGATAGTTGTAGCTTTGTGGATTAGTCTCTGTGTCCTCTATTCTGTACCATTGGTCCACCCGCCTGTTTTGATACCAGTACCATGCTGTCTTTGTTACTATTGCTCTGTAATATAGTTTGAAATCTGGTATCGCTATACCGCCTGATTCACACTTCCTGCTTAGAATTGCTTTTGCTATTCTGGGTCTTTTATTTTTTCATATGAATTTCATGATTGCTTTATCTATTTCTACAAGAAATGCCGTTGGGATTTTGATTGGTATTGCATTAAACCTATAGAGAACTTTTGGTAATATCGCCATTTTGATGATGTTAGTTCTGCCTATCCATGAACAGTTTATATTTTTCCATCTTCTAAGATCTTCTTCTACTTCTCTTTTTAGGGTTTTGTAGTTTTCATTGTATAAATCTTGCACCTCTTTTGTTAGGTTGATTCCCAAGTATTTTTTTTTTTGAGGATATTGTGAATGGAGTGTTTTTCCTCATTTCCATTTCAGAAGTTTTGTCACTGATATACAGAAATGCCTTTGATTTATGCGTGTTGATTTTATATCCTGCCACTTTGCTGAATTAATTTATTAGTTCTAGTAGATTTTTTGTAGGCCCTTTTGGGTCTTCTAGGTATAGAATCATGTCATCCGCAAATAGTGATAATTTAAGTTTTTTTTTTCCTATTTTTATGCCTTTAATTTCTTTCGTCTGTCTAATTGCTCTGGCCAGTGTTTCGAGAACTATATTGAATAGAAGTGGAGATAGGGGGCATCCCTGTCTTATTCCAGATTTTAGGGGGAATGCCTTCAATTTTTCTCCATTGAGAATGATGCTAGCCTGAGGCTTGGCATAGATAGCTTTTACAATGTCAAGGTAAGTTCCTGTTATCCCTAGTTTTTCTAGTGTTTTGAACATAAAGAGATGCTGTACTTTGTCGAATGCTTTCTCTGCATCTATTGAGATGATCATATGTTTCTTATCTTTAAGTCTATTGATGTGGTGAATAACATTCATTGATTTCCATATATTGAACCAGCCTTGCATCCCAGGGATGAATCCTACTTGATCATGGTGTACAATTTTTTTGATGTGCCTTTGTATCCGATTCACCAGAATTTTATTGAGGATTTTTGCATCTAGGTTCATCAGAGATATTAGTCTGTAGTTTTCTTTCTTTGAGGTGTCTTTGTCTGGTTTCGGAATGAGGGTGATGTTGGCCTCATAGAATGAATTTGGCAGAGCTCCCTCTTTTTCTATTTCCTGAAATAACTTGAAAAGTATTGGTATTAATTTTTCTTTAAAGGTTTTGTAACACTCCTCTGTATACCCATCCGGTCCTGGGCTTTTCTTGGTTGGAAGTCTTTTGATTGCTTCTTCTATTTCATCTATTGATATTGGTCTGTTTAAGTTGTGAGTATCCTCCTGACTCAGTCTGGGCAAATCATATGACTTAAGGAATTTATCGATGTCTTCACTATCTTCTATTTTATTAGAATATAGGTTTTCAAAATAATTTCTAATTGTCTTCTGTATTTCTGTAGTGTCTGTTGTGATATTGCCTTTTTCATCCCGTATGTTAGTAATTTGAGTTCTCTCTCTTCTTCTCTTCGTTAGCATGGCTAGGGGTCTGTCGATCTTATTTATTTTTTCAAAGAACCAACTTTTAGTTCTGTTAATTTTTTCAATAGTTTCTTTTGTTTCAATTTTGTTGATTTCCGCTCTGATTTTAATTATTTCTTGCCTTCTGCTACATTTGCTGTTGTTTTGCTCTTCCTTTTCTAGGGCTTTGAGATGAAGTTTAAGCTCATTTATTTGTTGGTTTTTCCTTTTTTTGAGGAATGACCTCCAGGCAATGAATTTCCCTCTTAAAACTGCTTTCATTGTGTCCCATAGATTCCGATATGTTGTGTCTGTATTTTCATTTATCTCTAAGAATTTTTTGATTTCCACCTTTATGTCTTCTGTAACCCATTGATCATTCAGTAACATATTGTTCATTTTCCATGTAATGTAGGATTTTTCCTTCCTTCTTTTATCATTGATTTCCATTTTCATTCCATTATGATCAGATAAAATGCATGGTACTATCTCCACCCTTGTACATTTACTGAGGGATGCCCTATGGCATAATATATGGTCTATTTTTGAGAAGGATCCATGTGCTGCTGAGAAAAAAGTATAGCCATTTGATGTTGGTTGATATATTCTATATATGTCAGTTAAGTCTAGGTTGTTGATTGTGATATTGAGTTCTATAGTTTCTTTATTCAACTTTTGTTTGGAAGATCTGTCCAATGGTGAGAGAGGTGTGTTGAAGTCACCCATAATTATTGTGTTGTGGTCTATTTGATTCTTGAACTTGAGGAGAATTTTTTTTATGAACATTGCAGCACCATTATTTGGTGCATAAATATTGATAATTGTTATGTCTTGTTGGTGAGTGGTTCCTTTTAACAGTATATAATGTCCTTCCTATCCCTTTTTATTAATTTAGTCTTGAAGTCGATTTAATTCGATATGAGGATGGCCACCCCTGCTTGCTTACGAGGACCGTGTGCGTGGTATATTTTTTCCCAACCTTTCACCTTCAGCCTGTGTATGTCTTTTCCAATCAGATGTGTCTCCTGGAGGCAGCATATTGTTGGATTTGTTTTTTTAATCTATGTTACCAGCCTATGTCACTTTATTGGAGAGTTTAAGCCATTAATGTTTAGAGTTACTATTGATGTATGGTTTGTACTTCCAGCCATGTTTGATTATTTATCTTCTTTTAGTTTGTTTCTCCAAGGTTAGCTTTCCCCCTGCCCCCTGACTTTATAGAGGCACTTCCCACTGATGGTTTTGGTTATTGTTTTTCATTTCTTCCTCGTGTAATGTTTTGCTCAAGATGCTTAGCAATGCTGGTTTTCTGGCTGCAAATTCTTTCAGCTTTTGTTTATCATGAAAGATTTTTATTTCGTTGTCGTACCTGAAGCTTAATTTTGCTGGATACAGAATTCTTGGTTGGCATCCCTTGTCTTTCAGTGTTTGAAATACGTTGTTCCAGGATCTTCTCGCTTTCAGCGTCTGTGATTAAAAATCCGTTGTTAACCTTATTGGTTTACCCCTGAATGTGATCTGCCTTCTTTCTCTTGTAGCTTTTAATATTTTCTCTTTGTTTTGTATATTGGATATCTTCATAACAATGTGTCTTGGCATTGGTCTACTGTGATTTTGTGTGCTCGGTGTCCTGTATGCATCTTCAATTTGTATATCTGTTTCCTTTTTTTATTTCTGGAAAGTTTTCTGTAATTATTTCATTCAGCAGGTTACTCATTCCCCTGGTTTGAATCTCTGTACCTTCCTCTATCCCGATGACTCGTAGATTTGGCTTTCTTATGTTATCCCATATCTCTTGGATGTTTTTCTCGTGATTTTTAACCAGCCTTTCTGAGTTGGCTAGGCTCTTTTCAAATGATATATTTTGTCTTCATTATCTGCCGTTCTGGTTTCTACTTGCTCCATTCTGTTAGTGATACTCTCAATTGAGTTTTTAATTTGGTTTATCGTTTCCTTCATTTCTAGAATTATTGTTTGATTTTTTGTATAATCTCTATCTCCTGATAAAGATGCTTAACTTCTTCTTTTATCTGTTTATGTAATTCATTTTCAATGTGTTCTTTCACTGTTTGGATTTGCTGTCTTGTATCCTCTTTAAGGTTCCATTCCATCTGTCTAAGGTATTCCTTGAGTTCTTTATGTGACCATTTTTCTGCTGACTCTAGGTCCTCCTGAATATTTAGGCTGTTCTTCATTGTTTGTAGTCATTTTCTTCCTTGCTTTTTTTATGCTGGTCATGTTACTTCTTGTTCTGTTTGAGTGCTGAGTTACTGTTTACTCTTATAAATTTATCTGATGCTTGGGAGGAAGGATATTAGAAGGGCAGGGAAGAAGTCACTAAAGAGAATGAGAGTAGGCAGGTAGAATTCAAGGAGGGGGGAATAAGAAAATTGAAACAAAATGAAAAAACAAAAGAAACAAAAACAAACAAACAAACAAAAATTAGAAAATAAATAAAGAAAGAAAAGAATAAAATTTTTTTTACAAAAATAATAATGAAAATAAAAAAATGAAAATGAAAATTAAAAAATAATAATAATAAAATTAAAAAAATTTTTAAACAAAAAAATTAAAAACATTAAAAAAATTAAAGAACAACAACAAAAATTGAAAATGAAAGAAATAGGAAAAAAAGAAAAAGAGAAAAAATGATAATAATAATAATAATAAATGTAGTCCAAGAGTTCGATTAACTTCTCTTCCAGTAGGTGGAGCTGTGCCCACTGGGTCAAGCTTCTCCTCTCAATAGGTGGAAACTGATCGCTGTGCAGCAGCTCTTCCTCCCAGACTGGGCGGGTCTCCAATCCTGAGTGCCTAGGGCCTTCTTTTGTGGTTCCTCAATCCAGGCCGTGCTCACCTGTGAGGCTCACCACAATACTGGCTACACGCCAGGTCTGCTGTTCCTGGGAGCCCTGTTTTCATGAACAGCTGGGCTCCCTCTCCCTATTTGCCTCCCTCAGACCCTAAGTTTGTAGAGCTTGTGGCTGAGAACCCCCAGCGAATTTGCTTGCCCTCCGGTAGCCACGCCCCTGGTAGCTGGTGCAAGAGACCTCAGCTGTCAGCACTGGTGGGAGCGGTAGCTGGGCGTTTCGCGCCGCGAGTCCTGCACCACTCCTGATTCCCTCGGTCTGGCTGTCACGCTAACGGGAGAGCTGGGAGGGGCCCTTAAGGTTTCCCCCGCTGTGTGGAGGGAGATGACTAGGGGATTACACACCTGTCTGCTGGTTTCAATGCAGTTATCTCCTCTGCCCGTGACGTCAGTTCTCTTCCAAGGTGGTATCCCATGCAAATAGTGACAGTTCGTTTCCTATGCCAGGTGACCAATGCAATGGGTAGGTCCTGACTATCTCTCCGAATCCCCATTTCAGTCCTGTGGCCACTGCCTGTGAAGGCTCAGTTGGCTTTTACCTCTAAGTTCAGAAGGGCCGAGCAGTTATTTCAGCGGGATCGTTAGTGCTGAGTCACAAGAAGCAGGCGAACCGGAGCTTGAATGTAGCTGATCCGTGCTCAGTGTGTGTTTTCTGAGGGGCCCAGACCGTACGCCCCAGATCCACATCAGCTCAGCATTGCCTAGTGATCCTGAGCAAACAGCCTTTAGATAATTTATAGCTCTCTATGCCCGTGCAGTTGAAGAGGTCAGAGACTTGATCTCTCCATGCCTGCCGTCATGTTAGACCTCCTCAATGATATTCATGTTACCCTTACAGCTTCCTGGCATAAGCAAGATCTTGGGATTATACAAACTGCTGCTTCTGTTTCCACTCCAGTTTTCTAGAAATAAAACCCTGCTGCCTTCGCCTCCACCTCTGGGCTGCGCTCATGGGCACCGCGCTTGTCCGCGACCTTAGCAGCGCCGCTGCGGCCTCCGCCGCTCCTCGGCCCGGTGCCCGGCTCCCGGGGCCCAAGCGGCTACCCCCGTGGCTCTCTGGCCCCCTCCTCCGGAGCACGGGTTCCCTCGCAGGGGGATGCTGAACGATCCCAGAGCAGGCTCTGCCCGAAGGTGCAGCGGCAAACAGGCGAACGAGATGCTCGAGGCCGTGGTGCAGCCTTCAGAGGACAGGGCTCAGCACGCAGCCCAGTTCCAGCCTCTAGATGCGGCTGCTGTACAATGTAGACAGAGCCATCAAGACAGCAAGCAGAAAGCAAATGGCGGCTCCCACGGAGTGGATTTTTGGCCCCGAAACCACAGCCCAGCCAACAATCCCAATCCACTAACTCTCCCTGTATAGAAAATATTCAAAAAAAAAGGGGGGGGGGCGGGGCGCACTGAGCTTTCTTTGCCTCAAGTACTTTCAATCCACTGCTGATTACACATTCAGCTTCTCTGCCGGGAGCGAAGTGAAAGAGGAAGCAGATGGGCGCAAAGAGCCCGCGGCTCTGAGCAGCAAAGCCGCGGCTCTGAAATCCTACTCTTCTCACCTGGATTTCCCTCTGTGACATTTCGCTCTATATGCAGCCCCTCCTTCCCTCACTGTTGGTCCTTAGTTTTTTCTGCCATCCTCCCTTTTCACACCAAATACTTCCTGCTGTAAACTCCAATCAGGGAGGACATGCCATCATCTTCAATCCCCAATCAATAAGCATGGCTTTGCCAGCATCCAATCAGAACTACTCAGATTTGCAGGGTGCTCCTTACTGTCTCTGTTTCCTGTCTGCTCAGGATCCTCTGCAGAAACACATTTTCCCTGTCTTCTTTGAATCTGGAACAGTTAATGGGATGACCCCCTGCAAGGTCCGTCCCAGTGAGTGTTGCATGTGTGACTCAGGCATGAAAGAATGCTGAGTTCTCAGTGCAACACACCTGGGAATGCAACCTGCACAGGTGGTGTCAGCCTTTATCATCTAAATGTGGTACACAAATATGTACACATAGATATTTCCTATAAAAATACATGAATGAACATAGATGTATAACTATTGCTATTTCTGTTATTGTGTATACATTGAAAAACCCATGAACTCATAATAATATTTCTGACTCCAATCTAACAGCTCTGTCTTATTTTCAGTCTTTGACATTTTCATGTTTTTAAGTGACATCAGATAGGGAGAGGTTTGACTTTCATTATATCAAAGTATATATGTCAATTGCTCAGTGACATAATTTAACTGTTTAATGGAACCAGTCTCTAAGTAGCTCTGGTTTCCCTTTGTCTACCACCTCTAGAAACTCCTCTGCCCCATTGTTTTAAGTTGCTGGTCATATTACCTTCATGGCTTCCCCTCTCTGTCACAACCATGCTTCATCTGATGCCCATGATCTTATTTGCAGGTCTCTATGCTACAAGAGGAAATGGCAAGAAGGAATATATCCATGGGTTTATACCTCTTAAGTTTACAATGTCATTTGCACACATAAGTGAAGTTGTCAAATTATGGGTCTGGAGTTCAGGCCCCATTACACAACATATGTAGGGTATTTTGATTCATACACTTTTTCTTTCAGGTTTCCTCTGCTTAGCACATAGGCATCCTTTCTCATGCAGAGAGCTCTGCTCAGTCCTTCTCAAGTATCTCTGTGCACATTCATCACCTGGGGACTGGTTGAAATACAGATCCTGTTTCTTAGGTCTCAGGAAGGCATCAAAGTTCTCCACAGGAGATTTGAAGAAGAATTACTGATACTAATGCTGTTTGTCCTCAGAGCACACTTTGGGTGCAGAGCCCTCAGGATTCCCACATCCATCTTCCAGTCCTTTCCCAGCTCCCTATTGCCAATTGACTTAATTTCCATTTTCTTTTTGAAGGATTCACCATGGTCCTGTTTGGCCCTCACTTGTAGTTATCTTCTTCATCCAAAACAATGCCAACACAGCACATTCATAAACACTGATTGTTGTGTTACACAGAACTACTTCTTATAGTTTTGAGATTTTGCCTATTCATTTCACACTTTGCTCACCTTGTTCTTTCACTGTGAGTATTTCTTTTCTTAGCTTACTGTTGTTGGTAATTTGGATTTTCTATATATATCACCTTCAGAATGGGTTATCACTCTGATTTTTTGTTTACAAAGAGCCATCAACTACTTCTAATCCACCTCATATTGAAATTATAGATCTTATCTCCTGTTTCTCTTTGAGGGAGATCATGCTTGGATATACTAGATATACTAGGTGCTTATCAATTTATTAAATTGAAGTGATTCTTCTCATAAGATATTTAAAAAATAGTTTGGGAAAGTGATTTTTGCCTTTGCTTCTTATATTCATAAGTAATAAATCCTATAAAACATAGGTTAGAACTGTTTCTACCATAAAATCAGACTAGAGCTCAGATTCTAGCCTTGCTCCTTAGTAACTGTGAGCCCTTGATAAGTTACTGACAGTTAAGCTTTATCTGTCAAAATAAGGAAATACTAATATCTTAATAGCCTTGTGAAAACTCTATTTATCTCTAAAACATTTAGGTAAGTGCTAAATGACATTCTAAGCACTTAATAATATTAATGTATTACTAAGGTAGGATGAAAACCAATTAATAAAGAGTATGATTACTTAAATGATCAATGTAAACACATTATTTGACCATTCTTTTAATACTAAGTTGATACCTAGGTCGCAGAGGGAGTTACTAGAGATTTTATGAGATACTTATTAATAATATGGGCTCCCTATACCAACCCCCAAAGATTATATACCAATTTCCCCAAATTCACTGTCTGAGAAGACTCTCTAGGCATCTGCATTTTCATTCAAATTCTAGCCAATTCTAGACTGCTGATGCATCAAATTTTAAGAATCTCTAGACTTTTAATAAAATCATTGAATTTTATTTTCCTCAGCTATCAAATAGGTAATGAGTTGAAATGAGAAGTTTGTAAGAGAAAATCAAGTTGAACTGAGAGAGGTCCTGGCAGGAATAAGTATTTCACCAAGAATTACAAAGTTCAGATATTTAATGATTCATTATTTTCCTTTTAAACTTAAGATTTTGGAGTACTTGATTGTCTTCTCCATCCATGTGAATTTTTTTTTTACTCAAGCTTTAGAATATAGGAATTATACAAATAAACATATAAAAATAAGTTTTTCATAGAAAAACTTGTGAAATCAGTAGTAATCTGTTAATAATGAGTTAGTAATCAGTGCAGTAATCTGTGGCCTGTTAGCTTCTATCATTCCAAAGCTAACAAGACTGAAATGCCTTCAAAGACACTCAGGGTGGAGGGGTTTTGCCCCTGGAGCAGGGAGTACCGACGAAGCTGGCTGCAGTGGAGCTCCTTCTGCACCCACGTTGGAGGTGTCTCGCCCCTGGAGAAGGGAGTGTCTTTTACCCTGGCTGCAGCAGTTTGCAGAGCTCCCCCCAGCACCTAGGGTGGAGGGGTCTCACCCCTGGAGGGGGGAGTCCACCTGAGCCTGGCTTCAGGGGCTTGCAGAGCTCGCTCCTGCACCCAGGGTGGAGGTGTCTTGCCCCTGGAGCTGGGAGTGCCCTCACCCCTGGATGGGTCAGAGTAAGGAGCTCCTCCAGACACCCAGGCTGAAGCTGTGTGCAGAGTTTCCCCCGGAACCCAGGGTGGAGGGGTCTCACACCTGGAGAGGTGAGTCCCCTCAAGCCTTGCTGCAGTGGTATTTGGAGCTCCCCCCAACACCTAGGTTGGATGGGTATCGCCCATGGAGGGGGGAGTGCCCTCGACCCTGGCTGCATTGGTGTGCAGAGATCCTCACTGCACCCTGGTTGGAGAGGTCCCCTCCCCCCCAAGGGGAAGTGATCTGGATCCTGGCTGGGGCAGAGTAAGGAGCTCCTCCCAGCATCCAGGGTGGAGGGGTATAGCATCTAGAGGGGGAGTACTCTAGACCCTGGCTACTACAGACAGTGGAGCTCCATCCAGCACCAAGGTTGGAGGGGTCACCCCCTGGAGAGGGGAGTGCCCTCGACCCTGGCTGCAACAGCATACAAAGCTCCCCCATGCACCCAGGTTGGAGGGGTCCTGCCCCTGAAAAGAGAGGTGGCATGAGGAGCTGCTCCCAGCACCCAGGATGGAGGGGGTCTAACACTGGAGTGGGGAGTCCCCTCCACCCTGGCTGCAGTGGCATGCAGAGCTCCTCCTGTCACACAGGATGGAGGGGTCTCACCCCTTGGGGGAGACTCTCCTTCACCCTGGGTGCCATGGCCTGTGGAGTTCCCCCTGACACCCAGGGTGGAGGGGTCTGGCCCCTGGAATGGGGAGTCCCCTTGAACCTGAGCTTAGTGGCTTATGGAGCTCTCCCTGGTTCCCAGGTGGAGGGGTGTCCCCCCTGAAGGGGGAAGTACCCTTGACCCTGGCTACAGCTGTTTGCTGAGCTGCCCCAGGCACGCAGGTTGGAGGGGTCTTGCCACTGGAGAAGGAAGTGACCTCTAACCTGGCTGAGGAGGCATGCAGAGCTCCCCTGGCACCTAGGGTGGAGGGGTCTCACCCCTGGAGGGGGTGAGTCCCCTGGACCCTTGCTGCAGCAGCTTCCAGGGCTCCCCCAAAACCCAGGATGGAGGGGTCTCGCCCCTGTAGGGGGCCGTCACCTGGAGCCCAACTGTGGTGGCATGAGCTCACCTGGCACCAGGTTAGAGGGGTCTGTCCACTGGAGGGGAGAGTCCCGTCACCCCGTCTTCAGCGGCTTGCACAGTTACCCCTGGCAACTAGGTTCAGGGGTCTCATCCCTGGAGGGGTGAATCCCCCAACGCTGGCTTCTGTGGCATGCAGAGATCTCCCCAGCACCCAGGGTGGATGGGGTTTCATCCCTGGAGAAGGGATTCCCCTAGACTGTGGCTGCAGTGTGCGGAGCTGCCCCTGGCACCCAGGGTGAAGGGATCTCACCCCTGGAGATGGGAGTCCCCTGGAGTTTGGCTGCAGTGGCATGCGGATCGGATCTCCCCCTGGCACCCAGGTTGGAGGCTTCCGGCCCCTGGAGAAGGGTGTGCCCTTGACCCTGGCTGCAGCAGCATGAGGAGCTCCCCCTGCCCCTGGCATCCAGGGTGGAGGGGTCTCCTCCTTGGAGGGGAAAGTGCCCTTGACCCTGGCTGCAAAGGCTTGGGGACCACCTCGCCCCCCCCACCCCAGGTTAGGAAGTTTCCACCCTGGCTGCAGGCATCCTGAGCTCCCCTGGAAACAAGATTTGAGGGGTCTCACCCCTAGAGGGGGGAGTCCCCTCGAGTCTGGCTGCAATGGAGTGCAGAGCTCCCCACCCAGCACCCAAGTTGAAAGGTTTTCCACCCTGGAGGGGGGAGTGCCCTCCACCCTGGCTGCAGGGGTGTTGAGCTCCCTCCAGAACTCAGGTTGGAGGCAATCGCCCTGTAGTGGGAAATCCCCTGAACCCTGGCTGCAGCAGCTTGTGGAGCTCCCCCTGGCACCCAGGGTGAAGGGGTCTTGCCCCTGAAGGGGGGAGTGCTCTCGACCCTGGCTGCATTGCTGTGCAGAGCTCCCACCAGCACCCAGGTTGGAGGGGTCTCTCCCCTGGATGGTCTCCTCCCTGGAGGAAGGAGTTTCCTAGAGCTTGAGTGCAGTGATGTGCAGAGCTCCCCCAGCACGGGGGGGGGTGGTTCTCTGCCCTGGAGTGGGGAGTGCCCTCAACCCTGGCTGGGGAGGCATGCGGAGTTCCCCCTGGCACCCAGGTTAAAGGGATCTGGCCCATGGAGTGGGGAGTGCCCTCCACCCTGGCGGAGGTTGCTTGCAAAGCTGCCTCAGGCACCCAGGTTGGAGGGGTCTTGACCCAGAAAAAGGGAGTGCAGATTGACCCTGGCTGAAGAGGTGTGCTGAGCTCCACCCAGGGTGGAGGCTTCTTGCCCTTGGAGGGGGGAATCCCTTGGAAAGTGTTTGCAGTGGTTTGAGGAGCTCCCACTGGCACCCAACATGGAGGGGGCTCTCGCCTATAGGGAGGAGTCCCCTCCATCCTTGTGAGGAGGTGTGCAGAGCTTCCACTGGCACCCAGGGTGGAGGGGGCTCTCGCCTGTAGGGAGAAGTCCCCTCCATCCTTGTGAGGAGGTGTGCAGAGCTCCCTCAGGCACCCAGGTTGGAGGGATCTCTCCCCTGGAGAGGGTGTGTCCTCGACCCTTGCCTGGGGTGGTATATAGACCTCCCCTTGGCACCTAGGGTGGAAGGTTCCCGCCCTGGAGCGGGGAGTTCTCTGGAACCTGGCTGCAGCAGCATTCGCACCCAGGGTGGAGGGGTCTCGCCCCTGTAAGGGGGAGACCCCTGGAGCCTGGCTGCGGTGGCGTGCAGAGCTCCCCCTGGCACCCAGGGTGGAGGGGTCTCACCCCTTGGGGGGGGGGAGTCTCCACGAGCTTGGGTGCAGCTGCAGGCGGAGCTCCCACAGGCACCCAGGGTGGTGGGGTCTCTCCCCTGAAGGGGAAGTCCCCTGGACCCTGGTTGCTGAGGTGCTCAGAGCTTCTCTTGGCACCCAGGGTTGAGGGATCTCTTCCCTGGAAGAAGAAGTTTCCTGGAGCCTGTGTGCATAGGCTTGCAAGCTTCCCTGGTTCCCAGGGTAGAGCGCTCTCTGCCCTGGAGTGCCCTCAACCCTGGCACCCAGGTTGAAGGGGTTTCGCCCCTGTGGAGGGGAGTGCCCCCTTGGAGAAGGGAGTGCCCTCCACCTTGGCTGCTATGGCCTGTGGATATTTCCCAGGAGCCCAGGTTGGAGGGTTCTCCCCCCCTGGAGGGGGAGTGCACTGGACCCTGGCTGCAGCTGCTTGCTGAGCTCCCCATGGCACCCAGGTTGGAAGGGTTTCCCACCCAGGATGGTGGAGTGCCCTCCAACTGGCTGACGTGGAGTGGAGTGTCGAGCTCCCCTAGTGCCCAGGTTGGAGGGGGCTTCCCCCTGGCTGCAGCGGCATGCGGAGCTCCCCCACCGCACACCACCCCTGTCCCCCCAACCCCCCGGCCCCCCTCCCCCCACCGCACACAGGTTAAAGGAGTCTTGCTGCTGGAGGGGGTAATGTCCTGGACCCTGGCTGGGGCGGCATAAGGAGCTCCTCCCAGCACACAGGGTGGAGGGTACTGGTCTCTGGAAGGGGGAGTGCACTCAACCCTGGCTGAAGCAGCTTGTGGAGCTCCCCCTGGCACCTGGTTTGGAGTGGTCTCCCTCCTGGAGGAGGTGTGCCCTTGACTCTGGCTGCTGTGGAATATGGAGCTGCTCAAGGCGCCCAGGTTAAAGGGATAGTCCCTGGAGAAGGGAGTGCCCTCAACCCTGGCTGAAGCGGTGTGCAGAGCACCCCCCCCCCACCCAGGATGGAGAAGTCTTGACCCTGGAGAGGGGAGTCCCCTCGACCCTGGCTGCAGCAGCATTGGAGCTCTCCCAGTCACCCAGGGTTTAGAGGTTTCACCCCTGGAGGCGGGAGTCCCCTGGAGCAAGGGTGCATCTTCGCATGTAGCTCCACCTGGCATCCAGGTTGGAGGGTTCTCTACCCTGGATGGGGGAGTGCCTTCCACCCTGGCTGCGGTGGTGGGTGGAGCTCCCCCCGCCCGCCCCTGGCACCCAGGTTGGAGGGGTCTCACCCCTGGAGGATGGAGTCCCCTTGACCCTGGCTGCAGAGGCTTGCAGAGCACCCTCCTGGCACCCAGGTTAAAGGGATCTCAACCATGGAGTGGGGAGTGCCCTTGACCCTGCTGAGGCAGCTTGCAGAGCTGTCCCAGGCACCCAGGTTGGAGAGGTCTTGCCCCTGGAGAATGGAGTGCCAATCCACCCTGGCTGCAGTGGTGTGCTGAGCTCTCCCCCTGCACCCAGGGTGGAGGAGTCCCGCCCCTGGAGGGGGGAGTCCTCTGGACCCTGGCTGCAGCAGCATTGGAGCTCTCCCAGTCACCCAAGGTGCAGAGGTTTCACCCCTGGAGGCGGGAGTCCCCTGGAGCCTAAATGCATCTTCTTCTGGAGCTCCCCCAACAGCACCCAGGGTGGAGAGGCCCGCCACTGGAGAAAGGAGCCCTCTTGACCCTGGTTGCGTGGGGTGGGTGTGTGCAGAGCTGCCCCTGGCACCCAGGTTTTAGGGGTCTCCCTCCTGGAGAAGGGAGCGTCCTCCACCGGGCTGCGGAGGTGTATGTAGCTCTCCCTGGCACCCAGAGTGGAGGGGTCTCTCCCCTTGAGGGGAGAATGCCCTCAATCCTGGCTGGGGTGGCATAAGGAGCTCCTCCTGGCACCCAAACTCGAGGGGTCCCAACCCTGGAGCAGGGAGTCTCCTACACCCTGGCTGTGGATGCTTACGGAGATCCCATGGGCACCCAGGTTGGGGGAGTCTCCCCCCTGCAGGGGGAAGTACCCTCGACTTTGGCTGTGGTGGTGTGCAGAGCTCCCACCTGCACCCAGGTTGCAGGGGTCACCCCTGGATGGGAGAGTGCCCTTCACCCTGGCTGCGGTGGCTTGTGGAGCTACCTCAGGCACCCAGGTTGGAGCGGTCTCCCCCCTGGCGTGGGAATTGCCCTCCACACTGGCTGCAGCGGCGTGTGGAGTTCCCCCGGGCACCCAGTGTTGATGGGTCTCCTCCCTGGAGGAAGGAGTTTCCTGGAGTCTGCGTGAAGCCATGTGTGGAGCTCCCCTGGCACCCAGGTTGGAGGAGTCTCCCCACTGGGAGGGGGAGTGCCCTGAACCCTGGCTGAGGCGACTTGCAGAGTTGCCTCAGGCACCCAGGTTAGAGGGGTATTGCCCCTGGAGAAGGGAGCTCAGATCAACCCTGGCTGAAGAGGTGTGTTGAACTCCCCCTGGCACCCAGGTTGGTGGTTGCAGCGGTGTTAGGGTGTGCGGAGTTCCCACAGGCACCCAAGGTGCCGGGGGTGGGGGGCTTGCGACTATAGGGAGGAATCCCCTCCATCCTTGTGAGGAGGTGTGTAGAGCTCCCTCAGACACACAGTTTGGAGGGATCTCTCCCCTGGAGAGGGAGTATCCTTGACCCTGCCTGGGGCGGCATATGGACCTCTTCCTGGCAACCAGGATGGAGGCTTCCCGCCCTGGAGGGGGGAGTCCTTTCGACCTTGGCTGCAGCAGGGTGAGCACCCAGAGTGGAGGGGTCGCCCTGGAGGAGGGAGTCCCCTTGACCCTGGCTGCAGTGGTGTGCAGAGCTCCCCAGGTACACAGGGTGGAGGGGTCTGACCCCTGGAGGGAGGAGACCCCTCAACCCTGCCTGCGGTGTGGCGTGCAGAGCTCCCCAGGTACACAGGGTAAAGGAGTCCCACCCGTGTATGGGGAGTCCACTCAACCCTGGCTGCAGCAGCATGAGGAGCTCCCCCTGGCACCGAGGGTGGAGGGGTCTCGCCCCGGGAGGAAGGAATCACCTCGACATTGGCTGCAGTGGTTTGCGGAGCTCCCACCCAGGGGACCCTGGGTGGAGGGGTCTCCCCCTGGAGGGGGAAGTCCCCTCGAGCCTGGGTGAGGTGGAGGTGGCCTATGGAGCACACCCTGGCACCCAGGTTGGAGGGGTCTCCATTTTGGAGGGAGTAGCGACTGAGCGTGGCTACAGTGGCGTGGGGAGCTCCCTCTGGAACCCAGGTTGAGGTGTCACTCTCCTAGAGGGTGGAGTATACTTGGCCCTGGCTTTAGCTGCGTGTAGAGCTCCCCTGGTCACCCAGATAGGGAGAGTCTCACCACTGAGAAGGGAGTGCCCTTGAGCCTGGCTGTGGCAGCTTGGTGTGCTACCCCTGGCACCCAGCATGGAGGGATCCTACCTCTGGAAAAGACAGTCCCCTGGAGTCTGGCTGCAGCAGCATGCTGAGCTTCCCCTGGCACCCAGGTTGGAGGGGGTCCTGCCATTGAAGGGGGAGTCCCCTAGACCTTGGCTGCGGCAGCAAGTGGAGCTCCCTCACCCCCGCACCTAGGGTAGAGGGGTCCCACCCTGGAGGGAGCTACCCCTGAAACCCAGGGTGGAGAGGCCTCCCACCTGGAGAGGGGAATCCCCTTGAAACATGCTGAAGCAGCATGCGGACCTGGCTCTGGCAACCCCTCGCCCCTGGAGCCTGTCTGAAGCAACAAGCAGAGCTTGCCCTGGCACCCAGGGTTTAGGGGCCTCCCTCCTGGAGTGGGGAAGTCTCCTGGAGGCTGGGTGCAGTGGCCTGCGGAGCTCCCCCAATCACCCAGGATGGAGGGGTCTCATCCCTGGAGGGGGTAGTCCACTGAGCCTGGGTGCAGAATCATGCATAACTCCCCCCATCCTCCGGCACCCAGGATGGAGGGGTCTAGCCCCTGGAGAAGGGAGTCTCCTCCAGTCTGGCTACCCCAGCATGCACAGATTTTCTGGGCATGTACGGGTTTCACCCATGGAGGGTGGATTGCCCTCGACCCTGGGTGCAGCAGCATGCAGACCTCACCTGGCATTCAGGGTGAATGGGGTCTCGCCACTGGAGGAGGAAGTGCCATCGACCCTGATGCACCCAGGGTGGAGTGGACCCGACCCTGGAGGGAGGAGTACCCTCGACCCTGGATTCTGTGGCCTGTGGAACTCCCCCTGGGACCCAGGTTGGAGGGGTCTCGCCCCTGAAGAAGGGAGTGCCCTCGACCCTGGCTTCAGCAGTGTGCTGAGCTCCCCCTGATACTCAGGGTGGAGGAGTCCTGCCCCTGGAGAAAGGCGTCCCATGGAGTCTGGCTGCAGCAGCATGAGGAGCTCGCCCTGGCACCCAGTGTATAGGGGACTCGCGCCTGGAGTAGGAAAGTCTCCTGGAGGCTGGGTGCAGTGGCCTGTGGAGCTCCCTCAGTCACCCAGGGTGAGGGCTGTCATCCGTGGAAGGGGGAGTCCACTGAGCCAAGGTGCAGAATCATGCAGAACTCTCCCCTGGCACCCAGGGTGGAGGGGTCCTGTCCCTGAAGGACAGAGTCTCCTCCAGTCTGGTTAGGGCAGCATGGAGAGATTCCCTAGGCACTTATGTTGGAGGGGTCCCACACCTGGAGGAGGATGTCCCCTCTACCTGGCTGCAGCAGTGTGCAGAGCTCCCTCTGGCACACAGGTTGGAGGGGTCTCACTCCTAGAGGCAGGAGTCTCCTCAACCCTGGCTGCAGTGGCATTTGGAGCATCCCCGGACACACAGGGTGAAGGGATCTCGCCCCTTGAGGGAGGAGTCTCCTCGAGCCTGTGTGCCACAGCCTGAGGAACTCCCCCTGCCACCCAGGGTGGAGGGGTCCCACCCCTGTAGAAGGTAGTCTCCTGGAGTCTGGCTGCTGCAGCATGCAGAGTTCCCCAGGGCACCTAGGGTGAAGGGGTCTGCCCCTGGAGGGGAAGTCCCTTCCACCCTGGCTGAGGCAGCATGCTGAGCTCCCCCTGGCACCCATGGTGGAGGGGCCTTGCCCCTGGAGGGGGGAGTGACCTGGACACTGGGTGCATCAGCCTGCAGACCTCACCTGGCATTCAGGATGGAGGGGTCTAGCCCCTGGAGAGGGGAGTGCACTCCACCCTGGCTGGGGCGGCATAAGAAGCTCCCTCAGACACTCAGGGTTGAGGGGTCTTGCCCCTAAAAGAGGGAATCCCCTCGTGCCTGGATGCAGTGGCATGTGGAGCTCTCCCTGGCACCCAGGTTGGAGGGTTATCTCACCTGGACGGGGGAGTCCCCTTGACCCTGGCTGCTGCAGCATGTGGAGCTCCTTCCTGCACCTAGGGTAGAGGGGACCCGCCCCTGGACAGAGGAATACCCTGGACCCTGGCTTCTGTGGCTTGTGGAACTCCTCCTGGGATCCAGGTTGAGGGGGTCTCGCCCCTGGAGAAGGGGGTGCCCTCGACCTGACCCTGGCTTCAGCAGCTTCCTGAGCTCTCCCTGGCACCCAGGTAGAGGAGCCCCACCCCTGGAGAAGGGCATCCCCTGGAGTCTGGCTGCAGCAGCATGTAGAGCTTTCCCCAGCACCCAAGATCAAGAGGTTTTGCCCATGGAGGTAGGAGTCCAGTCGAACCTGGGTGCAGCGGCTTGCAGAGATCCCCCTGGCACCAGGGTGAAGGGTTCTGGCTCCTGGAGTAGGAAGTGCCCTCCAGCCTGGCTGCTGTGGCGTGCAGGGCTCCTCCACCACCCAGGGTGGTGGAGGGGTCTTGCCCCTGGAGGGGGGAGTCCTCTTGATCGATCCTGGCTGAGTGCGGAGCACCCCCTACACCCAGGGTGGGGGTGTCTCCCCCTGGAGGGGAAAGTGCATTCAACCATGCCTGCAGTGGCATGTGGAGCTCCCCCTGGCACCTAGGCTTAAGGGGTCTCCCCCCTGGATGGGGGAATGCCCTAGATCCTGGCTGCAGCAGCTTGTTGCAGAGCTCCTTCTGGCAGGGTGGCAGGGTCCAGCCCCTTGAGAAGGGAGTCCCCTGGAGTCTGGCTGCTGCAGCAGCATACAGAGCTCCTCCCTGCACCTAGGGTGGAGGAGTCCTGCCCCTTGTTGGAGAAATTCCCTAGACCAGGACTGCAGCAGCCTGTAGAGCTCTGCCTGGCACCCAGGGTGGAAGAGTCTGCCCCTGGAGGAAAAAGTCCCCTTGAGCCTGTCTGCAGCAGCATGCGGAGCTCGCCCTGGCATCCAGGGTATAGGGGCCTCGCCCCTGGAGTAGGGAAGTCTCCTGGAGGCTGGGTGCAGTGTCCTAGAAGCTCCCCCACTCACCCAGGGTGGAAGGGTTACGCCCCTGGAGAAGGGAGTCTCCTCCAGTCTGGCTAGGGCAACATGCACAGATTCCCTGGACACTTAGGTTGAAGGGGTACCACGCTTGGAGGGTGAAGTCCCCTCGCCCTTGGCTGCAGGGGCATGTGGATCTCCCCCTGGCACCCAGGTTGGAGGAGTCTCGCCCCTGGAGGCAGGAGTCCACTCAACTCTGGCTGCACAGGAGTTTGGAGCTTCCCCTGACACCCAGGGTGAAGGGATCTCGCCCCTTGAGGGAGGTATCTCCTTGAGCCTGTGTGCCACTTCCTGAGGAGCTCCCCCTGGCACCCAGGGTGGAGAGGTCCCGCCCCTGTAGAAGGGAATCTCCTGGATTCTGGCTGCAGCAGCATGCAGAGCTCGCCCCTGGCACCTAGGATGAAGGGATACCGACCCTTGAGGGGGAAGTCCCTTTGGCCCTGGCTGCAGCAGAGTGCTGAGCTACCCCTGGCACACAGGGTCGAGGGGTCTCGCCCCTGGATATGGGGAGTGCCCTCGACCCTGGGTGTAGCAGCCTGCAGTTCCTCACCTGGTATTCAGGGTGGAGGGGTCTCACCCCCTGGAGGGGAGAGTGCACTCCACCTTGGCAGAGTGCTCCCTCAGGCACACAGGGTGGAGAGGTCTAGCCCCTGGAAGAGGGAGACCCCTTGAGCCTGGGGGCAGCGGCATGAGGAGCTCTCCCAGACACCCAGTTTGGAGGGGTATCTCACCTGGAGTGGGGAGTCCCTTGACCCTGGATGCTGTAGCCTGTGGAGCTCCTTGCTGCACGCAGGCTGGAGGGGACGCCCCTGGAGAGAGGAGTACCCTGGAACCTGGCTTCTGTGGCTTGTGTATCTCCCCCTGGGACCCAGGTTGGAGGGGTCTCACCCTGGAGAAGGGAGTGCCCTTGACCCTGGCTTCAGCAGCCTGCTGAGCTCCCCCTGGAACCCAGGTGGAGGAGTCCCTCCCCTGAAGAAGGGCATACCCTGGAGTCTGGCTGCAGCAGCATGCAGAGCTCCCCCCAGCACCCAGGATGGAGAGGTTTCGCCCATGGAGCGGGGGAGTCCCCTCGAACCTGGGTGCAGCAGAGTGCAGAGCTCCCCCTGGCACCCAGGGTGAAGGGATATTGCCCTTAGAGAAGGGAGTCTTGTGGAGTCTAGATAAAGCAGCATATAGCGCTCCCTCCTGCACCTAGGGTGGAGGGGTCCTGCCCTTGGATAGAAGAGTACCCTAGACTCTGTCTGCAGCAGAGTTCAGAGCTCCGCCTGGCACTCATGAAGGGGTCTCGCCCCGGGAGTGGGGAGTGCCCTAGACACTGGGTGCAGCGGTTTAGGAGCTCCCCCAGGCACCCAGGTTAGAGGGGTCCCTTCCCTGGAGGGAAAAGTGCACTCAACCCTGACTGCAGCAGAGTGTGCAGCTCCTTCTGGAACCCAGGATGGATGGGTCCCGCCTGTGGAAAAGGGAGTCTTCTGGAGACTGGCTGCAGCAGCATGCTGAGTTCCCCCCTGCCCCTAGGGTGTAGGGGTTCTGCCCCTGGTGGGGGTGGAGTGCCCTTGACCCTGGCTGCAGCATGCAGAGCTCCCCTGGCTACCACAGCAGAGGGGTCTCGCCCTCGGAGAGGTAAGTTCCCTGTACCCTGGCTGCAGTGGCGTGCTAAGCTATCCCAGGTACCTAGGGTGGAAAGGTCTCCCCCCTGGAGCAGGGCGTGCCCTTGACCCTGGCTGCAGCAGTGTGTTGAGCTCCCCCTGGCTCCCAGGGTGGAGGTGTTTGGCCCCTAAAGTGGGGAGTGCCCTTGACCCTGGCTGCAGCAGCATGCAGAGCTCCACCAGGCTCCCAGGGTGAAGTGTCTAGTCCCTAGGGGGGTAGTGACCTGGGTCCTGGCTGGGGCGGCATATGAAGCACCCCCTTGCACCCAGGGTGGAGGGTTCTCGCCCCTGGAGAAAGGAGTCAGCAGGACTCTGGCTGCAGCAGCGTGAGGGGCTTTCCTGGGACCCAGGGTGGAGAAGTCTCACCTCTGGAGGGGTAGTCCTCTGAAGCCTGGGTGCATTGTCCTGCGGAGCACACCCCTCCCACCCAGGTTGGAGGGATCTCCTACTTGGAGTGGGGAGTGCCCTCAAGCCTGGCTGCTGCAGCGTTTGGAGCTCCCTCTGGCACCCAGGTTGAAGGGGTCTCGCTTCTGGAGGGGGATGTGCCCTGGACCCTGGCTTGGGAGCTTGCAGAGCTGCTTCTGTCACCTAGATTGGAGGGGTCCTGCCCATGGAGAAGGGAGTGCACTCGACCCTGGCTGCCTTTGTGTGCAAAGCTCCCTCAGGCACAAAATGGGGAGGAGTCTTGCCCCTGGAGGGGGGAGTCCCCTCCAGCCTGGCTGCAGCAGCATGGAGATCTCCCCCCACCCCTGGCTTCCAGGTTAAACAGGTCTCCCCTCTGGAAAGGGGACTACTCTGGATCCTGGCTGCAGTGGCTTGTAGAGCTTTCCCAGCACCCATGGTGGAGGGGTCTCCAGCCTGGAGGTGAAAGTCTCCATAACCCTGCCTGTGGCTGCTTGCTGAGCTCCCTCAGACACCAAGGGTGGAGGAGTCTTGCCCCTTGAGGGTGGAGTCCTGTATACCCTGGTTGCAGCAGCTTGTGGAGCTCCCCTGGCACCTAGGTTGGAAGGGTGTCCTGCCCGGAGGGGGAAGTGCCCTCAACCCTGGCTGCAGTGGCTTGTGGAGCTCCCACAGGAAACCAGGTTGGAGCTCTCTCTCTGGAGGAGGGGAGTGCCCTCAACCCTGGCTGCAGCAGCGGGGTTGAGCTCCTCCTGGCTCCCAGGATGGAGGGGTCTCCTCCATGGAGGGGGTAGTGCCCTTGACCCTGGCAGCAGCAGCATGCTGAGCTCCTGCTGTCTCCCAGGGTGGAGGGGTCCTGCCCCTGGAGAAGGGAGTTCCCTGGAGTCTGGCTGCAGCAGCCTGCAGAGCTTCCCCCTGCACCTAAGGTGGAGGGGCCCTGTCATTGGAGAGGGAATCCCCATGACCCTGGCTGCAGCAGTGTGAGGAGCTCCCTCTGGCATGCAGGGTGTAGGAGTCTTGCCCCTGGCTAGGGCAGAATAAGGAACTCCTCCTGGCACCCAGGGTGGAGGGGTATTACCCCTGGAGGCGGGAGTCCCCTCGACCCTGGCTTCAGGGTTGTGCGGAATTACTCACAGAACCCAGGGTGAAGGGGTCCCGCCCCTGGAGATGGGAGTCCCCTCAAGTCTGGCTGAGACTTCGTGAAGAGCTCCCCCCACCCCGCCGCACCTAGGGTGGAGGGGTCTTGTCCCTGGAGGGGGGAGTCTCTTCAAGCCTACCTGCAGCAGCATGCGGAGCTTGCCCTAGCACCCAAGGTATAAGGGACTCATCCTGGAGTGGGGAATTCTCCTGGAGCATGGGTATTGCATCCTGCGGAGCTTCCCCAGTAACCTAGTGTGGAGGGGTCAAGTCCCTGGAGGGTGGAGTCCACTTGAGCCTGGGTGCAGCATCTTGAGTAGCTCCCCCCCTGCAGCCAGGGTGGAGGGGTCCCATCCCTGGAGAAAGGATTTTCCTCCAGTCTGGCTGTAGCAGCTTGCAGAGCTCCCTTGGGCACCTAGGGTGGAAGGGTCTCGCCCCTGGACGGGGAGTACCCTCCACCCTGACTGCAGCAGCGTGCTGACTTCCCCCTGGCACCCAGGTTGGAGGGATCCTGCCATTGAAGGATTGAGACCCCTTGACCCTGGCTGCGTCTGCATGTGGAGCCCCCCCCCCCCGCCGCCGCACCCAGGGTGGAGCGATTTCCCACCTTGAGGGGGGATTCTCATAGAACCTGGGTGCCACGGCCTGCGGAACACCCCCCCTCAGCATTGTGCAGAGCTCCCCTCCACACCTAGGGTGAAGGGGTCCTGCCCTGGACGGTGCTATCCCTAAAACCCAGGGTGGAGGGGTCTCACACCTGGAGGAGAAAGTGCCTTCCACCCTTGCTGGGGCGGCATAAAGAGCTCCCCCTGGCACTCAGGATCCAGGGCTCTCGCCTCTGGAGGCAGGAGTTTCCTAAAGCCTGGCTGCAGTGTCATGCAGAGATCACCCTGACACCCAGGATGCAGGGAACTCGGCCCTTGAGAGGGGAGTCTCCTTGAGCCTGGGAGCAGCCGCCTGTGGATCTCCCCTCTGGCACCCAGGGTGAAGGGGTCCGGCACCTGGAGGAGGGAGTCGCCTGGACCCTGGCTGCAGCTGCGTGCGGAGATCCCCCTGGCACCCAGTATGGCGGGGTCTTGCCTCTGGAGGGGGGACTGCCCTCGACCCTGGCTGGGGCAGAGTAAGAAGCTCCTCTGGGCACCCAGGGTGGAGGGGTCCTGCCCCTGGAGATGGGATTCCCCTGGAGTCGGGTTTCAGAGGTATGCAGAGCTACCCCTGGCACCCAGGGAAGAGGGGTCTCACCCCTGGAGTGGGGAGTCCCCTCGAACCTGGCTGCAGCAATGTGGGAAGCTCCCCCTAACACCCAAAGTGGAGGGGTCTCGACCCTGGAGTAGTGAGTCTCTTTGATCCTGGAAGCCAAGGCCTGCAGAGCTCCCCCCAGCACCCAGGGTGGTGGGGTCCCGCACCTCTAGAAGAGAGTCCCCTCGAGTTTGGATGCAAAGCTCCCCAGGGCACCTAGGGTGGAGGGGTACCCCGCCCCCCTAGACAGGGGAGTCCACTGGAAAGTGGTTGAGCAGCTGAGAAGCAACCCCAGGCAGCCAGGTTGGAGGGGCCTCATCCCTGGAGGGTGGAGTCCAGTCAAGCCTAGGTGCAGTGGCATGCGGAGCTCCCCCCGCCCCCCCAGCACCCTAGATGGAGGGGTCTCACGCCTGGAAGGGGGAATTCCTTGGAACCTGGGTGCAACAGCATGAGGAGCTCCCCCAGGTATCTAGGGTGGAGAGGTCCTGCCGCTGGAGCTGCTATTCCCCTTGACCCTGGCTGCAGTGGCATGCGGAGTGACCTCAGGCACCCAGAGTAGAGGGGTCTCATGCCTGAGGGGGGTGTTCCCTCGAGTCTGGGTGGTGCAGCGGCGTGGGGAGCTCCTCCAGGCACCTGGTGGAGGGATTTCGCCCTTGATGGGGGGATTCCCCTCGACCCTGGCTGCAGTGTCATGTGGAGCAACCCCAGGCACCCAGGATGGAGGGGTCTCGCCCCTGGAGGGGTGAGTTACCTCAGCCCTGGCTGCAGCTGTGTGCTGAGCTCCCTCGACACCCAGGGTGGAGGGTTCTCGCCCATGGAGGGGGAAGACCACTCGACCCTTGCTGCAGTGGCTTATGAGGCTCCTCAGGTACCCAGGTTGGAGGCGTCTCGCTCCTAGAGAAGGGAATGCCCTGGACCCTGGCTGCAGCAGCTTGCAGAGCTCCTTCCAGCACCACCGAGGTTGGAGAGGTCTCCACCCTGGATGCAGGTGTCCTATCCACCATGGCTGCAGGCATGCTGAGCTCCCCTGCAACCCAGGTTAGAGGGGTCTTGCCCCAGGAGGGGAAAGTCTCCTCAACCCTGGCTACAGCAGCGTGAGGAGCTCCCCTGGCACCCAGGGTGGAGGGTTCTAGCTCCTTGAGGGGGGAATCTCCTCGAGCCTGGGTGCAGCACCCTGTGGATCTCATCCTGGCACCCAGGTTGGAGGGGTCTCGCTTCTGGAGGGCGGAGTCCCATCAAGCTTGGCTGGGGCGGCATGCGGATCTCCCCAGGGCACCCAAGGTGGAGGAGTGTCGCCTCTGGAGCGGGTAGTACCTTTGAACATGGCTTGGGCAGGGTAAGGGGCTCCTCCCCTGCACCCAGGGTGGAGGTATCTCCCCCCTTTAGGCGGGAGTCTCCTTGCGCCTGGGTGCTGCGGCCTGCGGAACTCCCCCTGGCACCCAGGGTGGTGGGGTCCCACACCTCTAGAAGGAAGTCCCCTGGAGTCTGGCTGTGGCAACATGCAGAACTTCCCAGGGCACCTAGGGTGGAGGGGTACCGCCCCAACAAGGGGGAGTCCACTGGATCCTGGTTGAGCAGGTGCCAAGCGACCCCAGGCACCCAGGGTGGAGGAGTCTCGCCCCTGGAGGGGGGAGTCTCCTCAAGCCTAGGTGCAGCAGTGTGTGGAGCTCCATCCAGTATCCTAGGTGGAGGTGTCTCCCGCCTGGAGGGGGGAGTCCCCTCCAGCCTGGGTGCAGCGGTGTGGGGAGCTCCCCCATGCACCTAGGCTGGAGGGTTTCCACCCCTGGAGGAAGGAGTCCCCTTGACCCTGACTGCTGCAGTATGCTGAGCTCACCTGGGCACCCAGGGTGGAGGGGTCTTGCCCCTTGATGAGGGAGTGCCCTCGTCCCTGGGTGCAGCATGCAGAGCTCTCCTGGCTCCCAGCATGGAAGGGTCTCGCCCCTGGAAGAGTGAGTCCCCTTGAGGCTGGGTGCAGCGGCATGTGGAGCTTTCCCTGGCACACAGGTTGAAGGTGTCTCTCCCCTGGTGGGGGTAGTCCCGTCGACCCTGGACCCTGGCTGCACCAGCATGTGGAGCTCCTTCCTGCACCCAGGTTGGAGGGGTGCGGCTACTAGAGAAGGGAATGCCCTTGACCTTGGGTGCAGCAGTGTGTTGAGCTCCCCCTGGCACCAAGGGTGGAGGAGTCCAGCCTCTGGAGAAGAAAGTCCCCTGGAATCTGGCTGCAGCAGCATGCAGAGCTCTTGCCAGCACCCAGGGCGGGGAGGTTTCCCCCTGGAAGGGGGGGTCCCCTGGAGCCTGGGTGCTATAGCCTGTGGAGCTCCCCCCCCCACCGCCTGGCACCCAGGGTGCAGGGATCTATCCCCTGGATTGGGAAGTGCCCTGGACCCTGGCTGCAGCAGCCTGCGGAGCTCCCTCCAGCACGCAGGTTGAAGGGGTCTCACATCAGGAGGGGGGTGTGCCCTCGACCCTGGCTGAAGGGGCTTGCAGAGCTGCCCCTGGCACCCAGGTTCAAGAGGTCTCACTTCTGGAGAAGAAAGTGCACTGGACCCTGGCTGCTGCAGCCTTTGTAGCTCCCCCAGGCTCCCAGGGTGGAGGAGTCTCACCTCTGAAGAGGGAAGTTCCCTGGAGCCTGGCTGCAACAGCCTGAGGAGCTCCCACTGGCACACAGGTTGGAGGGGTCTCGCCCATGGAGAAGGGAGTCTCCTCTAGTCTGTCTGCAGCAGCTTGCAGAGCTACCCTGGGCACCTAGGTTGGAGGGGTCCATCCCTGGATGGCGAACTACACCCACGACACCCAGGGTGGAGGGGTCTTTCTCCTGGAGGGGGGATTCCCCTCATTCCTGGCTGGGGAGGCATGTGGGGCTCGCCCTGGCACCCAGGGTGGAGGGGGTGTCGCCGCTGGGGGTAGGAATCCCCTTGAGACTGGCTGCAGCAGCATGTGGAGCTCCTTCTACACCCAGGGTGGAGGGGTCCCGCCCCTGGAGAAGGAAGTCCCCTGGAGTCTGGCTGCAGCAACATGCAGAGCTCCCACCAGCACCCAGGGTGGAGAGGTTTTGCCCCTGGAGGGGGGGTCCCCTCGAGCTTGGGTGCATAGGCATGGGGAGTTCCCCCAGGCACCTATGGTGGAAGGATTTTGCCCCCGCTGGGGGATTCCCCTGGACCCTGGCTGCAGTGGGATGCAGAGTGGAGTGACCCCAGGCACCATGGGTGGAGGAGTCTCGCCCCTGAAGGGGAGAGTCCCCTTGACCCTGGCTGAAGCTGCATATGGAGCTCCCCCCCCACACCCAGGGTGTAGGGGTCTCGGACATTGAGGGGGAAGACCCCCTCGACCCTTGCTGAAGTGGCTTGAGGGCCTCCCCTGGCACCCAGGGTGAAGGGGTCCCACCCCTGGAGGTGGGAGTTGAGCCTGGATGTGGCGGCATGCAGAGTTCCCCCTGGTACCAAGGATGGAGGGGTCTCCACCCTGGAGAGGAGAGTGCCCTCCACCCTGGCTGCAGGGGAGCTGAGCTCCTCCAGGTACCCAGGTTGGAGGGGTCTCGCCCCTGGAGAACCGAGTGTCCTGGACCCTGGCTGCAGCAGTATGCCGAGCTCCCCCTGGCACCCAGAGTGGAGGGTCTTGTCCCTAGAGGGTGGAGTGCCCTTGAAACTGGATGCAGCAGCCTGCAGAGCTCCCCCAGCACCAAGGTTGGAGTGCCCTCCACCCTGGCTGCAGGCGTGCTGAGCTCCCCCCATAACCCAGGTTGGAGGGGTCTCACCCCTGGAGGGGAAAGTCCCCTCAAACCTGGCTGCAGCTTCTTGAGGAGCTCCCCTGGCACCAGGGTGGAGGGGTCTCACCCCTTGAGGGGGGAGTCTCCTCAGTGAAATGGGAGTCCCCTCCACCCTGGCTGCAGTGGTGTTTGGAGATCCCCTAGGCACCCAGGGTGGAGTGGTCCTGCACCTGGAGAAGGGGGTGCCCTCGACCCTGGCTGCTGCGGCAGAGTAAGGAGCTCCTCCAGGCACCCAGGGTGGAGGGGTCTCTCCCCTGGAGGGGGGAGTCCCCTCGACCCTGGATGCAGCAATATATGAAGCTCCCCCAGGACCCTAGGGTGAAGGGGTCCCCCTCCTGGAGAGGAGGAGTCCTCTCGACCCTGGCTACAGCAGCTTTCTGAGCGACCCCCAGCACCCAGGATGGAGAAATCTCCCACTTGGAGGGGGGGGAGTGCCCTCAACCCTGGCTGGAGTAGAGTAAGGAGCTCCTGCAGGCACCCATTGTGGAGGGGTATTGCCCCTGGAGGGGGAGTCCCCTTGACCCTGGCTGCAGGGAGTACGGAGCTCCCTCCAGCACCAAGGGTGGAGGGGTCTCAACTCTGGAGGGGGCAGTCACCTCGACCAAGGGTGCAGCGGCTCGGGAGCTCCTAGAGCACCCAGGTCTAGGTGTCTCCCCTTTGAGGGGAAAGTACCCTCAACCCTGGCTGCTGTGGCGTGCAGAGCTCCCCCAAGTTGAAAGGGCCTCTCCCTTTGAGGGGGGAGTGCCCTAGACCAGGCTGCAGTAGCATGCAGAGCTCCTTCCTGCACCCAGGGTGGAAGGGTCTCCCCCATGGAGGGGGGAGTCTCCTGGACCCTGGCTGCAGTGGCATGCAGTGCTCCCCCAGGCTTCTAGGGTGGAGAGGTCTCGCCCCTGTAGGGGGAAGTTCCCTTGACCCTGGCTTCAGTGGCATGCAGAGCGACCCCCAGCACCTATGGTGGAAATGTCTCGCCCCTGTGTGTGGGGGAGTCCCATGGACCCTGGCTGAGGCTAAGTGTGGAGAGCTCCCCATGTCACCCAGGGTGGAGTGGTCTCCCCCCTGCAGGGGGGGAGTGCACTGGACCCTGACTGTGGAGGCATGTGGAGCTCCCCCTGGCATCAAGGGTGGAGGGGTCTCGCCAATGGAGGAGGGAGTGCCCTCGACCCTGGCTGAGGTGGAGTAAGGAGCTCCTCCAGGCACCCAGGGTGGAGGAGTCTCCCCCCTGGAGGGAAGAGTCCCCTGGTGTGTAGAGCTCCCCCAGGCACCTAGGGTGGAGAGGTCTCGCCCCTGTAGAGGGGTGTGACCTAGATCCTGGCTGCAGCATCGAGGGGTGCTCCCCCTGGCTCCCAGGGTGGAGGGGTCTCTCCACTGGAGGGGGGAGTGCCCTCGACCCTGGGTTTGATGGCTGCAGAGCTTTCTTGGGAACACTGGAAAGCTCCTAGAGGAGGGGAGTGTCCTCCAACCTGGCTGCAGCAGCATGCAGAGCTTCCTAGGCTTCCAGGGTAAAGAGGTCTCAAGCCTGGAGGGGGGGAGTCCCATGGAGTCTGGGATCAGTGGCTCATGGAGCTCCCCAGGCATCTAGGGAGAACGGGTCCCACCAATGGAAGGGGGATTCCTTTTGATCCTAGCTGAAGCAGCACGCAGAGCCAACCCCAGTACCCAGTTTGGAGGAGTCTCCCCTCTGGAGGGGAAAATGCCCTCAACCCTGGCTGCAGTGGCATGCTGAGTTCCCCTTGGCACTCTAGTTGGAGGGTCTCGCCCCTGGTGGGGGTGTCCCCTTGACCCTGGCTGCCGCGGTGTGTGGAGCTCCCCCAGGCACCTAGGGTGGAGGGGTCTTGCCCCTGTAGGGGGGAGTGCCCTGGACCTTGGCTGAAGCAGCGTGGGGTGCTTCCCCCAGCTCCCAGGGTGGAGGGGTCCTGCTCCTGGAGAAGGGAGTTCCCTGGACCCTGGCTCCAGTAGCATATGGACCTTCCCCCCACAGCATGCAGGGTGGAGGGATATCCCCTTGGAGGGGGGAGTCCCTTTGACCCTGGGTGTGGCGGCATGCACAGCTTTTCTGGGCACACAGGTTGGAGGGGTCTCGTCCATAGAGGGGAAAGTGCCCTCAACCCTGGCTGCAGTGGCATGCTGAGCTCCTCCTAGCACCCAGGTTGGAGGGTCTCGCCCCTGGAGTGGGAAGTCTCCTGGAGCCTGGGTGCAGCGTGCAGTGTTCAGAGATTCCCCCAGCACTCCTGAAAGGGGGAGTCTTCTCGAGTCTGGGTGCAGAGGCATGCGGAGCTCCCCCAGCACCCAAGGTGGAGGGGTGTCGCCCTGAAAGGGGAGTGCCCTCGACCCTGGCTGCAGCGTGTAGAGCTCCCCTGGCTCGCATGGTAGAGGGGTCTCACCTCTGGAGGGGGGAGTGCTCTCCACCCTAGCTGGGGAGGTGTATGGAGTTCCCTCCTGCACCCAGGGTGGAAGGGTCTTGCCCTGGAGAGGGGTGCCCTCCACCCAGGCTGGGGCAGCATAGGGAACTTCCCCTGCACCCAGGGTGGAGGGGTTTCCTTCTTGGAGGAGAAAGTGCCCTTCATCCTGGCAGGGCAGTGTACGAAGCTCCCCCTGGCACCCAGGGTGAAGGGGCCTTGCCCCAGGAGAGGGAATGCCCTCAACCCTGGCTGGGGCGGCATGCGGAGTTCCCCCTGACACCCAGGGTGGAGGGGTCTCGCCCCTTGAGGGGGAACCTCCTGGAGCCTGGGTGCCGCGGCCTGCGGAGCTCCCACCCTGCACCCAGGGTGGAGGGGTCCTGCACTTGTAGAGGGAGTCCCCTTGAGTCTGGCTGTGGCAGCATGTAGAGCTCTCCAAGGCACCTAGGGTGAAGGGGTTTCACCCCTAGATGGGGGAGTCCACTGGATCCTGGATGAAGTGGCTGTGGAGCCACCCCAGGCGCCCAGGGTGGAGGGGTCTAGCCCTAGGAGGAGGGAGTCCCCTGAAGCCTTGGTGAAGCTGCTTGTGGAGCTCCCCCCTTCACCCAGGGTGGAGGGGTCTCAAGTCTGGAGCAGGGAGTCCCCTCCAGCCTGGTTGCAGCTGCATGGGGAGCTATTCCAGGCACCTAGGGTGAAGAGGTCCCTTCCTGGGAGGGGGCATTCCCCTGGACTCTGGGTGCAGTGGCAGCATACTGACAGATCCCAGGCACCAAGGGTGGAGGGGTCTACCCCCTGGAGGGGAAAGTGCCCTCAACCCTAGCTGCAGTGGTGTGTGGAGCTCCCCCTTGTACCCAGGTTGGAGGAGTCTTTCCCCTGGAAGGGAAGTGCCCTGGATCCTTACTGCAGCAGTGTGCAGAGCTCCTTCAGGCACCCAGGGTGGAGGGGTCCCGCCCCTGGAGGAGAAAGTGCCCTCCACCCTGGCTGGGGCAGCGAATGGATCTCCCCCCTCCCCGCACCCACACCCAAGTTGGAGGAGTTTTGCACCTTGAGGGGTGAGTCTCAGAGCCTGGGTACCCAGGCATGCGGAGCTCCCCCAGCCCCCTAACCAGGGTGGATGGGTCCTGCCACTGGAAAATGGAGTCCCCTCAACCCTGGCTGAAGTGGCTGCAGAGCGATCCCACGCACCCAGGGTGGAGGGGCTCTGCTGTGCAACCAGCACGCTAGCTTCATACTAGAGGTTCCAAACATAGAAGTTAACTAGTAAGATCAAAATAAAGACACACAAAACTCAATTTACCTTTTTCTTGCCCAGCTCAGAGATGGCTTCTCCTGGCTCATGCCTGGAGCCACCTGGCAGTAGCGAGGTTTACACAAGAGACCAGCAGGGGAGAGGAAGAAGCACACCAGAGAGTGGGCTTTTATTGGGGAACAAAAAATTCAGGGGAAAATTCCATCCAATGAAGGTGGAGGGAGACAGCATTCCAAAGTCAGGGTCAGTGATTGGTTTCCAGGTCAATGGTCAGCCCCACCCCCACATGGACAAGCCCTTGCACCTGGAAAGGGTGGGGAAAGCTCTGTCACAGCTGGTCTGAGCGCCTCACACCCAATCAGGGAGGTATCTAGTCAGGTGTGAGAATAGCTTCCCACAGGGGCCTGGAGCCTGGAGGGGGAGTCCTCTGGAGCCTGGTTGTGGCAGCATGCAGAGCTTGCCCTGGCACCTAGGTTGGTAGGGTCCCGCCCCTGAAGGGGAGTCCCCTCCACCTTGGCTGCAGCAGAGTGTGGGGCTCCCCCTGGCACTCAAGTTGGAGGAATCTCCCCCCTGGAGATGGGAGTCCCTTCAACCCTGGCTGCAGTGGTGTTTGGAGCTCCCCCAGGCACCCAGGGTGGAGGGATCTTACACCTGGAGAAGAGAGTGTCCTGGACCCTGGGTGCAGCAACCTGCATACCTCACTAGGCATTCAGGGTGGAGGGGTTTCAACCCTGGAGGGGAAAGTGCCATTGATTCTGGCTGCAGCATGAAGAGCTCCCCTGGCTCCCAGGGTGAAGGGGTCTTGCTCCTGGTCTGGGCTGTAAACTCCACCATTGCTGGGATAACATAATAAGCTCCCTCAGGCAACCAGGGTGGAGGGGTCTCGCCCAAGGAACAGGGAGTCCCCTGGAGCCTGGGTGCAGTGGCATGCAGAAGCTCTCCCTGGCACCCAGGTTAGAAGGGTTTCTCACCTGGAGGAGGGAGTCTCCTTGACCCTGGCTACTGCAGCATGTGGAGCTCCTTCCTGCACCCAGGGTGGAGGAGTCCTGCCCCTGGAGAGGAGCATCCCCTGGAGTCTGACTGCAGCAGCATGCAGAGCTCCTGCCCCAGCACCCAGGATAGAGAGGTCTTGCCTGTGGAGGTGGGAGTCTCCTTGAGCCTGGGAGCAGCAGCGTGCAAAGTTCCCTCTGGCACCCAGGGGTCTCACCCATGGAGCTGGACTTGCAGGGCTCCCCCACCACTCAGGGTGGAGGGGTCTTGCCCCTGGAGGGGGGAGTCCCCTCAACCCTGGCTACAGCGACTTTTGGAGAGACCCCAGGCACCCTGGGTGGAGGGGAGTCTCCCTTTTGGAATGGGGAGTCCACTCGAACCTGGTTGCAGTTGGGTTCGAAGCTCCCCCCAACATCCAGGGTGGGGATGTTTACCCCTAGAGGGGAAAGTGCCCTCAATCCTGCCTACAGTTGCGTGGGGAGCTCCCCCTGGCACCCAGGATTGAGGGGTCTCTACCCTGGAAGGGAGAATGACCTAGATCCTGGCTGCAGCAGCGTGATGTGGAGCTCCTTCTGGCACCCAGTTTGGAGGGGTCCCGCCCCTGAAGAAGGGAGTCCCCTGGTGTCTGGCTGCAGCATCATAAAGAGTTCCCCCTGCACCTAGGGTGGAGTGGTCCTGCCTGGACAGAGGAGTCCCCTAGACTCCTAGACTCCGGCTGCAATAGCATGCAGAGCTCTGCCTGGAACCCAGGGTGGAGAGGTCTCGCCCCTGGAGGGGGGAGTCTATTTGACCCTGGGTGCAGAATCCTGCGGAGCTCCCGCCTGGCACCCAGGATGAAGGGGTCCTACCCCTGGAGAGGTGAGTCTCCTCCAGTCTGGCTGTGACCTCATGCAGAGCGCCCCCTGCACCTAAGCTGGAGGGGTCTCCACCTTGGAAGGGGGAGTACTCTGGACCCTGGATGTAGTGGCCTGTGGAGCTCCATCTGGCACCCAGGATGGAGGGGTCTTACCCCTGGAGAAGAAAGTGCCTTCAACACTGGCTGCAGCAGCGTGCTGAACTCCCCTTGGCACCCAGGGTGAAGGGGTCCCGCCCCTGGAGAAGGGAGTCCCCTGGAGTCTGTCTGCAGCAGCATGCAGAGCTCCCCATTGCACCTAGGGTGGAGGGGTCCAGTGATTGGAGGAGGGAGTCCCCTCTGACCCTGGATGCATCTGCCTGTGGAGCTCCTCCTGCACCCAGGGTGGAGGATTCTCACCCTTGGATGGGGGATTCCCCTGGACCCTGAGTGCAGCAGCCTGAGGAGCTTTCCCCTGCACCCAAGGTGGAGGGGTATCTCCCCTAGAGTAGGGAGGGCCCTTTGCCCTGGCTGCAGCAGCGTGCAGAGCAACGCCCAGCACCCAGGGTTCAGGGGTCTTGCCCCTGGAGGGGGGAAGTCCACTGAGCCTGGGTGCATAATCATATGGAACTCCCCTCTGGCACCCAGGGTGGAGAGGTCCTGCCCCTGGAGAAGAGAGTCTTCTCCAGTCTGGCTAGGCAGCATGCACAGATTCCCTGGGTACATAGGTTGGAGGGGTCCCACGCCAGGAGGGGGAAGTCCCTTGGACCCTGGCTGTAGCAGCATGCTGAGCTCCCCCTGGCACCCAGGGTGAAGAAGTCTCTCCCCTGGAGGGGGAAGTGCCATGGACCCTGGCTGCAGCATGCAGAGCTCCCCTGGCTCCCAGTGTGAAGGGGTCCTGTCCCTGGACTCCGGTGTTCACTCCATCCTGGCTTGGATGATGTAAGAAGCGCCCTCAGGCAACCAGGGTGGAGGGTTCTCACTCCTGCAACAGGGAGTCCCCTGGAGCCTGGAAGCAGGGGCATGCGGAAGCACTCCCTGGCACCCAGGTTAGAGGGGTTTCTCAACTGGAGGAGGGAATCCCCTTGACCCTGGCTACTGCAGCATGTGGAGCTCCTTCCTGCACCCAGGGTGGAGGGGACCCGCCCCTGGAGGGAGGAGTACCCTGCACCCTGGCTTCTGTGGTGTGTGGAACTCCCCCTGGGACCCAGGTCAGAAGGGTCTTGAACCTAGAGAAGAGAGTGCCCTTGACCCTGGCTTCAGCAGCGTGCTGAGCTTACCCTGGCACCCAGGGTGGAGGAGTCCTGCCCCTGGAGAAGGGTGTCCCCTGGAGTCTGGCTGCAGCAGCTTGCAGAGCTCCCCCTAGCCCCCAAGGTGGAGAGGTGTCGCCCATGGAAGGGGGAGTCCCCTGGAGCCTGATTCAGCATGTGCGGGGCTCCCTAGGGCACCGGGTGAAGGGATCTTGCCCTTGGTGCCGGAGTGCCCTGGACCCTGGCTGCAATGGCGTGCAGGGCTCTCCCATCACTCAGGGTTGAGGGGTCTCGCCCCTGGATAGGGAAGTCCACTGGACCCTGGCTGCAGTGACATGCGGAGCGATCCCCAGGCACCGAAGTTGGAGGGGGTCTTGCCACTGGAGGGGGAGTCCCCATAACCCTGGCAGCAGCAGCAAGCGGAGCTCCCCTCGATCCCAGAGTGGAGGGGTCTCGCCCATTGATGGGGGCGTCTTCTAGAGCCTGGGTGAAGTGGCCTGTGGAGCGCACCCTGCAACCCATGTTGGAGGGGTTTCGCAGCTGGAGGAGAAAGTCCCCTCAGCCTGGCTGCACTGCCTGAGGAGCTCAACCAGGCAAGCAGGGTGAAGGGGTCTCACCCCTGGAGGGGGGGGTACCCTGGAATCTGGCTTGGGAAGAATAAGGAGCTCCTCAAGGCACCTACAGTGATTGCTGAGCTGCCCCAATCACCCAGGGTGGAGAGGTCTCGCCCCTGGAGCAGGGAGTGCCCCAGACCCTGGCTGGGGCAGAGTAAGGAGCTCATTCCAGCACCCAGGGAGGAGGGGTCATGCCATGGAGGGGGGAGTCCCCTCAACCCTGGATGAAGCTGAGTGTGGAGCTACCCCTGGCACCCAAGGTGGAGGAGACACCCCTTGAGAGGAGAGTTTCTTTGAGACTGGGAGTAGCGGCCTGTGGAGCTACCCTCCCCCCCGGGGAACCAAGGGTGAAGGGGTCTAGCTCTTGGAGGGGGGAGTCCCCTGGAGCCTGGATGAAGCATCATGCGGAGCTCCCCCCCCCTGGCACCCAGGGTGGCGGGGTCCCATTTTTGGAGAAGGCAGTCCCCTCCAGCCAGGGTTCAGCAGCGTGTGGAGATCTCCCCTGTACCCAGGGTTGAGGGGTTTCACCCCTAGAGGGGGAAGTCTCCTCGACCCTGGCTGCAGCAGTGTGTGGAGCTCCACCAGGGACCCAGGGTAGAGGGGTGTCCCCTGGAGAGGGGAGTGCCCTCAACCCTGAGTGCAGCAGCATGCAGAGCTATGCCTGGCACTCAGGGTGGAGTGGTCCTGCCCCTGGAGATGGGAGTCCCCTTGAGTCTGTCTGCGGAGTCTTGAGGAGCTTCCCCTGGCACACAGGTTGGAGTCTTCTGGCCCCTGGAGAAGGGAGTGCCCTGGACCCTGGCTGCAGTAGCATGCATAGCTTCCCCCTTCTCCCAGGGTGGAGGGGTCTCCCTCCTGGAGAGGGGAGTCCCTTCCACTCTGGCTGCAGCAGCTTGTGGAGCTCCCTACCTCTGGCACCAAGGGGGGGGGGTCTTGCCCCTGGAGGAGGGAGTGCCCTTGACTCTGACTGGGGTGGAGTAAGGAGCTCCTCTGGGCACACAGGCTGGATGGGTCTACCTCCTGAATGGGGGAGTCCCCTGGACCCTGGCTGCAGTGGTGTGTGGAGCTACCCCAGGCACCCAGGGGGGAGGGGTCTCACCCCTGGATTGGGGAGTGCCCTTGACCCTGGATAAGGCAGAGTAAGGAGCTCCCCTCAGCATGCAGGGTGGAGGGGTCTTGTACCTAGGTGGGGGAGTCCCCTCCACCCTGGCTACAGTGGTGTGCAGTGTGCAGAGCTACCCCTGGCACCCAAGGTGGAGCAGTCTCAGGGCGGGGGCAGGGAGTACCCTGGAATCTGGCTTGGGCAGAGTAAGGAGCTCCTCCTGGAACTCAGCATGGGGGTGTCAGGCCCTGGATGGAAGAGTCCCTTTGAACCTGGCTGCAGCAGCATTCGGAGCTCCCCCTGACACCCAGGTTGGAGGGGTCTCCTTCCTGAAGGGGAGAGTCCCTTGGAGCCTGGGTGCTGCTGCATGCAGAGCTCCCCCTAACACCCAAGGTACAGGGGTCTAACCCCTGAAGGGTAAAGTGCCCTCAGTCCTGGCTGCAGTGGTGTGGAGCTCACCCTGGTACCCAGGTTGGAGGGTTCTCCCCCATACAGCGGGGAGTGCCCTCGATCTTGGCTGCAGCAGCATGTGGAGCTCCTTCAGGCAACCAGGGTGGAGGGGTCCTGCAGAGCTCCCCCCTGCACCTAGAGAGGAAGGGTCCCACCCCTGGAGGAGAAAGTGTCCTCCACCCTGGCTGGGGCGAGGAAGGGAACCTCCCCCAGCAAGGATGGAGGGCTTTCCCCCCTTGAGGGAGGAGTCTCTTCTAGCTTGGGTGCCTTGGCCTGTGGAGCACCCCCTTGGCACCCAGGGTGGAGAGGTCTGACCCTGGAGAAGGGAGTCCCCTGGACCCTGCTGAAATGGCTGCTGAGCGACCCCAGGCACTCAGGGTGGAAGGGTCTCAAGCCTGGAGGGGGGAGTGCCCTTGCAGAGCTTGTGCTGGCACCTGGGTTGGATGGGGTCCTGCCCTGGAGGGGGAAGTCCCCTCGACCCTGGCTGAAGTGGCATGCAGAGCGACCACCAGCACCCGGGTGGAGGGGTCTCGCCCCTGGAGTGGGGAGTCCCCTCGACCCTGGCTGCAGCGGTGTGCGGAGCTACCCCTGGCACCATGGTGGAGGGCTCTTGCACCTGGAGGAAGGAGTCCCCTCGACCCTAGCTGCAGTGGCATGGGGAACTCCCCCAGGTAACCAGGGTGGAGGGGTCTGGTCTCTGGAGTGGGGAGTCCCCTCAACCCTGGCTTCAGTGGCGTGCAGAGCTCACCCTGGCACCCAGGGTGGAGAGGTCTCGCCACTGGAGCCTGGAGTGCCCTGGACCATGGCTGCTGTGGCGTTTAGGGCTCCCCTGGACCCAGGATGGAAAGATCTCGCCCCTGGAGTGGAGAGTCCCCTCGATCCTGGTTGCAGTGGCATGCTGAGCGAACCCAAGACCCCAGGGTAGAGGGGTCCTGCCCCTGGAGGAGGGAGTCCCCTGGAGCCTGGATGTGATGGCAGCAGCGTGCATGCGGAGCTCCTCCATCACCCAGGGTGGAGGGGTCTCGCCCCTGGAGGGTAGAGTACCCTCAACCCTGGCTGCAGCAGCTTGAGGAGATCCCCCTGGAACCCAGGGTGCAGAGGTCTGGAACATGGAGCGGGGAGTGCCCTGGACCCTGGCTGCATTGGCGTGAGATGCTCCCAACAGCGTCTAGGGTGGAGGGGTCTCGCCTCTGTATGGGGAAGTCCTCTTGACTCTGGCTGCAGTGGCGTGCGGAGCGACCCCCTGCACCCAAGGAGGAAAGGTCTCGCCCCTGGAAGGGGTAGTCCCCTCGACCCTAGGACCCTAGCTGAGGCTACATGTGGAGCTCCCTCTGTCACCCAGGGTGGAGGGGTCTCCCCTGTGGAGGGGGGAGTGCACCAGACCCTGGCTGTGGAGGCCTGTGCTGAGAGCTCCAGGGTACCAAGGGTGGAGGGGTCTCCCCAAATGGAGAAGGGAGTGCCCTGGACCCTGGCTGGAGCGGAGTAAGGAGCTCCTCCTGGCACTCAGGGTGGAAGGGTCTCGCCCCTGGAAGGGAAAGTCCCCTTGACTTACCATGGCTGCAGCTGTGTGCAGAGCTACCCCTGGCACCCATGGTGGAGGAGTCTTGTACCTGGAGGGTGGAGTCCCCTCAACCCTGGCTTCAGCTGCGTGTAGAGCTCACCCTGGCACCCAAGGTGGAGAGGTCTCGCCCCTGGAGGGTTGAGTGCCCTGGAACCTGGCTGCAGTGGCTTGCGGTGCTCCCCATGGCTTCTAGGGTGGAGGGATCTAGCCCCTGTAGGGGGAAGTCCCCATGACCCTGGCTGCAGTGGCCTGTGGAGCAGCCCCCAGCACCTAGGGTGGAAAAGTCTTGCCCCTGGAGAGGGGAGTCCACTCAACTCTAGCTGAGGCTACCTGTGGAGCTCCCCCTGTCACCCAGGGTAAAGGGGTCTTCCCCCTGGAGGGAGAAGTGCACTGGGCCTTGGCTGTGGAGGCTTGCAGAGCACCCCCTGGCACCAAACATGGAGGGGTCTCACCAATGAAGAAGGGAGTGCCCTCGACCCTGGCTGAGGTGAAGTAAGGAGCTCCTCCAAGCACTCAGTATGGAGGGGTATAGCCCCTGGAGGGGTGAGTCCCCTCAACCCTGGCTGCAGGGGCTTGCATAGCTCCCTTTGGCAGCAAGGGTGGAGGGGTCTTGCCCCTGGAGGGGGGAATCTCCTCGACCCTGACTGCTGTGGTGTGCGGAGCTCCCCTTGGCACCCACGTTGGAGAGGCCTCTCCCTTTGAGGGTGGAGTGCCCTGGACCCTGGCTGCAGCAGCATGCAGAGCTCCTTCCTGCACCCAAGGTGGAGGGGTCCTGTCCCTAGAGAAGGGTATCTTCTTGAGTCTGGCTGCAGCAGCATGCAGATCTCCCCCCTGCACCTAGGGTGGAGGTGTCTGGCCCCTGGAGGGAGGAGTACCTTCAACCAAGCCTGCAGCTGCATGAGGAGCTCCTAGACACCCAGGGTGGAGAGGTCTACCTGGAGGGAACAGTGCCCTCAACCCGGGCTGCAGTGGTGTGCAGAGCTCCTTCAGGCACCCAGGGTGGAGGGGTTTCGCCCCTTGAGGGGGGAGTATCCTAGAGCCTGGATGATGAGGCCTGCAGAGCTCTCCCCCTCCCCCCAACACTCAGGGTGGAGGGGTCTCAAGCCTGGAGGGGGGAGTGCCCTGGAGCCTGGTTGTAGCAGCTTGTAGAGCTTGCCCTGGCACCTAGGTTGGAGGGGTCCAACCCATGGAGTGGGGAGTCCCCTCGACCCTGGCTGCAGCGGTGTGTGGAGCCACCCCCAGCACCCAGGGTGGAGAGGGTTCTCTCCCCTGGAGGGGGCAGTGCCCTCCACCCTGGCTGCAGTAGCATACAGAGCTCCTTTGGCTGCCAGGGTGGAGGGGTCTCGCGCCTGGAGGGCAAGTCCCCTCAAGCCTGGGTGTGGCGGCTTGAAGAGCTTCCTGGCACCTAGGGTGGAGAGGTCCCACCCCTGGAGAGGGGAGTCCGCTGGACCCTGGCTGCAGCAGCTTGAGGAGCAACCTCCAGGACCCAGGGTGGAGGGATCTCGCTCTTGGATGGCGGAGTGCCCTCAACCCTGGCTGGGGCAGAGTAAGGAGCTCCTCAAGGCACCCAATGTGGAGGGGTATCGCCCCTGGAGGGGGGAGTCCCCTGGACCTGACTCCAGAGTCATGCAGAACTTCCCCTGGCACCTAGAGTGGAGGGGTCTGGCCCCTGAAAGGGGGATTCCCCTCCACCCTGGCTGCGGTGGCTTTCAGGGGGGAAGGGTCTCACCCTTGGAGGAGGCAATCCCCTTGACCCTGGCTGCAGTGGTGTTTGGAGCACCCCCAGGCACCCAGGGTGGAGGGGTCTTGCACTTGGTGAAGGGAGTGCCCTAGACATTGGCTGGGGCAGAGTAAGGAACTCCTCCTGACACCCAGGGTGGAGAGGTCTTGCCCCTGGAAGGGGAAGTCCCCTCAACCCTGTCTGCAGTGGTGTGCGGAGCTACCCCTGGCACCCAGGGTGGAGGGGTCTCCCTGGACCCTGGCTAGGGTGGAGTATGGAGCTCCTCCTGCCATCCAGTGTGGAGGGGCCCCTAGAAGGGGCAGTCCCCTTGACCCTGGCTTCAGTGGTGTGTGGAGCTCCCCCAGGCACCCAGGGTGGAGGGGTCTCGCCCCTGGAGGGGGGAGTGCCCTGGACCATGGCTGCTGAGGTGTGCTGAGCTACCAATGGCACCCAGAGTGGAGGGGTCTCACACATGGAGTGAGGAGTCCCCTCGAGCCTGGGTGAAGCATCCTGTGGGCTCTCCTGGCACCCAGGTTGGCGGTTTCCTGTTCCTGGAAAAGGAAGTCCCCTCTAGCCTGGGTCTGGTGGCATGCAGAGCTCTCCCTGGCACTCAGCGGGGAGGAGTCCCATCCCTAAAGGAGAAAGTGCCCTCTACCTTGGCTGGGGCCAAGTAAGAAGCTTCTACCACCTCCCAGGGTGGAGGGGTCTCGCCCCTGGAGGAGGGAGTGCCCTCAACCCTGGTTGGTGTAAAGTATGGAGCTCCTCCTGGCACCCAGTGTGGAGGAGTCTCGCCCCTAGAGGGGGCAGTCCCTTTGACCCGGGCTTCAGTGATGTCCACACATCACTGAGCTCCATGCTCCCCCAAGTACCCAGGGTGGAGGGGTCTTGCCCCTGGAGGGGGGAGTGCCCTCGGCCCTGGCTGCTGGTTGTGGGGAGCTCCCCCGGTAACTAGGTTGGAGGGGTCTCCACCCTGGCTGCAGGCATGCTGAGTTCCCCCTGGATACCAGGTTGGAGGGTTTTCGCCCTGGAGGGTGGAGTCCCCTTGAGCCTGGGTAAAATATCATGCTGAGGTACGCCCAGCACCAAGGTGGAGGGGTTTTGCCCTTGGAGGGGGGAGGCCTTTGGAGCCTGGGTGCTGTGCCATTAGGAGCTCCCCCAGGCATCCAGGATGGAGGGGTCTTGCCCCTGGAGGTGGGAGTGCCCTGGATCCTGGCTGCAGCAGCATGCAGAGCTTTCCCAACCTCCCAGGGTGGAGGGGTCTCGCCCCGGACTGGGGAGTGTCCTGGAGCCTGGGTAAAACATCCTGTGGAGCTCCCCCTGGCACTCAGTGTTGCAGGGTCCCATTTCCTGGCACTCAGGGTGGCAGGGTCCCATTCCTGGAGAATGGAGTCCCCTCTAGTCTGGCTGCAGTGCCATGCAGAGCTCCCCCTAGCACCTAGGGTGGATGGGTCCTGCCACTGGAGGAGGAGTCCCCTGGACCCTGGCTGCAGCAGCTGAGGTGCGTGCGACCCCAAGCACTCTGGGTAGTGGGGTCTGGCTCCTTGAGGAGGGAGTCCTCTGGAGTCTGGGTGCAGTGGTGTGCGGAGATCCCCTGGCACCCAGGGTGGAGGGGTCTCGCACCTGGAGTGGGGAGTGCCCTTGATCCTGGCTGCAGTGGCATGAGGTGGAGTGGTCTCGCCCCTGGAGGGGGGATTCCCCTCAAACCTGGCTGCAGTGGGGTGAGGAGCTCCCCCCACCCCCGGCACAGAGGGTGGAGGGATCTCTCCCCTGGTAATGGAAGTCCCCTGCAGTCTGCCTCCTGCAGTGTGCAGAACTCCAGATTGCATGGAAGTTGGAGGCATCTTGCCCCTGGAGAAGGGTGTGCCCTGTACCCTTGCTGCAGCAGCATATGGAGTTCCCCCTGGCATTCAGGGTGGAGTGATCTCGCGCCCGGAGGAGGGGGGAGTCCCCTTGAGCCTGGGTGCAGCAGTGTGAGGAGCTCCCCCTGGCACCCAGGATGGATGGGTCTGGCCTCTGGAGGAGGGAGTGTCCTCAACCCTGGCTGGGCGGAGTAAGGAGCTTCTCTCCAGTGTGGGGAGGAGTCTGGACCCTGGAGGGATTAGTGCCCTTGACCCTGGGTGCAGCGACTTGGAGAGCTCCCCTGGGAACCCAGGTTTTAAAGGGTCTCCCCCATGGAGGAGAAAGTTTCTTTGGCCCTGGCTGAGGTGAAGTGTAGAGCTCACCCAGGCACCAGGTTGGAGGGGTCTCCCCCTTGGAAGGGAAGTGCCCTCGACCTTGTCTGTAGCGGCTTGTGGAGCTGCCACCTGCACCCAGGTTGGAGGGTTCTTGCCCATGGAAAAGGGAGTGACCTCCACCCTGGCTGCTCTGGGGTTTGGCGCCCCCCACAGGCACCCAGGTTTTAGGGGTCACATCTCTGGAGAAGGGAGTGCCCTCGACCCTGGCTGCAGTGAAGTTTGGAGCTCCCCTAGACACCCAGGGTTGAAGGGTCTCCCCCCTGGAGGGGGGAGTGCCCTGGACCCTGGCTGAGGTGGCATGCAGAGTCCTCCCCAGAACCCAATTTGGAGGGGTCTCCTCCGATGGAGGGCGGGGTGCAGAGCTCCCCCAGGCACCTGGTTCCAGGGGTCTCCTTCCTGGAGAGGGGAGTGCTCTCCACCCTGGCTGCAGTGATGTGGAGAGCTCCTCCCCGCCCCCCCCGCCCCCCGCAACAAGGTCACATGGGTCTCCCCTCTGAAAGGGAGGAGTGCCCTCTACCCTGGCTGCAGCTACCTGAGGAGCCCCCACCCCCCGCACACACGCACCCAGGTTGGAGGGGTCTCCCCCCTTGAGGGCGGCATGCAGAGTTCCCCACCCCGCACCCATTTTCCAGGGGTCTCCCCGCTGGAGAGGGGAGTGCCTCCATCATGTTTGCAGAGGTGTCCAGAGTTCCCACCAGCACCCAGATTGGAGGGGTTTCACCCCTAGAATGGGGAGTCCCCTCAAACCTGGCTGCAGCAGCATGCGGAGTTCACCCTGGCACCCAGGGTGGAGGGGTCTCCCATCTTGAGGGGGGAGTTTCCTGGAGACTGAGTGTGGTGGCATGCAGAGCTACCACATGCACCCAGGATGGAGGGGTCACACCCTTGGAGGGGAGAGTGCCCTCGACCCTTTCTGGGGCAAAGTAAGGAGCTCCTCCAGGCACCCAGGGTGGAGGGGTCTCGCCCCTGGATGGGGGAGTCTCCTCAATCCTGGATGCAGGGGTATGCAGAACTACCCCTGGCAACCAGGGCGGAGGGGTCTGGCACCTGGACAGGGGAGTCCCCTCACCCTGCCTTCAGAGGTGTGAGGAGCTCCCCTGGGACCTAGGGTGGAGGGGTGTCCCCCCTTATGTGGGGAGTCTCCTCTATCCTGGGTGCAGAGGTGTGTGGAGCTCTCCCAAGCATCCAGGGTGGAGGGGTCTTGCACTTGGAGGGGGGAGTGCCCTCTACCCTGGCTTCAGCGCTTGAGGAGCTCCCCTGGCACCCAGGGTGAAAGGGTGTCGCCCCTTGAGTGGGGAGTCTCCTCTATCCTGAGTGCGTGAGGAGCTCCCCCTGGCACCCAGAGTTGGGGGGTATCAGCCCTGGAGTGGGGAGTGCCCTAGACCCTGGTTGCAGGGGCTTTTAGCTCCCCCAGGCACCCAAGTTGGAAAGGTCTCGCCCCTGGAGAAGTGAGTGCCCTGGACCCTGACTGCAGCAGTGTGCAGAGCTCCCCCTGGCACCCAGGGTGGAGGGGTCTTGCCCCTGGTAATGGGAGTCCCCTAGAGTTTGCCTGCTGCAGCATGAGGAACTCCGGATGACTTGGAAGTTGGAGGTGTCTTGCCCCTGGAGAAGGAAGTGCCCTGTACACTTGCTGTAGCAGCATGTGGAGCTCCCCCTGGCATTTAGGGTGGAGTGGTCTTGTGCCTGGAGGAGGGGGGAGTCCCCTTGAGCCTGGGTGGGGCAGTGTGCAGAGCTCCCCTAGGCACCCAGGATGGATGGGTCTCGCCTCTGGAGGGGGGAGTGTCCTCAACTCTGGTTGGGGCAGAGTAAGGAGCTTCTCCCAGCACCCAGGCTGGAGGAGTCTGGACCCTGGAGTGGGGAGTGCCCTGGACCCTGGGTGCAGTGGCTTTTGGAGCTTCCCTGGGAACCCAGGTTGGAAGGGTCTCCCCCCTAGAGGGGAAAGTGCCTTTGACCCTGGCTGAGGTGAAGTGCAGAGCTCATCCTGGAACCAGGTTGGAGGGATCTCCCCCCAGGAGTGGAAGTGCCCTTGATCTTTGGCTATGGAGGCTTGTGGAGCTGCCCCCCACTCCCCGCACCCAGGTTGGGGGGTTCTCGCCCATGGAGAAGGGAGTGCCCTCCACCCTGGCTGCTCTGGCGTTGGGAGCTCCTCAGGCACCCAGATTTTAGGGGACTCACCCCTGGCGAAGGGAGTGCCCTACACCCTGGCTGCTGTGGAGTTTGGAGCTCCTCCTCCCCATTCCCAGGGTTGAGGGTCTCCCCCCTGGAGGGGGATTGCCCTGGAACCTGGCTGTGGCAGCATGCAGAGACCCCCCTGGAACCCAGGTTGGAGGTTCTCCCCCCTGGAGGGGGGAGTCTTTTCTACTCTGGGTATGGTGGTATAAGTAGCTTTTCCTGTCCCCCAGTTTGGAGAGGTCTCCCACTGAAAGGCAGAGTCCCCTCTACCCTTGTTATTGTGGGAGCTTCTCCCCCCCCTCCCCCAGACCCAGGGTAGAGGGATCTCTCCCCTGGAAGAGGAAGTCGCCTCCACCCTTGGTGCGATGGTATACAGAGCTTCTCTAGACACCCAGGTTGGAGGGGTCTCCCCCCTTTATAGGGGAGTCCCCTCTACCCTGGGTGCGATGGTATATGGAGCTCCCCCTTACACACTGGATGGAGGAGTCTTCCCTCTGGAGGGGGACTCCTTTCTACTCTAGATGCGATGGTATACGGAGCTCCCCCCTGATACCCAGGTTAGAGGGGTCTTCCCCCTGGAGGGCGGAGGCTCCCCACCCTGGGTGCGGTGGTATACAGAGCTCCTCCAACACCCCGGTGGTTAGAGGGGTCTTCCCCCTGGAGGGGGGGAGTTCCCTCTCCCGTTTTTGCCCTGGTATTCAGAGCCCCCCCACTCAGTTTGCATGGTTCTCCTCCATAGAGTGGGGAGCTCCTTCTACCCTGGGTTTAGTGAAATTCGGAGATCCTCTCCCCACCCACCTCCCTCCCCCAGCTCCCAAGTTGGAGGGGTCTCCTGCCTGGAGCAGGGATTCACCTCTACTCTGGGTGTGGTGGTATACAGGGCTCCCCCAGCACCCAGGTTGGAGGGGTCTCCTCCCTGGATGGGGAGTGTCCTCTACACTGGATGCGGTGGTACATGGGGCTCCCCCGCCATCAGGTTGGAGGGGTCTCCCGCGTGGATGGCAGAGTCCACTCTCTACCCTGGGTGCTGTGTTATACGGAGCTTCCCCAGAATCCAGGTTGGAGAGGTGTCCTGCCTGGAGGGCAGAGTCCGCTCTACCCTGGGTGAGGTGGGTATAAGGAGCACTCCCCCCCCCCCCCGCAACCAGGTTGGATGGGTTTCTCCCCTGGAGGGCGGAGTCCCCTCTACCCAGGGTCCGTTGGTATATGAAGCTCCACCCGCACCCAGGTTAGAGGGGTGCCCTCTGGAGGGTGGAATCACCCCTATCCTGGGTGTGGTGGTAAGCAGAAGCTCCCCCTGTCACTCACGTTGGAGGGGTCTCCCCCCTGGAGCGGGGGAGTCCTCTCTATCCTGGGTGCATTGGTATACAATGCTTCCCCCGACACCCAAGGTTCGGTGGGTTCGGTGGGGAGCTCCCTGCTACATGCAAGGTAGAGGGGACTCTCCCTGTTGGAGTGGGGAGTCCCCTCTACCCAGTGTGCCTTTTGAGCTTTCCCCTGAAACCCAGGGTACATGCATCTCTCCCCCAGGCAGGAGCCTGAGGGTGAGGGGTCCCAAAGTTTGGACCTGATGAGCAAAGGAGGGGAGGGTTTAGTGACGAAAAAGGGAAAAACCAAGAGCAAATCAGAGAGACCAGGATTGGGAAGCTCCAGGCAGGAGAGGGAGAGGATACTGGGGGCTCAAGTCCTCTCACTCTGTTTAAGACAACTCCACCTACTGGAAGCAAAAAAAAAAAAAAAAAAAAAAAAAAAGAAAGAAAAAATAAAGAAATGGAATTCTAAGAGCTTTTGTTTTTGTTTTTGTTGTTGTTTTCCTTCTTATTCTTCCTCTTCTACCCTTCTATCCTCTGGTCCTCATAACCCCAACATATGTGAAACCAAGAACTTTACATGAAATAGAACTATGAGAACTGAGTCACATGAATAATATAATATAGATGAATTGCATAAGGCCCTTGTTTTTTTAATTCTCTTTTCTTTTTTTCTCTTTCTTCTCTCCCCTTTTTCTTTCTATCTTTCTTTCTTTCCTTTTTTTCTTCTTTCTTCTTTTTGCACCCTCCAAATTATATTATTTTAACATCCTGTAGTTTTCTAAATAGATATGTGTGTCTATTTTTATGTACTCTACTGTCCTCCCAAGTACTTGTCTACCCTAAATTACCTCCTGTCTATTCCTTTGCTTCTAACCCTCTTCATTGGAGTTCTCCTTCAAATTTCCTAAAGTATATTAACCCCATACCCTCACATCTTTCTCCCTTAGCATATAGTCCTATGCCCGACCCCAGTTTCATTGTCTGCCACAGAAACTACATGCCTTTTATGAAACTACTAATTATATTTTAAATAATAATTGAATCCAACATTTCTGGACATTAGACTACTAAAATGTCTTAATAACAATAATTTTTTCATAGATGATGTACTGTTGATATTAGGATCTGTTAACATTGTCCTTCCCCACAAAGCAGGGATCTTGGAACCATATAAGAGCACTGCAAATCTACAGGGTAAAAACAATAACACACCAGTCTAATAGAACTGGCAAAAAAGAAACACGAGCAACATGAAAAGACAAGGGAAGAAATAACCCAAACAACATATGGGCCAAGGACCTCAGTAGACACTTCTTAGAAGAGGATATACAATCAATCAATAAATATATGAAAAAAATGCTCATCATCTCTAGCAATCAGAGAAATGCAAATCAAAACCACTCTAAGATATCATCTCACTCCAGTCAGAATGGCAGCTATTATGAAGGCAAACAACTATAAGTGTTGGCAAGGGTGTGCGGAAAAAGGTACACTCATACATTGCTGGTGAGACTGCAAATTGATGCAGCCAATTTGGAAAGCATTATGGAGATTCTTTGGAAAACTGTATATGGAACCACCATTTGGCCCAGCTATTCCTCTCCTTGGACTATACCCAAAGGACTTAAAAACACCATACTTCAGGGACACAGCCACATCAATGTTTATAGCAGCACAATTCACAATAGCTAAACAGTGGAGCCAACTTAGATATCCTTCAGTGGATGAATGGATAAAAAAAATGTGGCATATATACACAATGAAATTTTACTCAGTATTAAAAAAGAAAAAAATCATGGCATTTGCAGGTAAATGGATGGCATTAGATAAGATAATGCTAAGTGAAGTCAGCCAATCCCCTCAAAAAACAAATACCGAATGTTTTCTCTGATATAAGGAGGTTGTGTCATAGCGGGATTGAGAGGGTGGAATAGATGAATTCTAGATAGAGAAGAGGAGTGGGAGGGAAAGGGAAGGGGCAAGGGATTAGCAAGGATGGTGGAGTATAATGGACATTATTATACAAAATACATGTATGAAGACTTGAATTGTGTGTAAAGATACTTTACACAGAGATACAAAAATTGTGGTATATATACTTATATTGTAATAATTGTAATGCAAAAAATAGAATAGCATTACCTTATATTAGGTATAGGGAAGTGAAAGGAGGGGAAGAGGGATGTGGGGATAAGAAAGATAGTGGAATGAAACAGACATTATTTCTTTATGTATGTATGTGACTGTATGACTAATGTGATTTTATAAAATGTATACTCAGAAAAATGAGAAATTATATCCCATCTATGTATGATATATATAAAAGTATATAAGTGCATTCTACTGATGTGTATAACTAATTAAAACAAATAAAAAATTTTAAAAAAAGAGATATTCGGTTATTCACTTCTGTTTGCCGGCCCCTGTTCATAGCTGTGTTGTCTCATCTGTCCCTCACAGAACACCTCTAAGATAGGTATTGTGCTCCTTTTATATGGAAGAAAGGGGCTAAACAGTGGGGCACCTGAAGGACTTGTTCACTTTTAGCTGCATTTTTCACTGTGGCTCTGAAATCATGCAGTCCCTAAGTTCAGACAGTTACCAGGGAAGGTAGCCAGGGGAACTCAGGCTGATGGCGAGGCTCTGTGGACAGGCAGCTCTGCCATTGAAACCTTTGGGACTAAATTGACTTCATTTAGTTTCAGGATGCTTGTTCAAAATGGGGACTAAAAACAGATGAGAATTCGATAAGGAAATATTTATGAAATGTGATGCAAAGCATGTTTATCATCTGGATAAGAATGATCTATTATATATTTCATCTTGCCAAGAATGGATTCTGTTTGTAATTGCCACAGGTATTCCACTGACTTTATCTGTTCTTGTTTTTGTTTGTTTTGTTTTTATTAGTTGCATTTATAATAGTGAAAAGGACTCCAATGGGAGTAGCCACTGGGGTGTAATTCAAACTGAGAGTTGATGGGACTATCACTTAGATTGTCAAGAACCAGAGAGGAAAAAGCCTCCCAGATTGCTGGGCACAGGAAAAATATCTGAATAGAACTAGAAACCAGGGCAACTTTTAATGAGTTTTCAGTGTTCAAAACCAATAGTAGCCTAGTGAGCACAGTCAGGAGTATACTGAGAGTATACAACCTCCCATTTCTGGTGAGTATCTGTACATCCTATTCTGGAGATAGATCAAGAAACCCTTGACTGCAGATAAATTATTTCTATTTATTTGGCATTTCTAGAGATTAAACCCAGGGCCAGACCTACGAAGTACTCTATCCCTGAGTTACAAACCCACTTTATTTTATTTTGAATATTATGACAGGATCTCATAACTTGTCCTATCTGGCCTTGAATTTGAGCTTCTTGTGCCTCAGCCTCCTCAGTAGCTGAGATTACTGGCCCTCACCACCACAACAAGCTCAAATGAATCATTTCTTAATTGTTCACTATCTGCTGTATATGAAGCCAGGTGTTTCTATCCTAGCATCTGGGCACTTAACTCTCACCCTGATCCAATACAGACACACTCCAGTGCTCTCTCTCTCTATTTTAATCATACACCCACTTTCTGTTTACTCTATTTGTTAAAAAAAAGAAAGAAAGAAAGAAAGAAAAGAAGAGAAAAAGAAAAAAAGAGAGATAAGAGAAAAGAAAAGAAAAAGGAAAGGTAGTGTTGTGTTAGTCACTCTTTAAATCTGGCTCTCAGGTCCCAGGATGCTTAGTGCTGCCTGGCAAGTGGCCCGGCACCTTCCTCCTTCCTCTCATCCATCACTAGGCAATCAGGCCAGCCAGGGGGAGGCCACTCTCGCCCTAGCCCTGCAGGCAGCCCAGCCCGATCTATCCTTGCCTGGGGAAGCCACATTTCCGCTGTGCCTCCTCAGCAGCTCCAGGCCACCTCCTTGCCACCTTCTAGCCTCTGGCAGCACTGAGCCTGGCCGCCCTGCACCTTTCCAGGAGGCCGCCCACGGTGAGTGCCCTGCCCCAGGGTAGGGAAGAGATGGAGTCCTCAGGGTCACAGTCCCAGGAAGGACTCATCTGGTATTGTGAGCCCTGGGTTTACACAGACCATGTCGCCAGAACACAGGCGGAAAGGGGAACACCCTCACACAAACACTGAGGGCTGGTACCTGAAATGGGAATTTCTTTTGTTGGTAAAACCGGAAGTGTTTCTAGAGATACACAGGGAAGCTATATTGGGGTAATTCTGGAGACTGAAAGAAGGCCCAGCTCTGACACTGTTAGACTGGTTGCTTGAAAATACAAAGGGACTGGTTCTTTTTTCACGTGTACCTGTTGCAGGCATGGGCTGGAGTGCAGGAATTTTCATTGGTTTGGTGTACGTTTTCAAAGGATGATTGCTGTTTTTGTTTGCAAACACTTCTACCTGGAAAAATGAACTGTCGATTTTTTGGAACCTAGGAACATGTTCACTCCTTGTATTGGTGCTGCATCTTCTATAAAATCCTAACCCTGTGTTTAAGAGGAGTTCTGGCAGCTGTTAAGAGAACACAAAGATAAGGGTAGAAGAAAGTATAAATCATGCACAATGATAGCAGGGAAGAACACCCACCATACTATTAATGGCAGACAGGCTATAAGTTAAGGTCCTGGAAGTGCCTTTCCTCTAGCTGGGGTGGAGAGCTGAGGTTGGGTCTGTCTCATTTCTCCTCTCATAGTTCCTACTCTCTTAATCTTAAGAGGGTGTGTTTTTCATAGGGAGTCCCTACTGTCTCAGGGACACACTGGAAGGAGGAAGCCTGGAAAGGATCCAGGAGTATTTGGGGAAAGCTCTTCAGGAATTGCACAGAACAGATCCTTGACGTCATTGCTGAGAGGAAACTCCTTCTTTGGGTCTGTTTGGAAGGTCCAGCTTACTCCTTTGAAAGTTTATTTCAAGACTGTTGGTACTCTGTTTCTGAGCACTTCCATCCTGAGACCTAAGCCGTTGGTTGCCTGAACCACTACTGAGTGAGCAAATTTGTGTGGCAGGAAAGGAAGGTGGGTATTATATACCCATTTTCTTAGGAAAAACATATAGCTAGAATGAGAAGGCTGAGTTTGTGTTGCTAGTGTCCTAGTCGAGAGATCCATTTCTGGGGGTCTCAACAAATGAAGTCTGGTCACTTGCCCCAAAAATCAAATGGAAAAGTTAATGGCTAAAAGTAGGAAAGGAACTTTATTTAATCAGTACAGCTACATGAGAAAGACAAAGGGGGCCAGCATTCCCAGCATTGTCTTCAGGGTACTGACAAGAACTTCTGGGGACCATATATATATATATATATTTTTTTTTTCTTATTCCCAGGATGTAAAGTTTGTCCAAAAGTTTGGGAGATTTGCTTATTGATTTGCTTATTATTTGTCATTTTCCTGTGGTTAGTTGAGTTTTAATAACACTAAAAATTAACCAGCTTGTTACAATGCATATTGAAAACAATACTAAAAAAATTCAAACCATAGAGAAAAATATAAGATCAGAAATTCAGGTTCTAAATTTCTCAGTTAATTATAAATATACACACCCTCAACTTTCTAATCTGAGAAAAGGCTCCATCTGATAAATCCTGACATGTGATCACCTAGACCACAGCTTTCCCAGGACTACTGGTCATCCTTGTCTGCATTATCTGAAAGCTCATATTTAGTTCAGCAAAGACAATGCTGGAAACACTGGTCCCCTTTGTTTCCTGTTATAGCTACACTGATTAAGGCATAACTTTAACCAGTATAGTCCAATTGAGGTCAAGGTTCTTCATGTCCTGAACCAAGAACTGAGTAAGGCACACCAGAATAGCAGGAAAAGCACAGAATAGTTGAAAGTGAAGGTGGAAGTAGCACTCCTTAAGGTAGAACAGAGTGGGCCAAGAAAAAGAGAGAGGCTCAAGGGCTTAGTGGCTGGAAATTAGTGTTTTATATACTGAGCTGTAAGACATTCTTTTCTCTAAACGGACATGATTGAAAACCTTACTCCATTTGCTTCCATTGGTTACTTTATAATACCTGATTAGAATAGTGTTCAATTTCCCTCATCGGTTACTTTAGAAAGTCTAATTAGAATACTGTCTTCCTTACCCTTTTTAGTTAGATTATCAGACCTGTGACAGAATTTACCATGGGCCATAAGACTTCAGTGGTGGGAGTTGTCAACATAATGGGACTTATCATAAATAGGGAAAGGATGTTTCATCTCCTCTCTTGTCTTCCAGTGGTATTTTTCTTGTACCCTGCCTCTACCATCTTGGTGTCTCTGAATTCCTACATAATACCTGCTTTTCACTATTACTTTTTATGTTTGGTTTTTGAGGCAAGTGCCCAGACCTGATTGATTGGGATTCAGAATCAGTTATCAGGTCTAGAATTCTGGTAACAACACTTAGGACAAGAAAAATTACAACTGCAAAAACCATCTTAAGAAGCTCACATAGATCATTCACTGTGTTATGCATTATAGGATAGCACTTAGGATGCTCCCATTGCCATTACTCAGTCTCCTCTATATTCCAGGTGACACACTCACATACAGATGTCCTCAAAAGTTAATTCCAGAAGTGTCTAGAAAGTTAATAAGCCTTTTAATCTCCCTCTGAATCCATTGGAAATGAGTGACTTACAAAGAAAGAGAAAGAATTACCCAGGCCTGGTGGTGCATGCTGATAATCCTTGCTAGTCAAGAGATTGACGCAGTGGGATCTGAAGTTCAAGGCCAGCCTGGGCAACTTACTAAGACCCTGTCTCAAAATTGAAACAAATGTCTGGAGAGCCTGCATGTGAGAGGTCATGAGTTCAATCCTCAGGGGGCAAAAAAGAGGAAATACAAGAAAGACAGTCTGAGAGGTACCCAAACTTATCACACCTTCATCTAGAGGTCAATTCCTTCAGCTTCCCATGACCATCAGCACTACGTCAATCAGGCCCACCTTGATTGTACTTTATGGTGGAGAGAAGGGATAGAAAAGTAACAAGGGACAGCAGAATACTGAGAAGGGAAAATAAAACATTTACTTTATTTCACTCTTTCCATTAGTTTTAGATGGCTTACGATATTTAGATCTTATACTGGCCAAATAATATTGTGTGCATGTATGGATATATAACAACAAATCCCACCATTATGTACTATAATAATGCACCAATAAAAATGTGGAAAATATTTCAAAACAATTCTTTAGATCCTTAGAATAATAGAAGGAAGTGGCCATTAATGTGCAATTGAATGCTTACTATGCGCAAGTGGGTCTTATAACCATTCTCATGCTCACTTTAAGATTCCAGGTAAGAATTTTACTCATCACATATGTATAGGAGGAATTTGAGAATTCCAAGAGTCACTGGAAGCTGGGACAAAGTAGAGGTTCAGGGTATAGCTCAGTGGTAGATTACATGCTCTGTATATACAAGGCTCTGGTTCTGTTCCTAGCTTGCATGTGGACATATGTGCATCTGCATTCCCACACACACATGTGTGTATGCATACACACACACACACACACACACACACACACACACTCCTTGGGTACTGTTTTCCAAGTAGGTGTTTTGGTCCAGTATTTATACATAAGGAAGGTGAGAGTTCACAGGTCACAAGAGTCTGCTATTTTATTGATGTTCACCATGTTTGTCCATCTCTCTTTCTTTCTTTTATTCCTCCCTGTCTTCCTATCACCCTCCTTTATATTCTTCCTTCTTTCTCTTCTTCCCTCTCCTAACCTCGTAGTGAGTTTATATCTTTCCTACTTGTTCATAGAAAAGCTCATAATTAAGGCCAGCAGGGAAGAGGAAATTGTGTATGAGTTGAATAGGGAGAAGGGAGATCCAGACCTATCTAACTGGCTGTAAACTGTACCACTCCTTGATATTCTACCTCTGATAAATCACTTCATCTAGAATGACAACTTCCTTCTGGGATCAGGGATCATATAAGTTTGTCAGGAATCATCCATATTTTATTTAAGGAGCCCAGAAGTGAGTTACGGCCAATTAAAAATCCCAGGAAAGTAGTACGGTGTGAAGTGGGCTGAGAATATTTATTTTTCTTACCTGACCCTTCACTAGGAAGATGCTTCTCTGTTCCAACTGTTGTTAAGTGTTCAGCCTGTGGAGTCATGATCTGGTAAGAGTCTAAGGCCCTAGGATCTGGTGCTGGCATGTCAATAACTAGCTCATTGCCTCTCTTGTTCAGCTAACCTCATGGCTGTAAAGGTCAAAGAAGACAGTACAGCAATATTATTGGGAAACTGTGAAATGAGTGTCTATCTGCACACTAAAATATATAAAATAGTATTTTAAAGATAATATAAGTTCACTTTTCAGTAAAAAATTATTCAGATAGTTTACATTACTTTTTTTATAGTAATTCTTCAAAATCTGGTGTGTATGTTATATGCACAGCATATCTCAATTTAAAACTCTATATTTCCAGTGCTTAATAGCCATTTGTAGCTCAGGGGCTGCCATTTTAGACAGTGCAGATTAATTGATAACACTGATAGAAATTAACTGGGTTGATGCCTTTTTTATCCTGAAGATAATGTATTTGCAGAATTGTCTCTTGTTTTAATAACTAATAACTTTTTTATAATATCCAATTGGACTTAATAAATGCAGAGTCATACAATTGTAAAAATCTAGGAAGTAAGACTTGTCCATTATTTTTCTGCATGCTTATTGTGCTAGGAAAGTCTAAGGAAACCAACTCTTGGTTATGCCAACCTGACTTGAACTTGTAATCTTTACATTCCTTTTATCCTGTTTCATAAAAAAGGGATTTGAATAAAATGTGCATGGTCTTCATTCTTATCCCTTTCCCAGAGTTCCTGAAGCCCTGGGAGTCTCCTGAGTCATAGGAGTGTATTTTATAATTCACAATGAGGCCAGTTTCAGTGTCTCTGCATACAAGGCTCTATCACTTAGCTATACCCCAACATCAAAGAGGCCAGTTATTTATACCTGAATTTATGCTATTGAGGTGGTAGAGGGTGGTAATACTTGATAGCTTTAGGTTGAGCTGGTCTGAAGAAAGTGTTATAGGATTGGAACTTTTAGCCACAACCATGCACCTCTGGGAAGGGAACCTGGGGGCTGTAGGTTAAGCTCTTTAAAACCTCTTGAACAGTGAGATTTGATGAGCTTCTTGCTTAGTGTTTCCATCTATGTGCAGGGAGGGGGCATCTTCCAATTCTTCAGGGACAGAAGCTTTCTTACTGTGGACCCTTCCTAACTTCACCCTGTGCATTTTGCCTTCTGGCTATCCACTGGTATCCTTTTTAGTATCCTTCATCATACCAGCTTTGTGAGCCATTCTAGCAAGTTTGTCCAACCTGAGCAGAAGATCATAGGAACCATGATGTACATCTAATCAATCAGAAATACACATGTTGACCTACTATTGGGAGTTATATCTGAACTGGGGGCCAGTCTTGTGGGACTGAACCCTTAACTTGTAATATCTAATGCTTTCACTTAAGTTACTGGATATCTATCTGGGTCCATTGGAGATTTGCTTAATGTGTATGGGAACCTCCCTCAATTTGCAGTCACAGATATTTCTGTGCTGTGAAAGTTTAGCAGCAGTGAAACGATTATGTGTGGTATCTGTCTAATATACTCTCTATGACAGTTACTCAAGTAAAACATAAGTATGGGGGTGGCCATATAACTCAGGTGGTAGAGTGCTTGCCTTCCTTGCACAGTTCCCTGGGTTCAATCCCCAGCATCACAAAAAGACCAAACACCAAACAAAAACAACAAAAACATAAGTGTACTTCAGAAACTAAAAGGCTGTAGGCTACCTTTAGTTGAAAATATAGTGATATCATGTCAGTCATACCTATGAGGCCTAATGGTAATATTTTACTCATGCCAAAGCACTTACCCATTTCCATTCTCAAATCAAAGCTAGGAATAAAATGCATCTGACATGTGCAGTGTCAATTAATACCCAGGGATAAGCCATCACCTTGGGACTGTGGACCAATTGCAGTTGGTCCTGAATAGTTTTATTTTTGCTAGTAAGTCATTTCTCTGAGCTTACAAATCAGTCATTGTGTCCTGATTTCATACATAGATATAGATCTGCCTTCCCTCAAGAATATGAGCTTCATTTGCGTCACAGAATACCACTTGTGGAAGTGGAGGCCCCCTCAATAACTATCACTAGGAATAATGTATGCCTCACAGCAATAAATGATTCATACAAAGAGATAATTAAAGTGCCTTGCAAAGAGCAATTTTCACACTTTCTTCCACTCTTTCCAACTAAAAGGGAAGAGGTACAAACACTTCTGAATAGTATAAGATTCCTGCTCCAACTCCTCCCTCAGTGTGCCAGAGACATCTCCACAAACCTGATTTCTAGAAGGATCTCATGGCTCATGTCATTTGAATATCAGTTAATCATAAATATGACAGACTGGCTAGGAACAGAGGTTTCTGATATGTCATCCTTCACAAAACAATGCTTTATAGAATAAGTTATGACTGGGATGTATGGATTTTGATAAGGAAAACTTCAGGAACAATGATGGTTGGTTAAGTCCAACACTACATTTCTATTATAAACATTGAAAAAATGTTGCTAGTTTTATATTTAATTTAATTGTATTTGGAGATTAGTGTCAGAGACTGAACCCAGGGGTGCTTAACCACTGCATCACATCCCCAGCCCTTTTATTTTTTTATTTTGAAACAGGGTCTCACTAAGTTGCTCAGAGCTTTGCTAAGATACTAAGTTTATTTAGTTTTGAAACAATTGTTGACTTAATTAAAAGGTAAAAAAAAATTAAGAGTCTACATAATATCTTGCATAACTAGAGTACAACCATCAAAACTAATAAAACACATTGCAGACTACTATAGTATTATTAATTAGATTAATATTACTAATTAAATTATTTGAAATACTATTAGTTGCCTACTTTATTCCAAGATTTATAGTTTTTCCACTGCCTTTTTCTGTTCAGGTCCAATCTAGGTTCTCACATTGCAATTCACTGCTGTATATCTAGTTTACTCCTTCCTGTAATATTTTTATTGGCCTTTTTTTTCTCATGATCTTGACACCATTGAAGATAGCAATCACTTTATTTGTAGAATGCACCTCATTTTATTTGTTTGATGTTTTCTCCTGATTACATTGAGGTCCTGCTTTCTGAGAAAAGTACCACAGCAGTAAAGGGCCTTTTCAGTGCATCGTATCAGGGGTGTGTGATGTTGGTGCATCTCATTCCTAATGATGTCAGCCTTGGTGGAGTGATATTTGCCAGGATGTCAATGTAGAGTTATCATTTTTCCTTTGTAATTAAGACATATCTTGGGAGACAAACTTGGGTTATGCAAATATCCTGTTTGTTCTTAAATTTGTATTTATGAATTTTGGCATCCACTTTTGGAACATGTTGTAATTGGTGTTATGTCAATCTAAGGATGGGTGTTTAAAAAATGGTTAATTTCTTATGCACTTTTAAATTTTCCAGGAAGAAAGATTTTTTCCCTTTTTCTTAATTTATTTGACTGTTATATTAGTATTGATTCATGGAAGATTCTTTTATTATATGAAATACAATCAATTATTAATCTCATCTGATTCACTGTTCACATTGTTCCACCAAAATCTCTTTTTTTTTCAGACTGTGCCATGTGTAATAGATTTGTAACATAATTTGTGTGTGTGTGTGTAATAGATTTGTAACATAATAAGTATATTTCTACAAAGACTGGTATTACCTCAAATTGCATATACTAGAGAGGATCTGGTTGTAATTAGCAATTTACATTAAGTCTTTTAAGGTTAAATCCATTTTTATTTTAGGAATAATACATTGATGTTAGTGATGCTAGCAATTCTATAGTCCTGCATGCATACTGAGACATCATTTGATTTGAGACAATGCCACTGCTCATAGATTATAGGGTCTTATATAATAATTTAGACCAATCTATGGTTCTCTGGAGTTTATGCACTTACTTGTACACATAGACACACACAGACACAGAAAACATGTGCAAACACACTTTTGTACTTTTGTTTACTGGGTTATAATGGGAATTCCTTCATTATTTCAATATTTTGTGGTGCTAGAGATTCAATCCAAGACATCATTCATGTTAGGAGACAACTCTACCACTGAGTTCTACCTACACTCTTTTTTTAAAAATTATTATTTTCAATTTTGAGTCTGGATCTTGCTAAATTGCTGAGGTTTCATATATTTTGAGAAATAAAAATGTTAGTTATTTTATCAACTCAAACTTTTTTTTTTGTCCAAATTTTATGTTGAGTCTGGGTCTTGTTAAATCCCGGAGGCTAGCTTCCTGCCTCACATTCCTAAGCACCTGGGCTCATAGTTGTGCATCACTACCCTCAGCTAAAATACATTTGTTACTGCAGGTCTTCTCAGAATTTTGAGAAATAGTGCTGTTGTTCTCTCCTGAGTTTCTGTTCACAATAAGTGGTTGTTATGATGATGATTGAATTATAAACTGGAAGGAAACAGGAATGTTGACCTTAATGTGGAGACATGTGTGGAAATGTTACCAATCAGCCAATCCAGGGATTTTACCTGGATCTCTGCTGAACAGATTAGGCTGCTCACCCACATAAAAGTGAATGATGAAAAAATGAATTTTATGTACTCTAGCCTGAATCTCTTGTTTTCCACTTGGATCTCCAGATTGTAGTCTCTAACAATGACTTCCTTGGGGTTTTTATGAAAGTAATAAAAAATGAGGGTTGCTTGAGTTTGTTGAAGATCTCTGCCTATTCCCATAGAGAGAGAGAGAGAGAGAGAGAGAGAGAGAGAGAGAGAGAGAGAGAGAGTCCTCCTTTTTATTATCCTATTTCACTTCCTCACTATTTGTATACTATATTTGTACCTCTCTACTCCCCTGGAGTTGAGAAACTGATAAAACTGGGGAGAAGGAGCTAGGTTGCTTGCTTTTCTGCTGGTGCCACAAAAGGGGTACAATTTATAGAAAAGAGAGGTAAAAGGGGGTACAATTTATAGAGAAGAGAGGTAAGCAATATACATATGTACATATACCTAGGCTGTACTTAGCCAGAGAATCTGTCAGTCTTAGTTTCCTTGACATCTATCTTCAGCCTGTGGGAGTTTTTGTTCTCATGTGAAATTCAGGAGTTCTCTGTTTCAGAAGGACTGTGTTTTAGATCCTATGCTGTAAAGCTACTGGTAAATTCTAACTCAAGCACTCAGATTGACCTTAGCCTGTTCCTTTTGTTTTCCCCTTGGATCTCCAGATTCTAAAATTTTGTAACCACCCCTCTCTGCTGTTGGTCATCTGGTCACAGTGCCAGCTTGGTGAGGCCAGCCTTGGGAAAGGAGAAGAGAAAGGGTGATGATGATAGATAATAGATGTGAGTGGTGGAAACATAGGGTTCAGGGGGCAATTCTATAAACTGTGCTGACCTCCACATGCTTTCTTTCTAAAAGTAATTTACCTGCAGCTCTGTCTGGCTTAAGTCTAATAAGATTCCTCAGTAAACAACCTGTTATCTGCTGGAGAAATGCAGGGCCAAAGACTCCTACCTGCTGGTAAGAAGAACACAAGTTCTCTGAAGGAGGGCTTTTGTGACCTCCATGTAGGCCAGATTCCAAAAACCAATGAGATAGAGTAATTAAAAGCAAAGTATACTACCATAAAATCTATAGAACAAGTTCTATTTAGAAGTGATCAGCATGGGCCAAGGTGATCCAGAGTTTCTTTGAATTTTTAATGTGTCATTATAATATTGAAATCTCTCCTCATGGGAAAAGACTCTGTGCAGTGGTGACTTGAAAGTCTAATGCAATCCTTCTATCAGTGAAAAGTCAAGAGGTGGACCTTGTATGACTCTCTGAAAATTTCCCTACTATCCCCAATAAAACTAGAAGTCAGGAGGGCTGCACTCTCCCTCTCTTCTTTGAGAGAATCCATTGTCTCCCTTGAGAGTCTTCCTTTTTCCTGTTGCTTCTATTAAACTCATGCCTGAGGTATTCTGAGAAACTCATCTGAAATCTTTCCAGAGAATTATCACACACACACACACACACACACACACAAAAAAAAAAAAAAAAACAAACAAACAAACAACAAAAAAAAAAAAAAAAACAGTGACCAAGGACATCTAGGGTGGCTTTGACTCCATAGATGGCCTTGATCTCTAACAATGACTTTCCCTGAGGTTTTCATAAAAGGAGTAAAAAATAGGGAGCACTTGAGTTTATTGAAGAGCTCTACCTATTCCCATAAAAATAGAGGCATGGATATTACTCCTTTTTAATAAACTATCTTCCTTCCTCATTATTTGTATCCTACATTTGTAAACTCTCAACTCCCTGGGAGTTGAGAAACTGATTTGTGAGTAAATATTTTCCTTCTCCATTCTTTGACTTCTGAATAAAATCATCTCCTGGATATTGTTTTAGCATGGGATGTGCTTCCACAGTTGGGATGAATAACACTACAAGAATCTAACATTCCTACAGAAGTTCTGCAAATCTAATTCTTAACATGATTGCTAGTGACTTCTTGTTAGGGATTGTAAGAGTTGTGGTTCATTGTGATTCAGTCTTTTATTCAATAGGAGTCTTTGAAAATAGTGTATGGGAAGATCTGAAGGACTGAAATAACTAGACATTATAAGATTAAATGTTACATTTATTTTTCAAGTGCAAATATGATCTTCAGAAATTGTTGTTTTGCAATAAAAGGCTAAAAGAGATGCTTCTATAAGTATTATTCTTTTATTTACATAGAGGAGATAGGTGAGAGCAAAGCAAAAGATAAGTTCTTACTTGTGACATGAGTTTGAAGAACCCTTTAATGCTAAATTGTTGGAGTCATAATCTAAACACTGGAATAAATTGTTGGGAGTCTTTAGCACTTTTCTAGGAAAGCCCTGGGAGTGAGGATTCCTGGAAATGTTCTAGTTACTGAAATTCTTCTTCTTATGTTTTCTTTTTTCCCTTGGCCTATTGTTATTGGAAATTTTGAAAACAAAAAATATGAAACTCAGTTCAGAGATAAGAATAATAGGGGCTGGGGATGTGGCTCAAGCGGTAGCGCGCTCGCCTGGGATGCGTGCGGCCCGGGTTCGATCCTCAGCACCACATACCAACAAAGATGTTGTGTCTGCCGAGAACTAAAAAAATAAATAAATAAATAAATATTTAAAAAATTCTCTCTCTCTCTCTCTCTCTCTCTCTCTCTCTCTCTCTCTCTCTCCTCTCACTCTTTCTTAAAAAAAAAAGAATAATTTTTTTTTCATTAAAAATAATATGAATTCCATTTAGAAATCAGATATAATTCTTTGGGATTTATTTCATTTGTTTTCCTTGAAGAAAAGTATTGCATTTAGTTACTAGAAGACAGTTCTGAAACAACAGGAGCATTGCAACACTTGCTAATGTTATAGGTTTATTATTTTCAAACTGATGTATACAGCATTTTTGTTACAATTACTGCAGTTTCCTTTGTTTCCCCAAACTAAAATCAGGCAGAAACACTGTTTGGCATGAACAAGTCTTTTATTCTTAAGCTGTAATATAAAGAAGGCAGCATGTGGGAATGGAATTCACAGGCCAGTTCCATAAGAGAGAAATACAGTTTTTATTTGTTGTTGTTGTTTTTGTTTTAAATTTTTGTTTTTTTATATCATATATAGGGCAGGCATGGTTTGTGTTGGTGCCACACACAACCAAATCAGTCAGGGTTACTCCAGTGAATTGTGTTGGCACAAAGTAATCACACAGAAACAGAGAAAAATACCTTTTTCTTGGGGTTCAGTGACGGCTCCTTGACCCCAGTTCCCACAAAAGAAGCAAGAGAGACAGACAAAGAGAGAGCACGCCTGAAGCCCTATTTATTGAGGGGAAGGCCTTCTATAAAGTTTCACCCAAATGAGGCAAGGGATGGGGTTCATGGAGGTCATGGAGGTGATGCCCACTCCCAGAGCTGTAATTCCCCTGTGGAGCAGAGGTGGGGTCCACTCCTCCTGTGCTGCAAGCAGAAGCTGGTGGCATATCTGCTTTGCTCAAGGGTAAGGGTCATTCTTATCTCCTTTGTGCTCAGCTCCTGTTCATGGCACCCAGACACTCATTGATGTCATCACATGTAGAGGTGCAGTCTTAGAGTCCACTTGGGCTCTTTTCATCAGAAGAAGTAGTCGCCATGGGCTACCTGTCTCATCATATTAGGTCTCTGTTTTGTGATATAATTTTAATATGCTAGTAAAGTAAGAGTTATCATGGTTTATTCTAGTGATTAGTTTCCACATGCCTTTATCCTCTATAATTCGTGAAAGCCTTAGCACTGTGTTAGAGGAAAGTACAATATTGATATGTATGCCTGGGCATCACTGATAGTTAGCTTTATAACTTTGCTTTTCTCAGTCTCTGTTGCCTAATGTTTGCTGACCCCATAGTCTTGAGGACTGAGTGTGCTACCTCACTTTCCTACTCATTTCTTGTTTAGCATTTTGTTATTTTGGAAAAAACTAGGTGCAGAGAGAAATTTCTTCATGGATGACATTGGTTTTTCAAAAACAAAGCTAGGTTTGTTGCAGGTAACATTTCAAACCTCTTGCACAAGATCAGTTCACATCAGTGTCTTATTCCAATTAAATATTTTAATGGATCTTTTGCAAATTATTTAGTGAAATGTTTTAAATGTACTTTATGAATGTAATATTCAGTTTTTGCTTTAAAGTATGGAGCTTCTTAACTATTGGCTTGATTTACTTAATAATTTTCATAGTTAATTTAAAAATTTGCTTCATATAAATGGCCATTAAGGAAATGATTTGCCATTGTGAAAAGTTATGTTGGAGTTTACTTTCTCAACTGAGTGAAGGTGCATAACAACCAGAAATATAAAGTCTAAAAATATAAATTCTGAGAGATTTTTATGTGTTTGACTGCTTGACTAAGCTTGTGTTTGTAACAACAATGTTATAAACTCTTAAAAAAAAAAAGAAAAGGAAAAAAGGTGGCACATGATCATGACGATCCTGTAGACCATCCCTAAACTTAAGTTGTTCATACTATATTTCAAGTATTACACCAGGCAAGTCTAATGCTCCCCTGACTTTTTCCTCCATTATGAGATTCAAGTATCTTGTATACTCTTTAATTATTAGGAAATTATTTGGCATCTATTTTGAGCACAAGAATTCTCAGTTGTCTTTCCTCCAATTATAAGTTCTAAGATTGTTCTCATCATAGTGATGTGAGCTGATCATTAGAAAAGAATCTACTGCAGCACAGTTTAAAACAGACTTGATTTGAATGTATTTTCAAGTGTTTACAATCACATTTATATGGACTATCAGCTTACTATTGTTTCCCCCTCTACAGAAAGGTAGAATACGTCAAGATGTCTTCCAGTAATGACCAGGACTTTATCCCATTTTTACAAAGACATACGACTGACCTCCCTGAGATGACCTCCAGTGACCTGAAGACATTTCCTGAAGGGGCTGTGTTAAATTTCCATAGCGTCTGCTATCGGGAAAAAGTGAAGAGTGGCTTTCTATTTGGTTAGAAAACGGTTGAGAAAAAATTACTATCAAATATCAATTATGTATAAGAACTTTTTCAAAGACCACTTTGATGACCTATCACAGGCTTCACAGGCTTTGCCTATTACCAATAAGTTACTGTGAGCATTTGTGTTTCAGTCTTTGTGCTGGTGTATTGACACATGCTTTCATTCTTATTGATTAAACTAGGACAAAAATCATTCCATCAGTAAAACTGACTCATGAATTGCTGACAAGATTTTTGTGTAGAAATAATGTGATTTGACCACATGCATGTTGAATAGATATACAAGCATACTGTGGGAATGTATATGAACCTTGCCCTTATTATTTAACCCACACTCCTCCTCTCTCTTTCTCTCAATCTTTCTTTTTTTTTTCAATGTGTATTACAAAAAAACAAAAACAAAAACAACAACAAAAAAAAAAACAACCCAGGGCTTTATGCACACTGGGCCATTGTTCTGCCACTGAGGCACGCTCCTAATCCCACTTACTTGTCTTTTCCACCTAGTAGACTCCAGACTCAATATACTGTTTCCTCTACTCGAGACTTTATAATGCATCTATGACTCAGTGGTGTGCATATCAGCAAAGGAGCAGGCCATTGTTTTATGCTTTGTTAGCCTTATAAAATGTAGTAAGTCTTGAAGTTCTTTATTTTTTTTATTTTATTATTATTATTATTATTTTTTACTTTAAAAGACAGCAAGGATTGGTTTTCTTGGTTACTTACATTTCTGGTTTAGGTATTCATGAGAAGGTCATCATTTTTCTGGCTGAAGTGTTTCCAAATTTTCTCTTGTCTGTTGGCTTCAAATAGTCTCTGGTTTGTGAAGAGTTGCTCTCATTATATATTTGATTTGTGTTTGATAACCTACCATCATTGAAAATGGTGACAACATTTCAAACAATTTCTATTCTCCTTTCTTTTTGCTTTTCTGTTCATTGAAGAAGAAAAACATAAAACAAAAGTTGACCATAAAAATTCAAGAATTTTTCCTACCTTCAAAGAATTCTATCATACTTAGTTTTTCTTCATACCCAGCATTTGAGCTTTCTCTCATCTAGGAAAGTGTGTATCCACTGTGCACTCTTTAAAATAGCCATTCATTTTTGCTTTCTTGGCAAGACTTTTCTAGGTGAAGATTTTTGTTTTTGTTTTTGATGCTGTGCTGGGTATAATGGATGATAGAAAAAAAATGCTCTACACTTGTGCTATATCCCCAACAGTTTTTTAAAAATTTTATCTTAAGACAGGGTCTTTCTAAGCTTCTCAGGCTGGTCTTAAATCATCTTGCCTTACCCCACCAATAACTGGGGCTGCACACATGTGCCCTGTGCCCTGATAAACAGAACTTTCAATATAAAAAACTATGTTTTATTGAGATGCCATGTATCATATTCAAACATGGAAAGAATTTATAAAACACTTTGAGACTATGCTGGAGGATCTGTGATACTTATTTCCTATCTATTGATATTTTTTCTGTTATCTCTCAACAGATATTTCTATATACAGATAAAATTTGATTGGTAAGCTTATCAATAACATATACAGAGATATACAGAAAGATAAGGAAACTGTGTACACATGTATTCTTTCCTTCTCTCCTTATTAATGAGAGGAAGATGGTGACTTTGGGGTTTATTGATTTCATAGATAATTGTTACATTATTCTCAGCCTTCACCACAGGGTAATTGTTTCTGAATTTTTATGTTTCTCTCTTTTACATGCACCAGAAATATATATTTATGAAAACACACTATAGGATAAGAACCACTTATAAAGTGTAAAATTTCCATTTTATATATAAGAGTTATGTTATAAAGAATTGGTGATGGAATATATACTCCAGACTCCTGTTCTTGCAGCTGTTCCAAAATCATTAAACTGTATGACCCATAGTGTTAGCTCATTACAGTTTTTAAAGTCATTTGTGATGCTTATCTTATTCTATTCTCTATCACAGAGCCACATGATGGTTTGTCTAGGAGACTTAGGTTATGGAGATACCTTTCCTTCCCCCAGGTATTAATCCACTGAGGTTGTGGAACCTGATCCCTGTCTTTCTTCACTAATGCAGTGACAACAAACCGTGAGCAATGTGTCTGAGTACAGAAAAAAATCAATAAAATTTGGACAATTATGTTGCCTGTATCTCTCCATCTAAGCAGTTCTGAAGTTAGTCATAATTCCACATAGGGAAACACAGGTGCTATATGGAAAAGTGATTTGGTATTTAAGTGTACCAAAAAAAATCTGTATGATAACTCTATGCAGTTATATACAGGTGGACATTGAAATTGCTGGCCCATGGTAGTTGGATATGGATAACTTTTTTCATTCAGGTATTAATTTCTCGGAATTATTAACATTTGCATGGTAAATGATCTTGAATACATATTGTCCTAGCAGCAGGGCTAAACAATTTTTTTCTTTCTAAGGATTGAACTTGGAGGCAAGAGCTTTCTCAATCATGATGCTTACTCTTTTGATGGTATTCTATTCAACTAGTTTCCTGATACTAGATATAGGAGCACATGAACATTTGTCCATAGCAAAAATTATGGAGCCCTATTATCTGTTAATACTGGTGAGTAAGAACTGTGCTTCTCTGAGAGGGAAATTTCCCCTTGTTCTTCCTGCACCTTTTCCTGTCATTTAAAACATATTTTTAGGATTCTAAACATGGGATTTTGGTGCTCCATGAGGACATAGATTGATACAGTCTAGAGAATATTTCAGCTCACCTTCTCAACTTTATCCAACCTTATTTTGCCACTATTCTAATGTAGTTAGTATAAATTCCTTTACTAGTGAATTTTTAAAAGACTCTTCTTGATAATATTGAATAATATCTTGAACTTTAAAACCCATGTAACAAGAACAGTAGTTTTTCTGCCTACTTTTCATGCTGGTGTTATATAGAACTGCCAGCTGTTTAACAATTGGATTCATTGCTCTCCAAGGTAAACATGAAGCCCCTTGAGAAGTGTTATAGTGTGTGGCATGGAGAGGGAGTGTCTTATCTGGGTCCTCCATGTATTTTGAAAAGCAGTTTTTTAAGTATACTGTAAAATTCCAAAGTCCATAGAACTAGGTCACTTCCTTTCTGTGTTCCTAAGAATCTCTTATATCAAATATTTCTGCTCATCTTTTCTTTATAATGGTTACTTAGTTATAATCTCACAAGGCCCTAATGTTTGTATGCACATGGTGAATCAACAGATGAGCAGAATGAGTTCCCTCATTTTTGCCCCATGACGTGGACTAAACAGGAATGCTTAGGCAATCAATGCACATATCATCTCTGGTATAATAAATGTCTTTCAGTGATACATAATTAGCATAAGCTCTTGTCATAGTTTAATTCTTGCATTTCTGACTTTGTCAACTACAATGTATTGCATTGGGAAAGTGATGTTCTTGTTTATATTTCATCTAATAAATAAAATATCTTTTAATAAATACAGATGATTTCTTTGATTTATTGGATGCTTCGGCTGATTACTATGTAAGGGTTTCTTTGTAGAACCTTAAAACCACAGTCATGAAACCACATTTTACTCAGAGATGGTATGTTTTAGGCTTGACTTGGTTAGGTCAAGTCTAAATGTGTGCAGACACATAACATTGTCATTGTTTTGTTATCCTAGTGCACTTGGTGTCACTTAGGACTGCACCATTTAGCTGTCCCTTGTGTTCTGAGAAGTCCTTCCTGGCATCTCCATTGTGATACTGATTTCTGGTAGCTTGAATTGGGAAGATTAACCACATTTTCTGCTATGCTTCATTATATTATTCTGTTTATCAGTTCTAGACTTTGGGTCATCTAAAGCCTGCATTTTGAACTCCAAATTATTCTTAATGTCATTTTTTGGTCATTATGCCATAAAGTATACAATATAAACTATTTATATAGCATTTACATTGTAGTAAGTATTGTTAAGAAATAGAGAAATGATTGGAAATATACAGGATATAATTTTAAAGCAAAAAGGATGTACATGAGTTACATTTGTGCAAATATTATTCCATTAAAAAGAAGGGACTTGAGTAACTTTAGATTTTGTATCTTTGGACTGGGGTTCTGCAACCAATGCCCCTTGCATACCAACAGATTACTTCTTCTTAAACTTCCATTGTGTGCAGTAACAGAGAATGTTGAGGACATGGTCTTAATCATTTGGGATCTTCTAAATAATTAAAATATATAATATAGATATAGGTATGTGGTTGCTCCTTCCATACCACAAACAACGTCAGATATTCAGAGGTATACATATTCAAACGATGAATATTATTGTTTAGAGTAACTGGAGGGAATTTGAAGAGAATTGTTCCTAGCAGAAATGTTTGGAAAGTTGTAGGGTTCTTGAAAAGGGTCTTATCTAGAAATCATCTTAGAATCACTTGTTGGATTTTGATTCATGTATTTTTGCCTTTGTAGGGTTTATGTATGATGCTACTGAATTCCATTCCTATTCTGCCTTGGCTCTCATGGCTTGAGTACATCAGTATCCTTCATGATGGGTATATGGTAGGATGTCTTCATTTGTTACGGTAAGTGGGTTCCCAATCTGTGACAAAATCAAAATAAAACCTGACTGGCTCATTTCCTCAGCCATGATCTGTGAATGTCCCCCATTTGGGACTCTCCTTTCAAGAGCAATGAATGAAACTCTACTGTTAATGTCAGTTAGCACATGTTCCTGGAGACATGGGGGGTTTTCCCCACTCACCTATTGTTTGAGGAAGAGGAAAGTTGTTGAGAAATATTATAGTAACATGGAAAGATTAACTAATGATGATAAGCATGTTGTGCTTTAATTATGTAAGGAAATAAATGAGAGGATGGGGGATTAGAATTTATAGTTGATATCAAAAGGAAAATTAGAAGAGAAACAAAGACCATATAATTATATTTATAGTTGATATCAAAAGGAAAATTAGAAGAGAAACAATCATATAATTATATTCATAGTTGATATCAAAAGGAAAGTTAGAAGAGACACAAAGAACCATATTGGCTTTAGTGAACTGCTCTACACCAGAATAACCTGTGTCAATACAGTATGACTGTTTCCAGCTCCCATAATTACAACTAGATTTGAAAAAACAACAAGAAAAGATTGTTACTGTAAATCAGCAATATTATTGTGCTCCATTGTATCATTTTAATTATAATGTTTGAGGTATAAAATTGGGAGAGCAGAAAATAACCACAGTCTAATCTATTCAGAGTTCTCCTTTCTCAACCAATGGGAAGCAACATCACAACCCTAGGCCACTTGAATTCCAGGAAAAATAATTTTAATTACTTTGGTGTGGCAAAGACATTAAAGGGAAAGAGAATATTTTTAGAAATAATAATAATAAAGATTAAACCTGAGGACATAATTGTGATAATCCCTTGGCACTATTTACCTCGCCCCCTTGTGATAATGCCTTGGAACTATTTATCTTGCCCTGCTCCCCTTTGTGTTTTAGGCTATTCAGCACAATGAATTTTGGGGATGAAACTACTGTCCAGAACTCAATACAACAGAAAGCAGTAGCTGTTCCAACTATGTGATATAAGTTTGCATTCAGTGTCACATTGGAATTGCTTACTATCATAGTATGATGTGGAAAGATCTCTGGGCTTAGAGCTGGTAAGGATTCTTTCACAGCCAATAAGCTTTTCTCAGCCTATGTTTTCTCACTTGTAAAGTGAGTGTTGTACACTAGTGTATGTGATCATGCCGTGTGATTCTTGTTCTCTTAACAGTAAAATATTATCTAATGTGAAAAAATGAGTTCTTTTTCAGAAACTTTTGAATTTGTAATAGACTGTTTTAATGGTTTAGCAAGGGCTTATAGACTTTGAACCTGTGGATTATTGGATGAGCCCTACCCAGGTGCTTCTGACCTGTAACAGATACTTACTCTATCCTGTTGTGCTCCAGCTGCTACCTAAGGTTCGAGCCTGATCCTGGGCCTCCTGGTATCTTCCCATAACTGATTATCTGCAATGCTCATTACAGGCTTGGTGCAAGAGCTGATAGAACATGATTTTGTTCAGAAGCCCTTTCTCCCCTCTGATCCTGGTTTTAGAATTCTTAGCCTTTTTTTGGATTGACTGTCTTGTGTGTAAGCAGAACTATAAGGAGCTTTGATCATATGGGCAGGAGCCACAGGTGACATCAGGTAAACTGAGGTTTCCCAACCATGTGTAAATGAAATTACTCCAACAGTATTTCCTTTGAGGAGAGCAGCATTATAGATTTGAAGACAAGTGAATCTGAGGAGCCTAGGAAATTGGTTCACAGTATGACTGTGTAAACATGGCCAAGTAAGTTAAGCTTGCATCACTTCTTTTTTGAAATGTGTATAATATTTATATTTCTTTAGATTGTTTTAGGAATTAACTAAGCTGTCAGGCACAAGATGCTTAGTATATCTAGCCAAATGTTAAATATTCAACAACTGTCACCTATTATATATGAAATGGCAACTACTGAAGATTTAGGTGACCTATAGACTTCTTTAGGAATAGCAACTATATTGAGTAAAATTTGAAAGATTCTTAGAATATAGTCATATATTTTTGTGTTGAATTTCAGATGTACTTGTGAAGAACCCTTGACAAACAAGGGCATCAATCTCTCACCTTGGAGTTTATGGAAGAATCATGTGGCTTTTGCTTTCTCATAATTGTCTACCTAAAATTATGATTTCTCAAAAGAAGTTATTAAGCTCCCCTTTAATATACTATGAATTAACTCTTACATTAATAAGAAGCACCTTAATTTAAGTATCCAATGAAGATTTTTGTTTTCTTGTGCATGATTGCCAAACATACTGTCAAATTATTTTCAATAGAAAATATTTTCAGAAAAAAAACACAAGTAATGGAATTACACAAAAAAGAATCTAAGCCAAAAACTATTGTATATTGTCATTAGACAGTAATTGTGGGGAAGAAATCCAGTTGAATTTATTGTTCAGAAAAAAAATTGAATTCTGGATATTCTTGTCTAGTTACTAATATCTCTGGAATCAGTTTTCTCATTTTCAAAATTAATACGTTGATTAGTAGCCCTTCGGTTTTAATAGATTTGCTATTACTTAATAAATAACATATGTTAATATATTAATGCTATAATGGTAGAATGAAATGTAATATAGGCTGAAAAAACAGAGATATATCCAGGGTAAAAAAATATACAATTCTTAATACACCTTTATAATAAGAATAATAAGAATTGTATGCAAAAAAAGAGAGTTCATGTATAATGGCACAATTTGGTGTGAGCATACTTTATATACAGAGTTACAAAAAATTGTGCTGTGAATGGATAATTATGAATGTAATGCACTCCACTATTGTCATGTATGTAAGAAATAAAGAAAAAAAGAAAAAAAAATGATGATAGAAAAACATGTTTATGATAAGTCTATTAAGATTGTGGAACTTACTGTAGTTCTCTATTGGAATTATACAGTTTCAGTAGTCTTGGCTGTGGGCTTTGAGATTTGGTAGAGGTCCAGGGGTCTGTGAATACAGTTCTTGTGCATTTTGGGCACATTTGGCCTCTGAAGTCACTTCTCTCCCCAGATGTCTCGGTTGCATTTATGTGTCTGGCCCTGTCTGTCCAACACAGCAGCACCTGCAAACCTGCCTTCTTGAAGAACTTGCCAGGACTGGATTTGGCCATGTACAAGGTCCATTAGCTCTAAAAGCTTTAGATTTATAGTCTAATGACCATTGGATCTGGGTCCACACAGGATCCCCCTACTTGTACACCTCTTTTATTTCCATATACTGTGATCATTCTCCCCTTTACCAGGAATGGAAAAGTATTTACAAGTATACTGAAGTATTTTAAATCCTTTCTTTTACTGAAGGGTAATTAACCAAAAGTACAGTTCAGTGAATTACCAAAAAAATGAAGACATGTGTGCAACCTCCAGTTTAGGTCAAGAAGTAAAACATGACCAGAACTGGGAGGCCCAGGTGCCCCTCTCCCAACCACTACTTCCTCTTTTCTCCATGGGTTGTTTTTGAAATGACACATGTGCAATCATCTCCATTGCTGTTATCAGAACATCACTACAGCTCAGGTTTGTGGTCTTGTGTGCATAGCTACATAGTTAAATCTCCTTCCCACAATTAGTAAACTTTTAATTTTCAAATAATCTTAGATTTATAGAAAAGTTGAAAAGATAGTGTAGGAAATTCTCATGTGCCCTTTGCCCAGATTCATTTAGTGTTAATATTTTATATGTTCCTATAAAACAAGGTACAGTGTCAGGCTAAGAATTAACATCAAGACATTGCTGTTGATTCAACTTCACACTCTGTTCAGATTTCACCACTTTTCTACCATCATTGTTTCACTGTTCCAGGCTGCAGTTCAGGAGGTCACAGTCCATCCAGCTACCCTTCCTAAAAGCAAAATACTTATAGGAATCAAGCAATTTGGAAGCTAGTGAGCAGAGATCCCTAGTTACTGGTCATCCTCTTATATCATTTAGCCCATCTATGCTGCCTGTCATGTTGTTGCAACATGTGTCTGAAGACAAAGATTTGTATTTTTATATTTAAATTTTAAGAAAAAAAAATTTCTTCTTATGATTTGACTAAGTATTCTTCTCAAAACTTATAATGTAGTTTTCCTGGTTATTATGTGAATGTCAAGGTGAATAAATTTTTCCTGTGTTTTATACTGTTCTACCTGTGCCTTCCTCATTGTGTACATGCTTCCATATATGTACACGTATACCTTACGCTCACACTAGGCCAACCAGAACAAGCAAAACAGTCAAAAATACAATACCTACACTTTTTAAAAATTAACTTTATTTTAAAAATAGATGACAGTGGAATGCATTACAATTCTTATTACACATATAGAGCACAATTTTTCATATCTCTGTATATAAAGTATGTTCACACCAATTCATATCTTCATACATGTACTTTGGATAATGATGTCCATCACATTCCACCATCCTTGCTAATCTCCTACCTCCTCTCTTCCCCTCCCACACCTCTGCCCTATCTAGAGTTCATCTATTCTTCCCATGCTCCCCTTTCCTACCCCACTATGAGTCAGCCACCTTATATCAGAGAAAGCATTCAGGATTAGTTTTTTGGGATTGTCTAACTTCACTTAGCATTATCTTCTCCTACTCCATTCATTTACCTGCAAATACTATGATTTTATTCTCTTTTATTGCTGAATAATATTCCATTGTTTATATATGCCACATTTTTTAATCCATTTCTACTTTTAAAATATGAATTTAATAAGAATATATACTACTGTCTTTATCTCCCTTTTCTTTTACAATTGTCTTTGTAGTTTTATATTTTTTTTTATTTTTGGTGATACTGGAAATTGAACTCAGTGACGCTCTGCCAGGGAGCTTTATTTTCAAGACAGCTCTTGCCATGATCCTTCCATTTTCTTGGGTGAACAATATCCAGTGATTACTCTCTTTGGAAGTTTCATAGTGAAAGGAGCCATACAGTCATTTTTTCCATCCTCTGGGTGAACTATATGGCTCAAGTGGCTAATAGCACAATTTCAATGAAAATTTGCCTTGTCTTCACAGTGATTTTTGTGATAAAAGTTAGTGTTTTAATCACACCTTGGGTCTACCTTTCCCCAAAAAGTATTAAATATTTTCTAGAGTCAGTAGAATCAACAGTTCATAAAAGAAAAAAAATATAAATGATTTGCATGAAAAAATCCAAAACCTTAAGGAATTGTAAATTTGATGCCATTTTGGCATATTCACTGATTAAAAATATTCTTTTTTATTTAGAGAAGTTTCTTTCCCCCTTTTAGATATCGGTGGTGGACTGTGATTTTTTAAAAAATTATTGATTGTGTTTTATTCTCTGGAAATTTTTTATCCACTATAAAGAAATCCCTGCCTTAAAATTTTAAATATGTCCCTTTCTTTTTAAATTCTGGAAGAGGTTTTAGGGAATTCTGTCTTTTGTGAGGCAACATCTGAGGTTCTGAAATTTATTCCTATTCGTGTATAAAATTTTATTTAAATAAAACACAAATAAATAATTTTCTAAACATCTGCTATATTTGCAGGTGGGCAGATAGGAACCATGTGATTTTTTTTTTCCTTTTATGAATGGGTATAAACATTTTGGAAAATCGTTTGGCAAGTGGCATCTAAACCATGAGTTGACACTTACTGACCTAATTAGTAAATTTCCACACAGTTTTATAAAGAATTCTGTAAAGAAATTCTAAGTCAGCTTTTATTATCTGGTAATATTAGTCCCTTTTATTTGCCTCTTCAATTTGAATAGCCAAAAATATGAAAGAAATATTGATGTTTGTTATTGATAGCATTATATATAATAATGAAATCTGGAACCATTTAAATATCCAATGCCAGGGATGACATTGATATTTTTCAGTAATTTCATATGAATCATAAGTTTAAAGCTTATCATTTTTTTTATATCTAGACATCATATTTCTTTAATATATATTAATGTTCTATAGCCATTAACAAAAATCAGGATGCCATGGTAGATTCATGATATAATATGAAGTGAGTTGATAATACAAACTGTACAATTAGGACAAATAATAAGTAAATAAATAAATTTTTAATTTTTTAAAATTTTTTTAGTTGTAGTTGAACACAATACCTATATGTTATGTATTTATTTTTATGTGGTGCTGAGGATCGAACCCAGGGCCTTGCAGAAGCTAGATGAGCACTCTACTGCTGAGCCACAACTCCAACCCCAAAATAAATAATTTAACAAAAAAACACTGTATCCTATTTGTCATTTTCACTTTCTAAAGGTCACATTACTGAACATTATTGAAAAATAATGTTTTTATCTTTTATTGAGAAATAAATTTCCCCATGTAAATTGGGGGAGACACTCTCCTATTGGAAAAATAGCTGGTAACTCAAAATTTGGCTGATATTTACTGATAATGCATAAACTTTCAAACTATAGACTCCTTTTAATTAAATTAAACTTCAAATGGATAATAAAGTCTAGTCTTGAATAAAAGATCAGCAGTATTTGAGAACTATATTGTTTTGTTTATCTTTTTATTAAATTATTTATTTATTCTTATCTATTATACATAATCACAGAATGCAATTCATTTCATATTACACATATAGAGCATGATTTTTCAAGTCTCTGATTGTACACAAAGTATTTTCACTACCATTCTTGCCTTCATACATGTCCTTAGAGTAATGATATTTAACTCATTCCATCATCATTCCTACCCCCATACCCACTCCTTTTCCCTCCCTCCCCTCTGTCCTATCTAAAGTTCCTCCATTCCGCCCATGCTCCATTCCCCTCATCTCCCTTATGAGTCAGTATCCTCATATCAAAGAAAACATTTGGCCTTTGTTTTTTGGGGAATTGGCTTGCTTCACTTAGCATTACATTCTCCAACTTCATCCATTTACCTGCAAATGCCATGATTTCATTCTCTTTTAATGCTGAATAATGTTCCATTGTGTATATATACCAAAGTTTCCCTGTCCATTCATCTACTGAAGGGCATTTAGCTATTGTGAATTGAGCTGCTATAAACATTGATGTGGCTGTGTCCCTGTAGTATGCTGTTTTTAATCCCTTTGGGTATAAACCCAGGAGTGGGATAGCTGGGTCAAATAGTGGGTCCATTCCAAATTTTCCAAGGAATCTCCATACTGCTTTCCAGATTGGCTGTACCAATTTGCAGTCCCACCAGCAATGTATGAATGTGCCTTTTCCCCCACATCCTCACCAACGCTTATTGTTGTTTGTATTCTTGATAGCTGCCATTCTGACTGGAGTGAGATGAAATCTTAGAGTAGTTTGATTTGCATTTGTCTTATTGCTAGATATGTTGGACATTTTCTCCTGTTTGTTGATCGATTGTATATCTTCTGAGAAGTGTCTGTTCACCTCAAAGTGGATGAAGGATTTAGGAATTAAGCCAGAGACCTTGCATCTAATTGAAGAAAAAGCAGGCTCAAATCTCCATCATATCAGATTAGTCCCCAACTTTCTAATACAACAAGAATTAAAACCAAGAATCAATAAATGGAATGGATTCAAATTAATAAGCTTCTTCTCAGCAAAATAAACAATCTGTGAGGTTACAGAATGGGAGCAAATCTTTACCACAAGCACATCAAATAAAGCACAAATTTCTAGGATACATAAAACATTCAAAAACCTTATCATAAAAAAACAAATAACCCAACCAATAAATGGGCAAAAGAACTGAACAGACACTTCTCAGAAGAGAATTATATTCTTGAAACAGTGTAAAACCACAACTTTAGTTTTATAATGGCTTATGAAATTTCTTTAAAATCTTGCTTACAATTAATATTTGCTAAATTAAATATTTTATTACATATTAAAAAGTAAATCAGTTCTATTTTATTAGTATAAAATTAAATTCAGTTGCAAATTAATTGAGACACATGGGAAAGAAAATAAATGGAGTACTTTTTATATTAAACAAGATATTGAAAAAGTGACATTTTTAAGTTTCTTCCAATGTTTTTGTTTATAGACACCATTTTATCTTATAATTGAACTCTGTTGGTTTTCTCAGTTCATTTAGAGAGCTAAAATAATATGAAAATGAAGCTACACAGCTATTCTCATAGACATTAATTATGAGAAAATGATAAGAAAAATATAATACCTAACATTTATCTTAACTCTTTATAGAAATTCTAGCATAGTAGCTGTATACATTCTATGGTTTTGTGGCCTTTTTTCTTCCATGTTTTAGCAAAGTTCACAACAGAAATATAGTTGTACTAAAATATTATTTTTGTTCAAATTGTTCCCATAAATTTTTGTCGGTACATTACAGTCTTACATAATGGTGGGATTTGTCATCATATATTCATAAATACATGCAATATAATACTGTTATTTGGCCTATATTTACCCCAGTGTTTCCCCTTTTCCTTCTCTTCTCCCTTTATGTTGTCCCATCAGCAAATACATAAAATGAAAAATTAATGGGGCAGGTGTCCTTATAAAGGACTTGTCATTTATGTGTCCTTATAGACAGAGAGACAGAGTGAGGACACCACGTGAGGACAGAGGATCAGAATAATATAGCTACACCAAGGAGGGCAAGAGTTTCTGCTACCACCAGAGACTAGAAGAAGCAAGGAAGGATCCCCACATTTTCAGAGTTAGCATAGCCCTCCCACACTTTGATTTTGGACTTCTAGCTCCAGAATTCTTATAAAATAAACATATATTGCTCCAAGCTATAAAACAATGTAAGAAATCTCTCTCCCTAAGATTAAACAAGAAACAAATCATGAACAATCTAAACACAGGCAACATTTCATAAGCCATTAATTCTGAAAACTAATTAACAGAAGGATAAACTAGCATAACATAAAAAAGTTAAGCTACTTACAAATTTATTTATTTTCAAAGAAGATATCAAAGTGCCATAAAAAATATAACTATATCAGATATAAAGAGAGTAGAACCAAGAGGTCTTCTTTGGTCCCAGATTACAGTCCATATGCCACAAAGTGAAGGTGCCACTTTCATAGGGAACCTAAATACTTTGCTAGCTCTATGTCACACTGTATTCTTACAATGCTATCATAGAGATGAAATAAGGGCATATGGATTGGGCATAATGGTTCACACCTGTAAGCCAGCTATTCAGGAGACTGAGGCAGGGTATGGCAAGTTTGAGTCAGCCTGAGAAACTTTATGAGATCTGTATCAAAAAAGGGGAGAGGGGGCTGGGAATGTTAGTCAATCGATAGAGCATTTGCCTAGCATGTCCAATCTTCAGTACCAGAAAAAAAAAAATAGAAAGAAAGGAAAAAAGAACATATATTTGAAGAGATTACAAAAAATAGAAGTAACATATATAAACCAAATAATTATTATCCTGGAATTGATTTACTTGTCATTAACCTCAAGGAAGGCTCTGTGCACCAGTGAAAGATAAATACTGGTGAACAAGAGGGAAAGGGGCAATGTTGCCAACCATAAGTGAGAAGCTCCATGTGCCAACACTGCCATGTGCATGATGGAGTCCTTTCCTCCCTCCCTGTGAGGGTGATGAGTGCATGAACCAGTACGACAATCCCGCCTGAGGATGCATGAAATGCCCAGAACATCAGTAAACCTCAGAAGGGGCTGCTTCATTTGCACAGCAATAAACCTTCTCCCTGGATCTGGTCCTGAACTGATCTTTAAGAATGACAGGTGACAAAGAGTCTTTACTGTAGTCAGTCTCCTGAAGCTGCTCTTAGGCCCATCTGTGCACTTCCTTGTAAAGTCCAGCTTTAACAAAGAACTTGGCTAAATCACTTTATCAAGATGACTGTTTGTTCAGATTCCTTACCTGAGTGACATCACTCAGGTTATGTTTGATCACTCTGGTCAATCTTCAACAACAATCCTGTCAGGTGGGATTAGCCAGAATCCCCCTAGCCCTTGATGTTTCCTCTTAGTAACTTTCCATCCCCTGATTCCACCTTACATCCTGACTATAATTTCACATTCTCTGAATGTTCATGCTGCATTCAGAGTCCAGCTCAGTCTCTCTGTCCACTGCAAGATCCTGTTGCATTTTCCCCATACATATCACTATGGTCCTGAGTAAAGTGTACCTTATGGGGTCTTAAAACTTATTGCTGATTATTTTTTTCTTTATCAATAGGAACTAAACAAACAAACAGGAATGTAGTAGTATGCCTGGAGATCTTTTTGAGGATCAAAATTGATGAGTTGAAGTACCAGGTATTTATTGGGGTTAGCAGTTCTGAATAAGTAAACAAAGATCATATAGTGGAATTCTAGTCTGTTATCCAGGTTTCCTCTTTAAGGTGAGGTGACTACAGCATGTCAGCTGGAAGAACAACCTGCATTAATCAGCTGTCAGAAGCAGTAGTGCTGGACACCCACATGAGGATGCTGAACTACAAAGAGGAATGGCTACCATCCAACTGTGGTTCCCATGGTTTTCAGAGTCTTAACATTTTAATAAATTGTATCACACCATACTTAAACCCCAGCTTCCCATCATAAGCCCCTTATCAAAGTTCACAGGACTTACAGGATCTGGCCCCCATCACCTTTCCATTTTCATCTGCTGGCACTGTGTGATAACTGGCTTCACTCAACTTCTGGAATGTTCTGAAGGTTTTTCTGCCTTAGAACATTCATTCCTGCAGTTCTGTCCTCCTCTGAATGGTTCCCATTCTTGCTTCAGGTTTCAAAGCCTTTTCCCTATAGGGGAACCATCTTCCCCAGTCATATTCTTTCTTTTTTTTTCTTCAAAAGGTTTCACATATTTATTGCTGAACTAATCTGATCTACTACTACTTCCAGACAGTGGTGACATTTTCAATATGACATGGTAAAATAATCATGACCTAGATTGAACATAAACATCAGTGACATCTCAACTTAAAGATCTTATAGACCCAGCTTCAATCTCCTCCAAAGTCTCCCTTTGAAGGGGTACCCACGTTTATTACCATATTTTTGTCTGAATTTACTGAGAAATCGAATATGTTTCTTTTCCTTGCTTGGCCAGGAAATGTTGTTACAGAATCAAGTGTGTGTATTACAATTGCTGAGAAAATGTGAAGAAAGGGAAGTCAAAGGAAGAAGGCATTATCCCACTCCATTTCTTTCATATCACCCACCACACTTAAGGGCCAGGCCTGAATACATTCACAACTAATTGTTCCTAAACAATCAAATTAGTGAAAAAAAAAAAGAGTAACTCAGGAAAGAGAAGATGAGGGCTTAACTACTAATAAGAATACCATATAACAGAAGACCTCTCAGAAGTGAGAAGTCGTAAGGAAGTAGAAGGATGTTATAAGAAGGATAAGGGAAGACTTTTCAGATGCCACTCAGGTTTGAGATAAGGTGTTCAGGCAGGTGATGGTAACATTCATTCAGGTAGAGATTGTGACTGAGTCATGTTTGGATGGGGGGAATGATGAGACAGGTTTAGGACTATTAGGGATAAGATGCCTGTGAGACATCCCATCAGGATGTCAGGTAGAATCTGGCACAAGGTGTCCAGCTCATGAAAGAGGTGAAAGACTTGGAAGTCATCACATACCAGTACTAGTTGATGCTTTGCTATTGGAAAGATCATCTAAGAGAAAGCTAAGGACCTAGTCATAGAGAATACATTGTCTAAACAAATTTAAGAAAGAAAATGATGAAAGCGAATATGGCAAGGAGAAACCCAGGAAGAGTGAGAGAATCCAAAAAGGAAAATTTCTTGACTATCAAATGGCATGAGATCAAATGCCAGAGAACCTGAAAAAAGCCCAGAGAATTTGGCAATGAAGAGATCCTCAGTGACTTTGTTGAGGACCTATGTGAGGGACGGAGGAAAGACTGCAGAATCAACAAGAGAATGAAGAAAGTTATTTGAATCCTCACAGGATGTGGATATATCTCAGTAATGGAGTTAGTGTATGAGTAAGGCCCTGGGTTCAATCCACAGCACCATCTAAAGCACTAATATTTAAATAAATAAATATTAAACAATGTAAAACAGACAAAAACTAATGTATAATGCACAGTGGTAACCTCCGTAAAAGATAATGGCTAGGATGGAGTGTAAGAGAAGCTTCTGAGGTATTATTAAGGCCCTTTTGAAAATTGGGGTAGCAGATATACAGATATACACATTGCAAATATACATTAAGCTGTCTACTGAGATTTTCTGTACTTTACTTTATAGGCACATTTTACTTGCATAAAAATATATGTAAATAAAATACTTGTATGAGTATTGAAATTTTATTTTATTTTATTTTTTTCTTATATTTATCTTTTTTTAAATTTATTTATTTTTATTGGTTGTTCACAACATTACAAAGCTCTTGACATATCATATTTCATACATTAGATTGAAGTGGGTTATGAACTCCCAATTTTTACCCCAAATGCAGATTGCAGAATCACGTCGGTTACACATCCACAATTTTACATAATGCCCTATTAGTAACTGTTGTATTCTGCTACCTTTCCTATCCCCTACTATTCCCCCTCCCCTTCCCTCACATCTTCTCTCTCTACCCCATCTACTGTAATTCATTTCTCTCCTTGTTTATTTTCCCATTCCCTTCACAACCTCTTATATGTAATTTTGTATAGCAATGAGGGTCTCCCTTTATTTCCATGCAATTTCCCTTTTCTCTCCCTTTCCCTCCCATCTCATGACTCTGTTTAATGTTAATCTTTTCTCCCTGCTCTTCCTCCCTGCTCTGTTCATAGTTGCTCTCATTATATCAAAGAAGACATTTGGTATTTGTTTTTTAGGGATTGGCTAGCTTCACTAAGCATAATCTGCTCTAGTGCCATCCATTTCCCTGCAAATTCCATGATTTTGTCATTTTTTAGTGCTGCGTAATACTCCATGGTGTATAAATGCCACATTTTTTTATCCATTCATCTATTGAAGGGCATCTGGGTTGGTTCCACAGTCTAGCTATTGTGAATTGTGCTGCTATGAACATCGATGTGGCAGTATCCCTGTAGTATGCTCTTTTAAGGTCTTCAGGGAATAGTCCAAGAAGGGCAATAGCAGGGTCAAATGGTGGTTCCATTCCCAGCTTTCTCAGGAATCTCCATACTGCTTTCCAAATTGGCCGCACCAATTTGCAGTCCCACCAGCAATGTACAAGTGTACCCTTTTCTCCACATCCTCGCCAGCACTTGTTGTTGTTTGACTTCATAGTGGCTGCCAATCTTACTGGAGTGAGATGGTATCTTAGGGTGGTTTTGATTTGCATTTCTCTGACTGCTAGAGATGGAGAGCATTTTTTCATGTACTTGCTGATTGATTGTATTGAAATTTTATTATGTTGAACTCTCACCATTTAACATTTCAGCCTATGAAGCAGAGACTATTGTTATATCTGCTGCTGTATTATGTGACTCTCCAAGTAAATTACCAACATCAGTATTTGTTTTTCTCAATGTATTCACTGGATGTAGTTGTTAACCTTATAACCAAATGAATTATTTTTGTTTATTTAGAACTGCTAAGGATTGAACCCAGGTCCTGGCACATAGTAGGAAAGCATTCTATTATTGAGTTACAGCCCATTTCATTTTATTTCATATTTTCAGATAGGATCTCCTAACTTCTCTTGGCTCACCTCATATTCAAAAGGCAGATTTGAAAGCCTTCTCAGTAGCTGGGATTACTGGCCTGCACCACCAGACCAAGCTCAAATGAGTTATTTCTTAGTTGTTCACTATCTGCTGTATAAAGCAAATTATATGAACCAAGGTGGCCCTATCCTGGCATCCGTGGGTCTTATCCTCCATTACAACATAGACACACTCTGTGTCCGTCTCTATTTTAATCATATACCCATTTTCTGTTTGTAAAAAGGAGGGAATGGAGGCGGAGGAGGGAGGAAGAGGGGCAGGGGAGAGAAGGAGGGGGAGGAGGGAGGAGGAGGGGCAGGGGAGAGAAGGAGGGGGAGGCGGGAGGAGGAGGGGCAGGGGAAAGGGGAGGCGGAAAGAAAAGAAAAAGAAAAAAAGAAAAACAAGTTTTGGGTTGGGCACTCTTCTTGAATCTGGCTGTCAGGTCCCTGGATGTTTATTGCTGACTGGCAGGTGGTGCTGTGCCTTCCTCTTTCTGTCCCTTGGCCAACCAGGGAGAGGCCACCTGCGCCCTGGCCTGGGACCCGTGCCCCACGTGGCAAAGCCGCATCCACGGGGTCCACTCTGCCTCCTCATGGCCTCCAAGCCGCTTCCTAGCCCCCTGCAGCCCTGAATGGGGAAGCTTCTCATCTTCCCAGGCAGCCGCTGGCGGTGAGTGTCTGGCCCCCAGGTCAGGGCCCTGGTGGAGTCATCTGGTCCTTGATCTGGAAGGGTCTCTGCTGCAGCTGTTGGCTGTATTCCTGGGTCCACAGACTGCACTGTCCTCAGAACTTAGGAGGGAAGGGCAGCCCGCAGGCCACCACTAAGGGATTGTGAGACAGGAATTTCTGTCGTTGTTGGCAAAACGAAAGTGAAACTAGTGAAGCTGTATTGCACTTCTTCTGTAGCCAGAAGGGAGGCCCAGCTCTGACCCTGTTAGGCTGGCTGGTTGCTTGAGAAAAGACAGGGACTGGTTCTTTTTCACATGTACCTGTTGTAGGCATGGACTAGAGTGCAGGGATTTTTCATTGGTTGGGTGTACATTTTCAAAGCATGAGTGCTGTTTTTGTATGCAAGCACTTCTGCCTGGACTAGTAGACTGTCAGTTTGGAGCCCAGGAGCATGTTTGCTCCTTGTATTGGTGCTATCTTGTAAGAAATCCTTGCCTTGTGATAGGAGGAGTCCTGGCAGTTGTTAAGAGAACACAACATGGGGAAAGAACAAATCATGTACAGTAACAAGTTAAAGAAAGGCCCTGGGAGTTTGCCTTTACCCTTTGCAGAGATTCCCCAACAGTTTCATTCTTTATCTAGTTTATCCTCAGACATATTAGGAGAAGGCATCCAGGCTTTAATGATGTATCTGGGTTTGAGGTCCATAAGATTGCTTGAGAGGGTGAGCAGCAGGAAGGAACACACACCACACTTTTAATGGCAGACAGACTGTAAGTTAAGGTCCTGGGTGTGCCTTTCCTCTAGCTGGGGTGGAGGGCTGGGGTTGGGTCTGACTGTCTCATTTCCCCTCTCATAGTTCCTACTCTCTTAGTCTTAAGGGGGTGGTTTTTCATGGGGATTCCCAACTGTCTCTGGGACACACTGGAAGGGAGCAGACCTGGAAGGGAGCCAATGATATTTGGGGAAATCCCTTCAGGAATTGCACAACACAGATGCTTGACATCATTGCTGACAGGAAACTACTTCTTTGGGTCTGTTTGGAAGGTCCAGCTTACTCCTTTGAAAGTTTATTTAAAGACTGTTGATGCTCTGTTTCTGAGCACATCCATCCTGAGACCTAAGCTCTTGGTCGCTTGAACCATTATTAAGTCAAGTGAGCAAATTTGTGTGGCAGGAAAGGAAGATCGATATTATGTGCTCTTTTTTTGTGAGAAAATAGCACACAGCTAGAATGAGATGACTGAGTTTGTATTGCTAGAGTCCTAGAGCAGAGCTTCAACTCTGGGAGTCCCAACAAATGAGGTGTGATCACTTGCCCCCAAAATCAAATGGAAAAATTAATTATTAAAAGCAGGAAAGGAACTTTAATCAGTGCAGCTACATGAGAAAGACAAAGGGGACCAGTGTCTCCAGCATTGTCTTCGGGATATTGACAAGAACTTCTAGGATCTACAGACAAGTGGATCAGAAAAAAGCATAGTCCATCTTTCTTGATCCAAATGTGGCCTGGATGATCATTAGGTCAGGACTAATCGGGTGGAGTCTTGTTGGAGACAGTAAAGTTGCTGTTGCCTGGGTGGCAGTTCTTATTCTCCACAAGATGTTTATCCATCAGACATGTTGATCCTAGAATCCAAGTTGACTCAGAACAAAGGAGAAAGATGAAAAAAGGAGGCAGAGAATACATTTTTTAAAAAAAATTCTATGTTTAGTTACCCATTGGGTATTTGTAGGTTCCAGTGAAGTCTGGGTCCTTGTTACATTTGTAACACCTGCCAGTTTCACTTGAAAGTCAGCATGAAATACAAACTGACAATTAAAGGTTTGTGGGATGCCTTTTCAGAAAATGATGTGGTGGTGCAACTGACTCTGGGTCTTGTCATGTGTTAGGTGTGTCTTGGTTCAGGAAAAACCTTACCTGTGTCCAAACATAGGGTTGATATTGGATGGACAAAAACTTACTGAGCATGGGCGTTACTATGGATGGAAGAGAAATTCATTAACATTATTTGAAAAGTATTGACAAATGTATTCTGTCTTTTACTTATTCCCAAGACACAAAGTTTCTCCATAAGTTTGGATGATTTGCTGAAGAGTTAGTGAGCTCCTGTTTGTAATTTTTCTGTGAATAGTTGTGAATATTGAGTTTTAATAACTAACTTTAAAAATTAACCAGCTTATTACAATGCACATTGAAATCAGTACTAAAAAACACAAATAATACAGAAAAATATAAGACAAATATTCAGGTTCTGAATTTCTAAAAGTATAAATAAGCATCCCCGATTTTCTAATCTGACAAAAGACCTCCCCCTGATAAATTCTGACATAATGATCCCCCAGACCACAGCTTTCCCAAGACTCCTGCTCTCCCTTTGTCTACTTGTGATCTGAAGGCTCATAGTTAATACACCCAAAGACAATGCTGAAATGTGGTCTCCTTTGTTTCTTGGTATAGCTATACTGATTGAGGTATAACTTTAATCAGTGTAGTCCAGTTGGGGTCCAAGTTCTTCATGTCCTGAACAAAGAACTGAGCAACACACACAGGAGTAGCAGGCAAAGCACAGATTTGTTGAGGTGAGGGTGGAAATGGCACTCTGTAAGGTAGAGTGGAGTGGACACAGCAAAAGAGGGAAGCTCAAGACCCGAGTGAGTAAAAATTAGTGTCTTGCATACTGAGCTGTGGGGCATTGTGTTCCTTACCCCATTTGCTTCTACTGGTTATTTTATAACCACCGATTAGAATAGTGTTCAATATTACTTTAGAAAACCTAATTAGAACACTGTCCACCTTACTCCCATTGGTTGTTTTAGAAGACCAATCCTGTGACATAAGTTTTCATGGCCATAAGACCTCCATGGTGGGAGATGGCATGATAATTGGACTTATAAATAGGGACAAGATGCCTCATCTCCCTGTATTGTCCCCCAGTGGCATTTTTCTTATACTTTGCCTCCATAATCTTGATGTCCCTAAATTCCTGCCGAATACCTGCTTTTTGCTATTACTTTTTTCTGTTTGGTTTTTGAGGCAAGTGCCCAGACTTGATTGATTGGGACACAAAGTCAGTCAGTTGTCAGATTTAGGATTCTGACAAGAAAAATTGCAACTACAATAAACCGTCTTAAGAAGCTCACTTAGATCATTCAGTGTTTTATGCATTATAGGATAGCACCGAGGATGTTCCCATTATGGTTACTCAGTCTCCTCTATGTTCCCATGTGACACACACAAGATGTCTTCAAAAGTTAATGCCAGAAGTGTCTAGAAAGTTAATAAGGCTTTGAATCTCCCTCTGGGTCCATTGGAAGTTAGTGACTTACAAAGAAAGAGAAAGGACTACCCAGGCCTGGTGGTGCATACTAGTAATCCTAGCTATTCAAGATAGAAGCAGCCTGATTTCACGTTCAAGGACAGCCTGAGCAATTTAGTAAGACTCTGTCTCAAAATAAAAACAAATGGCGGGGGAGCCTAGCATTTGTGAGTCCTTGGTTTCAATTCCCAGTAGAAAAAAAAAATGAGGAAATATAGGAAGGCAGTCTGAGAGATACCCAAACTTATCATATCTTCAGCTAGAGGTCAATTCCTTCTGCTTCCCTTTTCCAACAGCACTACCTCAATCATGCCCACCTTGCTTGTACTTTAGGGTGGGGAGAAGGGACGGCAGAATATTGAGAAGGAAGAAGAAAACATTATACTTTACCTTACCCTTTCCATGAGTTTGAGATGGCTTAAAATCTTTAGATCTTATATTGGCCAAATAATATTGTTATATTGTTTTCATGTATGGATACATAACAAAACCCCACCATTATGTATTACTATAATGTACCAATAAAAATGTTGAAAATTTTTTAAAAAAAAATTCTTTAAGTCTTTCACATGATAGAAGGAAGTGGCCATTAATGAGCAACTGAATGCTACTATGTGCATTTGTCATTTATAATCATTCCCATGTTCACTCTTAGCTTCCAGGTAGGAATTTTAGTCATCACATATGTATAGGAGGAATTTGAGAATTCCTAGGGTCACTCAAAGCTGGGACAAGTTAGGAGATAAAAGCAGAGCTCAGTGGTAGAGCACATGCTCAGTATGTACGTTGCCCTGGTTCTGTCCCTACCTTGTCTGTGTGCATGTGTGTGTGTGTACCCCCTCCCCCCCACACACACATACAGCTTGGGTAAAGTTTTTCCTGGTAGGTGTTATGGTGCAGTATTAATAGATAAGGAAGGTGAGAGTTCATTGGTAACAAAATACTGCTGAACTTTGTTAATGTGCACCATGTCTGTCTGTCCATCGCTATGTCTTTATTCCTCCGTGTCTCACTTTGTTCCTATCATCCTCTTTTATTTTCTTCCTTCCTTCTCTTCTTCCCTTGCCCTAACCTGGTAGTGAGTTTATATCTCCCCTAGTTGTTCATAGAGCAGCTCATGTTGAAGGCCAACAAGGAGGAGGAAACGATAAGCTTCCTGCTCTGTGTCCTTTCTCAGTGTGCCAGAGACATCTCCACAAGCCTGATTTCTAGAGGAATCTCATTGTTCATGTCATTTGAATATCAGTTAATTACAAACATGCCATATTAACCAGGAAGGGAGATTTTTGCTATGTCATTCTTCACTTTGACTGGGCTGTATAGATTTTGATAAGGAAAACTTCAGGAACAATGATGGTAGATTAAGTCCAATACTACACTTCTAATACAAATATTGAAAAATGTTACTTGTTTTATATTTAATTTTATTTTATTAAGGAGGTGGTACCAGAGATTGAACTCAGGAAAGCTAATCACTGAGCCACATACCCAGCCCATTTTATTTACTTAAAAAATTATGTATGACAGCAGAATGCATTACAATTCTTATTACACATATAGAGCACAATTTTTCACATCTCTGGTTGTATACACAGTATATTCACACCAATTCATGTCTGCATACCTGTACTTTGGATAATAATGATTATCACATTCCACCATCATTAATAACTCCATGCCCCCTCTCTTCCCCTCCAGCCCCTCTACCCTATCTAGAGTTCCTCTATTCCTCCAATGCTTTTTCTCCCTATTGCACTATAAATCAGCCTCCTATACCAAAGAAAATATTCAGCATTTGGTTTTTTGGAATTGGCTAACTTCACTTAGCATTACTTCTCTAACTCTATCCATTTACCTGCAAATGCCATGATTTTATTCTCTTTTATTGCTGAGTAATATTCCATTGTGTATATAAGCCACATATTTTTATCCATTCATCTGTTGAAGGGCATCTAAGTTGGTTCCATATTTAGCTATTGTGAATTGTGCTGCTATAAACATTGATGTGACTGTGTCCCTATAGCATGCTGTTTTTAAAGACTTTGGGGATATAGACCAAGGAGAGGGATAGCTGGGTCAACCATTTTATCTCCTTTTTAAAAAACAGAGCCTCATTAAGTTACTCAGAGCCTCACTACGTGGCCGAGTTTATTTAATTTTGAAATAATTTTTGACTTAATGAAAAGTTTAAAAAAGTGGAAAATCTTCATAACATCTTGCATAATTAGAGTACAATCATCAAAACTAATAAATATCCATTGCAGACTACTATAGTATTATTAATTAGATTCATATCACTAATTAAATTATTTGTAATACATTAGTTATATACTTTATTCCAAGATTTATTGTCCCTCTACTACCCTTTTTCTCTTCAGGATCCAATCCAGTTTTTCACATTATAGTTCATTGCTATAGATCTAGTTTTCTCTTCCCTATAATAATTTTTCAGCCTTTTTTTCCCCTAAGATCTTGATACTGTTGAAGATACCAATTAGTTTATGGGTAGAAGCACCACATTTTATTTGTTTGATGTTTTCTCATGATCACCTTGAGGTCCTGCCTTCTGAGAAAAATACCACAGCAGTGAATGGCCTTCCCAGGCATCATATCAGGGCTGTGTGATTTTGGTGCCTCTCATTGCTAATGATGTCAGCCTTGGTGGAGGTGATGTTGGCCAGGAGTCATAATCTTCCCCTTGTAATGAAGACATATCTTGGGAGAAAAACTTGTGTTATGTAAATATCCTGTTTGTTCTTAAACTTCCTCTGATGAATTTTGGCATCTACTTTTGGAACATGTTGTAAATGATATTATGTCAATCTCAGGATGGGTTTTTAAAAAATGGTTCATTTCTTCTACACTTTTATATTTTCCTGTAAGGAAGAATTTCCCCTTTCCTTCTTTTATTCAAATTTATATTAGTATTGACTCATGGGTATTTATTTTGTTTTATGGGTTGCAATCCATTATTACCTTTATTTGATTTGCTGTTCACATTGCATCGGCTTTTGCCACTAAAACCTCTTCTTTCAGACTTGCCCTGTGACATTTGTGTGTAATAGATTTGTGACTACTAAGTACATCACCCCTCTCTGCTGTTGGTCATCTTGTCACAGTGCCAGATTGGTGAGGCCAACCTTGGGAAAGGAAAAGAGAAAGAGTGATCATGACGGATAGCAGATGTGAGTGGTGGAAACATGGGGTTCAGGGGGCAATTCTATAAACTGTGTTGACCCCCACATGCTTTCTTTTTGAAAGCAATTTACCTGAAGCTCTGTCTGGCTGGTATTACCTTAAATTTTATCCACTACATAGGACCTGATTGTAGTTGGCAATTTGGATTCAGCCTTTTAAGGGTAAGGAGATCAATTTGCTAGCACTTTGGAATTTTTAAAAGTTCCCAGCTTATCTCAAATGATGACTTGTAAGTGTTAACAGAACAATCAGTGTACACATGAGCTGTTTATTTGTCACTAGTAAGAAGCCCAGAACATTTTATTAGCTTACGAGCTTGATTAAACTTCATCTTGACTAATAATTGACTGTATGTGAAGGGAAGATATAAAAAAAAAAAATCCTGTTCTTGAGATGTTTAAAATATTCTCAAATGAATTATGATATTTACTCCCTCTCTGTCATATTGGGGCAAGCCTGTGAGTCTGGGTCCTCATTCCAGAAATAAAGATTTTAGGCAAATTTTTTGGCTCCCATGCTCTTCTTGCATGCTCAAAATATGCCTTAATATCCAAAACATTTGGGATACTACCTCTATTTTAGTTTTAATTTCAGTATCTGCTGACTGAATACACAGTGATAAATGAACTCATTTAAAGTTTAAATCCATATTTATTTTAGTCATAAGAGCACTGATGTTATTGATACTAGCAATTCTAGTCCTGCACACATAATGAGACACACATAATCCTTGCAGACCAGATTAGGCTGCTTACTCTTTTATAAAAGGCAAGTGATGTAAAAAGAAAAAAAATGTATTTTATGCACTTTGATCAAACTGTGGAGAAGTAGCTATATTGCTTTTATGCTGGTGCCAAAAGAGGTTAACATTTATAGAAAAGATAGGTAAGCGATATAAGTATAACTAGGCTGTGTTTAACCAGAGACTGTGTCAGTTTTAATTTTCGTGACATCTATCTTCAGCCTGTGCGAGTTTTTGTTCTCATGTGAAATTTAGGAGCTCTCTGTTTCAGAAGGACTGGGTTTAGATCCTGTGATGTAAAGCTTCTGGTAAATTCTAACTCAAGTATTCAGCTTGATCTTAGCCTATTCCTCTTGTTTTCCCCTTGGATCTCCTGATTCTACAAATTTCTAATCATCCCTCTTTGCTGTTGGTCATCTTGTTACAGTGCAGATTAGTGAGGCCAACCTTAGTAAAGGAGAAGAGAAAGGAGAAGAGAAGATGATGATGGATAACAGATGTGAGTGGTGGAAACATGGGGTTCAGGGGGGCAATTCTATAAACTGTGCTAACCCCCACGTGCTTTCTTGCCTAAGATTCATCAGTAAACAACATTTTATCTGCTGGAGAAATGCAGGGCCAAAGACTCCTTTCTGTTAATAAAAAGAACACAGTTCTCTGAAGGAGGGATTTTGTGACTTTTATACAGGGCAGATTCCAGGACTCAATGAGACAGAATAATGGAGTATTACACAGCCATAAAGAAGAATGACATTTTGGCATTTGCAGGTAAATGGATGGAACTGGAGAATATCATACTAAGTTAAATAAGCCAGTCTCTCCAAACCCAAGGCCAAACATTCTCTCTGATATGTGGGTATTAATCCACAACAAGGGAGAATGGGGAAGGGAAGAATAGAAATCCATTGATTAGACAATGGAAAATGCAGGGAAGGGAGTAGGGAGGGAAATATCAAGGACAATAGAATTAATGAGACATACTTTCTTAGCCTTTTATTTGAATACACAATCACGGTAACTCCACATCATGTTCAACCTCAAGAATAGGATCCTAATTAAAATAAGTTATAGTCCCTGTATGTATAATATGCCAAAGTACATTCTTTGTTATGTTTATATAAAAAGAACAAATAAATTTAAAAAAAGAAAATGTGATCTTAAATGACACTTCTTAAAAAAAAGAGACAGAAAAATTAAAAGCAAAGCACACTATCAATAAAATTTGTAAGAACAAGTTCTAATTAAAACTGGACAGCATGGGCCAAAGTGACTCAGAGTTGCTTTGGATTTTTAACATATTGTTATAATATTAAAATGTCTTCTCATGGCAAAAGACCATTTGCAGTGGTGACTTGATAGTCTAATGCAATCCTTCTATCAGTGAGAAGTCAAGATGTGGACCTGGTGTGACTCTGGAAACTTCCCTGGATCCCCAATAAAACTAGAGGTCAGGAGGGCTGCACCTTCCCTCTCTTCTTTGAGAAGATCCATTGTCTCCTTTTTTCCCTGTCTATTCTAATAAACTCATGCCTTAGCTATTCTGAGCAACTCCTCTGAAATCTTTCCAGCATGATCACAAAGAACAAGTGACCAAAGACATCTAGAGGAATTTTGGCTCCATAGATGGCCTTAATCTCTAACAATGACTTTCCCTGGGGGTTTCATAAAAAGAGTGAAAAGAGGTGGGATTTGAGTTTGTTGAAGATCTTTCCTATTCCCAGAAAATATATGGATATTCCTCGTTTTTAGTAACCTGTCCCCGTTCCTCATTATTTGTATCCTATATTTGTAACCTCTAGAGTCCAGAAACTGATTTATGAGTAAATATTCCCCTTCTTTATTTTTTGAACTCTGAATAAAACCATCTCTTAAACATTGATTTTCCATGGGATGAGCTTCCATACCTAGGAAGAAAAACACTACAATAATCTATCATCCCTAGAGAAGTTCTACAAATCTAATTCTTAAGGTGATTGCTCCTGACTTCTTGCTAGTGACTATAGTAGTTGTGGTTCATTGTGTTCATAGTAGTTGTGGTTCATTAGTCTTTTATTCTATATGAATCTTTGAGAATAGGGTGTGAGGAGATCCAAAGGGCTGAAATAACTAGATATTATGATATTAAGTGAAAATTCAATTTTCAAATGCAATTAATTTTCAAATACAAATATGATTTTTAGAAATTGTGGTTTTGCAATAAAAAGCTAAAGGAGATATTTCTGTTAATATTATTATTTTATTTACTTTAAATAGAGGAGACAGGCTAGAGCAAAGAGGCAAAAGTTCATACTCTATGACTGAACTCAAAGACCATTTTAATGCTAAATGGAATCATAATCTAAATACTGGCATACATGCTTAGGAATCTTTGGGAATTTTCTAGGAAAGGCCTAAGGGTGGGAATTCCTGGAAAGGTTATAGGTATTGGAATTGTTCTTGTTTTGTCTTCTTGTTTTCTTTATCTACCATTGCTATTGGAAATTTGGAATACAAAAATATGAAACTCACTTCAGGAATGAAGATGTTATGTTTTGATGAAAAATAATGTGATTATCTTTAGAGATCAGATTTAATTCTTTGGATGAATCTCTTTTGTTTTGCTTGAAGAAATGGATTGCATTTAGCTAATAGAAGGCAGTAGGAGCATTTTCTTTTAGATTTTTCCCACACTTTCTAATTTTGCACATTTAATATTTTCAAACTGAAGTACACACCATTTTTGTTACCAGTACTGCAGGTTCCTGTGTTCCCCCAAAGTAAAATCAGGCAGGAATACTGTTTGGCAGGAACAAGGCTTTGATTCTTAAGCTCTAATATAGGGAAGGCAGCAGGTGGGAATGGGATTAACAGTCATTCAATAAGAAAGAGAAATACACAGTTTGTTGTTGGGTTTTTTTTGTGTGTGTGTGTTTAATTGCATATATAGGCAGGCAGAAACTCAGTGATGTCATTTCATATAGAGATGCAGTCTTAGAGCCCACCTGGGCTCTTTGCATCATAGAAGAAGTAGTCTTCATGTGCTACCTGTCTCATTATCATATTAGGTCTCTGTTCTGTGATATAATTTTAATATGCTAGTAATGAAATGGTTATCATGGTTTATTCCAGTGACTAGTTTCCACATGCCTTTCTCCTCTTTAATTTAGGAAAGCCCTTAGCACTGTGTTAGAGGAAAGTACAATATTAATATGTATGCCTGTGCATCATTGATAGTTAGCTTTATAACTTTGCTTTTCTCAGTCTTCTGTTTCCTGATGTTCGCTGATCCCATAGTCTTAAGGACTGAGTGTGCTACCTCTTTTTCCTACTTAATTCTTTTTTAGAATTTTGTTATTTTTGAAAAAATTAGGGGCAGAGAGAAATTTCTTCATGGATGACATTGTCTTTTCAAAAACAAAGCTAGGTTTTTTGCAGGTAACATTTCAAACCTCTTGCACAAGACCAGTTTGAATTAATGTCTTACTCTAATTAAATATTTTAATGGGCATTTGCAACTTATTTAGTGAAATGTTGTAAATCTACTTTATGAATGTAATATTCAGTTTTTGCTTTAAAGTATGGAGCTTCTTAACTCTTGGCTTGATTTACTTAATAATTTTCATAGTTAATTTAAAATTTTGCTAGAATTTAAATTACCATTAAGGAAATGACTTGCCATTGTGAAAAATTATGATGAAGTTTACTTTCTCAGCTGATTGAAGGTGCATAACAACCAGAAATATAAAGTCTAGAATTATAAATTCAGAGAGCTTTCTCCTGTGCTTGACTGCTTGACTAAGGTTGTATTCATAATAACAATGTTATAAACTAAAAAAAAATGTGGCACATGATGATGGTGTAGGCTATCCCTCAATGTAAGTTGTGTCATACTATGTTTTCAAGTACTATGCCAGGCACTTAAAACTCTCACCTGTCTTTTCCCTCCATTATGAGTTTTGGGTACTTTTTAATTATCAGGAAATTATTTGGCATCTAATTTTGAGTGTTTCATCTAATTGAGGATTCAAAGTTGTTTTTCCTTCCATTATGGGTTCAAAGATTGTTCTCATCATAGTGATGTGGGCTGACTATTAGAAAGGAATCTAGTGCAGCACACTAGATTTAAAACAGAATTGATTTAAATATAGTAGCAAGGGTTTACAATCACATTTATATGGACTATCAACTTACATTGTTTCCTCTTCTACAGAAAGGCAGAATATGTCAAAATGTCTTCCAGTAATGACCAGGATTATATTCCATTTTTACAAAGAAACAACTGTGACCTCCCTGAGATGACCTCCAGTAATCTGAAGACATTTCCTGAAGGGGCTGTGTTAAGTTTCCATAACATCTGCTATCGGGAAAAAGTGAAGAGTGGCTTTCTATTTTGTAGGAAAACAGTTGAGAAAAAATTACTATCAAATATCAAGTATGTATATGAACTTTTTAAAAGACCACTTTAATGACCTATCTCAGGCATCACAAGCTTTGCCTAATACCAATAAGTTACTGTGAGCATTTGTGTTTCTGTCTTTGTGCTGGTGTATAGACACATGCTTTCATTCCTTTTGACTAAACTAGGACTAAAATGATTCCATTTAGTGAATTAAAATTGACTCATTAAAATTGATTCATGAAATGCTGACAAGATTTTTTGTAGAAAGTAATGTCATTGACCACATGCATATTGAATAGTTGTTCAAACATACTGTGGGTATATATATTTACCTTGCCCTTCACTTTATCCCTCCCCCCCCCCTTTTTTTTTGTTGGAGCGTGGAGGAGTGTGGATTACAGACTTTACCCAGGGCTTTGTGCTCCCTGGGTCATCATTCTCCCCCTGAGCTACACTTCCAATTCCTCTTGCTTATCTTTTTTTACCTGGTAGACTATTGACTCAATATACTAAGGGTCTCCTCTATTCAAGAGTTCACACTGAGTTTATGGCTTAGTGGTCTGCATCTCTACAAAGGAGGAGGCCATTGTTTTGTGCTTTGTTAGGCTTATAAAATGTAGTAAGTTTTGAAGCTTTTATTTTGTTTTTACTGTTACAAACATAGCAAGCATTGGTTTTCATGCTTATTCACATTTCTGGTTTTTTATTCATGAGAATAAAAAGTGTTTCCAAACTTTCTCCTATCTGCTGGACTCAAATAATCTCTGATGTGTGAAGGGTCACTCTCATTATCTTATTTTTGGTTTGTGTTGGATAACACTATCATTATTGAAGATGATGACAATATTTCAAGAAAAGGTCATGAGAATCTTGGTTTTTCTTTGGATTTTTGCTTTTCTGTTCATTGTTTAAGAAGACAATAAGACAAAAATTGATCATGAGAATTTATTAATTTTTCCTACTTTCTTAGAATTTTATTTTGCTTAGTTTTTATCCATATCTAGCATTTGAGCTTTCTCTTACCAATGCTAAAATTATCAAAAAAGGGCTGAGTATGTAGCTCAATGGTAGAGTGCTTGCCTTGCATGCATGAGGCACTGGGATCAATTCTCAGCACTAAATATAAATCAGTAAAGAATAAAGGTCCATTGGCCACTAAAAAAAATATTATGAAAAAAAATTCTCCATTCCAGCAGATGTGTGGATATCCTATAATTGTGAGGAAAATTCTTCACCCTGTTTGAGAGATTGGTCTGGTTATTTATTTTGAAATAATTTGAGATGTAAAGCTGCATGTGCATAACCCTTTCACCAGATTTCTTAACTGTCCACACTGCACTGTTTGCTCCCATCACTCTGTCTCATTTGTGTCCATTGTTACTACTGATTTTTGTGAGTCACTTGAGAGCACACTATCCACATGATACACCTTTATCCCTAGTTCTTTTAGTACTACTTTCTAGAAAGATGATTCCTGTCCTGTATAATCACTCAATTGTTTTCTGGTAGCAACCAAGAAATGATGTATCCTCAGAGTGAAGGCAGGAGAGGTCCTGAGGATCACTCTTCACTGTGTTCCTCACATAAGTGACTAACCACCACATCGTGTCTCTGCAGTCTTGTCCATCCTGGTACTTTCTAGTCCCATCCCACTCCAGGTGATGTTAAAACTGATCACCTGGTTATGTTGCTGTCTGTCAAACTTCACCATCAGATCACCATTTTCCTCTTTGTACTTGATTAATATGAATGGTGATACTCTGATATTACTCCAGAATCTTGTTGTTTATTAAACTTGAGTTTCATTCTACTGTGGTGACTCCTGTGTGGATCAGCCACCACTATGATCATTGATAAAGGGTGAGTTCCTATTTTCATTGTCTCATAATTTGCATTCCAATTATAGGAAAAATCTTCATTCATCATTTCTCCTTTTAATTACTGTATAGACTCATGGATTGTATTTTTTTTTAAATTTCCTTTACTGGGGACTGAACTAAGAGTTACTATACCACTAAGCTACTTCCCCAGTCCTTTTATATTTTGATTTGAGACAGTATCTTGCTAAGTTTTCCAGACTGGCTTCGAACTTGCAATCCTCCTGCATCTGCATAAGGAGTCTTTGGATTACAATAGTGCACCACAGTGTCTAGTATGGATTTGTATTCTATACAATAACACTCAATTGTAATGCTTCATTAGTGTTATTTATCTTCATACTCCTATTGATACTGATTTAGTCAGTAGGAAATTTTTCAAGACAGGTTAATTTTTTATTTTTTAACTCATCCCACCAATATTATTCTTTGGCATAGCAAGAAGTTCCAAATTTATTGTATACTTGCCTTCCCAGTCCTAGAATCCTCCAGTGTTCATTTTTGGAGAATGATATTGAGAAAACATGATCTGGGTGATTTGAACACTCATTGCTATTCGGGTGTCATTGCTCCTGTGCCTTCTAAATGGACAGACCTAGGGAGTGTATGTATGCAGGTACCTACACACATTGAATATGTCTGTTGCATTTGGTAGTATAGCCATTTGGACAATATTAATTCTGCCTATCCAAGAATATGGGATGTCTTTCTATTTTCTAAGTTCTTCAGTTTCTTTATTCAACATTGTGTAGTTATCATTGTAGAGGTCTCTCCCCTCCTTGGTTAATTTAATTCCCAGTACTTTATTTTATTTTTGAGGTTATTGTAAATGGAATAGTTGTCCAAAAAGGATCATGGTTTAAATAATAATTGAAAGGAATTTAGAGGGACCTGATCCATCTTTCTTATAAATATTGACTAATAATAACATCCTTCATAGACTAGACTTCTGTTAACCAATAAGTCTTTTTTCTTTGATTTGGTGCTTGTTTTCTGTCTGCAATTTCTTCAGTCTTCCTTGAGTGTATCATTGCAGAGTCTAAATAAATAGTACTGCATCTAAAGTAGAACGATAAATCATCATGCTTTTGTGTTTACAGTGGAATCATGAAACCTGGTCTCAATGCTATTCTGGCACACCAAAGTAGAGGGAAATCTTTGTGAGTATAACAGAAAATATGTCTCAACCACTTCTGTGTAGTTGTTGTGTGATTTTTAAAGATGACTTTTTAAAGTTTACTAGGGCATAACTAAACAATTGATATGGTGATGTTGGCCATATTAGAAGTGATTGGAGAGGGGAGAAAGGGAATAATGATAAAAGTGGGAGGATGGAGCTGAAAGAATAATTGAAGACAAGAATTCTTTTTTTTTTTTTTTTTTTTTTTTTTTTTTGGTAAAGAAGCACATTGCCTGAGCTGGATCCACCAAATTCAGACAGCTAGAAACTCATTTGGGAAGACTGTGCTGGATCAGCCAACATGGCTTCGCTTATATACCTTTGGGTTTTCTTGTAACAACAACAACAACAACAAAAAGATGATGATAATTTAAACATATAAATAATTTTAGTTAAACCTCATATTTCTGGAGTAGTAAATTTTCTAAGTTTAGCAGAATATGAGAGATATGGCCTATAATGGAGGAGAGAAATCTGTAACATACATGTCCTTTTATAGGTTGCTAAATATCTTAGCTGCAAGGAGAGATGCATCTGGATTATCTGGAGATGTTTTGATCAATGGAGCACCTCAATCTGATAATTTCAAATGTAATTTGGGTTATGTGGTTCAGGTAAGAATTCGTAAAATTGCCTTTTTTGTTTCATCTGTACGAGCATACTCTTTACTTACAGCTTATTATGCTTCTAGTTGTTTATGTGACATACTCACATAACCAATATTCATTCCACCAGCTTTCATAATCTTCCATCTCAACAGTTAAATGGAAAAGCAACAAGGACTTGGAAAATGATCCTGTTGGACAATGTTATCAATTCTGGCTTGTGTATAATTTACAAGTGTCCACAGTTGTCCTTTTTACCCTTCTAGCATTTTTTCCTTTCCCTAGAAGATGTGTTTGCAAATCCTTGTACAAAGCAACCTGGCTGTATCTGGTTCTAGTGGGCATGATTACCTGGGCTCAAACCTGGTGTGCGGATTGAGAATGAAAATGACTTCCTTGGACTCTGCAGCTATCTTTATGTGGGTCACTGCAATTGGTATAGTTGAAAGTTTACTATTAGCTTGAACTTTACCTTGATTATGTTATTTTTATAGATCATGGATTAAGTTACATATACTGAAATATGACTGAGGAGATTAAAATGAGACAGAAGAAGACACATGTACAGGGAAAATTATACTCAACTTAGAAAATTAGTGAAAAAAAGTCCCAGAGAGAAGTCAGTCCAGCCTGGAGCAGATTTATGATTAAGCATCTAAAATCATTACAGAGTAAAGAAATAAGTATGAAATAGGGAAAACTGAATGGAAATCTAATGATATTAAATATTATCACTAACAAATTTTAGGTATGATAATCATATTGTGGTTACGTTTTATATACACATAGAACTATGTACTATGATGTCTGGAATTTTCTTCAAATTATAGATGAGACAACACTGATCATGAGTTTATAATTACTGAAATTGAATTTTGAAGATGTGGAGTTTATTATATTATTCTGTCTATTTTTGAATATGTTTGGCAATTTCCTAATGGAAAGTAAAAATAAAACATTTTTTGGTAAAAGGAAAATGTTGATTCTTGATTTAAAAAATTAAAAAAAATGCATTTAGGATGATATCGTGATGGGCACCCTGACAGTGAGAGAAAACTTACTGTTCTCAGCGGCTCTTCGGCTTCCAACGGCTATGACAAATCATGAAAAAAATGAAAGGATCAATAAAGTCATTGAAGATTTAGACCTGGATAAAGTAGCAAATTCCAAGGTAGTGTGAAAAAACCTGATAGTATCATATCCATGAAAGATGCCCTCCTGTGTAGATGCTATGACCTAAATGTGTGTTCCCCAAAATGTGTGGGGTCAAAAGTGGCTGCTTTTTGTAATGATGAGAATGATGACTACTTACATACTATGAAGGTGGAAATTAAGTGGAAAAATACTCTTAATAATGGTTGTATCCTAGGAATGGAGTGTGGTCTGGTGTGGGGAGTGTTCCTCACAGGACCCTTTCCACCCTCATTGTTAAGTCATGGCTCATTTGGTGTGTTTGAACTAGCCCTTCTTCTTCCTGTTTCTCTTCCTGCTATTAACTGCTGTTTTCTTTCTCTTCCTCCTGGGACCTTTGTTCCATGACTTTTTTGAGGTGAATTTCTGGAATCAATAAATGACAAGAATCCAAGGATTATTGCTTTGTATGTTTAATTTTTCTTTCAAAATTGTATTTTGTCAAATTATAATTTACTTTTAATTCATATAGTCACCAATAATTTTTGGAGCCTTTCTTTGTCAGTTTTCTTATCCCCAGCTCACTCTCTCCTTTCTTTCCTTTCCTTTGCCAGTCCTATTTCCAGATCTATATTCCAGGCTTCTTTATGTTTGAGAGGTACAGTTGTGAACAGTGTGACAAAGTGAAGTGTGACAAACAGTTAATGCCTACTTAGGCATCAGAAAGAAAAATTGAGTGGAATGCATCAACTTAACACTATTGAACAGTTGAACAGTCTGTAGGCAGGGATTGCTGAGCAGACATTTGAAGCTGTGTGTGATAATGAGCTACTTAGACTGTAAATGGTTCACCTCCTTAAGAACTCCCCGACTTAGAAGCAATGAAAGTTGGGGTTCTACTGGCTGATGCTTCCTGTATTATTGTGGATATTCTTGCATGTGAAATATATTTGTTATGGAAGAATAACCCTAGGATGACACTATTTACCATTTATTTTTTGTGTACTTAGTGATTGAGTTGTCTTTGCTTTTCATCTGTTTATTGACTTGACTTTTGAGTTTCTTCTGTGGGATTCTACTCTTTTCTTTAACATTAAGCACTCGCAGCCTTAAATTTCTTGCTTATGTTTGCTGGAAAAATATGCAGAGGTAGTCACTGACTGCCTATATTCAAATAATCTAATTGAATTCCATAGTTCAATTTTTTTTTTTTTACTTTTGGCATTTGCAGATAAATGGATAGAGTTAGAGAAGATAATGCTAAGTGAAGTTATCCAATCCCCTCAAAACAAAAGCCAAATGTTTTATCTGATATAAGGAGGCTGATTCATAATGGGGTAGGGAGGGGAAGCATGGGAGGAATAGACAAATTCCAGATAGGGCAGAGGGGTGGGAGGGGAAGGAAGGGAGAATGGGGTTAGAAATGATGGTGGAATGTGATAGACATTATTATCCAAAGTACATGTATAAAGACACAAATTGGTGTGAATATACTTTGTATACAACCAGAGATATGAAAAATTGTGCTCTATATGTTTAAGAAGAATTTTAATGCATTCTGCTGTATATATAAATTTTAAAAAGTTAATTAAAAACAGAAAAGATAGCCTCCTTACTATAATGTGATCATTGAATCATTAATAGAAGAGTAAATTCCTAATTCTATTCCCTTAGATTTCTCAGTTGTTAATATCTTCTTCCTTAGTTACTATAGCTATTTCTTACTGAAGTATTTTATATAAATTATATATATATATATATATATATATATATATATATATATATATATATAATATTTTACCTCTTGTTATGCATCTCCAACAAACCAGAACGTTGCCTTCCTTGTTTTAATACCATTATCAACTAACACAATGAGTAATGTATTTACATCATCATCTATATGGAGTTCATATTAATTTGGACACATTTTCTAGATTGTGTCCAAATGTCTTTTATGGTTCAATTGTCAATAGCACCCTTGTTTGAATCCTGTTAAGAGACTCTTTGGGAACTCTGAATTTCATAATTGCTTCTAACTTTCTGCCTACCTAAAACCTTCCTTCTCTACTCACACACAGAATGACATTGACTCATTCAAATGAGTGAGCCCGTTGCCCTGTTGAATAACCTGTCTTCTTTTAAGTCTGAAAAGGTAAAGTAGAAATTCTGCATTCAGTTAGGGCATGGACAATGTCAGTATGGAAAACCTTGTAGAAACTGAAAAGGTGCCAGTGTGGTATGGTAGATAGTGAACATTTCCTGGCTCTAAATGTTCCTATTTTTGGTAAGTCCACTTGGGGAATTTTGGTGAAAACAGTGTGGGAAGTTGTTAGAAGTCTAATAAATCACCATAAAGTTTTCCCCTTTTCCTCTCCGATTTTTCTCTCCCATTTTAGGCTCTAATTTCACTATGTCAGGGCAATGACTCTTCATGTTCTAATAGACTATCTTAAACCTAAATATACTTAAAAACATGCAGGACTGTTCAAAGCATGGGCTTCATATCCAGTCTTGGCACTTACTTAGCAGCTCTGCTCTGACCCTCAGTTTATTCACTTTTAAGAGAAACTTCTTTCTTCTCCCCCATGTTCATTTATTTGTTGCTCACAATAATTAGGACAATGAGATAAAGTATTTCTGTCAGGACTGTTCAACAATCATACTGACTGTGCCATTCTTGCTGATAATGTAATAATCTGTGCTTTAGGTTTTATCTAGAGGAGAAAGAAAAAGGACCAGGATAGCAATGGAGCTGATCACAGATCCTCCCATCTTGTTTTTGGATAAACCAACAACTGGTTTAGATTTGAGCACTACAAATGCTGTTCTTTTGCTCCTGAAAAGGTAAAGTTCTTTCATTTATTCAATATATGATTACTTCTGTTTACCATATATTCTTGGTTCAGGGAAATCAGAGTACATCACAGGCTTTCTTACTTCTTTGTTAGAGGGAAATTATAAACAAACAAAGAAATGTTATCGAGATTGATGAAATAAGAATGTAGGGAAGGAAAGTGATAATGGGGTTGGGAAGCTGTTTTAAATAGTAGGAGGGTCAGGGAAGACCACAAGCATGTGACAGGTGAGCTGGAGTGAGACCTGATGTATTTGCAGAAAAGAGTTCTGGGTGGAAGGAGCAGCCAGTGGCCCTGAGCAAGAGCATTCCTGGTGTGTGTGGAACATCAGAGAGACCACAGAGACAGAACCTAGTAGATAAGGGGAATGGAAACTGGGTGATTTTGGTGTAAAAACAGAATACCACAGACTGGAGGCAAACAACAGAAATTAATTTCCTTCTAGTTCTAGAGGCTGAAAGTTGATATCAAGATGTTCCACAAGGTTGTTTTTCCAAGGCCTCTCTTATTGGCTTGTAGATGATCATCTTCTCCCTCTGTGCCAGTTTCTAATCTCCTCTTAACTGGACACCAGTGAGTGAGGACCTTCAAGGTTCTCATGCAATCGTAATGACCAATTGGAAGACACTTATCTCCAAAAGTAGCCACATTTTGAGAAACTGGGGGTTAGGACTTTAACATGTGAGTTTTGGGGAAGCCAGAATTCATCCATTCACAGTTAGAAATGCTGTGAGATGAAGTTGGGCTGGCCTAGCTCTCCTAGGCCAGTGTTAAATATATGGCTTTCTATTCTTTTTGCTAGGGACATGGGGTCATTTTTTGTCTTATTAAAGATACAATAAGCTTTCATTTGCCATTCTAGAATTGGGAACAATGAATGTTCAATGAACTGAGCAAAGAGGGTTGGCTTTATAGGAAGAAAAGGGCAGAAGAATGAAGAGAACATATAGCAGAGAGGTTATTAGAAAGTTACTTTCCTTAAGGGGTTAAACAGAGGGGTCTTCCTTGTAATGCAACTCAGGTAATATAGAGCTCTTATGATTGGTTACTGAGAATCTGATTTTGGAAAACAGACCCATTTAAATCTAGTTTGATTACCTTGCACTTAACACAAAAGACTCATGGAAGCATTTTGAGCATATTAGAGCAGGGCAATGGCTATAGGGAAGGCTGTGAAGTTTGGATAGGATGAGTGAAAGACTCTAAGAAGGAACTGTTGAGGCAGGATGGGGTCTGGACTAAGGTGCCCATGCTGCAGTGGTGAGGAGCACAGGTTCTGAATCTGTTTGAGGCTGGAAAAAACAATCAGTTTGGGAAGTGGACCTGGGCTTTGAGAATTGAGAGAATGATGCCTGAGATTTGGGGCCTATTAAGAGGAAGAATTAAGCAAAATAAATGACAATAGCTTTTATTAAGAAGTAAGAACTGGGGCTGGGGATGTGGCTCAAGTGGCAGCGTGCTCACCTGGCATGCGTGCGGCCCGGGTTCGATCCTCAGCACCACATACAAACAAAGATGTTGTGTCCGCCGAGAACTAAAAAATAAATATTAAAATTCTCTCTCTCTCTCTCTCTCTCTCTCTCTCTCTCTCTCTCTCTCTCTCTTAAAAAAAAAGAAGAGAGAACTGTGGAGCTGGGCATGGTGGCATATGTCTGTAATCCTAGCAGCTTGGATGCTGAGGCAGGAGGGTCATGAGTTCAAAGCCAACCTCAGCAATTTAGTGAGGCTCTAAGCAACTCAGTGAGACCTGTCTCTAAATATAATACAAAAAGGGACTAGGGATGTGGCTCAGTGGTTAAGTGCCCTTGAGTTCAATTCCCAATAACAAAAAGAAAAAAAAATGCAAGACTGTGAAAGGAAAGTTTATAGGAAACAACATTTCAAAAGTTAACTTTTAAATTCATTTGAAAGTATAAAAAATAATTTCAAAATTATAAGATGGCTCCAAGAATATCACAAATAAAATCCACTCTTCTCCCCTAGACTCTCCAATTGTTACATTTTACTGCATTTTCTTGCCCTCCATGTCTCTGCTCACCATTACATAGATTTTTTTACTTTACATCATCCTCTATCACTACTTAATACTCCTTAGTTTAAACTCCAAGATATAAAGACACTATACCATATCAACCTCCCAGTGAGGAACTTAACAATGACAGCTTCACAATTATTGAGTCCTTCAACTCCAGTCAGATGTCACAAGCTCACCCTGCTTTCTTTCTCTCTCAGGATTCTGAAGAAACACATATTTTCTGGATGTTTCATTTTCCCCCTCTAATCTGGAAGAGATGCTCAGTCTTTCTCTGTGGTTGAGTTAGGACATTTCATGAGTGACCTTCAGATGGTCTATTACAGTTGTTTAGGCTGACTCAGGCATGAAACCATGCTGAGTTCCCAGTATAACACACCTGAGCTTCACCCACCACAGCTGGTGTACACCTCCATCATCTGATCACATTGGTGTCTGCTGGACTTCTCTTCTGATAAATTACTGTTTTCCCCACACTGGAATAGATTAGTATATTATTGGGAAATAAAATAGACTATTTAGTGCCAAATTCTATTCCTCATCAAATGTCCCCCACCAATTGTAGATGCACCCAAATCTCCTGCTCTTGTGGTAGCTGCCTAACATGTAATTATTGACAGCATATCTAAGAAAGAGGTGTTTCATCTTCCCTATTCATTTCCCATATGATTCAGTGAGTCAGAATCTCTATTACTCCCTGTTTTAGTGATCAAGTTGATCCTGATTGGGCCTATTAGAGTTCATTCAATGTGGCTTTTGTGTTCCTTTGACTTCTCCCTAATCATTTGTCCAGCATTTCTTTCCTTTGTGGTCATTATGATGTTCCATGCTCATGTTGTACTATATCAGCCATTTGTAGAAGGTGCCCTTGGTTAGAAACCAAGATCTGGTTGTTTAGTGCACTTACTACTATTGGAGTGGCTTAGCTTCTAGTGGTATTGCCTTTAGTAGACAAATCTAGGAAATATACATGTGTAAGTGTGTGTGTGTGTACACACATATAAAGTAGAAATCTGATTCTATATTTTATTTGTTCAGATAATAATTATAAATATACTTACATGTGCATTTATGAGTCTCTGTGTGATTTGCACATTGTATGTACCCAATCTGACACTGAGCAACATTACCAACACCTACATGTGAATTTCTGATAGTCACAAATAAACATACATCTGCAAATGTTGATATTTCTTTTAGCATTTAATGTTATTAAAATCCCATGAATTCATAATAATATTCCTAATTCCAATCTAACAATTCAGTGTATTTTAAAATATTTTTTTAGTTGTAGATGGACAGCTATACTTTATTTTATTTGTTTATTTTTATGTGGTGCTAAGGATCAAACCCAGTGCCTCACTCATGCTGGGCAAGTGCTCTGCCACAGAGCTACAGCCCTAGCCTCCTTCAGTGTTATTTGAAATTTTGTCCTTTCAATCTTTGCAAGTCACTTTAGACAGTGAGAAATATGGCCCATTATCTCAATATATTTGCTTATTTTCTCAGTTAAGTAATTTAATTGTTTAATGCAATCAGTATCCCAGTTGCTTTGGTCTACCACCTCTGGAACCCCTCTGCCTCATATATTAAGCTGCCAGACACACCACCTTCATGGCTCACCCTCTCTATCACTATGTCACTTCCTCTGGTGCCCATGCCCCCATAAGCAAGGTTCTGTGCTAGCAGAGAAGAAACAGAAATATGCAAAGATGGATAATTAAACATGTTCATTTTGAAATGTAAAGTGCACATACAAGTGTAGATGCCAAGTTATGGGTCTAGCCTTCTGGTACCATTTCAGAATATACCCAAGATATTTTTATTATTTAGAAATATGTTAATGATGTCTATTAGCAAATGATGGATTGATACAAAATATATAGCTGCTTTCTTTATGCTTTGCAGTACGTAGCACACAAGCATGCTGCCTACTTCAGGGAGCTCCAATTGGTCATTCTAAATGACTTATGTGTATTCTTATCATCAATGGTCTAGTTATAATGCATATTCTATTTCTTTAGTCTGAGATAGAGCCTAAGATTCTCCACAGGAGAATCAAACAGGGGATTCTGATAACATTGCCACTGGTCCTCAGACAACATTTTGGGAAGCAGGGCTGTCATGCAATTATGCTTCCTGCTTCTAGTCCAGCTCCCTATTACCTGCTGGCTACAGTTGTGTTTTTTGAGTGAAGACTTAATCATCCCTTTTTTGGGGGATCTCTTTAGTTATTTTCTTTATCCAACATCTAATATCTCACTATCAAACACATACACACACATAAGTCCTGCTTTGTAAAAAAAGAGCTTCTTTTAGTTTCCAAAATAAGCATTTTTTAAAATTTCATGCTTTGTTTATTTTTTTCTCCAAGAATGAGCTGTCTTCTATTCTTAGATCACTCCTGTTGAGACTTTTGATGTTCTACTAGTATTATCTTCATAATGGGATGTAAGTCTCCTATTTTGCTTAAATGGAACCCTCATCTAATTCTGTTTCCCATTGTACTGAAATTATTGGCCTTCTGGCCTGACTATCTTTGAGGCAAAGCATCTTTCCACACACAGTTAACATATACTAGGTGCTTCTCAAGTATGCATATTCAAGCTGTTTTCTCATATTTTTTTTTATTGTTGGTCATTCAAAACATTACATAGTTCTTAATATATCATATTTCACAGTTTGATTCAAGTGGGTTATGAACTCCCATTTTTACCCCGTATACAGATTGCTGTATCACATCAGTTACACTTCCATTGATTTACATATTGCCATTCTAGTGTCTGATGTATTCTGCCTGCTGTCTATCCTATTCTCTTATCCCCCTCCCTTCCCCTTTTCTCTCTCTACCCCCTCTACTGTAAATCATTTCTTCCACTTGTATTATTCTTCTCTTACCCCTCATTTCCTCTTATATATAATTTTGTAAAACCCTGAGGATCACCTTCCATTTCCATGCAATTTCCCTTCTCACTCCCTTTCCCTCCCACATCTCATCCCTGTTTAATGTTAATCTTCATCTCAAGCTCTTCATCCCTACCCTGTCCTTGGTTACTCCCCTTATATCAAAGCAGTCATTTGGCATTTGTTTTTTAAGGATTGGCTAGCTTCACTTAGCATAATCTGCTCTAATACCATCCATTTCCCTCCAAATTCTATGATTTTGTCATTTTTTAATGCAGAGTAATACTCCATTGTGTATAAATGCCACATTTTTTTTATCCATTCATCTATTGAAGGGCATCTAGGTTGGTTCCACAATCTTGCTATCGTGAATTCTGCTGCTATGAACATTGATGTAGCAGTGTCCCTGTAGCATGCATGCTCTTATTAGGTCTTTAGGGAATAGACCTAGAAGGGGAATAGCTGGGTCAAATGGTGGTTCCATTCCCAGCTTTCCAAGAAATCTCCATACTGCTTTCCAAATTGGCTGAATGCTAAGGAGGAAGTGTGAATCAGGCGATATAGTGATACCAGACTTCAAACTATACTACAGAGCAATAGTAACAAAAACAGCATGGTACTGGTACCAAAACAGGCGGGTGGACCAATGGTACAGAATAGAGGACACAGTAACCAATCCACAAAACTACAACTATCTTATATTTGATAAAAGGGCTAAAAGCATGCAATGGAGGAAGGATAGCATCTTCAACAAATGGTGCTGGGAAAACTGGAAATCCATTTGCATCAAAATGAAACTGAATCCCTTTCTCTCACCATGCACAAAAGTTAACTCAAAATGGATCAAGGAGCTTGATATTATGTCGCGTCTACCCGCCAGCAGGAATGACGACAACAACAGGATTCTTCTTTAACACGCTTTATTGGGAGCATCCATTAGGTATAGATGAGAGGAAAGACCCTGAGCCCGAGAAAACCACCCCTTATATACTTCAACTACAGCCCTGCTCGTACACCATTGGACAAAGAGCGCATAGCAACACAGCAGCAGCCAATAGAATGATAGACCCAGCACTTGCACACAAGGCAAGAGACACCCAGTTCCAGCTTGTGCAAAACAACGAGCACTTCTTGAAGACAGTTTGTTCCAGGAGCTGGACAATTGATACATTCCATTCTAGGGAGTGGCTGAAAACAAAGAACTGGGTCTCAGCCCAAGAATTAGGCTCACGCCCACACAAGGCAGCACAGCAAAATAGCTCACCACAATATTAAATCAGAGACATGGCATCTGATAGAAGAAAAAGTTGGCTATGATCTACATCCTGTGGGGTCGGGCTCCAAATTCCTCAATAGGACACCCATAGCGCAAGAGTTAACAATTAGAATCAACAAATGGGACCTACTCAAACTAAAAAGTTTTTTTCTCAGCAAAAGAAACAATAAGAGAGGTAAACAGGGAGCCTACATCCTGGGAACAAATCTTTACTCCACACACTTCAGATAGAGCCCTAATATCCAGAGTATACAAAGAACTCAAAAAATTAGACAATAAGATAACAAATAACCCAATCAACAAATGGGCCAAGGACCTGAACAGACACTTCTCAGAGGAGGACATACAATCAATCAATAAGTACATGAAAAAATGCTCACCATCGCTAGCAGTCAGAGAAATGCAAATCAAAACCACCCTAAGATACCATCTCACTCCAGTAAGATTGGCAGCCATTATGAAGTCCAACAACAACAAGTGCTGGAGAGGATTTGGGGAAAAGGGTACACCTGTTCATTGTTGGTGGGACTGCAAATTGGTGCAGCCAATTTGGAAAGCAGTATGGAGATTTCTTGGAAAGCTGGGAATGGAACCACCATTCTCATAATTTTTTTAGTACTAAAGTTTGAACCTTGGGGTGCTCTACCACTGAACTATATCTCCAGTTCTTTTAATTTTTGTTTTCTTTTTTTTTAAAGACAGGATCTCACTCAATTTCCCAGGTTTGCCTCAAATTTGCAATCCTCCTTCCTTACCCTCCTGAATACCTAGGTTTAAAAGCATGCACCTTTATGCCCGGTCCCTAAAGTATTTCAAATATAGTTTTTCAACAGTGATTTTGTCATTGTGTCTTCTACCCATAAGCTATAACTCCTGTGTAAAGGAAGTATAGCACTGCTTATACTGTAGAATTAAACCAGAAATTAAATTCAAAGTTTTTTCCCTAGCATTTGATGACCCTTTGATCATCTGCTTGAACGTTAAGCCTGAAATGTAAAAAGAAGAAAATAATTATATCAGAACTGCCTTATAACAATATTGTGAACATGAAAACATGGCTGTTTCTAAAGCATTTAGCAAACACATAGTAATGTTAATTGTTTTATCAGGTTAGAAGAATGAAAATTAAACCTAAAAGATATAAATGATCAAGGATAATTTACCATATGACACCTTTAATAATATTTACTCTATAACCCGTTTTCAAACTCAAGTGTACTTACAGATTACCTGGGATGCTTCTTAAAAATATGGACTCCTGCCAGGTGCAGTGGCCCATGCCTGTAATCCCAGCAGCTCAGGTGGCTGAAGCAGGAGGATAACAATTCAACACCAGCCTCAGCAACTTAGCAAGGCCCAAAACAACTTAATAAGACCCTGTCTCTAAGTACAAAATAAAAGAGGGCTAACTGGTTAAGCACCCCTGGATTCAATCCCAGGTACAAAAAAAATAAATAAATAAATAAAAATTAATCCCTGTACCCACCCCTAGATCTTAATTCAAAATCTGGGAAGACTATCCAGGAATCTTTATAGTAGATTCCAGACTGTTGATTCACAATCCTTTAAGAAGTCCAGGTTTTTTTTTTTTTTTTTTTTTGAGAGAGAGAGAGAGAGAGAGAGAGAGAGAGAGAGAGAGAGAGAGAGAATTTTAATATTTATTTATTTAGTTTTCGGTGGACAGAACATCTTTATTTTTATGTGGTGCTGAGGTTCGAACCCAGCACCCTGCACATGCCAGGTGAGCTACCGCTTGAGCCACATCCCCAGCCCATGTCCTAGTGTTTTTAATAAAAATATTGAATTTCATTTCCCCAGTAATCATGTAGATAATATAAAATGAGATGAGAACTCCATAAGAGAAAATCAAGTGGAACTGGGAACAAATGGTCTAATAGCAAGAATAAAATATTTTACCAAGAAGTTCAGGATTCATATATTTAATGATTCATTGTTTTCCCTTTTAACTTAGGATTTCTCAGCAGGGACGAACGGTTATCTTCTCTATTCATAGACCTCACTATTTCATCTTCAAGCTATTTGACAGCCTCACCATCTTGGCTTCAGGAAAATTAATGTACCATGGTCCTGCACAGAAGGCTTTGGAATACTTCTCATCAGCAGGTGTAGTAGACTTTTTGCATGTACTTGATCCTTCATTCATCCTGTGTTGGGAGAGAACAGAGAAGTCCACAGGAGTGCTGTTTGATAATATAGAGGTACCTGGGATTCCACCTCCCTAAAACATCTTTGGTTACTTTGGTGCCAGAATTTTTCTTCATTTTGGCAGTGCTTGTTTGTTTTTTAGGTCTCTTTCTTTTTCCTCTCCTATCTGAGTATGCATGTGTGTGTGCATCTGAGTATTTTTACTGGACCTGTCTGTTATGATTCTCAGTTATCATTGATTGGTAGTCAGATTTCCATTGTTGTGACAAAACACCTGAGAAAAACAACTTATAAAAAGATAATTTATTTTGGCTCACAGTTTCAGAGACTTCTGTCCATGGTCAGCTGGCTCCATTGCTTTGGAACTCAGCTGAGACAAGGAAGAATCTCATGAGGAAGAATATGGTAGAGGAAAGTTGCTCAGTTCATGGCTGCTAGGAAGCAGAAAGGGAGAGAGAAAGAGGGAGAGAGAGAAAGGGAGAGGGAGAGGAAGAAGAAGAGGGAGAGGGAAAGGGAGAGGGAGAAGGAGAGGGAGAGGGAGAGGGAGAGGGAGAGGGAAGAGGAGGAGGAGGAGGAGGAGGAGGAAGAGGAGGAGGGGGATAATGATGACTAGAGAGGAGGGGAGAGGTGGGGAGGGGAGGGGAAGGGAATGGAATTTCAAATCCTCCCATGGCATGCTCCCAGTGACCTATTTCCTCCAACTAGGTCCCACCTCCCAGTAGGGATAATTGGAATTATTAATACATCAAATGGATTAATCCACATGAAGTTAGAACTTTTATATCCAATTGTTTCTTAAAAGCCCCACCTCTGGACATTTTTCCACTGAGGACCAAGCCTTGTACACAGTAATCTTTGTGGGACACTTCATATGCCAACCATAAATTTCTACCCTGGTTCCAAGAAACTCATGCCTATCTCATAATGCAAAATGCATTCAATCCCAAGAATCCCCATAGCCTTAACAGTTCTACCAGGTCTCAAAAGTCTAATTTCAATATCTCCTCTAAGATTCAAGACAAAACCTTAGCTGTACACTCTTATATATAAAAAAAAAAAAGTTCTATGCTTCCAACATATAATGACAGAGTAAACCTTCCCATTCTAAAAGGGAGAAATAGGCACATAGAATGAAGGGATTGGACCAAAGCAGTGAAAACATTAAATTCTGTAGGTCCATGTTTAGCTTCTGAGACAATGGTAGCAAGATCTGGGCTCTTAGGGCTGGGGAAGCCCCTCCGCCTCTGTCCTTACTGGTTGTAACCCCTGTGGCTCCTTCTTCTGGTTCTGCTCCTAGTCTGCAGCTTTCCTTGGGAGACATTCTACATTCTAGGGATCTCTTAATTCCTGGAATTCCACTGCATCATTTGCTTCACTCTCAAAGTTTCACACTTTGTCTTCTCAGGGTTCACCTTCAGGGATTCCAACTCTGAAACACACTATCTGGCTCTCAGGCCTTCATTTGAACTCTCTGTTGAAGTCTGAGAGACTTCTCTAACTCTAGCATCCTGCATTCCTGCAAAACCAGCATCATGTGGATCATAGCAAACTGTACAGCCAGCCACAGCTCTCTTCTGGACCTTTTGAACCATGGTTGCAGCAGTTCTGAATGCATGCGCAGCTAAGCAGGGTGTTTTAGTTAGCTTTTTCACCACTGCAACTAAAAGACCTAATCAGCACAATTGTAGAGGAGGAAAAGTTTATTTTGGACTCACAGTTTCAGAGGTCTCAATGGATAGACAGCAGGCTCCTTTCCTACGGGCTCAAGATGAGGCAGAACATCAGAAGAGTGTGGCAGAGGGAACCAGTTCACATGATGATCAGTAAGCGGATACAGGTCTTCACATGCCAGATAGAAAAGCCACGCCTCCAGTTCCCACCTCTTCCAGCAACTCCCTACCACTTCACTTACTCTCAGTTAATCCCTATCAGGGGATTAATCACTGATTGAGTTAACACTCTTACAACCCAACATTTCTCCTCTGAATCTTGTTGCATTATCTCACATGTAAGCCTTTGGGGGATACCTCACATCCAAACCATAACACAGGGTGAAAGGAATCCTAGGGAAAGAACTTCTTAGGCACCCCTAAGAAGGAATCTTCTTAAAGTCTCTCAAGGACTCTTCTTAAAGTCTTTCAACATGTTTTCATTTTTACACACTTGAGCCTGTTATGCAGGTTGGTCAATTCCTGAATGCCCTCAAGGCATCTCTCCTATTGTCTCTATGAGAAATACTTGTTTTGCTTTTAGTCATGCTAAATTCTGGCCAAACTACAAAATTTTCAAAATCTTTCTGCTCTGATATTTAGTCCTGATTTTTTATTATAAAGATGGTCAAACAGATCAAAATGCTGTGCTGCACTGAAATTTCCTCTACCAGATTAATTAATCCATCACATTTAAATTCAACTTCATACAAAGCCTAAGGACATGGAAAAGTGTACATATGTTCTTTTCCAGGATGTATTACTAATGGCCTCCAGTCTGGTTCCCCAAAGAGTCCTCACTTCCATCTGAAACTCATGAATGTAATCTTTACTGTCTGCATTCCTATGGTCATTCTAGTCTTCTGACCTCCCACCAGAATTGTTCAATAAGCTCTGTTTAAAATATCTTAAGGCTTCTGTAGCTGTCATCACCAAACCTTTCCAGATTTCTCCTGCAAATGACTTCCAAAGGCTTCTTAACCACATGGGTAGGCACAGTCACAGCAATGACTCCTCTTCTTGGTACATATTTTCTGATAATCGACTTTTCATCACTGTGATAAATACATGAGAAAATCAACTTTGATGAGGAAAGATTTATTTTGACTAATGATTCCAGAGGTTTCAGTTCACCTTCAGTTGGTTCCATTACTTTGGGACTGTGATAAGGCAGAACCTCATGGCAGAAGGACATGGCACAGGAAAGCTGCTTAGCTCAAGACATCCAGGAAGTAGAATGAGAGAGGGGGGGCAAGGGAAACATAAAACCTTTAAGGAGATGCCCCACTCACCAACTTCCTCCATCTAGGTCCCATCTCCCAGTAATTTATTCATATTTTTAATTAATCACATGTATTAATTCACTAAGGAGATTATAGTCCTCATGAGCCAATCATTTTCTAAAAGCCCCACCTCCCAACATTGCTACATTGGGGACCAAGTTCTAAACATATGAATCTGGGGAAGGAGATACTTCAAATCCAAACCATTACAGTGCTCTTTTCCTGAAAGTTCATTATTTAACTGGTTGTACTGTCATCTAGTTATTCTGTCATTTCAATATTTTTGGAAAGTACCAGTATTACTTTCTTCTTGATCATAGAATCAATTGTGGGTTTTCTATGTTGACTTGGCAGTGATCTTGCTCTGCCTTGATAAGGGCTCATGAAGATGCTACACCACTTTCTAGGAACATTATATTTGATTTTTATGAATTGAATGGGTGTGAATAATAGTCAATAGAATGTGTGGTTCTAAATTCATTTTTAATGAACCAATGTTTCTGAGCTGCCTGGTTCTATTTCATATTGAATTATGTGTTTTTTAAAAATGGCTCCAAAAATCTACTTAAAGACATTTGGAGATGATCATACGTGTTTCTCCATGACTCCAAATGCAGTACTGAATACTCACTAGCTAATTTTTTATTTGTTTATTTTAATCTCTGTCATTTAAATATAACCTGGGCTTAGGTTGTGCCTCAGTGGTAGAGTGTGTTAGGCATGGAGTTCAATTCTCAGCATCATAAGTAAATGAATAAATAAAATAAAAGTCCATCAACAACTAACAAACTATTTGAAAAATAAAATAAAATAAATCTAACCAAGCATGTATGAGTCTGGAGAGTCCAGTGGAGATGAATTTGAGAGTCAGACTTCAGGCTCTCTTCAGATGATTGTGCCAAAAGAAGCTGAGGTGGCAGTTCAGGTATAACCTGCTGGTCATGTTCTCAAGAATGCTGCTCCATATTTGGAATATGGCAGCATGTGAGGTGATCATTTGCACCTCCAAATTCAGTAGGCAGAGAAGCAGTCATTGCTGCATGCACAGAGAAGTTTCAGCAGTCCCTACGTGAACTCAAAAACATACTGTACCCAGGCCTTTAATACTTTTTTTCTGGACCTAGTTTTAGTACTGGGAAGTACTAAAGTTTAGTACTGGGAAGTACTAAGTTTACTGGGAAGTACTAAGCTTAGTATTGGGAAGCACCAGAGCATATTGATAGCTGTTCGAGTTTCATGATTTATGATACCCACACATGTATTGCTGGCAGATAGTATATTGTTGAAAGTCTGCATGAATGAATAGGATGAAAGAAAGTACAAATTTGTGAGGTGCGAAGAGAGCAAGAAGAGGAGGGAGAAATTTTAAGATTCTGTCTTCCCTCCATCACCATCTGGAAATGAGACCTGTTTACATTCCAAGACCATCACGCTGAGTTCTTGGGGTATCTCCTTTTACAGGTTATTCCTGTGAGCCCCACAATGACCCTGCTGACTTCTTCCTGGATGTCATTTATGGAATTTCTTCTGCTGTGGTATTAAACAGAGAGGAAGAAGTCCATGAAGGTATGTGAATCTTTTAAATTCACAGATATTTGCCTAATTGGTTTGACCAAAGCTTAGCAATGTGGTGGCTCATTAAAACTTAGCTTTGTGAATTCACGTTTATGCCATGTTCTGATGCCAGCCAATAGATAGACTTTACTGTCAATGAGTGCTGTGTTTTATATTCAATTTATGAATGAGCAATTATATGATGCTGTTATTGTAAGAGGAAAATTCACTAAAAATAAATTTGCTTATTATTTATTGTACTTTTATAATAAAAATTTGGTACTTTATGTATTTTCTCCTAGTAGAAAATAAGGACAAGGTTTTATACTAAGAAATATAACTCTTTTTGGTAAGAAGTCTATTTCAAGAAGTGAGATCCAAATTGTTAGGGAAAGGTCGAGTGAGTTTTTTCTATCCATATGATTATGGCAGAATCTGGCCAATTAGCTGTGTTTACTAATGTTTACATCAATGACAACACTCATGATAGCTTTAGAATAAAATTGTTGTCTCATAAATGAGTCACAGAAAATTGGGTTAAGTCAGTTCTTGTCTGCTAATAATATTTCCCTTCTTTATCTATTTTTCTTCTAAAGTCAGCCACAATGAAGAACTTCCTAAGAGAAAAAAAACAGTTACAAAAACATTAGCTGAGTTTTATGCTAACTCCTCCCTGTACAAAGACACAAAAGCTGAATTAGAAGAACTCTCAGGTGGTCTTAAGAAGAGGAGACCAGCCTTCATGGAAACCACCTATGTCACCTCCTTCTGTCACCAACTCAGATGGATTTCCTGGCGTTCATTCAAAACCTTGCTGCCTAATTACAGGACCTCTATAGAGAGGGTAATCTGAAAGATTCTTTTAATTTTGCTGTGAGATTCTTATGTGGGAGCAATTGGGTCTGATATAGTCTACTTAAGAATTATGAGTATTTTTTTCTTTTTCTTATTTCTAATGTAAGAATTTTCACTTGAAACTTCTTAAAGTATAAAATAGTTGCCTAATATGTTGGTACATGCCTGTATTCCCAGCTACTCAAGAGGCTAAGGTAGGAGGATCACAAGTTAGAGACAAACCTGGGCAATGTAGCAAGACCCTATGCAAAACAAAAAGTGCTGGGGATGTGGCTCAGTATGAGCATATTTGCCTTGCATATGTGAGATCCTGGTTGCAATCCTGATTATGGGAAATGGGCAGGTGGAAAATGTGCATGTTTCCTGGCAGAAGAGTTGAGAGCTCAGTTGAAGTCATCCCTCTTAGCTGCATGGTCTTTAATTTGTTCCCAGATCAACTTTGCCAGGTGCCTGCATTGCTTTGCTACTATGTTGTAGGACATTCATAGGTCCCGCTCCTGAACTGGGCCCTGAACTGGGAATACTTGGTAGACACTGAGAGGAGTCTTGGCCATTCCAATAATCTGCTCTGTTATTCTCTCAATTCAAAAAAAAACAGGTTAGTGTTCAACTTAATTTAGAAAGTAGTGTAATAGTGTGCACTGTATTCTGATTCTCTCAGAGACTTTGGCCAAGCCATGTAAATTGTTTATCTCAGTGGTGAAATCTGATTATGAAGCTGTATATTTTATCATAAATGGTGTACATTTTTCACTTCTAATTGAAACTATTTCCTTTATCTTTTTCATTTTCCTTTTTTAAAAAGATCATTACCACAATCATAGGTGGACTGGTTACAAGTTCTATTCTTCTTCACCTAAAAAATGATTGCACCGAAATCCAGATTAAGTAAGTAAATTTCAATCAATGCTGTGATTTTTTTCAAGCTTGGAAAAATCCATTTCATATTTTTTTGAGTATAAGTATTTAGTAAACATTATATTCATTGTGGGTAGGATGTGTTCATGCATTGAAAAATGAGTGGAAAATTAATTTTATTTTTCATATATATTTGCATCTATTGTTGAACTGGATACATCATAAATTTTACCCTTTTAACCCTTATTGAATGTACAGTTACTGTTCAGTGCATCAAGCACCTGCTCATTGTGCAACTATAGCCAATATCCAACCCCAGAATGTTTTTTTTTTTTTTTTTGACTTCCCACACAGAATTTCTATACCCTACACTGGGAGAGATCTCATGGGGTCATTCTTCCTCTCTCTTTTAACCAGAATAGTAATTTTTTCTTCTTCCTTTCTTTCTTTTTTTATGGAAAAAAACTATGGTTCTTTTGTTTCTGTTCTGTCCTGGCAGGACCTGGACACTCTGTCTGCTAATTGGCTTTCAGTGTTTACCCAACCTGTCAGCAAAGGAGACCTTTGCACTTGAGAAGAAGCTCTTTATGTGAGTAGATCTCTATTTTAGGAAGGAGCTTGATGTCTGTTGACTAAATTGGTGATATCCATAATTGGACCAAGGATCTGATTGGGAGAATATCAGTATTTTTCTTTTCTTTCATATGTTGATTTGTTTAAAGGATGAATGCAAATCATATATACCTATTATGTACAGTATGAGCTTTCAAAGTATGTGCAGAGATAACCAGTATTAACTGAAAAAAAAAATGAACAGGGTAGAAAGTCAAGTGTATGGGGCCTCTTGCCAAAGGAAGAGTGAGTTTTGGGGTGAGGTGTAGTCAGCAAATTCCAGTGCTGTAGAGAAAGCAAGTAATAGAGGGGCTGAAATTATCTTTGTTTCTAGAAAATAACAAATCAAGATGACTCTAGCAAGAACATTTTGAGGAGCTAGGTAGAATTTTAGTGGTGGGTTAATCAGCAAATTAGCAGTAGTAGATAAAGCTGACAAAGAATTGAAGGTGTGCAGCCTTCAGTGGATTTAAGAATGGAATGAATCAAAGGAAAAGAAGAAAAGGTTCAGTTTTTCTCTTGAGATTTTCAAATATAAAGGAGATTTGCCCATGCTTACATATGCACCAAGGATAGCAATCATCAGAGAGGGAAGGAATGAAGATACTGGTGGAACAGTTTGAAAATACAGGAAATCCATGTGAAGAAGAGGAAAGATGAGGATTTAGTATCTGAAAGGGTGTATTGTTGAAAGACATGATCATTGAAAGAAAAAGTCTTTTTTCTTCTTTTTTTATTATGAGAGTAGCAAAAGTAAAAGGAGAGGGCTGGGATTGTAGCTCAGCGCTAGAGCACTCTCCTAGCACATGCCAGGCCCTGGGTTCCATCCTCAGCACCACATAAAAATGAATAAATAAAATAAAGGTAATGTGTCCAACTACAACTAAAAAAATTAAAATTAAAAATAAATAAAGTAAAAGGAGTTTAGGAAACTGCACCTGCTTGTAGGGCCTTGAAGAGTAATAAAGCCACCTTTGTCATAGTCATAAGTGGGAAGAAGAAAAGCCTCTGCTATCACTGAGATTAGCCCAACATTTTGCTCTTCAAGCAAAGTGCAGCTCAGAGGAGAAATATAGCCTCTGAGGAAAGTGAGGAGATGCAGACTCTGTCCCTGGAGGGGTGATGTGGGCCAGAGTGGGCAGCACAGGAGGAGTGCTGTCATGAGAGGATCCCGGCAAGAGCCTTGGTGGGCTGATGCTCCAGGGAGGCTGCACCTGAAGTGGAGAATGATGTGGGGGTGGGGATCAGCCTACAAACCTTGGACATCTGCAGTGTCAGACCTGGTGGCAGCAGGAGTCTGCACAGCAGAGTCTCCTCTGGGCTGTGCCTTCCTGGACTAATCTGGGATGTATGGTATGTGTTTTTGTTCTGCAGACAAGAGTACATCAGTGGATACTACAGAGTGTCTTCTTACTTCTTTGGAAAACTGTTATCTGATTTTCTACCCAGGAGTTTGTTAACAATTATTCTATTTACTGGTACAGTATACTTCATGTTAGGTAAGTAACAAGATAAAGAGGATGTGTCCGTAGTCTTACAAATGAAAGGAAACTAATTTCGCTTTGTAAACATATTTATGGTTTCCAAAATAAAAGATCAAGTCATAAGCCAGGAGAGCAAGTATTCATTCCTCACTTTCTAAAATGGTAGTTCAGTTGTCAATACTGTTCTACACAAATTCTTTTATTTTTATTTGTTACTTGTGTGTGTGTGCAGTACTGAGGATTGAACCTGGAGCCACTCACATGCTATACAAGTGATCTACCATTGAGTTACATCTCCAGCCCTATTTTACACTTCTATTTTGAGATAGGGTTTTGCTAATTTGCTCATGCTTGCCTTAAGCTTGGATTCCTCCTTTCTTGGTCAACCCAATTCCTGGGATAACAGGTGTATGGCACCGTACTGGACTCAACTGAACTTTCAAAGCTATAAATACATTTTATGTCAGTAAAATGCTGTGATTCATACAAAAACATGTAAAGAATCCCTTCATATTTGAGACTATGCTGGAGATAATGGGATATTTATTGCTTTTCAATTTTTCTCTGAGTCTCTGTACATATACCTCTACATAAAGATAAAATATAAATGGAAAAACTATAAATAGGTATTAGAGATACAAAGAGAGAGCTAAAAAATCAACATACACACATACACATATGCACACACGTACGCATGCGTGCACACACACACACACACACATACACATATTTATTCTCCTTCTCCTTTTCCCTATTTAAAGAAAGATGATGACTTTTGGATTCAGGTCTTTAACAAGAATACTTGTTTAATGGCTATAGACACATTCATTCGTGCATTATGCTCAGACTTCTTCCCAGGCTCATGCTGTAAGAATGTAAATGTATTTCTTTCTCTCTCGTGCACTCATATGCACACATACACACATCACAGAAATATCTATTTTTGACAATACACTGCAGAGTAAGAACCACTGAGAAAGTGTAAACCTTCCAGTTTAGAAATAAAAGTTGTTTCATAAAAAATTAATTATGTAATATAACCCCTCCCCCACAGTCCTGATTGGTGTTCCTGCAGCAATTGCAACATTGTAAGACTGATGGTGAGCATTAACTCATTAGAGTTCATAAGGTGGTCGAAGAAACTTCATTTGGCTCCAATCTGAATCAGAGAAATAGGATTTGTCTAGGGGGATTCAGCGTATGGATTCTTTATCTTTCCTTCCCATATATTAAAACCATTGTTATAGAATTGTGATCCCAGGTTTTTTTTTTCTGACAAATGCATTATAGCAGACAGTGAGTAATGTAGAGATATCTGGGTACATGGATGTACTGTTGATGAGTTTCCTTTAATAGGAGAAGGCAGTATAATTTGGCTAGATATGTTGCCTGTGTCCACCTCACCAATTCTGAATTGGTCAAAATTACACATAGGGCAACATCAGTGTTATATGGGAAAATGCTTTGGTAGAAAGTGTAATAAATCTGTGTGGTAACGTTATACAGTGGTGGACACGATGCAATTAATGTCCCTGGGTATTTCGGTCTTGGATGACAACTTTTTATCTTGATACTATTATTTTTCAGAGTATTATACTGTCATTTGTGCACAGGTGTATATACACACAAACACACACACACACACACACACACACACACACACATACACACACAAAAGTGTCAAATACATGGGAACCTAGGCAGGTTGACTGACCCTTTCTTTTCTTTCAAAGGATTGAAACCAGGGGTGAAGGCTTTCTTCATAACGATGCTTACCATTTTGATGGTGGCTTATTCAACTGGTTCCCTGATCCTTGCTATTGGAGTTCACAGTATTTTTTTCACAGCAGCAATTCTGGGATTATATTTTCTATTGATGATGGTGAGTGTGAACTGTGATTGTTTGAGAGGGAATTTTTCCCCTTGTTCCTTCCCACTCTTTCACCTGTCCTTTAAAACCTGCTTTGAGGATTCTGTGCATAGACCTAAGATGCCTTCAGGAGGCCATGGACTAAGATCCTGTTTATATTAGAGAATGTACCACTTTCCTCCTGGCACTTATAAAAACACTGGAAATCCCAAACTCATAGTACAAGGTCACCCTATTAATGGGTTCCTGATGCTTTTTATATCAATATTTTTCTGCTTACTTTTGCTTTTAATGATTCCTTAGTTTTAATCTTTTATGCCTTTAATTTTGCACTCACAATAATGAATCAGCAGAAACTAGTTACCACCCTTTGCCACACAATGACATCAAATAGGAGTGGTTCTCCTATTAATACACACATCCTTTCTTCTATAGTAGGAGGAGTTGTCTTTCAAAGATACATAATTAGCATAAGCTCTTGCCAAAGTTTAATTCTTTCATGTATAAATTTAGCAAAAATCAATGTATATCACTGAGAAAGCAATGTCTTGTTTATAGTTTCTACACTGTCATACAACAAATAAAAGATATGATTAATTATTATGTAAGGTTTTCTACTTAGAAATTTAAAAATCAGTCCCAGGATCACATTTTACTCGGAGATGCTGACTTATATACTAAGCAGTTGGTTAGGTCCAGTTTTAACACATGCAGACAAAACCACAACATTGTCATTGTTCTGAATATCCCAGGGTACCTCACGCCAGTTAGGACAAGCATTATGTGCACCTCACAGCTGTCTCTTGTGTGTCTCCAGCAGTCCTTCCTGGCATCTTCATTGCCACACTGCTTTCTGGTAGCTTTAAATGGAGGGATTGACTATGTTTCCTGCTGTATTTCACCACACTATGTTGTTTATCAGGTCTAGGGTTTGGGTTTTCTAAGGCCTCCTTTCTGAGCTCCAGGTGATTCCTAATGTAATGGATATATAGTGTCGACCCTTGTGAATAACAAATTACCTGTTGTATGAAAGTAGAAAAGGGCATGTGATGCTTAGGATTGTTCTTAGACTGTCAGGTTCCTTACTGGGTACATATGATTTAGTATAATTTGAATAGTCAGTAAAATCAGCTCTTCATGTCCATGGGATCCACATTCAAAGATCCAACCAACTGCAGATCAATACTATGCAAAGCAAAGATTATGTCTACAATGAGTATATGTGCTTATTTCTTTGTCATTTTGCTCTATTCATATGAACTATTTGCATAGTATTTATGTTGTATTAGGCATCAAGAAATATTAAAATGATTTTAAAAACACATATTTTTATTTATGCATAAAGAATGTATGTGGGTTACATGAAAATATTATGCCATTTTAAAAATAAGGGACTTGAGCATCTGCAGATTTTTGGTATCTGTGGACTAGATATCCTGGAACCAATACTGTTGGGCTACCAAAGGATAACTGTACTTCTTGGTATTCTTTTATGTGCAGTTACAGAAAAATTAGAGGACTTAGTCTTGATAATTACAAATCTTCCAAATAAGTGGAAAATATAATATAGATAATTTTGTCCTGAATCTCCCAAATAAATGAATGTATAATACAGACTATAGGTATGCTAAGAGCCATAGCCAAGTAATATGATGCAAGGCATTTTTGGCCAGCTAGCCATTGAGATGATATGATTATGTTAAGATTTGCATTCATATGGATATTAGACTCCTGCTGTTCACCTTGGCCTGCTACAGGACTCCTGGAGAGTTCCCATTGGTTGGGGAAGTGCAGTAGGAGGGAATTCCAGGGGAGGAACTTCCTCTGGGGTTCTGAGAACTCCGCGGGAGTGGGTCGGCAATCTTCCCGGGCGGTATGGGGCATTAGCGGCAGTTTTAAAAAAATAAAGTTTGTTCCTGCTTGAGTGTCTCATGATTTTGTGCCCAGCCAGACTGCGGCATAGGTATATTGTCCTTCCTTTAATATATAAACTATCTTAGCTGTGTGGAGGTATAGATATGCAAGGGATGAAGGATGAAGCTTACTGTCTAGAATAAGTTGAAGAAATTTTAAGAAAGAGTTGGTCCTAGCAGAAGTGTATAGAAAATTCTTGAGTTCTTGGAGAGACTTATCTAGAATTTCTCGTAAAATCACTGGACTTGGTCCGATTCATGGTTTTTGCTTTTTTTTTTTTTTTTGGTAGATTTTGATAAATTTTTCACTGGATTTTGGAAACTTTTCCCCTTGGCTGTCATGGATTCAGTACTTAAGTATCCCTCACTATGGTTATATGGTAAGTTGTCCTCATCTGTCATAGAAAAATATATTCTCAAGCTGGATGCAACAAAAACAATGCCTATCCATATTGCTTTAACCATGAGCAGTGAAGGAGTCCTATCCAGGAGTTACCTTTCATGACTGAGAATCTCCTATTAGCCTCAGTTAGTACAAACGCCAGGAGTCACATGGGATTTTCCCCAATCACCTCATTGTTTGAGGAAGATGAAGGTTGTAGAGAAATTAGGGAAAGTAGAAGAAGCAAAAATAAGACCATAATACACTCTTAACTGTATTGGCTTCAGCAAACCAATCAACTCCAAAGTGACTGTACATCCATGTATAACTAAATTTCTAACTCACATAATTACAACTAGTTTTGAGGAAAACATAATTATCATAAATCAACATTACCTTTGATCACCACTGTATTATTTTAGTTGTAGTGTTTATGGGACTATAAAATTGGGAAGAGATGAAGGAATGACTTCTTGGCCAATGGAAAGCAACATCCCAAGCTTAGGCCTCTTGATTTCCAGGGAAAATAAGGTATTTTGTGGGAAATAGACTGTGAATATGAGACTTTAGCATGTTGTAAATACAAAATTAAGATTAGAATTCACATCATTGGGATAATTTCTGGAAAACTTTTGGAATCCAGGTCTGTTTCACTTCTGTTCCCCCTTGTTGTAGGCTTTGCAGTATAATGAATTTTGGGGACAAAACTTCTGTCCAGGACTCAATACAACAAAAAGCAGTGGCTGTTCCACCTATGTGATGTAAGTTTGTGTTCAATGTCACAAAGGGTTTGATTACTCCTATGATGTGATTAAGAAAGGCCCCCAGGTTTAAAGCTGATTTGAGTCCTTTCAAGGCTAACAAAACTTCCTGATTCTAAGTTGTATCACTTGAAATATGAGTCCTTGTAGAGTAATATATATCAACACCCATACAATTCCTGTATTGAACATAAAATTGTGTTTAAGTTTAATGTGGAGACATTTGTTTTGAGACTTTTGAGAAATTGTTTTGATGTTTTAGTTGTGGGATTCAGTTATTATTTTTTCAGAACTACTGATTTTGAAATTAATTGCTTTGACAGTTTAGTGAAGGATAATAGTCTCTGATCACTTGGAGTCTGTGCTACCAGTGAGCCCATCCCTTGGAGATTAGTAATAGCTCAAAGAGCAGCAGTAGCATAAAAGTGGTTAGCATTGCTTTGTTGAGATCCCGGCCCTTCTCTTTGTTCACACTTATGGGAAATCAAAGCCTGCACAGTTGTGTGTGTGTTTGTGTGTGTACATGTCTATACATTGACTCAGTATACTCCTTATCAAAGGCTATATCCTCTAGAGAAAGAAATACATATTTCAGTTTGTTGACAAGAAAATTTATTTTTGCATAATGTCATTAAAACTGAAGTGCAAATTTCAATCAATTTATAACATCTCATTTTTAATTTTTAATACTACTTTTGTTTTCTATGATTGCTGTTATCTTTGACTTTAACAGATAAATTACCAAGGGAAAAGAGAATCTGGCATGTTCAATCTCTCCTAGATTTTTCAAATATATAGAATTTAGTCTTTGTAAAAACACAAACCCTATTGTTAATGATTGATAAAGCCTCTACTTAGAGGAGTTTTCCTTACCCACTCTTTTTGTTTTGAGCTGGGCATAGTCTTTGTGACAAAAAGTTAGTGCCAGGTTATTAGTTAGGATAAAATGGATGGGAAACATTAGACCACATAAGGAGAAGCTACCACAGGCTTCATGCTCACAGAAGCCTCCTTCACATAAGAGAAAATAAGAAGCTCCTCTAATAGCACAGAGAGGTCAAGGATATTTTTGAAATGGCTGAATTCCAAGAGATGCACAAGAATGGCAGCAGGCAATAATTATGACTGCACAAGGTGTTTTTTTATTAAGAGCCACTTTTCTACCATGTGGAAGGAATTCTCCATCTTGCTCTGTTCCAGGTGCTACCTAAGTCTGATTCCTGGGTATCTTTCTGTAGTGGAGTGTCTGTGATGATTATTACCATCATGGTACAAGAGCTGACAGATCCTGACTGCCTAGAAGCATTTGTTCCCTCTATCTGTATTTGTAGAATTCTTGCCTGTGTTTTTTGGATAACTATTCTGTGGGTGAGCCAAACCAGAAGGAACTTTTGATGCTCTCAGTAGGGTCTATAGGTGTCATCAGTTAAAGCTGAGCTTTTACCCACTAGGAGTGGTGAAAAGTTCCTTCATCAATACTTCCTTTGAGAAGAGTAGCATTATAAATTTGAAATGGAATGAATCTGAGGAGACTAGAACTTGGTTCATTGTGTGACTGTAAACTTGGCCAACTTCATTAATCCTTATTAATGGATCCTCCTCTTTGAAATATGTGTAATACCTATATCCCCTTGGGTTATTTTAGGAATTCCTTAACTTACTAGTGCAAGGTGCTTAGCACAGTATTTAGAAAAATTTTAAGCACTCCATGATAAGTATTATATATGAAGTGATGATTTCATACTATTTGGTTACTTATTGGCTTCTAAGAAAGAAATAGTGAATATATTGAGTAAACCATGACAGATGCTACAAATGTAATCAGAAATTTTGTGTTGAATTTTAGATGTACTGGTGAAGAATACTTGACACTCCAAGGCATTGATCCATCTCCGTGGAGCTTGTGGAAGAATCACCTGGCTTTGGCTTGTATAACTACTATCCTTCTTGAAATTACCTACCTAAAATTGTTACTTCTTAAAAAAAAGATTCTTAAAATCCCCTTTAATTTACCATGAATTACCCTAATATTAAAAAGGAACACTGTAATTTATTTCACCAATGCAGATATTTTTGCCATTGCTCAGTAGCCTGCATACTGTTGTTCAGAAAAAAATATATATTTTTAATAGAAAATATTCACAAAAATCACAACAAACTGAATTACACGTGAAAGAACCCAAGCCAAAACAACTGACCTGTTATATTAGCTCATCTCATCAAACAGTAAAGAAGTCCAGTCTAATTTATTGATCTGAAAAGTAGAATTAAATTACTGAAACGCTTAGAAAGTTAATAATATCTCTAGTATGAGTTTTCTCACCTTCAAAATGCATGGGAGGTTAGTAGACCTCTAGTTTTAATAGGTGATGAGTCCATGATCTGCCATTCTACAATAAATAACATATATATATATATATATTAATGCTGTATTAAAATATGAAATCTAAAATGTGTTGTAATAACCTGTGTTATTTCTAGGGGACAAAAATCTATGATGATATAAAAACACATCTTGATGAGGTTATTGATGATGTTGGAAGTTAGTGATACTTCTCTAGTGAAATTGTAAAACCTCAGGAGTCTCAGCTGGGGGCTTTGGATCATAGTTAGAATAGAGACCAAAGGTTTGGGGATGTAACTCCTGTGCCATTTCTGAGACACTCTACTCAGAAGTCACTTTACTTCCCTGGTTGAGTCAGTGGTATATGCATCAGATTCTCCTGAGAGCTCTTGTTAAGACACAGATGCCTGACCCTGCTTGCCACACCACAGCAACACATGCAGAGCCAACTCCCTGAAAAACACCAGGGCTGGATTTGGTCATTTCCAAGGTCCTTTCAGCTCAGAAAACTTTGGAATTATGATTCAATGACTGTTATATCTGGGCCTACACAGGATCCCCCTATATACCTCATTGATTTCCACATACCATCTTCATTCTACCAATAATGTCATATTCTTGTTACTATGTGAACATCAAGGCCAATGAATTTTTTGGGTGTTGACTACAATTCCAGCTTTTTATGTAACTATGTTTTACTAAGTACAGACTTCCTTATTATACAGAGAAATGCATATCTATACCTTGTGCTCAAAATATAACTTCCAGAAGAAAGAGAACAGTCAAAATTACTAACATATACATTTTAATAAGAACTTAATAGCATCTACAAATAAATTATTATGTTTATCACCCTTTTGCATTATTATTGACTTTTTGTATAGTGTTTCATTGTGATAAGAAACATATAACATAAAATTTATCATCTCTATATTTTAATTATGGTGCATTTTTAAATTATGAATTTATTTTTCTATGAAGTAGAAAGAAAAATGTTAGTTTTGGATATTTAAGAATATGACTATAATCTTTATAAAATGTTTTTTTGTTCTTGGATGTCGGAATTAATCTATAATGGATAGGACCAATTAATTTGGTTTAAACTAAAAGGAACCATGGAAATAAATGAATTTCTGTTTCTATTTATACTCCAATTACTTTTTCAGACAGTCAACCAAGATTATAAAAAGCCTGTGGCTATGGAAGGCTACTTGGTAAGTTGGGGAGGGAGGAAAAAAGGGGAGAAAAAGTGAGTAGTTTGGAGAGGGATGTTAAAGAAGAATATATTCTTCTTCTCCTGCCTTTGAAGTCATCCTATATATATTTAGATTTGAATTTTATTAACATCCATAGCAAATATACATTGGAAAAGTGGGATTACTCATTTATGAAATGTTTTTCACTATTCCAGTGCTTGCTCAGTAGGCATTAGAAGAAAATCTTCAAGGTGGCAGGAATGGAGCTCTCAACTGGTCCTACAACAGCTGGGGCTGTCACAAAGGCTGAGGTACTGACAGCACTGCTGGTGCTAGAGCTGTCAGCAGCAGGAGCTGATGCTGGGCTCTTGGTATGTTTATGACATTGTAGGAGAGCAGATGATTCAGCAAATGGGTGTCAAGATGATAGTGTGCAATAGTTGAGTGATCGTCCCTAACATAAGTGGTGATCATGTCTTGGGCTTTAGGTCCTAATACAGGCATTAACTTTGCAGAAATGTTTTTGTATTATCTGTTTTTGACCTTTCATGGCAAAATAGTTATGACAAAGACCATTGTCACCAATAAAGCCTAAGTATTTACTATCTGTTTCAGTAATTTTTTTTTTTTTTTGCTGCTGTGACTAAAGGATTTGACCAGAACAATTGTGGAGGAGAAAAAGTTTATTTGAGGGCTCACACTTTCAGAGCTCTTAGTCCATAGAAGGCTGGCTCCATTCCTCAAGGCTCAACCTAAGCCTGAACATGATGATGGGAAAGGATAGTGGAGAAAGGCAGCTCACATCACAGTGACCAGGAGGCAGAGAAAAAGACTCTACTCACAAGATACAAATATACACCCAAAGCCACACCCCAATTCCCACCTCCTCCAGCCACACTCCTACCACTTCAGTTACCACTCAGTTTATCCCTATCATTGGATTAAATTACCGATTGGCTTAAGACTCTTACAACCCAATCGTTTCTCCTCTGAAACTTCTTGCATTGTCTCAAATGTGAGCTTGGTTGCGGGGGGGGCACCTCTCATACAAAACATAACACTATCTATTCCTTTGTATAACTTTGCAAATATCTACATTAAACCAATAGAGCTTGCAGTATGCTTATATTTAACTACAAGACTGACTAGGATTAATAATAAAATTTATATTCATAGCATTAATTCATTCAAATGCATCTTTTAGCCAGGCATGGGGTGCAAAACTGTAATCAACCTAACTGAAAAAACAGGCAATGAACAAAACATACTCATTTCCCATTAAGTCAAAATATAAAATTTTAAAGGTTTGAATCAGAAATATACAGAAAGGGAAACTCAATTATGTAACAACTCTAGAGTATATATTCAATGTTACCAGGAATCAGGGAATAAAAGGGCTCAATCTCAACTCATTCTATCAGGAAGTATATGGTACCAGTGCTGGTGAGGTTATGGCTTAAACTGGAGTCCTAGTGCACATAATTAGATTATCCTGGGCAGTCATTCTGGTGGGCAGCCTGATAGTCCTGGGTAAAATATTTATTCACTTCACTCTTATTACTCAAACCCTTATCATACATCCAGAGAGGAACACATGAAAAGTTAACAAGGGAATTATGTTCATGCAAAGATTTTGAAATGATGGCAATAGAACCAAACATTCACTATAGGAATGCATAAGTAAAATATGGTGGCTTCATACTAGTAAATACTACACAAATATCAGAACAACTTACTGGATTTACATAATACAGAAGAAATATACTGTAATAATTAAGACATGAATACTACATTAGTAATATATAAAGAAAGACAAGATCCTATATTATAGTATAAATTCACTTACTTATAGTAGTAAAACCTCTTTAATTATAACACAAACAAAATATTTTTCTACATATCCAAAATCATCAGAGGGGCCCATTTTGGGAGAAATTACAGTAATGGAACAGTATACAAATGGAGAGGAAAATATAATAGCAGTGCATAAGATAAAATGGCTAAAATATTTATTGGGTTTGATATGAGAAACACATGACACTACATCCAACAAAAATCGAAATCATTAGCCAGGCATGGGGTGCACAACTGTAATCACAATTATTGGGAAGACAAGCAAGAGGATTACAATTTCCAGGGCCAGCTGGGAAACCTATCTTAAACCTGTCTTAAAAAAAGGCTGAGGATTAATTCAATTGTAGAGCACTTCCCTAGACTAAATGAGGGTTCAATATCCAGTAGAGAATTTTGTTTTTGTTAATGCACAGGATGCATTTTCCTAGAAATCTTAGAGGTAGAAAACAGAGTAACTGACCAAGAAACTGTTTAGTTTACTTAAAGACTTTGGAAAATTTGCTTGGTCATATGCAAATAAACTATCAAGATAAAATAGGTCATTTACTATGGCTTTACTAAAAATAGTTTTAGTTGGGATTCAAATTGAGACATGGAAATTTGCTTTTGAAACCTTTATAATCTTATACTTTGATTTAGTGGAAAACAAATGTGTTTTCTTCAGGTAAAGAAGAGCCATTAGAACATGTTATTTCAAATGTCTTTCTAAATTATTTTTTTCTAAAAAAGTCTGGACTAAGATAATAGACAAAAATAACAACTTTATTTGCAGTTGCATATTCTATTATGCAGTATGCTTATATTTAACTACAAGAGTGACTAGGATTAGTAGTAAATTTATATTCATAGCATTAATTCATTCACTACATCTCTTTAGAGTTGAAGTTCATAGGCATTAGATTTTCTGGGAACACTGCCTCCAATGGTTAATGTACATTGCATTTCTCAAAGCTTTTTAGTTTTCTAAACCACTTGAGAGCTTTTAAGTGTAACTTACAAAAGGTACATAGCTTATTTTTGATAACAACTCTTAACCATAATCCTTTAATTTTCTGGGTAACTTACTGAGTCCCAATCATTATGGCATTTGTTGGTTCATAGTGAAAAGTGGCATATATTCCCTTTTTTTCAATCCTCTGAATGCATACAGCACAAGTGGCTAATACCAATATTTCAATGAAATGCCCTTGTCTTTGTAGTGCTAATATTGTGTAATAAAATTCTAATAGTCACCTTAATTTCATCTTGAGTGTATCTGTGGCCCAATAATATTAATATATCCTTTAGTTAGTACAAGAACCAGCAGTTGAGCTGGGAATGAAGCTTAGTTGTAGAGTATTTACACAGAATGCTCAAGGACCTGGGTTAAATCCCTAGAATCATTAAAAATATCAGTTCATCAAAGAAAAAACCTATAGATGATTCATATAACAATCCTTTAGGAATTGCAAAATTGATGCCATTTTGACTTATTACACTGGCAAAATACATTCTGTTTTAATCAGAGGATTTGTTTTCCTTCTAGAGACCAATTGAGATGCACCAAGTCCTGTCCAGATTTCTTATTGGCCACATAGGGTAGTTAAGGCCTGTGGGTTGAGCACAGTTTATTTTAGTCAATTCATGTTTGGTGTCCCTTATCTCTTGATAACAATTTGTGAGCTGGCACTGTTTAGTGGTGACTATACAGAGAAGCTCAGGAAAATGGTTGAGTGTTTAGCATGCCTCCTTAATATTGGCTTTACAGCTCACATGTTTAATCTCTTGACAATAAAATGAAACTCCCTTACTATGTTTTATGGAAATATACCCATAAGATAAGGATATCAATTACATATTAAAAAATGGGAGCTATGAACACCAGGTAGTGGTTAGGCAGCAGGTGTCTAAACTGAAGCATATTTGTTGACAGCTTGAACCCTTACTGTTTTTCCCATCACACCCATCAATAGCAGTTAACTTGCCCAAGACTTTGTCAGGAATATAGTATATCAATGCATATTCAGCTTCCATATCCACCAATACTGTTAATTTCAATATTTTTGAAGACCAATGTACTGCTAATTTTATATATGGCCTCCAGTCCAGATACACAATTCAGATGCCTGAACCTTGACCCCCAACTTACTCATCCTTTAAGCAAACAGCCAAAAATTCATCAGGCAAGTTCATGGTGCTTTTATTATAACTCTTTTTAAATTTTATTTTTTTTTAAAGAGAGAGAGAATTTTTTTAATATTTACTTTTTAGTTTTCTGCGGACATAACATCTTTATGTGGTGCTGAGGATTGAACCCAGTGGCCCAGGCATGCCAGGCAAGCGTGCTACTGCTTCAGCCACATCCCCAGCCCCTATTATACCTCTTAATAGCAGGAATTTGTCTTTGCCTCTTTGGGGAGCAGGAGTTATTTTTTTATTCATGACTATCTCCTCTTTCTTTTCCTTCTTGGAAGATATGGGTAGTTGCTTCCAGATTGTACCATAGTGGCATTAGGTTGCTTATCTATTTTCTTTTCCTCCACTCTTGTTTGTATTAATTCTACCCAAATCTGTTCACAGGAGAACTGAAGTAGTCCTTCCCAATTTTAGATGGATTTAATGGGACTCCATTTTCTGCTACAATCTTTCTCTCTCTCCTAGATTAGCTATCATTTGTGTGATATATATGAGAGACTGAATTCCCACTTTGTGGCAGATCAATTTCTTCAGATGTTTTATGAGTACATTTCTTTACTATATAATGAAGATTCCCACCTACAGATTGGAGACAAGGGAAGTGGCCAGTTTCGATCCCCTTTACCGGAATAATCACATTCCTTGAAGCTCTTTTTATCTCACCATCATGAACAACAAGCCTTCCTAGGCACTGACCAATAATTACCCCAATGACATGTAATTGTGCCTTATAACTCTAGAGTGGTGTATTTAGTGACATTTCTCCACAAGTTCATAGAATCATCATCACAGTGGGGTTAGGATCTGCTTTATTTGCCATGGTATCCTCAGCATCTACCACGTCTCACACTGTATGATATAAGTATAGTATACATTATATATTATAATATATAGTATACACAATATAAAATATTTATGGAGATATAATGGTGGAGTATCTATTTGAACATTAGGGATATCTTATTCTGAAAGACTAATAAATCTTTATCAATTAAGGGAGAATCTTAATATTCTATAGCAGATATGAGAACAGAACATAGAATACATATAAGTTCCTGGCCAAAGGCTCCATTTTCAGGACTGATAATTTCAGTTGGAATGTTGTCCAACTTCTCTTTCCCAACAGAGGCACCTAACATTTTATATTGGTTTCCAAATTGCTAATTGATGCATACCCATGTCTCTGCTGAAATGGTTAAAGGGTGGGTCATCTGAGCAGGCTTTTAATAGCAGACAGGGGCTGAGACAGGATTTCAAAATGGTGGCAAGATGAAGCTTGCCTACTTACTCCCCATTCAATAATGCAAGTGTCACATAAGTGTCTCTGTACTAGGAGGTCTTTTCCTCTGTGTGTGGTGGTAGTCATTTCTATCTCAGTCATTTCACACCCCTGTGGGTTATTTTTAAATGGAGGATGGGATGAATGCACCCTACAGTTTGCTTCTCATTGGCTAAAAAATGATTTTTGTATTGAAAGTAGCTTCTATATCTTATCTATTATCTATCATTCATCTATCCATCTATCAATTATATATCTATCATCTATCTTTATGTGAGGACTTCAAGAAAAGCAATCTCTTCTTGTGCAGTAGTATAAAATTATTTTAATATAAAAAACAAGGTTTTATTTTCATGTTGTGATATTTGATCTGATAAAACGAATTGAATAACCTGGAAGGTTCTGCCTATTAAGGCACAACATTCAAATGAGACCTCATTTGAGCAGTTCAAGTCACCACAGTTATGTTCCTCATGTAGGGGACTGATAAACTGAAAACTAGAAGGCCAGGGTCAACTGAAGGATCCACTGAAGGACTCTCAGTTCCTGGATTGTGGCTCTTTAAGATACATTCCGGTGTCTCCAAGTCCTAATACTACCAATGTTACAGGGTAACAAAGAATTAAACTTCCCCTAGTGTTTCTTTAAAATGTAAAAGGGAGAGGACATTTCAGAGGGTTAAAAATTAGCTATAGGTAGGCTTGTTGACACATGCATATAAACCCAGTTACTCAGGAAGCTAAGGAAGGAGGATCAAAAGTTTAAGGAAAGCATGAGAAATTTAGCAAGATCCTGTCAAATAAATATATAAATAAGATAGGGGTTGTGGCTTGGAGGTAGAATGCCTAAGGGTCCAATCCACAGTACAGAGAAAATACACAAAGTTTTATGCTAGTGAGTGACTGTGAAGGTGCTGACATTAAAGTTAAAAAAAAGCATGTGGGAATATTCTATTATTGAGATAAAGTACTATTTGGGGTAATTATAAATTTGTACTTGCTCTAATTTTTTTTTATTAAACACACTTAAATGGATAAATTAAAGACCATAAAGATAATATTTGATTAAGGTCTGCAATGGAAAATAACATGAATTTTTTAAAATCAATTTTGTCTGCTCTTTGCCATGATGGGAAGTAAAGTGTGAGAAAAAAAGATGCTCATTTATAAACATGGAACCTATATCACCACACTATAAACAATAGTGTACATACTCAAGAATGAAGTACAAATGTAGTAAAATACAGTGGTTCTGAAACTTTATTAACTTCCTAAACTCTGCCAAGTTGATATACCAAAAGATGCAGAACTGAGAGAAGATATAAAAACAAAGCAAAACATCAGAATACAATACTGAAGAATACCCAGCTGTTAATGTAACATTTCTTAAAGATGATTTCACATTTCAGGCAGTTGTGGCAGTTGTGGAGAGCTGCCAAATAATAAAAATGTCAATATTATTGAAAAAGTCTTGCTACTTTTGACAGCAATTGAAGTCTTCTGGAAGGATAATATGTTTTCTTTCTACCTGTTATTTCCCTTCGATTAATATGAAAAACAATTATTATTAATTGATGTGGCTCTGTGAATCCATGTACAATCTGGGTAAACCAGGATAACTCATTTTTTTACAATGGTTACTCTGGATCTGAAAATTTGAATTTCTTAAAAGAAAAACAAAAAATTTTAAAGAATTACCAGAATTGCATATGTTCAAAAATCTAATATTTTCATCACTCAAAGTGAGATAAAAGTGGATTTGTATTTCCAGGGTCAGGTTTTCATAAATCATTTCAATTTCTGATTTTATCAAACAGTAATTAACTAGAGATAACTCTGCCCACATACACTAAAAGCCCTATCAATGAATTATCATAGGAGTCCTCTCCTTTACTAACTACTAACTCCTTCATACAGGAGACAGAATTCTGATGCTGGCTAGTTTTCTTTTGTTCTATTTTGTTTTTTGCATGTATGGGAACTTTGAAAAAAAGATAAAAGAAGTTCTAAGTTTTGTCTAAAATATTAGAAACATCTTTTCTCTTATTAAATAAGTTTAAGTTCTAAGTATATGACAACAATTTTCAACAGGAATGAACCTATACAGGGATGTCTTTTCAGAGACTCCAGTCCAAACTAGGTGCTAAAAAGACCTTGGTCTATGGAATAGTGCTGGTTTTCTATAACTGTTTCATTATATCTCAATGTGCAAAGGCAGGTAGCATAGACATCAACATTTAATAATGGATTGACTTCTTTGCATTTGTGGGTCCCTTTTTGAGGGACAATTTTTAACATTTCATAGTGACCAAGTGGCAACCATGAATATTTCTTCATCCTTGAAAAGGACATGATCTCACATTAAATATTTTCTTCTTTATTATATAAACACTGAAGTCAGCAACCTGAGCATAGAAGGTGTGGAATATTAACTGGGCATATCTTTGGCACTTCTAGACAGTCATGGCAGACTCATGGTCATGTTAAAGTTGGAATTTGAAGAACTGTAAAGAGGGAAGACATAAAAAAAAAGATTGGAAAAACCTAGTGGTATAGACATATAATGGCATATTTTTCAGCCAGAAAAAGGAGTGAAATTTTAATATAAGCATGAGTCTGGAATCATGCCAGAGAGAGATCAAAGATGGTGGATTAGAAGAGGGTTGCACTTTTTAGTTGCTCCATAGCTTGGGCTTCAAGAAGCAGGAGTTCTGCTCCTCACAAAGCTCTGTGACAAAAGGAATTCACTGAAATTTGATACTGGAAAGTCAGAGAATCATAAAAATCCAGAAATTTTGTTTCTTGTAACAGAGGACAAGAAAGTGTGCATTAGAGCCAAGGCAGTGGTGGCAGCACAGTGAGTTCCCCACAGAGTGGAGGGAAAACACAAACAGAAAGACAGAAGTGAGGCACACAAATTCAGCATGAGAAAAACTGTGGAAAACCAAAGCAGTCTGAACTTAGCCAAACTCCCAGAGCTGGTGTTTAAAAGTGCTCTGTGTTTCTCAACTGGAAGAGCTGAGGTAGGCAGTCATCTTGAAGATGTCATGTTGCAGCATGCTGCCACAGGAACCCAGGTCATAGCAAATATTGCAATACTGTGCTGGCAAGTACCTAGAGTGTGGCCTAGGGTGTGTCCATTGGAGTGGGATTGAAACTGGCCTAGAGAAGATTGTTCCCAAGGGGACTCAGGTTAGGGATATGGAGGGGAATGTGGCTCATTTTCCCTCTGAATCCGGCTGGTTTATGTAACCAGCTGAAGAGAGTTGGGAAGCTAAACAGGCAGGCATGATTACAATAGGATCTGAGCCTGGGAAGGCCATGTTTATGGGTGGTGAAGTCTGTAAGAGTTGTAGAAATTTGGTTATCTCATCCTGTGAGTGGAGTTCTCAAGAGGCCTCTGAGATTGAGACATTCAGCAGAGATAGAAATCTGCTTGGTCCTAGGAGATAGCACCTGACAAAATTTCAAAGGTCTGATCAGAGCTTAACCCCAACTGTTGGAAATTACCACTTAGAAATTTGCATCAGCTCCACCCTAGGTGTACATCAATCTAGTCTGTCTGGACTAAACCCCTGTGGACAGTACTTCACATTCTATTCTGATTTATACTGGAGAGAAGGGAAGCTAAGAACTATTTCAAACAGCTTCAGTTCCAGGCTGCTCTACTTGGCAACCTGGTTATCTGTTTCCTTGTTTTGATTAGCCAAATTAATCAAAACAAGGAAAGAGAATATCCAAATTAATAAAATGAGAGAAGAAAACTGAGATATTACCACAGATATCTCTGAAATTCAGAGGATTATTAAATAGTATTTTGGAAACACATACTCCACTAAATTGGAGAATCTAGAAGATATTGATAAATTCCTAGACATATAGGACCTACCACAATTTTTGTACCCTACTAGGAGGATATAAAAAAACCTAAACCAATCTCAAGCAAAACTATTGAAGTAGTAGTAGAAAAGCCCAGGACCAGATGAATTCTTAGCTGAATTCTACCAGTCTTTTAAAGAACTCATGTCAATTCTTCTTGAATGATTCCATAAAATAGAAAGATAAAGAAGACCCCCAAATTCACTCTTTGAAGCCATATCACCTGATGCCAAAAATAGGTAAAGATGTTACAAGGAAAGTACAGATTAATATCCCTATTGAACATTGATACCAAAAACCTTTAATACAATATTAGCAAACTGTTTTCAGAAACATATTCAGAAGATACTACACCTTAATCAAGTGGGTTTCACTGTAGGGATGCAAGTATTGTTCAACATGTGAAAATCAATAAATACAATATAGCAAATAAATAGAATTAAGGACAAAAGTAATATGATAATCTCAATAAATGTATAAAAAGACTAACTAAATGTAGTTATGCATTTCTGTTAAGAAATCTGAAGAAACTAGGGATAGAAATAACTTAGCTCAACATCATAAAACTTGTGCATGAGAAACCCAAAGCACATATTGAGATGATTATGTGATTTTGTCCTTAATTATATACATATTTACAAATATTTTTCTTTATAAATGCTTTTTTTCTATCTTATTTATTTATATGCAGTGCTGAGGATCAAACCCAGAGCCTCACATCAGCCAGGCAAGTGTTCTACCACTTAAACACAACTCCAGCTGCTTAATTAAGTTTTTGTGATGAATTAAATTTATTGATTTGCATAAGTTAAACCATCTTTGAATCATTGGAATGAAACCAACTTTGTCTTGATGTAAAATCTTCTTAATGTGCTGTTCAGTACAATTTATATTATTTGATTAGATTTTGCATCAGTTTTCCCCAAGGACATTGGTTTGTAGATTTCCTTCCTGGATATGTCCTGTGGTTTATAAATCAGGGTGATACTAGAATGAATTTGGAAGTGTTGCACCCCTTCTATTTCATGTAATAGTTTGAGGAGTATTGGGAGTAGTATTTCCTTAAAATACTGGTAGAATTTTCAGAGAATTCCTGTCATCCTGGCCTTCTCTGTGTTGGAAGTCTTTATGTTACTGTTTCAATTACATTACTTGCTTTTGTTCTGTCTGCATTTTTTTTATATCCTCTAAGTGCAGTTTTTTTTGGGGGGGAGGCATATAACTACAAATATACCTACTTTTTCTACATTTTCCAATTTTTGATTTAAAGATATTCAAAATATTGCTTAAGGATCTTCTGGATTTCCAAGATGTATGAGTGATATCCCTTTTCTTTCATTTTATAAATTTGGGTCTTGTTTTTCTTTTGGTTAGTTTGATTGAGGGTTTATTAGTCTGGTTTATCTTTTCAGAAAACTAACCATTCATTTCATTGATTCTTTGTATCTTCTTTATTCTCTATTATATTAATTTTGACTCTGATGTTAATTATTTTATCAATTCTACTCATTTTATAATTTGTTTATTATTGGTTTTCTATATCTTGTGATGAATTATTAGGTTGTGTATTTGGGACATTTATGATTATTTTATGTAGACACACATGGCTACAAACTTTCCTATTAGCATTGTCTTCATAGTGTCCCAGAGATTCTGATATGATCTATTTCTTCTTGGGCTATTCACCCCTTAGAGTTGGCAAGTGCTTGGGATATTAAACCCTTCCCTCTTTTGTGTTGCTTACCAAGTGGCTGGCAGGAGTGTTGGGAAGAGAAATTGACTGAAATGGCTGTCAGCTTCATTGTTTACCAGCATGAGGTAGGACTCAATGGGAAGTACTCTCTATTGGAGTTCTGTCTGGACATACTAGATTGATTACAATTGTAGGGCGGGGTTGATGCAGAGTTAGACCTCAATAGGAAGTTCCAATGACTGACATCTAGGATCTGTGGAACTTTGTTGGCTGTTTTCTACTCCATAGAGATTAGATCAACACATCTCTATGGGTGGGCACAGGTTGATTTCTGCTGGTTATTTGAACCTCAGGGGCTTCCCAAAATTTCAACACGTACTGTGGGCTAACCAATTTCCTTGGTTGAAAGAGGAAAGGCAGGTCTTGTACATTTTACCACCCACAAATATCCAAGTCTCCCTGAATGTAGTCATGTTCACCTGTTCAGTTCCCAACCCTCTCCAGATGGTTGTGCAAGCACCAGCCATAAAAGGAAAGAAAGTTTCACTCACCTCTGAATCCCTGACCTGAATTCCCCTGTATGCAATCATCTCTGTTTTAATCACATTCAGGCCACATAGCATGTGCTAGCTAGCACACTGAGACAATATTTGCTATGATCTCCCAGGTTTCCCAGAGCATGATCCAGCATGAGCCCCACAAGATTGCTCCCTGCTTCAGCTTTCTGCTCACAAGTTGAGAAATATGGACAACATTTCACATACTGCTCACTGTGCCACCTCTAAATCAGCTAAGCTCAGACTGCCTTTCTGTTCTACAGGTTTTCCCATGCCAATTGGTCCACTGTGTTTCTCTCTTGTTCCATTTGTATTATCCTTCCCTGCTTCAGTGCCCTGGTGCTACTGTCACAATCTAAAAAGGAACAAGCATTCTTTATTTTGTTTTATTGATTTTAAAAATTTATATGCGACAGCGGAATGCATTACAATTCTTATTACACATATAGAGCACAATTTTTCACATCTCTGGTTGTATACAAATATATTCACACCAATTTGTGTCTTCATACATGTACTTTGGATAATAATTCTTTCTTAATATACTAGACATTGGAGGTATATTTACCAAAGAGCACACACACACACACACACACAAAAAAAAAAAACCCAGAGAAATCCTTCAAATATGCATATGTGTCAATATAAATTTTAAATCACAAATATACATTTGAGAAATAGGGATTTTAAACCAGAAAAATTTTGCCCCCCCAATTCAAACTTTATATAACTATATTTTATTTGCAGATTCCCTAACAAACTAAAAGTGGAGATACCATATGTGCTGGCAACCTCACTAAAATGTATAAGGAAATGAAATCAGTATATTCAAAAGATCTCTGCACTCCCATGTTTATTGCAGCACTATTCAAAATAGCCAAAATATAGTATCAACCATAGTTGATCATAGTGCATCAACGGATTCATGGAGGGTGAAAACATGATATATAAGTATAGTAAAACAAGCTCTCCATGAGTCTCAAGGTGGTCCTCCTGATATTGTTGACCCTGGTAGGAATGAATGGAAGGGAGAATCACCTTCTAAGCTTTGCTGAAATTATTATGTCAGGTCACATAGATCCTTTTCTTGGTGACCAAGACATCCAAAACCCACATTTGTTAATAGCAATAAATATCTATCTATCTATCTATCTATCTATCTATCTATCTATCTTATATGCCACTTCTCTAATATATCAGGAGGATTAGGAATAATTTTCAGATACCCTAGTAAGATGCCCTCACCTGTTATTCTATAAATCAAAGTTGGTAGGACAAGAACAGTCATCTTCTAGAGCTACATGACCTGCCATACCTAGAACTGTATTGGACCCTAGTTAAGGGTGTAGAATTCTAACATTCATATTCATGGAAAAGGTATTGAACATGAAGATTAACAAGAGCCTACTTATCCTTCCAGAAAAGGAGCTCATAATTTCCCCAGGGAACAAGCTATCTGAGCAGTTCCAATATAGAGATGAACACAGATATGATACAGTCTGCAGGATTCTGTGGATTCTGAGCCAATTGATGGGACAAAGCTGACATGAAAGTATAGAGAGTGAAGTTTCCTAAAACACCTAAACAAGTTAATTGCTTTCAACTAATATGAAAGTAGAAGGTGCTTTGGATAGATTAATATAGAGCATTCTGCTATTTTCTCACCTGTGGGTTTGTAGTTTATCTTTAGGAATTTTGAAAAATTACTTAAAATATTTGAATTCTAAATAATGGTATAGTTATGCATAATAAGTAAATATAGGTATCTTAGCTACTAATTTAAAAAATGTATCTCCTTTATTTTCCTGTTGCGTTCCAAACCCAATATTGACTTTCACTTTTGAAATTCTTGGAAACTTTATATTGGTTTTGTTCAGTAAAAGCTAAGCAACAGATCTCCTTGGTTGTACAGCACCCGCTGCTGGACAGCCAGAGGAACAAAGCCTTTCAGCTTTCAATGATTATTGAAACATCTTTAATGATCAAACATGAACCTAGTTTCTCACCTTCCCTAAATCCTGGGCTTTCTCAGCTGTATTTGAGTGCCAATTCTACACACTCCAGAAGTCAGCTACATCACAATTCTATGTAACTGGAATGTAAATGACCCCTGGATTTAGTGTCAGACAATTTGAGTCACTGTTTCATCTTTGCTCCATCCTGTCTGACTCTGGGATTCATGATTCTGAGGCTTGGTGTCTTGGGATTTTGGATAGCTATTAACTCTCTTGGGTTTGATTTCTATTTTCAAGAAAATGAGCATAATATTATCTAGGGGTTTTGTGAAGCCCAGCTAAAGAAATGTATATGAAAGCATTTGAACACCTTAAAATGCAACTGGGATGTGACAGTTGCATCACTTCTCCTTTCATTACCAATGGAGAAATCAGCATATTCAAAAGACTGGGAAGGTGGCACTCACTCTCACTAAATGAAATTAATTGTGAAGGACACAGCTGACACATGGAACAGAGAACCTGAAGTGAGGACCAGAAAGGAAAAGTGAATATTACAATACATCAGCTAAAGGACACATATGTATCCATGTGCACATATTTTCTTCTGTTATTGCAATCCTGTACCAACCCCTAATTTTCCAAAAACTAAGCCAGAACAAAACATAAGACACAGAGCATCAAACTACCAGCATGTAAACTACCAAAAGCTGCCTTTAAAACATGGTGTATTATTTCAAAATAGTTAATAGATATTATTGTATCCTTAATATTGTTGTGGAAATGGTGATACAAATATTAAAAACAAATAAATTCATATCTCTGTGTAAATTGCATCGCATGAATGAAAGAGCAAAGAAAATAAATTAATAAAAGAATTAAAATTAAGAAAAGAAATTAATAAAAATTATGTAAAAGTATAAAAAAAGAAAGAACTAAGGTGACAGAAATTTGGCTAAAGTATAAATAAAAATGATTTAAACTTTTACTGATGACAGAGTTTCCAAATATTGGTTAAAAATAAAAAAATCACCCTAGAATTTGTATAAGACCCCCTCAAACTAAAGTTAAAGACAAATGGAATTTTGAGAAAATATATGAGAAGGAAATGCTTCTTAAAAGGGGTAAAGGAGTCTTATACTCAATAGGTTGACTATGGAATCTAACAAAAGTTATTTAATATGGATAAATGGTTCACACACATGATTTAATTATCATGAATTTTATATATGGAATAACAGAGCTTTAAGATATATAAAACAATACCAGATTGTATATGAAGAGCAATAGGAAAATTACATTTTAGTTGGAAACTTAACCCTACATATCTCAATCTTTGACAGAGAAAGTAGACAAAAATGACCTATACATATGAAGGGTTTGAAATGAACATGTGATATACTATATACACATCTAACTTCATACAAGATGCATGTCCCTAAATCTGAAATTGTTCCAAAATCTGAAACTCTTTGAGGGGCAAGTATGATACTACAAATGGAAATTTCCATGCAATATAATTTTGTTTTATCCATGAAATTATTAAAATGTTGTACATTGATATTGTATAAATTACATCCATGCAAAGATTATATGAACTTGGGTCACATCCCCCAAATATCACAGGATATGTATGCAAACAGACCAACATCTAAAAAAGTCCAAAGTCTGAAACACTTCTAGTCTCAGGTATTTCTAATAAGGGATATTCAGTCTCTACTATCAAAAGAGATCACTTAGTTTCTTCTTTAGGTATCTCTGGAATATTTACAAAACATGGTACTATGCTAAGCCACAAAGAGAAAAACAGTATATCCATAAAATTAAAAACTACCTGGACAGGTGTGCTTATAATAGGGTGTCCACTTAAAGACAGAGGTAGGGAGAGCACCTAGTGAAGACAGAAACAGGAAGAGTTCTACATGAAGACAGAGAATTTGAGTGATACAGCTCCATACCAAAGAGACCAAGAGTTGCTAGCAATCACTGGGAGTGACATGGAGGCAAGGAAGGATCCCTACAGTTTTAGAGAGAACATAACCCTACCTTCACTTTATTTGGACTTCTAGTTCCAGAACTTCAAGACAATGAATTTCTGTTGCTCTAAATTTAAAACAAACAAAAATAAGAATGAAAGAAAAAGAAAAAAAAATGAGCATATCCCCCCAAATAGAAAACAAACCACAAATAACATAACCAAGAAGCATTTTAAAACCATAAATTCTGAAAATTAACAAAAGGATAAACAAGCATAACATATAAACTTAAGCCATTAGAAATTAACTTATTTCCCATGATTGATTACCCATGGGCCAATAAGGAGATGAAATTGCTATAACATGTCACTATACCAGATGTAGATAGTAGAACCAAGATGTCTTTGGTCAAGTATCAGGCCTTAATGAAGCTGTCACTTTGCACAGGAAACATAAATTCCTTGCTTGCTCTGTGCTGGAATGTATTCTAACAAGTCTATGGTGGACACATAATAAGGACACACTGAGCTGGCCACCATGGCCCTTACCAATGATCACAACTAGCCAGGAGGCTGAGGTAGGATTGCAATTCTAGGCCAGTGTAGGCAACTTAGCAAGTTCCTATCTCAAAATAAAATTCAAAGAGGGCTGAAACTGTTGCTCAGAGCTAGACAGCTTGCCTAGGATTCTCAAAGCCCGGAGTTCGATCCTTATTGCCTCAAAAGAAAAAATAAAGAAAATAGGACAAATATTAGCAGGAACTCTGTAAAACAAGTTCCACACATAAATCAAAGGATTAGTAGGTTTAAACTAATAATTTGATGTATTCCTCACCAAGTTTCAGGAAAAGTTCTGTACATTAGTCAATGAGAAGTACTGGTGAAGAAGAGGGGGGTGTTCCACGTTGCCAACAGCAAGTGTCAGCCCTGCAGCATGCATGACAGCACCCCTTCCTCCCTCCCTGTGAGGGCTTATTTCAACCAGCAGCGCTTCCTCTCCTTATCTTGGGACACTCTCCCAGAACCTGGGCTCTCAGGCCCCCTGATGCTTACTTACTGCTTCCTGGTAGAGGCACCACCCCTTCCTCTTTCTTTTTACTGTCTGGGCCTTGGGGAGCCACCTCTTGGGAAGCAGCCGCCTGCGCCCCAGCCCTGAAGCGGGATCCCGGTATGGCGAAGCTGAGTCCACGCCACTTCCTTGCCACCCGCAGGACTGAGCTGGGCCGCCCCCACCTTCCCAGGCGCCTCCAGTGGTGAGTGCCGGACCCCAAGACAGCAGATTCACTGGGGACTACCGGGTCCTGTGAAGGTCTCTGTGGTGGCTGTGGGCGTGGTCCAGGATCTGCACAGACCACGTCCCCAGAACTCTGGCGGATGGGGAGCCCCGCAAACCCCCACTGGACTTTACACTGGTAAAACCCCAAGTGAATACTTAGGGAGGCTGTCTGGGGAGCCAGAGGGAGACATGACTCTGATGAAGTGTTAGGCTGGTTCCTTGAAAAAAAGAAAGGGTCTCTGTGTTTATTCACTTGTACCTGTTGCGGAGGAGCATTAGACCCTCTTTTAAGGGGAGGTGGGCCAGTCTCATTTCCCCACTCAGAATTTCTATGCTCTTAATTTTAAGGGGTCATATTTTTTATGGTGGTCCCAGACTGCAGGAAGGAGGCAGCCTGGAAAGGAGCCAGGGGTATTTGGGGAAAGCTCTTCAGGAATCCAACAGCACAGCAGAAAATGATTGGCATCATATTAAGAGGAATCTGTTTCTTTGGACCTGTTTGGAATCCAGCTGACTTCTCTCAATGTTTGAGTCAAGACCTGTTAACTGCCCTGCCTCTGAGCACACACAACTTGGGCAAATTTGTTTGGCAGGAAAGTTGGTTTATATTGTGATTTGTTAAAAAATAGCAAGCATGCTGCTCAAGTGAGATGATGGGAGTTTTTGTTAACCAGAGTTCAGTCCTAGTCCAGAGGCCTGATGAAATGGGGGTGGGGTGGGGGGCAGTTAGCAAATCAGTTCTGTCCCTTGTCTCAAAATCAAATGAAAGAGTAATGGTGAAAAGCGGAAAGGAAGTTTAATCAGTATAGGTATACTGGGAAGTAGACCAGTGTTTCCAGACCCTGTATTTGGGGGCATTGATATGAACGTCTAGATTATTAAAACAAGGGGAACTACATAGAAGTATCCATAGTCAGGCAGCTTTTGTCAAACTATGGCATGAATGATCATTCTCACAATTGGTCTGGTGGGAACCTGTTGGAGATAAGAAAGCTGGTATTTCCTAGTTGTATTTGTATGTGTGTTTTGTGTGGTGTGTGTGGGGGTAGTTTCCACTCATCACAAGGGGTTTATTGGTCAGGTCTGTCATTTCCAGAATCCAAGGTGACTGAGAGTAAAGGAGACAGATGTAACATGGATCCAGAGATTCCAAGATTTTAATCCTTCTTTTACTTGCCAACTGGATATTCGTAGGCTCAAGTGGAGAGTCTTAAGTCCTTATTATATGTGCAGAACCTGGCAGTTTCATTTGAAAATGACTATGAAATACAAACTGACGATTCAGAATGGATTTTCAGAAAATGATGTAGTGGAGCAGTTGATTATAGTGGGTTTTTGAAGGTTGGTTAAGGTAAAATCCTTACCTGTCTCCAAGTGTGTGAAGATAAATGGAATTGATATTGAATGGACATAAATTTACTGAGCATAGGAGTTCTTAAAGGTGTAGGAGAATTTTGTTCACATACATATTTTAAAGGCATTGACTAATATATTGGGTCTTTTTTTTTATTCACAGGAAATGAAGTTTAACTCCAAGTTTGGGTGGTTTGTAAAAGAATTATTGAATTTCCTTTTGTAATTTTTCTGTGAGTGGTTAAGTTTTAATAATTAACTTTAAAAATTAACCAGCCTTTTACAATACATAAAAAAATAATGCTAAAAGTGTTCAAATATATGACCAAAAAATTAAGTTGTAAATATATCAGCTTGTGTGTGTATCTATAATAGTACCTTGTTTTATTTTCTTACCTAATAATGGAAATGTAATTGCTGATTATTTTTTCAGAAATGTATAGAGATTCATAGTAACAAATGTATATTGGGCATCTTTATTCCAGGTCCTGGTATTATAAAGGAATTCTCTTAGGAAACATATTCTTTTTGAAACAAGGTGTATTAAATTACACAAGCATGCAAAATCTGTTTCTGCATTTATTGTCATTAAGCATCCTTGAAGCATTTGACCTGAGCATAAATATGATGTTTACAAAATCATACACAACCTAGAGCAGAAAGCTGCCATGAGGGAGCACATTACAATGGACACGGGCTGACCCAAGGGCCCTCTGCACTTAATAAAGTTACACCAAGGAGGCCATAATGAAAACAGAATGGTCTGTCACACAGTTTAGTGACAAAAAAGGGGATAACATTGTGTCTCTTCAGAGAAGCTTTACCTGGCATTTACTTTTGAGGGCTGTGTCTTTCGTGTATGTCACACAAGGATGCAGAGGAGACTGAGGATTGGCAATGGAAGAGCCCTCTCAGTGTTTCCATAATGCATGCAACAGTGCATGTTCTAATTGTACTTCTTGAAATGGCTTGTCATAATTTTGCTTGCTTTAAGTGTTGTTTCTGAAGTCCTAGGCCAGAGAGAGGTCCAATGTGGTGGAGTCCCAGAAACATAGGTCCAGCCACTAGTCTCTAAAAACTGGCAGAAAAAGTAATCTCAAAAAGCAGTAAAGGAATTTTAATCAATATAACTATACTGGAAAACAAAGGGGACCAGAGTTACCAGTTCTTTGTTTAGTGGTACTGATGTGATATTATTTAGACAAGGGGGGCCAGAAATAGGCATAGTGAAGCAGAGTCGGAAGGACAAGATCATTTGAGGAGAGAAGGTCAAGGGATGGGAATGACAAAGATCTTTCATATGGATTCTGAAGTTGCTGTTGCCTCCAACATATTAAACTTAAAATTGTGGTCTTGCCCTTATATGCAGTCTGCCTGCTTCAACCTCCAAACTATGGCCAGTATTTCTTTAATGACTGATGCTGCTTCATTTTTCCCTCCTCTCCCACATCTCTAGTTACATGTAGATCAGACTCTTCCTATCATGCCTTGTGTTCCTTATCCTCTTTTATGTAATTCTCTTCAATTCAGAAAACTAAAGTTTATTAATTCTCTTCAATTCAGTAAACTATACTAATTCTCTTCCATTGTCATTGTTTAAACTGTAGCTAAACTCAACTATTGAATGCTTAATGTTTTTTCCCCCTGTAGTGGGGTCAAACCCATGGTCTCAAACATGCACTCTACCACTATGCTACACCCCCTTATTTTTCTTATAAGAGACAGAGTCTCACTGTACTACCAGTGCTACCTGGAATTCATGATGATCCTGCCTCAGCCTAATCATATAGCTAGGACTGTAGGTATGCACAACCACTTATGGCTTGAATTCTTAATTTTGATTTCTTTTTTCAGTTTTTGTTTTCAAGTCTTGATCTGCTTAACTATTGGTTTAATTAACTTAATCATTTTATACTTAATTTGATATCTTCCTAGAATTTAAATGTTTTCCTAGTAATAAAATCTGTTGCATTGTAAACAATAATGGAGTTTACCTTCTTACTTGACTGAAAGTACATAATAACCAGATATGTGAATCAGTCTGGACTTTAAATTCAGAGAATTCTCCTGTCCCTGTCTGCTTGTCTAAGCCCTTTTTGGTAACAACACTATGAACACTTCCAACATTAAAAAAAGTACAGGGGATATTATGATGCTCATGTAGGCTGTCCCTGAACTGAAGCTGTATCATAATATGCTTTTTGAAGTCAGGAGCAGTCCTTACCTTTTTTTTTTTTTTAAGTACTGGGAATTGAACCCAAGGGTTCTGTACCACTGAGGTACATTTATATTTCTTTTGAGACAGGGTCTTGCTAAGTTGCCCAGGTTAACCTCTGAGATTGCAATCCTCCTGCCTCAGCCTTCAGATTAACTGGGCTTACAGGTGTGCATCTGCCAATTACCTGGCTCGCTTGTCTTTTTTCTTCTTTATGAGTTGTAGGTAATTTTCATACTCAACTATTTTGCTTATTGTAATTTATGTGACATCTAATTTGAGTACAAGCCATTTAAAGTTTCATCTGTCTCTTATTTTAGGTTCTAATGTTATTCTTATCATAGTGATGCAGGCTGCTCATTGGAAAAGAATTTACTCACTGCAGCGCAGTTTAAAACCATCTTGTTTTCAATGAATTGGTATCTAGAGTTTACAATCTCATTTATATGGAATATCAACTTACTATTACTTTTCCCTCCACAGAAAGGCAAAACCTCTGAAGATGTCTTCCAGTAATGACCAGGTTGTTATCCCAATGCTACAAAGACACACCAATGACCTCCCTGAGATGATCGCTGGTGACCAGGAGACAATTACCCAAGGAGCTGTGTTGAGTTTTCATAATATCTGCTATCGAGTACAAGTGAAGAGTGGCTCTCTGCTCCAACGAAGAATGGTTGAGAAAGAAATACTATCAAATATCAGGTATGTGCATGAATTTTTTAAAAGTTCACTTTATTGATCTATAGGCTTTGCTTACTACCAATAGACTGCTGTGAGCATTTGAGTACAAGTTTTGTAGAGATATAGATGCATGCTTTCTTTCCTTTAGGCTAAACAAGGACTGATATGATTGGATCAGTTATCAGGTAGTTTAAACTTTGAAGAGAATTTATGAACTGCATCATGTTTTGTTTATTTTTATGACTGTGCAATTAATGTGTCATTTAATTATTAAAGTGGCAGTGAGTTTGGAACCTCTTGCTACTTGTATCTATATGAGCTCACAGATGCTGGCCATTAGGGTTGTCAATGTTTGTCTGATTGCTAGAGAACTGTGCTTCCCTCTAATAATTAGATAGAATGGACTAATAAAAAGCTGACAAGAGTTTTGTGAGATAATCATGAGGGGAAATGAATTTGGATTTGCCCTGGCAACACTTGTTTCTTATTTTTTGTTTGTTTTGTTTTGTTTTGTTTTGTTTTTTTACTAGAGGAAATAACTACTCCTAGTATAAGCAAGCAACTTTTTCTGACTCTCCAAGGCTGGGAAAGTGGTTATAAGAGTCCTGGTATGGTTGTAGCTCATATAATCAGGTGTTTGACCTGTTTTCTTGACATTTTGTATGCATCTGTGGTCTTTACTGTCAGTAGTGCCTAACATCCTTCAGAAGACAAGGAAGTGACAGGGTTGGGTAGACAGTATTGGGGTGTGCCTGAGAGAAAAATGGTGAGGATCTGTGGGTTCATGGGCTGAGCTCAGGGGCTCTGTGCAGGATTGGAACTCTTCTCTGGTAATACCTGCTATCATGCCTGCTTCTTGTCTCTCTTATGTTAGTTAAGAAATCCTGACCAGGTGAATAAGAAGAGGAATAGTGGATCTAAAGCTTTTATCCTTTATTAATGATTAGATAGAATTGACTTATGAAAAGCTGATAAGAGTTTTGTGAGATAATCAAGAAAATGTTGGTACTTTCAGATTTTGTGTTGAAAGAGGTAAAAGGTAATTTGATTTGAATATGTGTAGGCTAAATACATATAAAATACATTCTTTATGTGAGGGTACATTTACCTGCCCCTGCCCACTTTGGTGTTGGGAATCAAGCCCTTGGCCTTGTGCACAGTGAGCCATCTTGCTACCACTGAGCCACACTCCCAAACACCTCTAGATTATCTTTTCCTCCAAGTAGACTAGTGATGGGATACCCTAAGTGTCACCTCTGCTCAAGACTTCTTGTTGGGCTTAAGGCTCAGTGTTGTGCCTCTCAGCAAAGGACAGGGGTCATGGTTTTGTGCTCTTAGGCTAATAAAAGTGCAGTCAAATCTTGAAGTTCTTTCTATTTTTACAATTTCAGGGACTCTTGTTTCTCGTGTTTCTGGTGTAAGTATCTGTGGGAAAGGACACCCATTTTTGGTTGTTGTGTTTCAGATCTTTCTCCTGTCTGCTCACTTCAGGTTAGTAGGCTATGGGATGGAGGAAGAGTTACTCATATTATTTTTTATTTGTATTTGATAGCACAAGTCACTGTTCAAAACAGTAAGTATATTCCAAGAAATGTGGTGAGAATCTCAATTTTCCTTTGGATACTTTTTTGCTTTCCTTTTGTAAGAAGAAGTTAAATCAAATTTGACCTTGAGAATTGAAAAGATTTTCATACCTCATGAAAAACTTTCTCTTAAGCTTAGTTTGTCTTCATACACAGCGCTTGAACTTTTCCTTACCAATGTTTAATAACTATGGGAAAAATTATCCATTCCTGAAGATTTATGAATATTCGTATAATGGTGAGGAAAATTCATTCTTCTCTTTAGGAAATTTTCAGATTAATGATTATTTTTTAAATGATTTCAAACATAAACCTGCATGAACATAATCCTTTCACTAGACTCCTTACCTGTTTACATTCCACTGTTTACTGCCATCACTGTATCTCTTTCTTGGGGGGGGGGTGGGTACTGGGGAATGAACTCAGGGGCACTTGGCCATTGAACCACAGCCCTAGCCCTATGTTGTATTTTATTAGAGACAGAGTCTCACTGAATTGCTTAGTGCCTCACTAAATTGCTGAAACTGGCTTTGAACTTGATATCCTCCAGCCTCCACCTCCCAAGCCACTGGGATAACAGGCACATGCCACTGTTCCTGGCCTTACTGTGTCTCTTTTTGCATTCATTTTTACTAGTGTCTTTTGGGAATCATTTAAGAGCAGACTGTTCACATGATGATTTTCTATCCCTAGCTTTTTCAGCCTTACTTTCTATAAAGAAGGACCCTCTCCTGTGTAATCACTCAGTTGTTGTCTGGCAGCAGCTGAGGAGACAGGTATCCTCAGAATGAAGGCAGGAATGGTTCTGAGGGCTGCCCATCACTGTGCTCCTCACCACATCATGTTTCTTCAGGCTCATCCAGACTGGTACCTTCTAATTCCATCCCACTCCAGGTGATGTTAAAATTGATCACCTGGTCATGCATCTGTCTGCCAAATTTCACCACAGTGTCACCATTTTCCTCTTTGCACTTCATTACTATTGTGAAGGGTGGTGCTCTGACATTAATCCAGAATCTTGCTCCTTATTATATTCCAACTCATCAGCTTCAGCTCCCATTCATGACTCCTGTCTAGATCAGAAAATATGATAGTTACCAAAGGGTGATTTATTTCCATTATCTCATAATTTGCATGAAACTAAGAGGAAAAAGCTTCAACTTACCATTTCCTCTTTAATTTACTCTATTGACAATAGTCAAGGATTCCTCTTTCAATAACACTTAGTGGTAATGTATTATTATTGTTATTTATCTTGATACTTCTGTTGGTCTGAACTTAGTCAGTGGGAGACCGTTCAATTTGAGTTCCCTTCCTCCTTCACTGTTTTGACTTATTCTTTCATTCTTTGAGTATTTTCTTGTTATAGCTAGAAGTTCCATACACTTTTGAGGTTGAGGCATATACCTGTAATCCTAGTTATTCAGGACACCAAAACAGCAGAATCACAATTCAAGTCCAGACTGGACAATTTAGAAAGACCCTGTATCAAAGTAAAACTTTAAAAAGGCTGAAGCTGTAGCTCAATTATAAAGTGCTTGTTTATCATGTATGAGTCCCTAGGTTTAATCCTATTACAAAAAAAATCCAAACTGTCCACTGACCCTAGGCCAGAATCAGCTGATGTTCATTCTGTGGAATTGTGGAGAATGGTATTTATAAACCATCATCTGAGTGTTTAGAATGCTCATTGCTATTCATGTGTCATTAGAATTAAACCACCTCAGTGGACATGCCTAGAGAATATATGTATGCATGAACATGCGTACACACACACACACACACACACACACACGTGTGTGTGTGTGTGTGTGTGTGTATGTATGTGTGTATATATATATATATATATATATATATATATATATATATATATATATATATAACTTTGTTTAAAAAAATAAAACTGAATCCCTTATGCAAGTGCATGAGGTTGTGGTTCTGTCCAGGAGGGGTAAGTGGAGTGGTGGATGGCAGATGGTTCCTCAGCACCCTTCCATCTATACTCTTATATAACTATTGTGTAGATTAAAACCTATTACTTCTAATTAATGCACCAATTCCAATCTAGCACTGTAGATTCTTCACACATTTTCCATGTTTAAAAAATGTATTTTTTAAGAAGTCTATTTAAAAATAGTGAAAAATGCCTCTTCATAGTCTTAATGTAATTACTGATTTGGTCAGTTCTTTTATTTTCTCATATAAGCTACTTCACAGCCTACAACTTTCTCCCTCTACTCTCTCACTGCTTCCCATCCTGTATTCCCAGATGCTGGTGTCTGTTGCCCTACTCCCAGGACATCCATTGTATTCCTATTAAGAAAGAAAGGGGAAGGGCAAGTCTAATATAAATGATTGACACACTATGTGAGCATAAAATCACAGGTAGGAATGTAACTAAGTTCTGTTCAGTCAGAATATACCTATTTTCAGTAAGAAATTTCCTGCTTCTTTTTAAAAAAATAATTAAGAGATGTTAATGAGAATCTGATGCAATTTCATAAAATTTCCTTAAGTGTATTTGACATAGATCCTAATTTAATAGAACTTTGTTTAAAATGGAATAATTATTCATTTTTGCTTTTGTGTTTCAGTGGAATCATGAAACCTGGTCTCAACGCCATTATGGTACCCAAAGGTCAAAAGAAGTCTTTGTGAGTATAACAGAAATTATAATCAGCTTTCTTTTTGTAGTTTCAGTGTGCTTTTAGAAATAACTTTTATCAGTCTTACAAATACAGCATCATAAAGTGGTTGACGTAAACCTGTCAAACGTATTATGAGTTAATGAGGAAGAATAAGAAGGGAATAATATTAAATGTGGGGAGATGGAACATAGGAATAATTGAAGACACATTTAGATAAAAGAGCACATTTCCTGGGTTGGATCCACCAATGTCAGATGGACAGGAGGGTCCTTTGGGAGGTCTATGTAGGATAAGCCAAATTTGCCTTACTTTTATATTTCTGTGCTTTCTTATAACACAAATGAAAAGGAAGGTGAGGATTCGAATGTAAACACACAGACATACACACACACACACACACACACACACACAGAAGCACACAAACACACATATACTAAGTTTTAGTTAAGTCATATATCTCTTGACTAGTTAATTTTATAGCTTGAACATGAATTGAACTAACAGTAGCTAAGAGAGGTGGCCTGTATTGAAGGGGAAGAAAAAACCTCACCATGTTTGTCTTTTTGTAGGTTGTTAAACATTTTAGCTGCAAGGAAAGACCTAAGTGGATTATCTGGAGATGTTTTGATCAATGGAGAACCTCGACCTGCCAATTTCAAATATCATTCAGGTTATGTGGTTCAAGTAAGTATTAGTTGGTTTACTTTTAGGTTTCATGTGTTTCTGTATAGGCAAGTGCCTTGGTTTGCAGTTTATTGTGCTTCCAGTGGATTATGTGACATACTCATAGAATCAACTTTTCTTACATCTGCTTCTCATAATTTCCTATTAGAAAGAGGGTGGAGTTAAGTGGAAAGGCAGAGACGACCTGGAATATGACCTCTGTAGGACATGGATATAAATTCTACTTGTATCATTTTCAGAAGGGTCTGCTGATGTTTTTGCCCTCCTGCCTCTTTTCCTTCCTGAGAACATATTTGAATGTGTCTGCCAGTAGTCATATCATACTTCCCTGTGCTCCACTTGGATGTTCAGATGGGTGTTGAAATTCCTCCCTGGGCTCTGCAGCTGTCTGTATATGGAGTCTCTGTAGTTAGCAGAGTTGAAAACACAGCATTAACTACAGCATTTCCTTGGATTTGTTATTTTCATCTATTAAGTTACATATACTAGAGGGATAGTCTAAGAAAAGACTCAGTATGTCTCATGAAAATTGTATTTTCCTTCAGAATAATGTCCTGATGAACACCCTGACAGTGAGAGAAAATTTGCAGTTCTCAGCAGCTCTTCGGCTTCCAACAACTATGACAAATCATGAAAAAAATGAGAGGATCAACAAGGTCATTGAGGATTTAGATCTAAGTGAAGTGGCTGATTCCAAGGTAATGTGAAAAAAACTGGTAGAATTGTAGCCAGGAAAGCGGACCTCCCTGTGTGGACAGTGTGACCTTAATCAGAAGTTTCTTATGACATCTGTGTCTGTTTTCTGTAATTATAAGAAAAAATGACTACATAGCTACCATGAAGATGGAAATGAAGCTGGAGAAACAATCTCAAAGATGGTGGAATCCCTGGAGTGGAGTGTGGTCTCATTGCTGTAGTCAGGGCTCATTTGATGTCTTTGCACTAACTTTTCTTCTTCCTGTTTTTCTCTTCCTGACTTTCACTGCTCATTACATTCTCTTCTTCCTGGGACCTTTGTTTCATGGCTTTTTTGAGGCATATTTCTGGAATTGATAAATGACAAGTTCCAGGTATTATTTCTTTGTATATATAACTTGTCTGTAATTTGACTTCCAGAATTATATTTGATCACAGTAGGACTGACTTCTAATTTGCATTGCCACTAATTTTTTCTATAGCTTATCTTTGGCAGTTTTTTTTTCCTCATCCTCTCCTCATTCCCATTTTTTTTCTGCCAGTATTTATTTCCAGACTCATCTACCAGGCTCTTAGGTTTGAGAAGTATGTTTGTGGGCAAGAGTAATAGAACGGACTAAGTAACTCAAACTTTTGTGGGTTTGCAGGATCATGGAGAGAATGATTGAACTTTACAGTTTACTGCTCCATGTGGAGGGTTTGCTGAGCAGATATTTGGAGCTGTATGTGATAATGAGTTTTTTAGAATGTAGTGTCTTTGAATGAAGCCCCTGATCTTCCCTCCTAAAAAAATGAAGAATGTGGGTGGAACATCCTATTGGCTGCTGCTTCCTATTATACTTGCTGATAGGCTTTATGTGAAGTGTTTTATTTAGAAAAATAGTCCTGTGATGCTACTTATTTTTTATTACTGAGTATTGATTTTCTTTTCCTTGGCTCTCTTTATTTATTTGATCTTCTCATTCCGGCTTGGTACTTTTTTTTTTAGCTCTGTTCTTTACCATTAAGCACTCATTGTCCTTAGTTACTTTCTTGGATTTCTGGGGAACATATGTAAAGGCTGTTTTTGATTTCTTATAATTAACATAATCTAATAGTATCAAATAATTTTATATATTTTTAGTTTTTATGATATTTTGAACATAACAGAAATCTAGAGAAGATGGTCTGATTACTATAATGATGTGATTTGGGGTAATTAATATAATAGTTATATATAATATGTACATTGTATTATTTATATATTATACATTATGTTTAGTATGTATCTCTTATTATGTTAATTATATGGAAATTAATATAATTACTAGTACTGTTCACCTTGATTTCTCAGTTGTTAATATCTCTCATAATTATTATAACTCTGTCTTACGGAACTATTTTATACAAATTTGTATGATATTTCACCCCAAAATACTTATATGCATTGGGAAAAAAGGACATTTGCCTACCTTACCACAAAGCCATTACCAACTAACAAAATGAAGAGTAACATCATATCCTCATATCATCAACTATGTCAAACCATATTCATCCACATTTCCCAAATTGTCTTCAGATGTCTTTTTAAAGCTCAATTATTATAAGTTCCCAATCAAGGGCTATGAGTTGCGTTTGATTATTTCTCTTGGAAACTCTTCATTTGAGAATTGTTCCCTACTGCCTTTCTCCCCAGAACTATTCTAGTCCTCTCAGCACACACAATAATATTGACTGGTTGAAAAGTTTGAACCAGGTACCTGCAGACTATCCCACCTCCTGCTTTTATCTGAAATGATTGATTGGGAATTCTTTATTGAGTTAGGGTGTAGATGGTATCACTTTAGAAAATCTTATGGGAATAAAATGTGCTTATGTGGTATAGTAGAACAAGAGCTCTCCTGGCTTCAAGTGTACCCTTTTCTTATAAGTCCACTCAGGGACTTTTGTCAGAAGCAATGAAGTGTGTGTGTGTGTGGGGGGGAAGGGGGTTGTTGTTAGAAGACTAATAGAATACTTAAGGTGTTTTCCTTTTTCATCTCCTAGCTTTCTCTCCTGTTTTAGACTGTGGTTTCACTGTGTCAGGTCCATATCTTTTAGTTTTGTTACTCACTGTCTTTAAACCTTTGACTTGGAGAGGAATATACAGAATGTTAAAAGTATGAGATTCATATCAGGTCCAGCCACTTGGATCCTCTGCCCCTAGCCTTCAGGTACTTATCTGTTCAAATAGAGACCTCCTTCTTCTTTCAGGTGTCCATTTATTTCTTGTTCAGAATAATGAGGGTAATAGAGAAAGAGTATCTTGTAGGACTGAAGTTAACCACTGAATGAAGTTAATTCACTATGGTGGTGACTATAGTGGTTCTTGTTGATAATGTAATAATCTGTGTTTTAGGTTTTATCTAGAGGAGAGAAAAAAGGGACCAGTATAGCAATGGAGCTGATTGCTGATCCTCCCATCTTGTTCTTGGATCGACCAACAACTGGTTTGCATATAAGCACAGCAAATACTGTACTTTTGCTCCTGAAAAGGTAAATACTGTAGGAACACTCTTCTTTTATTTATTTACAATTGGATCACTTCTATGTACCAGGGGTTCAGTGTGCCAAGGTTTCAGACGTGAAGAGCAAAATTCTTTCCTTTCTTCTTAAAGAGAAATAGTCAAGGAGCAAAGAAGTGTTATAAAAAAAATGAATGAACAACTTGGGGAAGAAAGGCCATGAAGGGAGTGAGGAATTGTTTTCAAAAACAGGATAGTCATGGAGGACCACAAGTATGTGACGAGAGACCTGTGACAGAGTGAGTCCTGCTCTTTCTGTCAGCAGAGAGTTCTGGTTGGAAGGAGCAATCAATAGCCCTGAGGCACAGCATGCTTGATGCTTGATGTGTGTGGAGCATCAGAGAGGCCAGAGGGACAGAACCCAGTGCAGGTTGGCTGCTAGACTCTAATAACAAGACCACAGGCTGGGGGCTGAATAACAGATACTACTATTCTTCCAGCTCTGAAAGCTGGAAGTTGAGATCAAGTGTCTACAAGTTGTTTCTTCTTGGATCCTTCAATAGACACAGTTAGATGAGTCACCACTTAATGACCTTCTTTAATCTTAAGGACTTCTTTAAAGACTCTCCAAAGGTAGCCACATTCTGAGGTGCTGGGTGTTAGGACTTTTACATTCAGTTTTGGAGAGGCCACAATTCAGCCAATTAGAAATGATGTAAAGTAAAGTTGGGCTTGGGACAGATTACATAGAACTCATTGGCCCCTGTGAGACATATTTTGTGCTGCTAAGGTCCAGGGATATTTTGAGAGTTGTCAGCATTGACTGCACAATGAGGCCAAGGTGAATGTAGGACACCAAGAAATAGCTGCTGAAGTAGGCCCTGTCCTAGGATGCTGGTGGTCAGGTGGTAAGAAAAGCATGGGTTCTGGGTCTTTTTTTTTAAGGTGGAACCAACTGGATCAGCTTAGGAAATGGACTTGGCCTGTAATGACTCCTAAGTGGGGGTCTGGAAAATAGAACAATGGGGAAAAAGTCATTCATTTCTATCAAGAAAGGAGACTGGCAGGAATGTAATAGGAGAAATTTTTAAGATTAATTTCTGAACATCTTCTTTAAAATTATAAAAAATTATTTCAAACTGACAGGAAAGTTCCAAGAAAAGTTTAAAGAAAAAAAATTCCCAATTCCCTCACCTGAATTCCCTGACTTCTATTTTACTGCATTTGCTCCCCTCTTCCTTCATCTGTGTTCCACCTGTGTAAGTTTTTTTCTGACCGAACGCTCCATCTCTGGTAAATTCTCCCCAGTGTAAATTCCAAAAGGCAAGGACATTCCACTACACTAGCCTTCATGTAAGGAAGTTGACAGTGGTGGCTTCACAACCATCCAGTGCTTAGACCCTAGTCACATGTCACCAGCTTCCCCTGCAGTGTCTGTTTCCTGCAGTGCTTGGGATTCTTCACTGAAACATGTATTTTCTGGCTTTCCTGTTTTGGTTGGTTTTGATAATCTGTGTGAGTTCCACAGTCCTTTCCTGTCCGTCACGCCCTTGCAAGTCTTGGTGGATTTCATGGGGTGACCCTCTACTGAGTCCATCCCTATGTTCCATGAGCAGATTCCGGTCTCATAGGTGGTGTGAACTTCCCTCATTTGATCATGTTGGGGTCTGCTGGGCTTCTCTGCAGGGAAAGTACTTTTCTTCTTTAGAGAAGATTAGTATTTTTTTTCTGGGAAGATAATTGGCTATTATACCAAGATTGTGTTCCTCCTAAAGTCTCACCCACCAATTTTAGCGTAAGCTAATAACTCCTGTTCTTGTGGTAGTTGCCTAACACATAATTGTTGACATTTTATCTAAGGAAGAGTTTTTCCCCTGTTGATTTTCTGTATGATGCAATGGGTTGGAATCTGCTTTTCTTCACTGTTTTAATGATTAAATTGATCCTGATTTTACTAGGGGATGGCTTTTCAATTGTCTGTGTGTACTTTTGACCTCTCCCTGATCATTCTTCCGTCATTTCTTTACTTTGTAGTCACTGTGATGTTCCATGTTTATGTTGCACTTTTCCTGAGTTAGCTATTTGTGGATGGATGTGGTTCGTTCTGGTTTAATTAATATTAAGAAACGAAATGTTGTTGCTATTGTGCTCACTGCTATTGGAGTGGCTTTGCTTTTAGATCTTCAGTAGGTGTACCTAGGCCTACTGTATGTGTTTATATAAAATATGGAAATATATTCTATTTTATTTGGAAACATTGGTCCTGGATGAATTTTATGTGTGTGTATACAGATGTGTGTGTGTGTGTGTGTGTGTGTGTGTGTGTGTGTAGTGGGGTTTTTATTGTGTTTGTGGCAGGGTTCCTACCCATGGCCTCATATTTGCTAAGCACTTACTCTACACCTGAGCAATATTTTCAGTCCTTGTTTCTCTCTCTCTCTCTCTGTCTCTCTCTCTCTGTCTCTCTCTCCGTCTCTCTCTCTGTGTATATATGTATGTATATTATTAAAAAAATATGTAAACATACTTCTATAATTATTGCTGTTTATAAGAGTATATATTTAGATACCCATGAGTTCATATTATTATTTTTATTTCCAGTCCAATACCTCTGTGTCATTTTTAGTTCTTTCCCTTTCAATCTTTGCAAGTCACTTCAGACCATGAGAGATGTGACTCCTTTTATTTTAATATATTCACTTACTTGGTCTGTCTATGATTTAATTGTTTAATGCAACCAGTCTGCCACTTGCTCTGGGCTATATCTTTGTCTCCTACCTCTGGAAACCCCTCTACTTCATACTTTAAGGTGCCTGACACACCACTTTTATGGCTTCCCCTAGTACTTACCTTGCTTTCTCTGATGGCCATGCACTCGTAAGAAAGTTTCTGATAGGAGAGAAAAAACAGGACGATGCAAAGATGGCTGTTTCTTTAAATATCTTATGCTCTAGATGTCAACATACGTATAAATGAAGATGCCAGGTTATGGGCCTGGAGTTTGGGTACCTTTATAGAACATACCCAGGAAATTTTTTTATTATCTACAGCTCTGCTGATAGTGTTCATTAGACAATGATGAATTGATACAGAATATTGTAACTATTTCCTTTATGTTTTTTTGTTTTACTGGGTAGCATTCAAGCATCCGGCCTCTTGCAGAGATCAAGCCCTACTATGCACAGTCATCACTTAGGGTCTGATTAAAATGTAGATTCTGTTTCTTTAAGTCTGAGGTGGAGCCCAGGATTTTCCCTAGAGGACTCTAAGAGTCGACACTGATACTAATGCCACTGCCCATCCAATCACACTCTGAGTAGCAGGGCTCTCATACAATTCTGCTTCCTGCTTCTAGTTGTCTACCAGCTCAATGATGTCTGCTGAATACAGTTCCAGTTTCTGAGAGAAGGGCCAATCTTAGGCTTGTCATTCTCTTTTTATAGTCTCTTTAGTTACCTTATTCATTTAATACCAAGTCACTGTCTCTCAGATATATATAAACACACCTCTTGCTTTGTAACACTGAGTTTCTTTGAGCAGGAGTATCCTTTTCTTAGCTGAGTCCTGTTAGTCCTTTTGATGTTCCACTTGTATCATCTTTAGCCTAGGTTGTTAGCCTTTACAAGGAACCCTTAGCTATATCTATTCAACATTCTATTGAAATTTTTGGTCTTCTTGCCCAAATCTCTTTGGGGCAAAGCACCCTTGGGCACTAAACTATACTAGAAACTAATCAAATTTGTAGATTGAAGTGGGTCTTCTAAAGTTTTTTGTTGTTGTTGTTGTTGTTGTTGTTGCTCTCAGGATTGAACCTCAGTGTGCTCTACCACTGATCCTGTGACCTTCTTACTTCTTATTTTGGGACAGAGGTACACCAAGTGGTTTAGGCTAACTTCAGACTTGAAATCTTCCTGCCTCAACCTCCTGCCTAGCTGAGATTACAGTCACATACCACCACACCTGGCTCATAAATATTTTAAATATCTACTTTGAACATTTTTACCTTTATTTTTTGCATCCATAGTAATAACTCATGTGAAATGGCCTTTTAATACTATTTCAACCACAAATTAAACCAGAGATAGAATCATAGCCTTACTTCTTCATAATTTTGACTTAGTGGGTATTCGCTTAACTTTTAAGCTTTTCCTGTTAAAAGTTATGAAATTATAATATTGAAACTACCTTATGACAGTAGTGTGAAAATTAAAATGAAGTAATTTCTAAAGCATTTAGCAATCTCAGAGTACATACTTCAGAATGTTCACTGTTTTATCAAGGTAGAAAAAAGGAAAACTAATCCTAAAGCAATAGAAGACAAATCATCAATGAGAATTATTTGTATGACTATTGTCTTTTTTTTTTTAAGGAGAGAGAGAAGAGAAAGAGAGAATTTTTTAGTATTAATTTTTCAGTTTTTGGTGAACACAACATCTTTATTTTGTTTTTTTATGGTGCTGAGGATCGAACCCAGAGCCCCGCGCATGCCAGGCAAGCGTGTTACCTACTGCTTGAGCCACATCCCTAGCCCAGACTGTTGTCTTAATATTTACTCTATTACTATTTCTCAAACTTGATTATACTTGTAGGTTGCCTGGACAGCTTGTTAATAATATGGACTCCCTGTATCATCCTCAGAAATTCTAATTCAGTGTCTAGGAGGACTGTCTAGGCATCTGTATTTTTAATAAGCATTATAGTAGTTTCTAGACTGTCGATGTACCATCTTTTCAGAAGCCTAATGTTTTTATTTTTTATTTTTCTTGGTAAGAGTCATCTTTTTTATTTATCTTGATTATGTATTTTAATTGCTGTTATGGTACTTATAAACACTGCAAAATTCTTCCAAGGAAAAAACTGACTATAAATGCTGCCTAGTTAAATCCTGTTTAGAACACAAAGAATATTAATAATGTATATGAACAATTCTTTCAAAATAAGCAAATAAAAAATTTCCTTAATTGTTATTATTAAAGATACAAAGCCCATAATAATTACTACTTTTTCATAATAATTACTAAGGTGCACAAAAATCATGATTTTTTTTTTGCATATCTGGGTATGAAACCCAGGGTCTTACATATGCTAGGAAAGCACTTTTGATGAGCTATATATCCAGCCCATCATGAATTTTTTTTGAGTTGCAGTGTTGTTGAAATAATAAAGAATGATGACATGTTTAATTTTTAAATTGCATATTAAAGTGAATTTCTAACAATTTAGTACTAATAAAAACATTGAATTAGGAATGAGTCTGTGGCTCAGCGATAGCACACTTGCCTGGCATAAATGAGACACTGGGTTAAATCATCAGCACCATGTATTAAAAAATAAAGGTCTATCAACAACTAAAAAAAGAAACCCAAAAGATACATAAATAAAGGTATGATGTCCAACTACAAGTAGAAAAATATAAAAAAAAATATTGAATTTAGATTCCCCAGATGTCATGTAGGTAACATAAGATTAGGTGATAAGACTATAAGAGAAAATGAAGTTGAACTTCGAACTCTTGTTTTAGTGGTAAGAATAAACTGTTTTATTAGGAAGGGCGAGGTTCAGATGTGTAATGATTCATTATCTTCCCTCTTTTGACTTAGGATTTCTGAGCAGGGACCAACAATCATCTTTACCATTAAACACCCTCGGTATTCCATCTTCAAGCTGTTTGACAGCCTCACCTTATTGGCCTCAGGAAAACTATTGTACCAAGGTCCTGCACAGAAGGCTTTGGAATATTTTGCATCAGCAGGTTTGGTTGACTTTTTCATGCACTAGATCCTTCATTCTTGGAATTCTGGGAGAGAACAGAGGTATTGATGGGAGTGCTGTTTGATCTTTGTATAAATTTACCTCAGGTTCTACCACTCTAAAACATCCTTGGTCACTTTGTTGCCAAACATTTTCTTCATATGGCAGCATATGTGTGTGAGAGTGTTTGTACTGGTCCTATGGCTGTTCTGCTTCCCAGTGACTGTGTGGGTTAGCTGTTCATTCCTATAACACATATCTGAGAAAAACTAATTACAAAAAGTATGACGGTTTTTGGCTTCAAGTTTCAGATGTTTCAGTCCAAAGTCTACTGGCTTCATTGCTTTGGGCCTGAGGTGAGGCAGAAAAATGGTGTAAGGGTGTGGTGGAGGGAAATGGGGGGGGGTGAGGGAGGGAGCGGGAGGGAGGAAGGAAAAGAGGGAGGGAAGGACAGGGAGAGAGAGAGAAGAAAAAGAATAAGGGGAGAAAGAGGAGGGAAAGAATGAGAAGGAAAGGTGGGGAGGGGAGAGGAAAGGAGAGGAAATGGGTTAGGGACAAAATAAATCCTCCTAGGGCATGAACCCAGTGACCTATTTTTTCAAATTAGGTCCCACTTCTAAGTAATCTATTCTAATTATTATCCCATGAAATGAATTAGTTTCCTGAGGAAGTTAGAGCCCTCATAATCAAATAATTTCTTAAAAGCTCCATCTCTGTACATTGGAGACTGAGTCTTAAATTCTTTAGTATTTAAGTATTTAAAGTGTATACTTTATATCCAAACCATAATATTCTGCCCCAACCCCAAAAGGCTCATGTCCATCTCATAATGCAAAATGCATTCAATCCTACAATTTCCTCGTCTTTAACAATTCCAACATTTCTCAAAACTCTCAATCCAAAGTATTCTGTGAGACACATGGTAACACCTTAGCTGTGGGCCCATATACATAATAATAGGTAAGTTACATGTTTCTAATATTACAATGGAACAGAGTAGACATTTCCATTCCAAAAGGGGATAAACAGCCTCCAAAAAAGCCTTGTTCATTGCAGACATTCAGCAGACATTCCATGGTTCATGGCATCTCTTAGTCCTGGCAACTCCATTACTAATTTAGCTTCCTCTCTCAGAATCTCACATCACACTCTCAGGGGCTGCCTGCAGAGACTGTGACCTTGACACAAATTCCTATCTCCCAGGCCTTCCTTTGAAATCTGGGTAAAAACTTTCATGAACCCCCTAATTCAGAATTCTGCATTATTTAAAAGTGGCACAACACAGATGACACCAAGGCCCACTGCCTGTAGGAACAGTAGCTTGGTCTGCTCAAACAATAGCTGTAGTAGCTACTGAGTGCTTGGACAGTGAAATGAGTCCTGGCAGGACAAGTTTCTAGGTGGCCCTGTGCCTGCAATATAACCCTGGACTCTCTTCTTAAAGCAGAGTCTTTCAAACTAGTTATCATTTTTACACCTTTAAACATCTTTCCTTTTTTTCTCCATGAAACATTAGTTTCTCTTTAAAGGCTCTGATTTCTTCATCAACCACACCTTCCTTATTTGCAATTTTACAAGTGTTTTTCTGGCCAAACATAAAATTTTTAAATGTTTGTATTCTGCTTCTTGTTGCCATTTCTCACTAAAAATATGGCTAAAAGCTACTAGCAATGACTATGCCACAGTCCCAATGATTTGTTGCCTTAAAATTTTCTCCAGTAGATTACTTAGTTCATCATCTTTAAATTCAGCCTCAGAGAGTGTTGGGACATGAACAAAATGGAAACAACTTTTTTGTCAGAATATACCACTTCCAGTTCCCAAAACAGTCCTCATTACTATCTGAAATCTCGTGAACATAATCTTTACTGTCCACATTCCTGTTGACATTCTGGTCGTCTGAGATCACACCATAATTGTCCATTAACCTCTGCTTACAACATTCCAAAGCTTCTTTATCTTGTATCTCCACATTTTTCCAAATTCCTCCCACAAATCATTTTCAAAAGCTTCTGAAGCACATGGTCAGGTATAGTCACAGCAATGACCCCACTTCTTGTTAATCAACTCTTCATTGTTATGATCAATAATTGAGAACAGTAACTTAGAGGAGGAAAGATTTATTTTGGCTCATGGTTTTGGAGGTTTCACTCCAATACAGCTCTATGCATTGCTTTTGGTCTTAGGTGAGAACTAAGCTTCATTTCTTTGGGCCTTTGGTGAGAAACATCATGGCAGAAAGGTGTAGTGCTGGAAACTGTTCAACTCTTGCCAGCAAGGAGAGAGGGAAGGAGAGATAGAGGGAGAGAGAGAGAGAGAGAGAGACAAAGACAGAGAGAGAGAGGGAGGGGGGAGGGAGGGAGGCGAGAGGAGATCAGGAGCATGATAAATTCTTCCAGGGCATACTTCCAGTGACTTAATTCCTCCCACCACACAGTAGTCCATTCAAGTTATTAATTTATGAGATTGCTATATTGTGTACCATGCCTTTAACACATGTGTTGTGGTTTAGATATGATGTTTTCCCCAATAGGTCATGTGTGAGATGGCATAAGAATGTTCAGAGGTAAATTGATCAGACTATGAGAGATATAACCTGATCAATAGATTAATCCACTGCTGTAGATTAACTGGATCATAACTACAGGCAAATAGGGGGTGGCTAGAGGAAGTAGGTCACTGAGGACATATATTTTGGGCTTATATTTTGTTCCTGGTGAGTGAACCTTTCTCCCTAATTCCTAATTATCATGTCCTGAGCTGCTTTCTTACTCCATGCCCCTCTACCATGATGTTCTATCTCCCCTGGGCCCACCACTACGGAGTTGACTGATGGTGGACTGAACCTCTGAAATCATGAGCCAAAATAAACTTTTCCTCCTCTATGTTTTTATTTTCAGGACTTTTGGTGACAGTTGATTAAAACAACATGAATCTTTGGGGAAATTCATATCCAAACCGTAACAGTGATCTTTCCCTGAAAGTTCAAAATTTAACTACTTGGATTTATATCCAGTTATTCTGTCAGTTAAATATTTATAGAATGGCCCAATATTATTATTTTGAGACCTATAACATATTGCTTGTTTAGTTTTTACCATGACATGTAATCTTGCTCTGCCTTCACGAGAGCTCATGGAGATGCTACTTAACTTTCTAGAAACATTAGACTCAAGATTTAGGACTTAAGTGGGTGTGTGTGATCTATTAGTCAATGGAATGGCTAATCCCAAATCTGACTAGACCAATATTTCAGGGATGTCTGATTCTTTGAATTTTTTATTAAATTATGTGATTTTTTTTAACAGCTCATACAATCTGCTTCAGAGATATTTGGGTATGATCATAGATGCTTCTCTATGACCCCAAACAGTTGTCTTTTTAAATTTGTTTTTGTTTAATATCTCTCCTTTAAAAATAATCAAGCATGGGGGATGGGGATGTGGCTCAAGGGGTAGCGTGCTTGACTGGCACCACATAGCAACAAAGCACCACAGCACCACATAGCAACAAAGATGTTGTGTCCGCCAAAAACTAAAAAAAAATAAAAATAAAAAATTAAAAAATTCTCTCTCTCTCTCTCTCTCTCTCTCTCTCTCTCTCTCTCTCTCTCCACACTCTCTAAAGAAAAAAATTATCTCTGACTCTCTCTCTCTCTCACTCTCTCTTTAAAAAAAATTTAAAAAAATACTCAAGCATGTATGGGTCTGGGGAGTCCAGAGGAGATAAGAATCAGACCACAGGCAAAGTTTAGATGATTTATGCCACTACAAGTGGAGGAAAGAGATCTCGTGTACTGTACTGGTCATTTTCTTTCCAGAATGCTACTCTGAAGGATTTGTTCCTCTTTGGAATTATGACAGATTGAGAGATGATAAATTTGAAATATGAATTTAATAGGTGGAAAAGCTATCTTGTTGTCATTAGTACTGCCATTCCAGTATTTCCTGGATCAACTCAGAATACAATGCACCCAGGCCTTCAAAACTTCCTTCCTGGACTTAGCCTTAGTCTTATGAAGGAGTATTGATAAACTCCAGGAAATTTAGAAAGCTTATTAAATTTTACTACTTATTGTAGATAATAACTAATGTAATATGTTCTAAAGAGTCCAGATTTGGTTGGATATGTATGTATGCATGTATGAAAATGAGGGAGAAGATGATAATTCTGCCTTCCCTAGTCTCACCTGTCTCACACTGTGTGAGTCCTCTTTACTTTCGAAGACCATCGGGTTGAGTTGTTGGAGTGCCTTCTTTTGCAGGTTATCCCTGTGAGCTGTACAACAGCCCTGCAGTCTTCTTTCTGGAGATCATTAATGGAGAATTTTCTGCTATGGTATTAAACATAGAGGAAGAAGGGCGTGAAGGTACATCAGTCTCAGATTCACAGTTTTTGCCTAATCAATTTGGCTGAGGTTTTGTGATATGGAAAGGTATTATAACAAAGCTTTGTGAATTTGTATTAATGTTGTGTTCTGATACCAGTCAGCAGATAGGCTTTGTTACCTGTGAGTGCTGTGGTTTTTTGTTTGTTTTATTTATGAGTGAGCATTTATATGCTACTTTTGATTTTATGGGGGGGTTTCCATTAAAAATAAATATGCTCATTGTTTTAGTACTTATAAATGAGAATCAGTTTTTTATGCATTAACATGTAGAATAAAAGGAACAGATTTTTATATTAACATTATAACTCTGTATGAAGATATTTATTTTAATAGTTAGGTTCCAATTTGGGAGTAAAAGGTCAGTGAGTTTGCTGTTATCTGTAATTACAGTCATAGTAGTAGCCAGCTCATTCACCTGTGTATTCCTAATGTGAAAAGTGGCAATAAAGCTAGTAATTTTTATATTCAGGCTCTAAAATCAAATTGTTATTGAAGAAAGGAGTCATAGAAAAATGGGTTAAATAACTTGTTGTCTGATAGTAGTGTTTTTGTTCTTTATTCATTTTTATTTGAAAGTCAGCGAGACTGAAGAGCTTTCCAAGGGGAAAATACCAGTCATAGAAACATTAGTTGAGTTTTACCTCAACTCCTCCATCTACAGAGAAACAAAAGCTGAGTTAGACCAACTCTCAGGTGGTCAGAAGAAGAGGAGCTCAGCCTTCAAGGAGACCACCTATGTCACCTCCTTCTATCATCAGTTCAGATGGATTGTCTGGCGTTTTTTCAAGAATTTGCTGAGAGATCCTGAGGAAAACATATTTCAGGTGCCCTGAGACTCTTTTAATTATGCTGTGAAATAACCCTGTAGAATTAACATGGTTTTGATATGATCTACTTCAGGAATTGGTTTATTCTCTTCCATTCACTTATTATACTTGGTTCATTTGGTATGTAATCATGGCCAATAGAACAACAACAACAAATCACAAGTTTTACTTATGGGAAAGTTTCTTAGTGATTCTTGGATTACCTCACCCAAAATTTTTGTTGACTTAGACAAATTAGAATGGGTAATATTGAGTAGAAAAAAAATGTCCTCAAAAAAAAAAATAAAGACAATGTGTCTCAGATATGTATGGGTATTGCATAGCTGTCCACTTTCATTTGCAGTCATTCACAAGATCATGTATTGCATTTTGGGAACTCACAAAGCAGTACACAAAATGAGTAAAAATAAACATTTCTGTTCTCACGCAATTCATTTGTTATGAGGGTAGAAACATGATAATTGATATATCAGATTGCAGAAAGGTCTATACAGAAAATTTAAGCACCAATGGAGGGAGAAGAGGGACGGCAGACAAAAGGCAGTAGGGGCAAGAGGGTTGTTTTGCCCTTGAAATGAGGCAGTGAGAGAACTTGATGTTAATGAATACAGTTGAGGGTTGTCTAGGCTGACCATTGTCTGGGCTGCTCACTGTCTGGTGGAGGGTCCTGTATGCAACGTGCTGTTCCTTATAATTCACCTTCCTTATTGGGAGATTTTAAATTTTAGAAAGCACTAGATACCTCAAAGGGTTTGCATTTTATGCACAGATAGTAACCAGACTTAACAAGGCTATTCACTTTCAGGTTAACCCTCTTAACTAGGATGATGTAATGTAATTTTCTTCTTTGGCTAGCTCTGTGGTCATTGTTGATTATCACTTCTCAAGGTTTTTCTGTTGTTTTTATCCCCTGTGTCATACAAAGCTTTTCTAACCTCCAGTTCATTTTCTGTCATTTGTAAGGATATCATTTTAGCTGATTGTTTGGGGTTGAACACCAAGCCTGGAGACACTAGGCCTCTGTCTGCATCTTAAGGAGGCCTAGGACCAAATGCACATTATCAATCATTGATTTTCAGTTGAGTACTGAAAGATGGCCTTTTTTGGCTCTAATGAAGTACTACTGACTATTTAACATTAACCATCATAATTTTCATATTTAATTATTGCCTGCATCTGTATTTGAGTCAGATTGTCAATTTCTGCAAATGTTTGTTGTGCTTTTTATCTGTCATTTCTCTCAGACCATGGACAGTTTTATGTCCTACCAATCAAAGGTAAACTTTTACTGTTTCAGAGCAAATTTGATGTCATTTGGAAGCATGTCAGATGACTTAGATCTATCAACCTGCATTATATATTTTTGAACAATGTGATGTAATCCATTCATTCTTTCATATGATTTATGTATTATGTTTCTTACTTGCTTCTCAAAGTAGTAGTTCTGGACAGAGTAAGTAGCTACTTGCAAATACACCAGGATTGTGCATTTGGTCCTAGGTGTCCTTAAGATGCAAACAGAAGCCCAGTGCCTCCAGGCTTGGTGTTCAGCCTTCTGGTCTCATCAGTGAACTCAGTTCTGCAAAAGGAAGTCCAGCAATATTCAGAGAATAGTAGTCTCTAGAATAAGGGTAGAACTCTTAGAGATCCCTGAGTTTAGTGGGACAAATCTCAACAATTTTGTAAATGCTGGAATGTTTGTATAGGAAGAGGCAAACTCTTTTGTGGAAAGTGCCAAATAGTTAATAATTTAGGCTTTTCAGGTCCATATAGTCCTTGTCTCAGGTAGTTACCTCTCACATTAGAGTGAAAGCAGCCTTAGGTCATACATAAAAAAATGAACCTGGCTATGTTCTCCTAAAACTTTGATTCATGGATCGTGAATTTCATATAAATCTCCTATCAAAAGACATAGTATTTTTTGGATTTTTTTTTTACTTTATAAAGCTGTTATTAGTTTGTGGGCAGTAGAAAAAACAGTAGTTGGCCCCATTTGACCTGTGGAGCATAGTTTAATGATCCTTGTGGTTTAGGATTCTTAAACTGGAGTGTTCTTTTTGCCTCAGTTTTGAAGATAGATTTGTTAAAATGTTAAGATAGATTTGTTTTATGGCTTCCTTCTTATAAGACCCTATCTGTTACCTGATAGCTATCTTTTGATTTAAACTAGTTATTTATACAATTCAGACTTGACCTCTAGCCAGCAGTTGTGTTTGGAAGTTCTTAGAATAAATGAATTATCTATATAAAATTATTTAGAGTTTATTCAGTGTGCTAAAGTTTTCCTGATTAAATCAATTTGGAAGACTTTGTTATCAATCTGTCTGAGAATCATTGTTTCTATTAACATATTGAACATCTATAGATTTTTTTTTTTTTTAGTGAAAGCTATAGACATCCCTCAGAACATATCCTTGAGAAATGTTGGTTCAACATATTTGAACAAAGACTGAGTAACATTTTGGGAGAACTCCTTTTTCATCTTTGTGTTTAAAACAAACCAGATGCACAAAACTCATATATATGGCCATTATCACTACTAATGCTTAGTTTTCTTTTTTTTAATGTAAGACAGAATAATATGTGTAACCTCATAAAAGTGTGCATGATATTGTCATGCAATTCTTTGTTTTGTTAAATGTTTGAAAACTATAGGAAACATCCTAATACTTATTGGTAGTATAAGATGTCAAGTTGGAATGAAAAAAAAACTAAGAATATGGAGTGTTGAAACTGAAAAATTGAATATTCTTAAAAGGTATACTGTATGAAAGTTAAAGACTCTTGTTTACCTGTTTATATTGCACATTGGTAGAACCATCAGCATTTATTTGGAAGTATTTCCAGATTAGGGTCCTCACAAACTATTCTTTACAGATCATGCTTCATTTTTTTTAAATTTCATTTTCCTTTATGCCATAAATGTCCTTCACTGATTATTTCACATTTTAATACTGTTATAGTATTGATTTTCATTTGTTCCCAAATGACTTCCCCAGATCCCTGCATGTCTGTTAACTTTAGTAGCATTTGTGGGTTCAGTACTTGAATTGAACTGGACCCTTAACTGACAGTGCCTGGTGGACACTGAGAGTAATTTTAGCTTGTCCAGTAGTCTACTTGTTGTCCTGCCAATTCCCTGAAGAAAAGATACCTTAATTTGCCATCTAATTTAGAGAGCATTTTCATAACATATACTGCTTTATACTCTCCTAGGGACTCTGGCCACACCATTAAAGTGTTTATTGAAATGGAGAGATGTGACTTTTATATATATATATATATATATATATATATATATATATATATATATATATATATATAAAATAAGTGACATGAAAAATCTTAACTCTAATTGAAATTCTTACCCTTTTTATGTTCATTTTTCTTTTTGAAAAGATAACTGTGGCAGTCATTCTGGGAGTGGTCATTGGTGCATTTTTCCTGGCACTAAAACATGATTGTACTGACATCTACCATAGGTAGGTAAATTTGGATCTTGATTTTGATAAAATGCCATTACATTACTCAAGCTTGTAGACATCCATTCAAGAATTTGGATTTATGATAAGTATGATGCAAAACTCAGGAAAGAGTCAATATTCTTTTTTACACATGTATGCATATGTGTGGTAAATTATATGCAAGCTGAAGTTTACCCTTTCAGCCATTTGTATATGTACATTTCAGTGGCATCACATACATTTATACTGAGCATCCATCACTGCCATCCACCTCCAGACCTTTCTTTCATATTCTGAAATGCAATCTTCATACCATTGAATAGTAACTCTCCATACCCACCTCTCCCAAACCCTGGCAACCATCTTTGACTTTCTCTGTTGCAGTCATATAATATTTTTTTTGCATATGACTGGCTTATTTCCCTTAGCATAATGTTCTCAAGGTTTATCCAAACTGTAGTATATGTTGGAATTTGTTTTTTAAGGCCAACTAATTGTCCACTATATTGTTTATGCATCCATTGATGAAAGTCTGTGTCATTGTCCCCTTTTTGGTTATTGTGAGTAATACTGCTATTAGTAGAATTATCTCTGTGAGTCTCTGCTTTCACCTCAATGGGGTATATTGAATGGCTAGGTCATAAGGACTTTCTGTTAAGATTTCCAAGACCTGCCATGCTGTCCTCCACTGCAGCTGCACCATTTTCCATTGTTCCAGCAGCAGACAAGGGTTCCAGTTTCTCCACGTCCCCACCAGAACTTGTTCATTTTTCTTTTTGTAAATAATAGAGATCTATTGGATTTTTGGTGAATATCTTGTGAAGTCTTTTGCCTTTTAAAAAAATTTAATTGTTTTATTTTTTCATTACTGATGACTTGGAGTTCTTTATATTTATGGATTTCTGATCCTTTATCAGTTACTTAATTTGTGAATAGTTTCTCCTATCTTTTGGGTTATCTATTCAGTCTGTTGGTAGTGTGTTTGACACACAAATGTTTCTAATTTTGATGTAATCAAGATTGTCTGTTGTTGTTGTTGTTACTAGTGAGTCAATTTCTTTGAATTTTGATTTTTTTTTTTTTGGAACATAGGAGTGTCAGATAAGAGGACAGGACTCAGTTTTTCCTGTTGTGTGGAGCACTCATATTACTTGTTGTGATTGTTGCCTAGTTTCAACTGTAATGTGTCCTTTAATCTCTCCTCATGATGAGAGATTTAACTGGCTGTGTCATGTCCTGAACATGGGTGCTCAGCAACATCCCAGACCCAGGGTTTTCCTCATAATTCACGTATGGAGAACCATACAGTGGCTACCTGATGGGATGGCTGCTTGTCATACAGAGCCTAAGGTTACCTCTAAACAGCCAAAGGGACTGTATGGTCTTATCCCCATTTTATTATAGAGGGTGATTGTAAAAGCTTGTGTCGAGTCTGTTTTGATACATGGAGAAGGCTGGCTATTTTCTAAACTAAGAATGAGCATTGTTTAGATTTACACTATCCCCCAAACTCTCATGTGTTGAAGGGTTCCCCAATGCAGGAGTGTTCAGAGGTGGGGCTTTCGGGTGGTGATAGAATCATGAAGGCACATTTCTCCCCAGTGGATTCATCAATTGATAGTTAGAAAGACTCGTTGGTGTGGGACCTAGTTGGAGGTAGCAGGTCACTGGGGGCATGCCCTGGTGGAAGGTTGATCTTTTCCCTGGCCCCTCCTCCTCTCTCTTTCTCTCTGCTTCCTGGCTGCAATGAGCTGAGCAGCTTTCCTCCAGCATCACTTCTGCCATAATATTCTGCTTTAACCCCAACAAAAGGAGTCAGTCAAGGGTGGACTGAAACCTCTGAAACTGTATATCAGTGTAAATTTTTTTTTCTTGTAAATTGTTTACGTCAGAGCCAGGTACTGCCTATAATCCCACCTACTTGGGAGGTGGAGTCAGAACACCCTCAGCAGCTTAGCAAGATCCTGCCTCAAGACAAAAAATAAGGACTGGGGCTGGAGCTGAGTGGTAAAGTGCCCCTGGGTTCAACCCCCGGTTCCAAAAAATATTGTTTATGCTAAGCATCTTGGTCTATTTCTTGAGATTATGTTTGAAGAATTTAGACATCAACCTTATTTTAATTTGTCCTTTTGACTTACCTTTGTTCACATTTTCTGTGGGCATTTGGCTATGTGAAAGTAGCCTGTGTGTGTGGCTTACCTAATCCCTCCTGGGGTGATCAGTGATTTATTCTTTTGATTAGAAAACAGTAGTTTTGCATCATTTTGGAAACTATGTCCTTAAAGCACTCTTCAGCAGTGACTATCAGTCCTTTATCATTTGAAATTGCTAGGGAGGCCAAAGGTTTTGTTCTTCTTTGGGATCAAGTACTATCCTTGCACTTTCTCTAACCTGTATAAGTAAGAACTGGCTTTGAATCCTATGTAGAGTGTGAGCACCTTTGATTTAATAGCTTTATAAGGTTGTAGTTATGGCTAAGCAAATTTGGAAAATGTATTTTAAAATGATTCCACTAATCCCAATTCTAGATATTTATGAAAATTATTTGAAATCAGTTTGTGAAAAAGGTGTCATCAGTCCTATGTTCATTGCAGCACTATTCACAATAGTCAAGTTAAGGAATCAAAGTGCCTGTCAGCAGATGAATGGGAAAAAAAATGTAGTATGTATACATAATGGAATACTGTTCATCCCTGAAAAATGAAATTTTGTCATTTGTGACAACATGGATGGAAGTGGAGAATATTATGGAAAGTGAATTAATCCAGGCTCAGAACGACAAATAATACATATTCTCACTTATACATACATTCCAGAACAATTAAATAATTCTTAGAAGCATAGAATAGAATAGTAAACGGTGGTTGCCAGAATCTGAGGGATGGGCAGAATGAGGAGATTATGATCAAAGGGTACAAAGTCTCAGATTGAAGAGACACATATTTTTTTTTATTTTTATGAGATACATTGCTCATTGCTGTGAAGATGCTAAATAATAATATACCTTTCAAAATTGCCTGGATTAAATTTCAAATGTTTTCACCATGAAAAATGATAAATATTTGAGGTGGTAGAGATCACCTGAATTACCTTGATTTCATTATTTAACATATTTATGATAGTATCATTACTTTGTACCATATATGCACAAGTATATTTTGATTTATTTGAAATTAAAAATTAAAATCAATCAGATATGACAAATGTGAGTTATTATCTTATAAAGAATTAGAATGAATTGGTTCTGTCATAATAAAAAGTAATATAAAATAAATCATATTATGTATCTGAATGAATTTCATTGTCTTTTTTCTCAGAGTTATGAACACTATAATATCATTAGCTATATTGAACTGAATCTTTGCTATATCCCATGCATCTCAAATTAGCTTATAAGTTTACATAAGGTATATTTTTGGACTCCAAGTTATGTAGTTGATTATCTACTAGGCATGGCTGTTTCCTATTTATTTTAATTATCATATTAACATTTACATGTTTACACATTTACAGGTACTATTATTTCATCATTCTTTAGGCATTAAGAAAATATATGGAGTGTCTCTGGACTCCTGTTTTTCCTTTAATATAGCTGGAATTGTTCACTTGAATTTATATTTAAAATATTTTATTTCTCTGGTTTTTATTATGTCACTTAATTGATGTACTACATTATCTTTTTTTCAAAATGTTTCAATTAAAAATTATTCATATCAGTTAAGTTGGTTTGAAGAGAAGCTTGTTCTTATTTCCAGGAGGTTGGTATATAATCATAAAATTTATATATATTTTTTTAAAAAATACAATTCTTTTACTGAAAAGGTACACAGAATTTTTTTTTCCTCTTAAATTATATCTCTTTGATTTATTTTTGAAGACCTTGTAGGAAGGTGGCTGTCCTGGTCAAGGATGACTGTCGGGCTTTGCTGATGTGTGTGCTGTCTGTGTGTCTGAAGGAACGGAGTGCGGGTTCCTTCTAACATCTGGCATTTCTCTTCCACATGTCTCACCATTTTCTTGACTCAACTTTAAAATCAAACTGGCTAATTAAATTTTTAAGCATCTGAGGAGTTTATTAAGTTTGCTGTTTCTCTGTTTATATTTTAGGAATGGTGCCAAGCATTCATTCCTAAAATATAAACAGAGAAACACTGAATTCAAGGTGATGGTATTTCTTTGACCAGATAGCTCAGGCTGCCATAACAAAATACTAAAGACTCTATTTTAAAGAAAAATGTTATATAATTTGTGGAAGGAGATCCTGTGAGTTGAAAGCTGATCTAATAGCTTTGAATTGACTGAGGATTTTTTGTGTGTTTGTTCTTCTGTCCTGGCAGAGCCCAGGCACTCTGTACACTGACTATCTTCCAGAGTTTGGCCGGCCTGTTAGGAGGAAAGAGTATTGAACTGGAGAAGTTCTTTAGGTGAGTAGGTTTCTATTTTGGGAGTGGATCTATAATTGGGTCAAAGGTGTGACCCAGAGGATTACCAGTATTTTTCTTTTATTTCTTGGTTTGTTTAGTTGACAAATATAAAATGTATGTATTTATCATTGTGTAACATGAGCTTTTGAAATATGTATGCAGGTTATCACAATTAATTGAAAACAAGCAGTCAAGAGTGAAATAGAAAATCAAGAGCTTGTGGGGCCTGTCACCAAAGGAAAACAAAATTTCAGAATTAGGTGTGGTCATCAGTTTGCAGTACTACAGAGAAAGCCAGCAATAAAGAGCTGAAAAGTATTTTTAGGTTTTTTGGAAATAACAGGCCACCATGACCCTTGCAAGAAAAGTTTGAAGTTCTTGGTAGAGAGTTAAGTTGTAGGATTAGCAATTGGAGGTGGGAGTACAGTTGGCCTTAGTGGATGAAGGAATGGAAAGATCAAGAGGGCAGTCTTACACTAAAAAGCAGACTGGGTTGTTTCTTCTGCTTTCAAAGATGGAAGATATTTTACCGTATTTATATGCCAAGGACTGGAATTATCAGAAAGGGAAGGAATGAAGATACTGGTGGAAGAGTGGAATTTCAGGAGAAAGACATCAGGAAGAAGAAAGATGAGGGTTTGGTAGCTGATGGGTGTATTGCTTGGTGATCGTTGAAGGGAGAAGTCCTTTTCTTTTTCTAACATGGGAGTAGCAGAAGTATAAAAAGTTTAGGGATCATAAGTTGCTTTGAGGCCTTGGAGAATAACAGTGTCATCTTTTACAGGGTCAGAATTGGAGTGAAGAAAATCTTCCGTTACTGCTAAGATTAGCCCTTTTTGTACTACTAAGAGGGAGTCAGCCTGAGAGGAGAAGCAGGGTATCTGAGAAGAGTGAGGAGATGCAGACTCTGTGTCCCACCTCCAGGGAGGCTATATCTGCAATGGAGAAGGGATGGGGGCAGGGTGGGAGGGTCAGCCTGGAGCCTGTGGGCAGCTGGTGGCAGACCTGGTGGCAGCAAGAACCTGGACAGCAGCATCTCCACTGGGCTGTGCCTTGGACTAATATGGGATGCATGGTGTGTGTTTTTGTTTTGTAGACAAGAGCTTATTAGTGGATGGTATGAAGTGTCATCTTACTTCTTTGGAAAACTGGTATCTGAATTACTACCCAGGAGTTTTCTGCCAATTATATGTACTTGTGTAGCATACTTCTTAATAGGTAAGTAACAATACAAAGAGAATGTGTCTTTAGTTTTGCTTATATGTTATAACCAATTTCTTTTGCAAGCATGTTTATGGTTCCTACAACTAGAAGTACACACTTCCCGCCACTAGGGAAGTGTGTATCCATTGTGCATGCTCAACAATAGCCATTCAGTTGAGTATTGTTGTCAAGTCTTCCCAAGTGAAGCTTCTTGTTTTTGATTTTTGTGCCATGCTGGGTATCAATCCAATGGCTTCATGGATGATAGACAAATGCTCTATCTCTGAGATACATCCCCAGCTGTTTTAAAAATTTTTGTCTTGATCAGGGTCTTTCTAAGCTTCTCAGACTGGTCTGAAAATTTAGATCATCTTGCTTCAGCCCGCTGAAGAACTGTGATTGCACACATGCCCCATGCTCTACTCAACAGAACTTTCAATATTTACAAAACTTCATTTTACCAAGATGCCATGTATCATGAAGAAACATAGAAATATAATTTATAAAAAACTCAACACTATGCTGAGGAGCTGTGATAGTTATTTCCTATCTATCTATATTGTTTCTCTTTGTCTCTCAACATGTGACTATATACAGATAAAATTTAGATTGGTGTGCATTATTGATAAGGTCTACAGAGACATATAGAAAAGTAAAGAATCTGTGTATACACGTCTTCTTTCCCTCTACCCTTAATAATGAGAGAAAGATGGTTACTTTGGGGTTTCTTGATTTAATAGATCATTGTTGCATTGTTCTCAGACTTTACCCCAGGGTCATTGCTTCTGAATTTCTATATGTTTCTCCCTTTCTCACATACACTGGACATATCTATTTATGATAACACACTATAGTATAAGAACCCCAAACTTCCAGTTTACAAATAAGAGGTGTATTATAAGGAATTGGTCATGGTATCTAGGCCCCAGACTCCTGATCAGTGTTCTTATAGCTGTTCCAAATCATTAAACTATATAATGAATGTTTGCTTGGTACACTTTTTAAAGTATACTTATCTTATTCCATTCTCTATCATAGAGCCATGTGATTGTTTGTCTGGGAGACTTAGGTATGGAGATTCCTTTCTTTCCCCCAGGCATTAAAACCATTGAAGTTGTGAAACCTGATCCCTGTTTCTTCAGTAATGCAGTGACAGCAAATAGTGAGCAATGTGGTGATGTCTGAGTATAGGAGAAGGCAGTATAATTTGACCAGTTTTGTTGCCTGTGCCTCTCCATCTAAGTAGTTCTGAAGTTTGTCCTAATTCCACATAGGAAAACAGAGGTGCTATATGGAAAAGTGCTTTGGAGGTAAATGTACAAAAGAAATCTGTGTGGTAACTTCATGCAATTATATATAGGTGAAAATTGAAATTGCTGGCCCATGGTAGTTGGATTTGGGTAACTTTCTTCATTCAGGTATTAATTTCTTTGAATATTAGCATTATTTGCATGGTAAATGATCCTGAATACATATTGACCTAGGCAGCAGGGCTAAACCCTTCTTTTCTTTCTAAGGATTGAAAGTGGAGGCAGAAGCTTTCTCAATCACGATGCTTACTGTTTTGATGGTGTACTATTCAACTGCTTCCCTGCTACTGGCTATAGGTTCATATCAACGTTTGTTCATAGCAGCAGTTTTAAGTACCTATTATCTGTTAATGCTGGTGAGTATGAACTGTACTTCTCTCAGAAGGAAATTTCCCCTTCTTTCTTCCTTGTACCTTTACCTGTCATTTAAAACCTACTTTGAGTATTCTATACATGGGATTTGGATGCTTCCAGGAGGCCTAGATGAGGTATATTCTAGAGAATTTACCAGCTTTCCTTCTTAACTTTATCCAAGCTTATTTTGCTAGTGTTCTAATGTCATTAGTATGAATATGTCTTTAGTGATGAGGTTTTAAAAGATACTTCTTGATAGCATTGAATAAGACCTTGAACTTTAGAAACCACAGTAGTGAGAACAGTAGACTCTCTACCTGCTTTTCATGCTGGAGTTAGAAAACTCCCAGCTGTTTAACCAGCGGAGACTGTTTCATTGGATGCATTGAAACTCCAAGGTGAATGTGAAGCTCCTTGAGAAGTGTAATAGTGTGTGGCATGGGGAGGGGTGTCTTACCTGGGTCCTGTATTTTGAAAAGGAGTGTTTTAAGAATACTGGAAAATTCCAAAGTCCACAGTACTAGGTGATTCCCTTTTTGTGTTCCCAAGAATCTCTATATCAAGTATTTCTGCTTATCTTTTATTTGTAATGGTTACTTAATTCTAATCTCACATGGCCCTAAAGTTTGTAATCACATAGATGAATTAACAGATAAACAGAACAAGTCCCCCTGTTTTTTTGTTTGTTTGTTTGGTTTGTGTGTGTGTGTGTGTGTGGTGCTGGGGATTGAACCCAGGGCTTTGTGCACATGAGGCAAACACCCTACCCACTGAGCTATATCCCCAACATAGTTCTCACATTTTTGTTCCATGACATGGACTAAATAGGAGTGCTTAACCAATTAATGCACTTGTCATTTCTGCTACAATAGATGTCTTTCAGTGATACATAATCAGCATAAGTTCTTGTCAAAGTGTAAATCTTTCATTTCTGAATTTGTCAACTACAATGTATCTCATTCAGAAAGTGATGTCTTGTTTATATTTCATCTAATAAATAAAATATCCTTTAATAAATACAGATGAATTGTTTGATTTATTGGATGCTTTGACTGAATATTGTGTAAAGGATCTTGGTAGAACCTTAAAACCATAGTCATGAAACCACATATTACTCAGGGATGGTATGTGTTATATGAAGCACTTGGTTAGGTCAGATCTAAATGTGGGCAGACATACAACGTTGTCATTATGTTGCTATCCTAGTGGTACCAAGTACCACCTAAATGGTACCATTTAGGACAAGTGTTGTGTGAACCTCATAGCTGTTCCTTGTGTTTTGAGAAGTCGTTCCTAGTATCTCTATTGTAATATTGATTTCTGATAGCTTTAAATGGAAGTATTGACCATATTTTCTGCTGTACTTCATCATATTATTGTGTTTATCAGTTCTAGGCTTTGGGTAATCTGAAGCCTGCATTCTGAACCTCAATTTATTCTTAATGTCATTTTTTAGTCATTATGCCATAAAATATGTATTGTCAACTACTTATATAGCATTTATGTTATATATCATTAAGGAATATGGAAAGGATTTGAAATATATAGGAAGTAATAATAAAGTAAAAAAATGAAGTACATGATTTACATGCAAATACTACTCCATTTTAAAAATAAGGTATTTGAATACCTGAAGATTTTGGTATCTGTGAACTGAGGTTCTGGAACCAATCCCCTTCAGGTACCAAGGAATGACTACTTCTTAAATTCCCATTGTGTGCAGTTACAGAGAATGTTGAGGACATAGTCTTAATAATTTTAGATCATCCAAATAGTATATATTATACAGATTATAGGAAATGGTCCTTCCTTTAAAATAATAAACAACCTTAGATACACAGAAGTGTATACACATTCAAACGATGAAGATTTTTTTTTTTAGAGTAACTGGAAGGAATATGAAGAGAGTTGATTCTAGTAGAAATGTTTGGAAAGTTGTAGAGTTGAAAGTTGTAAAGGGTATTATCTAGAATTCTTCATAAAATCACCAGTTGGGTTCTGATTCATGGTCTTTGCTTTTTATAGGGTTTATTGGGTATATTGCTGACTTTCACTCCTCTTCCACCTTGGCTATCATGGCTTGAGTACTTCAGTATCCTTCACTATGGCTATTTGGTAAGTTGTCTTCTTCTCTTACAGTACATGTGTTTCCAAGCTATGAGAAAAGCAAAATAAAGCCTGACCAGCTCATTTCCCCAGCCATGAGCTGTGAATGTCTGTGATTTGGGAGTCTCCTTTCAAGAGCAATGAATGAAACTCTCCTGTTAGCCTCAGTTAGCACAAGTTCCTGGAGTCACATGGGGTTTTCCCCAGTCACCCCATTGTTTGAGGAAGAGGAAAGTCATAGATAAATCTCATAGTAAAATGTGAAGATAAAAGTTGATGATAAACATGTTGTGTTTTAGTTAAATAAGGAAGTAAATGAGAGGATGGGACTAGAATTTATAGTTTATATCAAAAGGAAAACTAGAACAGAATGAAAATCATATAATACTCAAAACCATATTGTCTTTCATGAGCTATTCAACTCCAAAATAACCTGTGTCAATATAGAATGATTACATTTTTGACTATCATAATTAAAATGGATTGGAAAAAATAAATAAGCGAAGATTGCTATTATAAATCAGCAATATTCTTTGAGCTCTATTATGTAAGGAAAATAAAAAGAGACACAGAGACAAGATACAGAGGCAGAATAGCAGAATAGCCAAGCTGTCAGCTTTATTTATTTATATCAATAAGTTTCATTAGATCATTGGCATCAGTAGTACATTATTGCTCATTGTGTCATTAGGCAGCTTACAGAATAAGTAACATTATGCAGCTTATTCCTCACTTACATGCTATAGTTGCAATATGTAATGTTAAGAGGTTTGTGTAGCTCTCAAGTGTCCATTGTTTAAATTTACTGTTATGTGGACAGGTTCAGGTGCAACGGAGCTTGGTGAAACATTGTGGTTGTCTAACAAGAGAGTTTTGTTTATTCTCAGGAGCCGTGAGCCTGAGGTCAAGGTTGAGGCTGATAAGACTCTAGCACAGATCCTCCTTATGCAGAGCATTCCTACAGCAGATAGGCATACCATGTCTTTGCACAGAAATTTTCCTAGTAGCAAGGCATTCTGTGTCTTTGCACAGAAACTTCCTAGCCACCAAGCATGCCACAGTTATGAAGCCATCAGAGATTCCAAACCCAATTACAGAACCATTTCACTGTTATATCATTCTAATTATAGTGTTCAAACTATAAAATTGGGAGAAAAGGAAGTAACCACAGTCTAATCTAATCAGAGTTCTCCTTTCTTATCCAATGGGAACCAGCATCTCAACCCTAGTCTACTTTATTTCCAGGGAAAATTAGGTACTTTGCTGTGGCAAAGACATGGCAAGAAAGAGAATATTTTTTTAGAAATAATCATAAACATTAAACTTGAGGGCATAATTGTGATAATCCCTTGACACTATTTATCTTGCCCTTCTCCCCTTTGTGTTTTAGGCTTTGCAACACAATGAATTTTTGGGACGAAACTACTGTCCAGAACTCAATACAACAGAAATCAGTAGCTGTTCCAATTATGTAATGTAAGTTTGCATCCAGTGTCACATTGGGTTTGCTTACTATCATAGTATGGTATGGAAAGGTCCCTGGCCTTAGAGCTGGTAAGGATCCTTTCAAGGTCAATAAGACTTTCTAAGCCTAAGTTTTCTAACTTGTAAAGTGAGTTGTTGTGCACTAATGTATGTGAACATGTTGTGTAACTCTGGTTCTCTTAACAGTAAAATACTATCGAATGTGAAAAAAAAATGAGTTCTTTTTCAGAACGTTTGAATTTGTAATAGACTATTTTCATGGTTTACTAAGGGCTTATAGTCTGTGAACCTCTGGATTGGCAACTGGTAAGCCCTGCCCAGGTGCTTTTCTCACCTCTGACAGAGGCACTCCATCCTGCTCTCCTCCAGCTGCTACTTAAGGTTTAAGACTGATCCTAGACCTGCTGGTATCTTCCCGTTGCTGACTATCTGCAATACTCATTATAGTATTGGTGTGAGAGCTGACAGAACAGAATTCTGTTCACAAGCCCTTTTCCCCCCTGGTTCTGGTTTTAGAATTCTTAGCCTATTTTTTTGATGACTATCTTGTGATGTAAGCAGAATTTAAGGAGCTTTGATCATATAAACAGGGGACAGAGTTGTCATCATCAAAACTGAGGTTTTCCCACCAGGAGAAAATGAATTTACTTGATCAGTATTTTCTTTGAAGAGAGCAGCATTATAGATTTGAAAACAGATGAATCTGAGAAGTCTAGGAAATTGGTTCATAGTGTGAATCTGTAAACTTGGCCAAGTAAGTTAAGCCTGCATCATCTCCTTTTTGAAATATGCATAATATTTATATTCCTTTAGATTGTTTTATGAATTAACTAAGCTGTCAGGCACAGGTTGCTTAATATATCTAGCAAAATTTGAAGTACTCCATGACTGTTAGCTATTACTTATGAAATGACAGATACTGAATATTTAGATGACCTATAGACTTCTTTAACAAAGGAATAGCAACTATATTGAGTACAATTTGAAAGATGTTAGGAATATAGACATATATTTTTGTGTTGAATTTCAGATGTACTGGTGAAGAATTCTTGACAAACCAGGGCATCGATCTCTCACCTTGGAGTTTATGGAAGAATCATGTGGCTTTGGCTTTTATGATAATAATTTTCCTCACAATTGCCTACCTAAAATTGTTATTTCTTAAAAGAAGTAATTAAAATCACCTTTAATATACTATGAGTTACTCTTACATTAATAAGAAGCACCTTAATTTATTTTAAGTATTCAATGAAGACTTTTTTGTTGTGATGATTGCCAACATACTGTTGAAGTGTTTTCAATAGAAAAAATTTTCAGAAAAATCACAACTAACAGAACTATAAATGAAAGAATCCAAGCCCAAAACTAGTATATATAAGTTCCTCTTATTAGACAATAATTATGGGGAGACATTCAGTTGAATTTATCAGTCTGAAAAAAGAGAATTGAATTCTAGAAACTCTTGACTAGTTATAATATCTCTGACTGATTAGTTTTCTCATTTTTCAACCTCAATACATAGGTTAGTAGCCCTTCTATTTTAATAGTTTATGAACTATGACCTGCCATTACTTAATAAATAACAAATATGTTAAAATATTAATGCTATATTGGAAGAATGAAATCTAAATTAGATTGAAAAAAACAGTGATATTTCTAGGGTAAAAAAATTCATGATGATAACAAAACATGTCTATGACAATCTTATTAAGGTTGGTGGAACTTACTGAGACTTCTAGTGGGGGTCTCAAATCTCAGTAGTCTTTACTATGGGTTTGGTACTTAGTTATACAGAAAGCCAGGCCAAGGATATGGTTCTTGTGAATTTCTGGGATATTCTGGCTCTGAAATCACTTTACTCCCCAGATGTCTCAGTGGCATATATGTGGTTGCTTCAGAATCTCCTGAGAGCTCTGTTAAGACACCCATGTCTATCCCTGTCTATCCCAACACAGCAGCACCTAGGAACCTGCCTCCATGAAGAATTTGCCAGGGCTAAATTTGGTCATTTCCAAGGTTGTTCCAGGCTTAAAAACTTTAGACTTATAGTCTAATGACTGTTGTATCTGGGCCCACACAGGATCCCCCCCCACTTGTACACCTCATTTATTTCTATACTCTGTGTTCATCCTCACCTTTACCAGAAATGGGAAAGTATTTGCCAGTAATACTGAAATATTTTTAATCCTTTCTTTGATTGAAGGGTATGTAATAAAAAGTACAGTTCAGTGAAGTACCAAAAATGAAGACGTGTGCAACCCCAGTTCAGGTCAAGAGGGTAAAACATGGCCAGCACTCAGGAGGCCCATGTGCCCTTTTCCCAACCACTACTTCCTCTTTTCTCCATGGGTTGTTGTTGAAATGACACTTGTGTATTCATCTCTGTTGCTGTTATCAGAACATCACTACAGCTCAGGTTTGTTTTTGTGTGCACCGGTACATAGTTAAGTCTCCTTCCCACATTTTTTGGTAAACTTTTAATTTTCAAGTAATCTAAGATTTATAGAAAAGTTGAAAAGATAGTGTAGGAAGTTCTCATGTGCCCTTTACCCAGATTCACTTAATATTAATAATTTATATGATTCATATAAAACAAGGTATATTGATGAGGCTAACAATTTACATCAATGCATTGCTGTTAATTCAACTGCACACTCTGTCTGGATTTCACCACTTTTCTACCATCATTGTTTCACTGTTCTGGGCTACAGTTCAGGAGGTCACAGTCCATCCCGCTACCCTTCCTAAAAGCAAAATACTTACAGGAATCAAGCAATTTGGGGGCCAGTGAACAGAGATCCCCAGTTATCATTTTAGCCCTTCAGAGCTGCCTGCAATGTTGTTACAACATGTGTCTGGACAAAGGTTTGTATTTTTATATTTGAACTTTAAGGAAAATTTTTTTCTTATGATTTGACTAAGGCATCATCTCAAAACTTATACAGTTTTCCTGGTTATTATGTGAATATCAGGTGAATAAATTTTTACTGTGTTTTGTACAGTTCTGGCCATTCCTACATCACTGTGTATGTGCTTTCATATTACATACATCTATAGCTCATTCTTTCAAGACAGCTTTTAGCAGGATCCTTCCATTTTCTTGGGTGACCCGAATTCCCAATGGTTATTCTGTTTGACAGATTCATAGTGAAAGCAGCCTTATAGTCAATTTTTCCATCCTGTGGGTGAAGTAAAGATTCACTGGCTAAGACTATCATTTCAATGAGATGCCATTTTCTTCATAGTGCTCTGTGTATTAAAAGTTAATTGCTTGAACTAAGTCTTGGGTTTAGCATTTCTCCAATAGTATTAAATATTTTCTTTAGTCAATACCATAATCAACATTTCATAAAATAAATATATGTATATATTTATTTTCATAAAATATCTATTTTTTTTCATAAAATACACACAAACACACACACACACACACACACACACACACACACACACACACACACATATATGGTATGAAAAACTCCAAAACCTTATGTAGAGGTTTCTCAAGATGACAGAACACATGAGGTCATTTTCCTGGCTGCTCCATGGTGTGAAATCAAGAAACAGATAGGCAGCTTCTCAGCAAGGTGAGAGAAAAAAACAGGGTGGGAAGGGCTTTACTGAGATTTAATATTGGACATTCAAAACAGGTTAGGGACTCAGAAGTTTGGATATAATAAAATGAGGTTGAATTTTCAGTTCCAACAGCATTTAGGAGGAGTGATCTCTTCTCACAATTTGTATCTGTCAAGTCAGCCACCTCACAAGAATGTACGTGGGATATAGGGAGGATTCTATATGTGCATGTAAAAATACATGTGCTGAATAGGCTACAGAGAAAGGGAGACAGGAATTCACATATTTGTTAACTTTCAAAACACATGGAGAACTATTTCTATTAAATTGGACTAGATTTAGAACACCTACCCTTTATAATCAAAAGGAAGTCCAACTATAGACCATGCCTTCTCTGAACTGCTTGTATTTCTATTCTGTCTGGGTTATTTTCCTCCATCATATTCGGATTCGTAGTCAGAGTCTAGTAGGGTATGGGTCAGTGTCAGGGATTCAGTATTTCGAATGGAAAATAGGAAAATGAATCCAATGAGTAGGCAAATATGTGCTACACAAAAATCATCCCAGTGTCATCCAGAACAATGCCTTGACATTACCTTGGCCCCAAGTAAGACGAAATTCGTGGAGAAGAGTTAGAAAATCTGTGAATACATATGTGGAATGGAAAATGCTCAGGAGTCACAACTTTGGAGGTGGTAGAGGAGTTTCCATAAGTAAGGGACAGGGTAAAAACTCCACAAACATGGAGCTCTGCTGGCCTAAAGGCAAGCCGCAGTCCATTCATAAATTGGGCAGGATGAATGCCGGGATGCTTTCTACTAGACCAGACACATATCCATTGATGCATTCTCTTCTCTAAAGTCTACAACCAGGGACACAGTGGGATACACAAACATAGAAACACTCGCCTCGTCAAAAGACTTACTAGAAACAGTCCACTCCAAACCAAAAAAACCGCCTTTCCTACCTATTCACAGAACATGAGACAAAACCACAAACTCACACCCACTCCCACAAAGGCACCTCCTTCTTCCAAGTTGGTCTGTGACTACCCGGAGTGTCGTCTGACTGGTGGGCCATACTATGTTCCCCCGAAATGACCTGTCCTGTCTCAGATCTGGCCTCCTTGGCCAACTCTGTGAAGTTGTCAGGAGCCAGCAGTGAGCCACTACCTGCTTTCTCAGGAAAGGCCCCACTTCAGAGCTTTCCTGGCATTTGGCCATCCTCACATCAGTAGGTACCAAGAAAGACTGACTCTGTCCTTGGTAAATCCAAACAAGTGAGCCCACTGGGACTGGGACTGGGACTGGCTCTGGGTGCCTGGCTTCCTGGATCCCAAGTTCAGAGAGTTCCATCACCAAGGAAGTGAGGTGAGGTCACTTCCCTCAGGAACTGAATGAGGTCACTGCCTTGGCAACCGCTGTGTCCTAACAGTTGCTTCCAAGGGTCCCATGAGATGGAGGCTGCCCCTCCTTCCTGTGACACTTTCACAAGTTACAATGGGATATCAACCATAGGCACCAAGGAACAGCTCTCCACACAGGCCTGCTTTGGTCCATCTTGTCTACATTAAGAAGAGAGAGGCTCATTCAGACACATCCCTTCATCCTGACCAGGTTGTTTGCCATGGAAGATGACTTTTGCTCTCTCAGGTCCTTCGTAGCTGCCTACATCTTCTCCAGGGATCATTTCTGAATGGACCTTTGAGGTTCTCAGCAGGTGGAAGGTCCCCTACATGCCTGTAACGTAAGACCAACTCTGTCCCTGCTCTTCTATAAAGTTAGATTCAGGGAAGAGTGTATGGTTAGGGTTAAGAACCTGTTCGATTTGGATTAGGAATCACTCTGCTGGATGAAGAATGGTAATGGGAACCTGCGATATTTACAATAATATATAGGTCAAGTATATGTATGAAAACAGAAATCTAAGTAAGATTTGAAGGCCAGAAGGGCATTGGGCCCTTGATTGGGATACTTAGCTTTGAATTACTTTCTACAAAGATGTCTCAGATAAATGGATATACAATGGCATAGGACCTTGTACCTTGGATGATTGAACGTAGAAGAGAACATCCAGTCAAAAAGGGATAGCAGGTAGGATCAGGAACATAGTTGGTAGGTTTAGGAAGAAGAGTGAGTTTAAATTTGGACCAAAAGTCCTTTAGCAATAGGGTGTCGGTTAGAGAGTGAATGTAAACGTCAGCACATGTGAAGAGTCAGTCACAATGATAAACTGGGGGAAATATGTAGGAAAAAAGATATCAATAGAGACATTAGGAAATCAGGCAAAGTATAAAGTGAGTGATAGGATTAGACATTTTCAACAGGGTTGAGGTCGAATATATAATCTTAGGAAGAAACCAATGTGTAGTTGCCAATACGATTGACATTTGAGAGCATTAGGCAACCTGGAGAAGGATGCTTTTAGGAATCCATGCTCACTTTCCAATTAGGCTTTGGTACAATCATAAGTGCGGCCTTGGCATTTTGTGTCCAGAATATCACTGATGGTAAAATGTATATGTAGATCAGGTGACATGAGTATTTCTTCCACCATTTCTGGGAGCAATATGTTGAAGACGTATAAATTAGCATTTGGGGGTACAAATAGGTGTACCCTGGGTCTATGAATATAGAGATAATGCATGAATAGACCCTACTGTGAATGAATATTATAACTGGTTCCAATTTAAATAATGGATTGAATTGATATCTGAAAATATATAGGAAATCTTATATTGATACACAATCATTCATTCCAACCAGTTATACATCTAATGGTGATATTAGGGTTAAGGTTTACCATGAAGGGTGTGTGAGTTTTGCTTCAAAAGTGATTATGGAAATGGAAAATAATGTGTTTGGAAAGAAGTCTCATGAAAAGACCAGTCCAGAAACATGGAGGAATACATGTGTTCTGAAGCAGGAAGTGATTCAAAGTGAACCAAATGCCTAGAAATTTGTGAACTTGAGGTTGAAATATATATCCCATGATGTGCATCAACTGAAGAAATAGTAATGTACCAGTGTTGAATAAAAATGAACGTCAAAATACACATCATGTCCCTTAGGAAACTACAGGCATTGATGTGAAACTGGGTCAGTTACTGTAGCAACATTAGGATTTCTATACACCATTCACTGAAGATAGTTTTCAGTACTAGGAAACAAATATGCATTTCAGGTGGAGGAATATTTCTGAGAATAATCTTGGGAAAAGTTGATTATAAATCCACATACATGAACATGAATGATTTTAGGGAGTGTACAATAAGACACATATATTTCATATTTTGAAAAATCTGGAGAGTGTGTGTCTGTGTGTGTGTGTGTATGTGAGTGTATACACACACACACAGACACACAAAACACACACACAGACATTAAAAAGTAGAAATATATATGCCAATCGAAATTCATCATGAAATATATATCATCCACCGATCCAAAAATATTTATTTTACTAAACATGGATTTATGTATCATGTTGTTCAAGTAGGAAGCTCACCCGTAGGTTGAATTTTCAGTTCCAACAGCGTTTAGGAGGAGTGATCTCTTCTCACAATTTGTATCTGTCAAGTCAGCCACCTCACAAGAATGTACGTGGGATACCAGGGAGGATTCTATATGTGCATGTAAAAATACATGTGCTGAATAGGCTACAGAGAAAGGGAGACAGGAATTCACATATTTGTTAACTTTCAAAACACATGGAGAACTATTTCTATTAAATTGGACTAGATTTAGAACACCTACCCTTTATAATGCAAAAGGCAAGTCCAACTATACACCATGCCTCCTCTGAACTTCTTGTATTTCTATTCTGTCTGGGTTATTTTCCTCCATCATATTTGGATTCGTAGTCAGAGTCTAGTAGGGTATGGGTCAGTGTCAGGGATTCAGTATTTCGAATGGAAAATAGGAAAATGAATCCAATGTGTAGGCAAATATGTGCTACACAAAAATCTTCCCACTCTCATCCAGAACAAGGCCTTGACATTACCTTCGCCCCAAGTAAAACGCAATTTGAGGAGAAGAGTTAGAAAATCTGTGAATACATATGTGGAATGGAAAATGCTCAGGAGTTCACAACCTTGGAGGTGGTAGAGGACTTTCCATAAGTAAGGGACAGGGTAAAAACTACACAAACATGGAGCTCTGCTGGCCTAAAGACTTCGTGAGAAACTGCCTCTGAGGTTGGGCACTTGAAATATTTGTTGTTGTTAGGAGCTTTAGCTTCCTTTGTAGTGAGACCATCAAAGCTGGGTCTGCATCTATGTGACCTGGAGGAAATGGTTTCTGATTTTCCAATGAACATGTGGCAGAAGTGCTGAATTCTCTCTTTGCAGGTAAACTGTGGCCTCTGGGGTCTAAGTGTCTCCCCGAGTGGACTGTGAAGTCATTTGGTCATCGTCCACTTTTCATGGTGTTTCTTGCTGCTGCACTCTAGGAGTTTGGTATTTGCTTCTCGAAATACAAGGAGTTCAACTGGGACACAGTGCTGGAGGGAGTTCTGTCACGTGTGGTGGGTCAGGGTCCTAGCAGAATGCACCAACCAGGCTTCTATCCCACAGAGATTGCCCCCTTGACCATAGCAACCTGATTCTGAACATTGCCCTGAAACCTCTCCATATAACAAGATGCCTTTACATAGAAGGGTCTGCTGCCTGCACCATGTCAGTCACAAGCCATTTGGAAGCCAATGGCAGATCCACATGGCCCCACCAAAGATGTTCTATCACACACCTGCACACCACTGCTCTAGGCCCACTACTCAGCAGGCCCCAAATTACTGGCATCTCTGTTCTACACCATTTTCATGAAACCCAGTCAATCAAGGCACTGTCTGGTACACTCATGATCAGCAACAGGACATCCAAAGTTTCTCCAGTGCCACCTGGTCATGGGAATTCCAAAAATTCCATGGTATTTATCTAGCCATTTTTAAAGGATGAGGTTGGAGGCACTATGGGTTTCCATTCCTTCAGGAACCATTAAATGGTGAGGAAGCTCATTTCAATGAAAGCTCTGGAGAACTCTCACAAACAAGGCTTCCCAAAGAGTGGCCAAAAGGTCACATGAAGCCAGGCCCATTGAGGTCTACAATGTGAGGTCCACGTGTGTTTTGACACTCAACTATGGCTCCAGGTCTTTAAGAATAAAATCATGTGATATCTGGGCTGAGATTCCCAGTGCTCTGTGGAAAGCCACCCTGGGCCTAGATATCAGTTTCCAAGGGCGACTCTCATGTGTGGCCTCCTAAAATCCCAACACAATTCACGGCAATACTTCTCTGAGGTCAGTTCCAGAACTCAGTCTCCAAGGGGAATCACACCAGAGTTCACGCCCAGGTGGACCCAGTCATCTCTTCCAACCACCATGCCAATGACCACAATTCAAACCAAAACACTGCCACAAGGCCCTCATCTTCTTCCATATAGACACTCATCATAACCTCTGGCTGGAGGTTTCCATGAGGGGCACAGCCCAAGACAGTGTCCACAATAAGCTCCCTTGCCCCTCATTTGCCTAATGTCAGGGTGGCCTGGACACCCTTCCTGTGAACCAGGAGTGATCAAATAGGCCTGCCGTGAATACTGCTCCGCTTCTCCAATTGGAGGCCTACTGACTGCCAGTTGTAGATTCTGTGTGTGAATTGGAGTCATGAGAAAACCCAAGCACCTATGGGATAGCCTCTGCAGGGCTGTGAAGCACTCATTTGACCCAAAGGATCCCTATTCTCACTGGATGGAGGTCAGGAACCTTACAGAGGAAGGCGAGAGACTTCATCCACAATGACTGCTTTTTTGCCAACTTGGCTTTGGATGCACACATGGGATCTTTCTTTGGATCCATCAGGTGCTGACAATCTAAGCCACAGCCTCACACAGGGCCAAGAGGCCGATTCAGACACATCCCTTTGCAAAGCAATTAAGCAAAGAGCCACAGGTGATGCCCATTCATTTCCATTTGAAAACTGTTTTCTTCAGGCTTCACAAAGGGGTGCCCTGAGGCAAAGGCCTTCCTGACATTCAGGGCAAGAGAAAAAGTAAGGAAAAGGCCCAGAGCAGGGTTTCTCCACTGAGACTTTACTGGTCACACTGATATCTGAGTTTTCTGAGACACTCACCATTCCTTTCAGCTATCCAGTCCATGGCCATGTCACGGAGCTTGGAGGTGGTACATACCTTGGACACAAAACCATGAGCCTATTCTGGAGGGTGGCCAGAATTCAGGAAGAAAACAGGAACTTAGGAAGATAGTAGGTGTTGCCCATCCATAAGGCAAGCTGCAGTCCATTCATAAATTGGGCATGATGAATGCCGGGATGCTTTCTACTAGACTGGACACACATCCATTCATGCATTCTATTCTCTAAAGTCTACAACCAGGGACACAGTGGGATACACAAACATAGAAACACTCGCCTCGTCAAAAGACTTACTAGAAACAGTCCACTCCAAACCAAACAAACTGCCTTTCCTACCTATCCTCTGAACATGAGACAAAACCACAAACTCACACCCACACCCACAAAGGCACCTCCTTCTTCCAAGTTGGTCTGTGACTACCCGGAGTGTCCTCTGACTGGTGGGCCATACTATGTTCCCCCGAAATGGCCTGTCCTGTCTCAGATCTGGCCTCCTTGGCCAACTCTGTGAAGTTGTCAGGAGCCAGCGGTGAGCCACTACCTGCTTTCTCAGGAGAGGCCCCTCTTCAGCGATTTCCTGGCATTTGGCCATCCTCACATCAGTAGGTACCAAGAAAGACTGACTCTGTCCTTGGTATATCCAAACAAGTGAGCCGACTGGGACTGGGACTGGGATTGGTTCTGGGTGCCTGGCTTTTTGATTCCAAATTCAGAGTTCCATCACCAAGGAAGTGAGGTGAGGTCACTTCCCTCAGGAACTGAATGAAGTCACTGCCTTGGCAACCGCTGTGTCCTAACAGTTGCTTCCAAGGGTCCCATGAGATGGAGGCTGCCCCTCCTTCCTGTGACACTTTCACAAGTTACAATGGGATATCAACAATAGGCACCAAGGAACAGCTCTCCACACAGGCCTGCTTTGGTCCATCTTGTCTACATTAAGAAGAGAGAGGCTCATTCAGACACATCCCTTCATCCTGACCAGGTTGTTTGCCATGGAAGATGACTTTTGCTCTCTCAGGTCCTTCGTAGCTGCCTACATCTTCTCCAGGGATCATTTCTGCATGGACCTTTGAGGTTCTCAGCAGGTGGAAGGTCCCCTACATGCCTGTAACGTAAGACCAACTCTGTCCCTGCTCTTCTGTAAAGTTAGATTCAGGGAAGAGTGTATGGTTAGGGTTAAGAACCTGTTCGATTTGGGTTAGGAATCACTCTGCTGGATGAAGAATGGTATTGGGAACCTGCGATATTTATAATAATATATAGGTGAAGTATATGTATAAAAACAGAAATCTAAGAAAGATTTGAAGGCCAGAAGGGCATTGGGCCCTTGATTGGGATACTTAGCTAGCTTTGAATGACTTTCTGCACAGATGTCTCAGATAAATCGATATACAATGGCATAGGACCTTGTACCTTGGATGATTGAATGTAGAAGAGAACATCCAGTCAAAAAGGGATAGGAGGTAGGATTAGGAAGATAGTCGGTAGGTTTAGGAAGAAGAGTGAGTATAAAATTTGGACCAAAAGTTCTATAGCAATAGGGTGTCGGTTACAGAGTGAATGTAAACGTCAGCACATGTGAAGAGTCAGTCACAATGATGAACTGGGGAAAATATGTAGGAAAGCAGATATCAATAGAGACATCAGGAAATCAGGCAAAGTATAAAGTGAGTGATAGGATTAGACATTTTCAACAGGTTTGAGGTCGAATATATAATCTTAGGAAAAGAAACCAATGTGTAGTCACCAATAGGATTGACATTTGAGAGCATTAGGCAGGCTGGAGAAGGATGCTTTTAGGAATCCATGCTCACTTTCCAATTAGGCTTTGGTACAATCATAAGTGCGGCCTTGGCATTTTGTGTCCAGAATAGCACTGATGGTAAAATGTATATGTAGATCAGGTGACATGAGTATTTCTTCCACCATTTCTGAAAGCAATATGTTGAAGACGTATAAATTAGCATTTGGGGGTACAAATAGGTGTACCCTGGGTCTATGAATATACAGATAATGCATGAATAGACCCTACTGTGAATGAATATTATAACTGGTTCCAATTTAAATAATGGATTGAATTGATATCTGAAAATATATAGGAAATCTTACATTGATACACAATCATTCATTCCAACCAGTTATACATCTAATGGTGATATCAGGGTTATGGTTTACCATGAAGGGTGTGTGAGTTTTGCTTCAAAAGTGATTATGGAAATGGAAAATAATGTGTTTGGAAAGAAGTCTCATGAAAAGACCAGTCCAGAAACATGGAGGAATACATGTGTTCTGAAGCAGGAAGTGATTGAAAGTGAACCAAATGCCTAGAAATTTGGGAACGTGAGGTTGAAATATATATCCCATGATGTGCATCAACTGAAGAAATAGTAATGTACCAGTGTTGAATAAAAATGAACGTCAAAATACACATCATGTCCCGTAGGAATCTACTGGCATTGATGTGAAACTGGGTCAGTTACTGTAGAAATATTAGGATTTCTATGCACCATTCACTGAAGTTAGTTTTCAGTACTAGGAAACAAATATGCATTTCAGGTGGATGAATATTTCTGAGAATAATCTTGGGAAAAGTTGATTATAAATCCACATACATGAACATGAATGAATTTAGGGAGTGTATAATAAGACACATATATTTCATATTTTGAAAAATCTGGAGAGTGTGTCTCTGTGTGTGTGTGTGGGTGTGTGAGTGTATACACATACACACACACACACAAAACACACACACAGACATTAAAAAGTAGAAATATATATGCCAATCGAAATTCATCATGAAATATATATCATCCACCGATCCAAAAATATTTATTTTACTGAACATGGATTTATATATAATGTTGTTCAAGTAGGAAGCTCACCCGTAGGTTGAATTTTCAGTTCCAACAGCGTTTAGGAGGAGTGATCTCTTCTCACAATTTGTATCTGTCAAGTCAGCCACCTCACAAGAATGTACGTGGGATACCAGGGAGGATTCTATATGTGCATGTAAAAATACATGTGCTGAATAGGCTACAGAGAAAGGGAGACAGGAATTCACATATTTGTTAACTTTCAAAACACATGGAGAACTATTTCTATTAAATTGGACTAGATTTAGAACACCTACCCTTTATAATGCAAAAGGCAAGTCCAACTATACACCATGCCTCCTCTGAACTGCTTGTATTTCTATTCTGTCTGGGTTATTTTCCTCCATCATATTAGGATTCGTAGTCAGAGTCTAGTAGGGTATGGGTCAGTGTCAGGGATTCAGTATTTCGAATGGAAAATAGGAAAATGAATCCAATGTGTAGGCAAATATTTGCTACACAAAAATCTTTCCACTCTCATCCAGAACAAGGCCTTGACATTACCTTCGCCCCAAGTAAGACGCAATTTGAGGAGAAGAGTTAGAAAATCTGTGAATACATACGTGGAATGGAAAATGCTCAGGAGTTCACAACCTTGGAGGTGGTAGAGGACTTTCCATAAGTAAGGGACAGGGTAAAAACTACACAAACATGGAGCTCTGCTGGCCTAAAGACTTCGTGAGAAACTGCCTCTGAGGTTGGGCACTTGAAATATATGTTGTTGTCAGGAGCTTTAGCTTCCTTTGTAGTGAGACCATCAAAGCTGGGTCTGCATCTATGTGACCTGGAGGACATGGTTTCTGATTTTCCAATGAACATGCAGCAGAAGTGCTGATTTCTCTCTTTGCAGGTAAACTGTGGCCACTGGGGTCTAACTGTCTCCCCGTGTAGACTGTGAAGCCATTTGTTCATCCTCCACTTTTTGTGGTGTTTCTTGCTGCTGCACTCTAGGAGTTTGGTATTTGCTTCTCGAAATACAAGGAGTTCAACTGGGACACAGTGCTGGAGGGAGTTCTGTCACGTGTGGTGGGTCAGGGTCCTAGCAGAATGCACCAACCAGGATTCTATCCCACAGAGGTTGCCCCCTTGACCATAGCAACCTGATTCTGAACATCGCCCTGAAACCTCTCCATATAACAAGATGCCTTTACATAGAAGGGTCTGCTGCCTGCACCATGTCAGTCACAAGCCATTTGGAAGCCAATGGCAGATCCACATGGCCCCACCAAAGATGTTCTATCACACACCTGCACACCACTGCTCTAGGCCCACTACTCAGCAGGCCCCAACTCACTGGCATCTCTGTTCTACACCATTTTCATGAAACCCAGTCAATCAAGGCACTGTCTGGTACACTCATGATCAGCAACAGGACATCCAAAGTTTCTCCAGTGCCACCTGGTCATGGGAATTCCAAAAATTCCATGGTATTTATCTAGCCATTTTTAAAGGATGAGGTTGGAGGCACTATGGGTTTCCATTCCTTCAGGAACCATTAAATGGTGAGGAAGCTCATTTCAATGAAAGCTCTGGAGAACTCTCACAAACAAGGCTTCCCAAAGAGTGGCCAAAAGGTCACATGAAGCCAGGCCCATTGAGGTCTACAATGTGAGGTCCACGTGTGTTTTGACACTCAACTATGGCTCCAGGTCTTTAAGAATAAAATCATGTGATATCTGGGCTGAGATTCCCAGTGCTCTGTGGAAAGCCACCCTGGGCCTAGATATCAGTTTCCAAGGGCGACTCTCATGTGTGGCCTCCTAAAATCCCAACACAATTCACGGCAATACTTCTCTGAGGTCAGTTCCAGAACTCAGTCTCCAAGGGGAATCACACCAGAGTTCACGCCCAGGTGGACCCAGTCATCTCTTCCAACCACCATGCCAATGTCCACAATTCAAACCAAAACACTGCCACACGGCCCTCATCTTCTTCCATATAGACACTCATCATAACCTCTGGCTGGAGGTTTCCATGAGGGGCACAGCCCAAGACAGTGTCCACAATAAGCTCCCTTGCCCCTCATTTGCCTAATGTCAGGGTGGCCTGGACACCCTTCCTGTGAACCAGGAGTGATCAAATAGGCCTGCCGTGAATACTGCTCCGCTTCTCCAATTGGAGGCCTACTGACTGCCAGTTGTAGATTCTGTGTGTGAATTGGAGTCATGAGAAAACCCAAGCACCTATGGGATAGCCTCTGCAGGGCTGTGAAGCACTCATTTGACCCAAAGGATCCCTATTCTCACTGGATGGAGGTCAGGAACCTTACAGAGGAAGGCGAGAGACTTCATCCACAATGACTGCTTTTTTGCCAACTTGGCTTTGGATGCACACATGGGATCTTTCTTTGGATCCATCAGGTGCTGACAATCTAAGCCACAGCCTCACACAGGGCCAAGAGGCCGATTCAGACACATCCCTTTGCAAAGCAATTAAGCAAAGAGCCACAGGTGATGCCCATTCATTTCCATTTGAAAACTGTTTTCTTCAGGCTTCACAAAGGGGTGCCCTGAGGCAAAGGCCTTCCTGACATTCAGGGCAAGAGAAAAAGTAAGGAAAAGGCCCAGAGCAGGGTTTCTCCACTGAGACTTTACTGGTCACACTGATATCTGAGTTTTCTGAGACACTCACCATTCCTTTCAGCTATCCAGTCCATGGCCATGTCACGGAGCTTGGAGGTGGTACATACCTTGGACACAAAACCATGAGCCTATTCTGGAGGGTGGCCAGAATTCAGGAAGAAAACAGGAACTTAGGAAGATAGTAGGTGTTGCCCATCCATAAGGCAAGCTGCAGTCCATTCATAAATTGGGCAGGATGAATGCCGGGATGCTTTCTACTAGACTGGACACACATCCATTCATGCATTCTATTCTCTAAAGTCTACAACCAGGGACACAGTGGGATACACAAACATAGAAACACTCGCCTCGTCAAAAGACTTACTAGAAACAGTCCACTCCAAACCAAACAAACTGCCTTTCCTACCTATCCTCTGAACATGAGACAAAACCACAAACTCACACCCACACCCACAAAGGCACCTCCTTCTTCCAAGTTGGTCTGTGACTACCCGGAGTGTCCTCTGACTGGTGGGCCATACTATGTTCCCCCGAAATGGCCTGTCCTGTCTCAGATCTGGCCTCCTTGGCCAACTCTGTGAAGTTGTCAGGAGCCAGCGGTGAGCCACTACCTGCTTTCTCAGGAGAGGCCCCTCTTCAGCGATTTCCTGGCATTTGGCCATCCTCACATCAGTAGGTACCAAGAAAGACTGACTCTGTCCTTGGTATATCCAAACAAGTGAGCCGACTGGGACTGGGACTGGGATTGGTTCTGGGTGCCTGGCTTTTTGATTCCAAATTCAGAGTTCCATCACCAAGGAAGTGAGGTGAGGTCACTTCCCTCAGGAACTGAATGAAGTCACTGCCTTGGCAACCGCTGTGTCCTAACAGTTGCTTCCAAGGGTCCCATGAGATGGAGGCTGCCCCTCCTTCCTGTGACACTTTCACAAGTTACAATGGGATATCAACAATAGGCACCAAGGAACAGCTCTCCACACAGGCCTGCTTTGGTCCATCTTGTCTACATTAAGAAGAGAGAGGCTCATTCAGACACATCCCTTCATCCTGACCAGGTTGTTTGCCATGGAAGATGACTTTTGCTCTCTCAGGTCCTTCGTAGCTGCCTACATCTTCTCCAGGGATCATTTCTGCATGGACCTTTGAGGTTCTCAGCAGGTGGAAGGTCCCCTACATGCCTGTAACGTAAGACCAACTCTGTCCCTGCTCTTCTGTAAAGTTAGATTCAGGGAAGAGTGTATGGTTAGGGTTAAGAACCTGTTCGATTTGGGTTAGGAATCACTCTGCTGGATGAAGAATGGTATTGGGAACCTGCGATATTTATAATAATATATAGGTGAAGTATATGTATAAAAACAGAAATCTAAGAAAGATTTGAAGGCCAGAAGGGCATTGGGCCCTTGATTGGGATACTTAGCTAGCTTTGAATGACTTTCTGCACAGATGTCTCAGATAAATCGATATACAATGGCATAGGACCTTGTACCTTGGATGATTGAATGTAGAAGAGAACATCCAGTCAAAAAGGGATAGGAGGTAGGATTAGGAAGATAGTCGGTAGGTTTAGGAAGAAGAGTGAGTATAAAATTTGGACCAAAAGTTCTATAGCAATAGGGTGTCGGTTACAGAGTGAATGTAAACGTCAGCACATGTGAAGAGTCAGTCACAATGATGAACTGGGGAAAATATGTAGGAAAGCAGATATCAATAGAGACATCAGGAAATCAGGCAAAGTATAAAGTGAGTGATAGGATTAGACATTTTCAACAGGTTTGAGGTCGAATATATAATCTTAGGAAAAGAAACCAATGTGTAGTCACCAATAGGATTGACATTTGAGAGCATTAGGCAGGCTGGAGAAGGATGCTTTTAGGAATCCATGCTCACTTTCCAATTAGGCTTTGGTACAATCATAAGTGCGGCCTTGGCATTTTGTGTCCAGAATAGCACTGATGGTAAAATGTATATGTAGATCAGGTGACATGAGTATTTCTTCCACCATTTCTGAAAGCAATATGTTGAAGACGTATAAATTAGCATTTGGGGGTACAAATAGGTGTACCCTGGGTCTATGAATATACAGATAATGCATGAATAGACCCTACTGTGAATGAATATTATAACTGGTTCCAATTTAAATAATGGATTGAATTGATATCTGAAAATATATAGGAAATCTTACATTGATACACAATCATTCATTCCAACCAGTTATACATCTAATGGTGATATCAGGGTTATGGTTTACCATGAAGGGTGTGTGAGTTTTGCTTCAAAAGTGATTATGGAAATGGAAAATAATGTGTTTGGAAAGAAGTCTCATGAAAAGACCAGTCCAGAAACATGGAGGAATACATGTGTTCTGAAGCAGGAAGTGATTGAAAGTGAACCAAATGCCTAGAAATTTGGGAACGTGAGGTTGAAATATATATCCCATGATGTGCATCAACTGAAGAAATAGTAATGTACCAGTGTTGAATAAAAATGAACGTCAAAATACACATCATGTCCCGTAGGAATCTACTGGCATTGATGTGAAACTGGGTCAGTTACTGTAGAAATATTAGGATTTCTATGCACCATTCACTGAAGTTAGTTTTCAGTACTAGGAAACAAATATGCATTTCAGGTGGATGAATATTTCTGAGAATAATCTTGGGAAAAGTTGATTATAAATCCACATACATGAACATGAATGAATTTAGGGAGTGTATAATAAGACACATATATTTCATATTTTGAAAAATCTGGAGAGTGTGTCTCTGTGTGTGTGTGTGGGTGTGTGAGTGTATACACATACACACACACACACAAAACACACACACAGACATTAAAAAGTAGAAATATATATGCCAATCGAAATTCATCATGAAATATATATCATCCACCGATCCAAAAATATTTATTTTACTGAACATGGATTTATATATAATGTTGTTCAAGTAGGAAGCTCACCCGTAGGTTGAATTTTCAGTTCCAACAGCGTTTAGGAGGAGTGATCTCTTCTCACAATTTGTATCTGTCAAGTCAGCCACCTCACAAGAATGTACCTGAGATACCAGGTAGGATTCTATATGTGCATGTAAAAATACATGTGATGAATAGGCTACAGAGAAAGGGAGACAGGAATTCACATATTTGTTAACTTTCAAAACACATGGAGAACTATTTCTATTAAATTGGACTAGATTTAGAACACCTACCCTTTATAATGCAAAAGGCAAGTCCAACTATACACCATGCCTCCTCTGAACTGCTTGTATTTCTATTCTGTCTGGGTTATTTTCCTCCATCATATTAGGATTCGTAGTCAGAGTCTAGTAGGGTATGGGTCAGTGTCAGGGATTCAGTATTTCGAATGGAAAATAGGAAAATGAATCCAATGTGTAGGCAAATATTTGCTACACAAAAATCTTTCCACTCTCATCCAGAACAAGGCCTTGACATTACCTTCGCCCCAAGTAAGACGCAATTTGAGGAGAAGAGTTAGAAAATCTGTGAATACATACGTGGAATGGAAAATGCTCAGGAGTTCACAACCTTGGAGGTGGTAGAGGACTTTCCATAAGTAAGGGACAGGGTAAAAACTACACAAACATGGAGCTCTGCTGGCCTAAAGACTTCGTGAGAAACTGCCTCTGAGGTTGGGCACTTGAAATATATGTTGTTGTCAGGAGCTTTAGCTTCCTTTGTAGTGAGACCATCAAAGCTGGGTCTGCATCTATGTGACCTGGAGGACATGGTTTCTGATTTTCCAATGAACATGCAGCAGAAGTGCTGATTTCTCTCTTTGCAGGTAAACTGTGGCCACTGGGGTCTAACTGTCTCCCCGTGTAGACTGTGAAGCCATTTGTTCATCCTCCACTTTTTGTGGTGTTTCTTGCTGCTGCACTCTAGGAGTTTGGTATTTGCTTCTCGAAATACAAGGAGTTCAACTGGGACACAGTGCTGGAGGGAGTTCTGTCACGTGTGGTGGGTCAGGGTCCTAGCAGAATGCACCAACCAGGATTCTATCCCACAGAGGTTGCCCCCTTGACCATAGCAACCTGATTCTGAACATCGCCCTGAAACCTCTCCATATAACAAGATGCCTTTACATAGAAGGGTCTGCTGCCTGCACCATGTCAGTCACAAGCCATTTGGAAGCCAATGGCAGATCCACATGGCCCCACCAAAGATGTTCTATCACACACCTGCACACCACTGCTCTAGGCCCACTACTCAGCAGGCCCCAACTCACTGGCATCTCTGTTCTACACCATTTTCATGAAACCCAGTCAATCAAGGCACTGTCTGGTACACTCATGATCAGCAACAGGACATCCAAAGTTTCTCCAGTGCCACCTGGTCATGGGAATTCCAAAAATTCCATGGTATTTATCTAGCCATTTTTAAAGGATGAGGTTGGAGGCACTATGGGTTTCCATTCCTTCAGGAACCATTAAATGGTGAGGAAGCTCATTTCAATGAAAGCTCTGGAGAACTCTCACAAACAAGGCTTCCCAAAGAGTGGCCAAAAGGTCACATGAAGCCAGGCCCATTGAGGTCTACAATGTGAGGTCCACGTGTGTTTTGACACTCAACTATGGCTCCAGGTCTTTAAGAATAAAATCATGTGATATCTGGGCTGAGATTCCCAGTGCTCTGTGGAAAGCCACCCTGGGCCTAGATATCAGTTTCCAAGGGCGACTCTCATGTGTGGCCTCCTAAAATCCCAACACAATTCACGGCAATACTTCTCTGAGGTCAGTTCCAGAACTCAGTCTCCAAGGGGAATCACACCAGAGTTCACGCCCAGGTGGACCCAGTCATCTCTTCCAACCACCATGCCAATGTCCACAATTCAAACCAAAACACTGCCACACGGCCCTCATCTTCTTCCATATAGACACTCATCATAACCTCTGGCTGGAGGTTTCCATGAGGGGCACAGCCCAAGACAGTGTCCACAATAAGCTCCCTTGCCCCTCATTTGCCTAATGTCAGGGTGGCCTGGACACCCTTCCTGTGAACCAGGAGTGATCAAATAGGCCTGCCGTGAATACTGCTCCGCTTCTCCAATTGGAGGCCTACTGACTGCCAGTTGTAGATTCTGTGTGTGAATTGGAGTCATGAGAAAACCCAAGCACCTATGGGATAGCCTCTGCAGGGCTGTGAAGCACTCATTTGACCCAAAGGATCCCTATTCTCACTGGATGGAGGTCAGGAACCTTACAGAGGAAGGCGAGAGACTTCATCCACAATGACTGCTTTTTTGCCAACTTGGCTTTGGATGCACACATGGGATCTTTCTTTGGATCCATCAGGTGCTGACAATCTAAGCCACAGCCTCACACAGGGCCAAGAGGCCGATTCAGACACATCCCTTTGCAAAGCAATTAAGCAAAGAGCCACAGGTGATGCCCATTCATTTCCATTTGAAAACTGTTTTCTTCAGGCTTCACAAAGGGGTGCCCTGAGGCAAAGGCCTTCCTGACATTCAGGGCAAGAGAAAAAGTAAGGAAAAGGCCCAGAGCAGGGTTTCTCCACTGAGACTTTACTGGTCACACTGATATCTGAGTTTTCTGAGACACTCACCATTCCTTTCAGCTATCCAGTCCATGGCCATGTCACGGAGCTTGGAGGTGGTACATACCTTGGACACAAAACCATGAGCCTATTCTGGAGGGTGGCCAGAATTCAGGAAGAAAACAGGAACTTAGGAAGATAGTAGGTGTTGCCCATCCATAAGGCAAGCTGCAGTCCATTCATAAATTGGGCAGGATGAATGCCGGGATGCTTTCTACTAGACTGGACACACATCCATTCATGCATTCTATTCTCTAAAGTCTACAACCAGGGACACAGTGGGATACACAAACATAGAAACACTCGCCTCGTCAAAAGACTTACTAGAAACAGTCCACTCCAAACCAAACAAACTGCCTTTCCTACCTATCCTCTGAACATGAGACAAAACCACAAACTCACACCCACACCCACAAAGGCACCTCCTTCTTCCAAGTTGGTCTGTGACTACCCGGAGTGTCCTCTGACTGGTGGGCCATACTATGTTCCCCCGAAATGGCCTGTCCTGTCTCAGATCTGGCCTCCTTGGCCAACTCTGTGAAGTTGTCAGGAGCCAGCGGTGAGCCACTACCTGCTTTCTCAGGAGAGGCCCCTCTTCAGCGATTTCCTGGCATTTGGCCATCCTCACATCAGTAGGTACCAAGAAAGACTGACTCTGTCCTTGGTATATCCAAACAAGTGAGCCGACTGGGACTGGGACTGGGATTGGTTCTGGGTGCCTGGCTTTTTGATTCCAAATTCAGAGTTCCATCACCAAGGAAGTGAGGTGAGGTCACTTCCCTCAGGAACTGAATGAAGTCACTGCCTTGGCAACCGCTGTGTCCTAACAGTTGCTTCCAAGGGTCCCATGAGATGGAGGCTGCCCCTCCTTCCTGTGACACTTTCACAAGTTACAATGGGATATCAACAATAGGCACCAAGGAACAGCTCTCCACACAGGCCTGCTTTGGTCCATCTTGTCTACATTAAGAAGAGAGAGGCTCATTCAGACACATCCCTTCATCCTGACCAGGTTGTTTGCCATGGAAGATGACTTTTGCTCTCTCAGGTCCTTCGTAGCTGCCTACATCTTCTCCAGGGATCATTTCTGCATGGACCTTTGAGGTTCTCAGCAGGTGGAAGGTCCCCTACATGCCTGTAACGTAAGACCAACTCTGTCCCTGCTCTTCTGTAAAGTTAGATTCAGGGAAGAGTGTATGGTTAGGGTTAAGAACCTGTTCGATTTGGGTTAGGAATCACTCTGCTGGATGAAGAATGGTATTGGGAACCTGCGATATTTATAATAATATATAGGTGAAGTATATGTATAAAAACAGAAATCTAAGAAAGATTTGAAGGCCAGAAGGGCATTGGGCCCTTGATTGGGATACTTAGCTAGCTTTGAATGACTTTCTGCACAGATGTCTCAGATAAATCGATATACAATGGCATAGGACCTTGTACCTTGGATGATTGAATGTAGAAGAGAACATCCAGTCAAAAAGGGATAGGAGGTAGGATTAGGAAGATAGTCGGTAGGTTTAGGAAGAAGAGTGAGTATAAAATTTGGACCAAAAGTTCTATAGCAATAGGGTGTCGGTTACAGAGTGAATGTAAACGTCAGCACATGTGAAGAGTCAGTCACAATGATGAACTGGGGAAAATATGTAGGAAAGCAGATATCAATAGAGACATCAGGAAATCAGGCAAAGTATAAAGTGAGTGATAGGATTAGACATTTTCAACAGGTTTGAGGTCGAATATATAATCTTAGGAAAAGAAACCAATGTGTAGTCACCAATAGGATTGACATTTGAGAGCATTAGGCAGGCTGGAGAAGGATGCTTTTAGGAATCCATGCTCACTTTCCAATTAGGCTTTGGTACAATCATAAGTGCGGCCTTGGCATTTTGTGTCCAGAATAGCACTGATGGTAAAATGTATATGTAGATCAGGTGACATGAGTATTTCTTCCACCATTTCTGAAAGCAATATGTTGAAGACGTATAAATTAGCATTTGGGGGTACAAATAGGTGTACCCTGGGTCTATGAATATACAGATAATGCATGAATAGACCCTACTGTGAATGAATATTATAACTGGTTCCAATTTAAATAATGGATTGAATTGATATCTGAAAATATATAGGAAATCTTACATTGATACACAATCATTCATTCCAACCAGTTATACATCTAATGGTGATATCAGGGTTATGGTTTACCATGAAGGGTGTGTGAGTTTTGCTTCAAAAGTGATTATGGAAATGGAAAATAATGTGTTTGGAAAGAAGTCTCATGAAAAGACCAGTCCAGAAACATGGAGGAATACATGTGTTCTGAAGCAGGAAGTGATTGAAAGTGAACCAAATGCCTAGAAATTTGGGAACGTGAGGTTGAAATATATATCCCATGATGTGCATCAACTGAAGAAATAGTAATGTACCAGTGTTGAAAAAAAATGAACGTCAAAATACACATCATGTCCCGTAGGAATCTACTGGCATTGATGTGAAACTGGGTCAGTTACTGTAGAAATATTAGGATTTCTATGCACCATTCACTGAAGTTAGTTTTCAGTACTAGGAAACAAATATGCATTTCAGGTGGATGAATATTTCTGAGAATAATCTTGGGAAAAGTTGATTATAAATCCACATACATGAACATGAATGAATTTAGGGAGTGTATAATAAGACACATATATTTCATATTTTGAAAAATCTGGAGAGTGTCTGTGTGTGTGTGTGTGGGTGTGTGAGTGTATACACATACACACACACACACACACAAAACACACACACAGACATTAAAAAGTAGAAATATATATGCCAATCGAAATTCATCATGAAATATATATCATCCACCGATCCAAAAATATTTATTTTACTGAACATGGATTTATATATAATGTTGTTCAAGTAGGAAGCTCACCCGTAGGTTGAATTTTCAGTTCCAACAGCGTTTAGGAGGAGTGATCTCTTCTCACAATTTGTATCTGTCAAGTCAGCCACCTCACAAGAATGTACCTGAGATACCAGGTAGGATTCTATATGTGCATGTAAAAATACATGTGATGAATAGGCTACAGAGAAAGGGAGACAGGAATTCACATATTTGTTAACTTTCAAAACACATGGAGAACTATTTCTATTAAATTGGACTAGATTTAGAACACCTACCCTTTATAATGCAAACGGCAAGTCCAACTATACACCATGCCTCCTCTGAACTGCTTGTATTTCTATTCTGTCTGGGTTATTTTCCTCCATCATATTAGGATTCATAGTCAGAGTCTAGTAGGGTATGGGTCAGTGTCAGGGATTCAGTATTTCGAATGGAAAATAGGAAAATGAATCCAATGTGTAGGCAAATATGTGCTACACAAAAATCTTTCCACTCTCATCCAGAACAAGGCCTTGACATTACCTTCGCCCCAAGTAAGACGCAATTTGAGGAGAAGAGTTAGAAAATCTGTGAATACATACGTGGAATGGAAAATGCTCAGGAGTTCACAACCTTGGAGGTGGTAGAGGTCTTTCCATAAGTAAGGGACAGGGTAAAAACTACACAAACATGGAGCTCTGCTGGCCTAAAGACTTCGTGAGAAACTGCCTCTGAGGTTGGGCACTTGAAATATATGTTGTTGTCAGGAGCTTTAGCTTCCTTTGTAGTGAGACCATCAAAGCTGGGTCTGCATCTATGTGACCTGGAGGACATGGTTTCTGATTTTCCAATGAACATGCAGCAGAAGTGCTGATTTCTCTCTTTGCAGGTAAACTGTGGCCACTGGGGTCTAACTGTCTCCCCGTGTAGACTGTGAAGCCATTTGTTCATCCTCCACTTTTTGTGGTGTTTCTTGCTGCTGCACTCTAGGAGTTTGGTATTTGCTTCTCGAAATACAAGGAGTTCAACTGGGACACAGTGCTGGAGGGAGTTCTGTCACGTGTGGTGGGTCAGGGTCCTAGCAGAATGCACCAACCAGGATTCTATCCCACAGAGGTTGCCCCCTTGACCATAGCAACCTGATTCTGAACATCGCCCTGAAACCTCTCCATATAACAAGATGCCTTTACATAGAAGGGTCTGCTGCCTGCACCATGTCAGTCACAAGCCATTTGGAAGCCAATGGCAGATCCACATGGCCCCACCAAAGATGTTCTATCACACACCTGCACACCACTGCTCTAGGCCCACCACTCAGCAGGCCCCAACTCACTGGCATCTCTGTTCTACACCATTTTCATGAAACCCAGTCAATCAAGGCACTGTCTGGTACACTCATGATCAGCAACAGGACATCCAAAGGTTCTCCAGTGCCACCTGGTCATGGGAATTCCAAAAATTCCATGGTATTTATCTAGCCATTTTTAAGGGATAAAGTTGGAGGCACTGTGAGTTTCCATTCCTTCAGGAACCATTAAATGGTGAGGAAGCTCATTTCAATGAAAGCTCTGGAGAACTCTCACAAACAAGGCTTCCCAAAGAGTGACCAAAAGGTCACATGAAGCCAGGCCGATTGAGGTCTACAATGTGAGGTCCACGTGTGTTTTGACTCTAAACTCTGGCTGCCAGGTCTTTAAGAATAAAATCATGTGATATCCGGGCTGAGATTCCCAGTGCTCTGTGGAAAGCCACCCTGGGCCTAGATCTCAGTTTCCAAGGGCGACTCTCATGTGTGGCCTCCTAAAATCCCAACACAATTCACGGCAATACTTCTCTGAGGTCAGTTCCAGAACTCAGTCTCCAAGGGGAATCACACCAGAGTTCAATCCCAGGTGGACCCAGTCATGTCTTCCAACCACCTCACCAATGACCACAATTCAAACCAAAACACTGCCACACGGCCCTCATCTTCTTCCATATAGTCACTCATCATATCCTCTGGCTGGAGGTTTCCATGAGGGGCACAGCCCAAGACAGTGTCCACAATAAGCTCCCTTGCCCCTCATTTGCCTAATGTCAGGGTGGCCTGGACACCCTTCCTGTGAACCAGGAGTGATCAAATAGGCCTGCCGTGAATACTGCTCCGCTTCTCCAATTGGAGGCCTACTGACTGCCAGTTGTAGATTCTGTGTGTGAATTGGAGTCATGAGAAAACCCAAGCACCTATGGGATAGCCTCTGCAGGGCTGTGAAGCACTCATTTGACCCAAAGGATCCCTATTCTCACTGGATGGAGGTCAGGAACCTTACAGAGGAAGGCGAGAGACTTCATCCACAATGACTGCTTTTTTGCCAACTTGGCTTTGGATGCACACATGGGATCTTTCTTTGGATCCATCAGGTGCTGACAATCTAAGCCACAGCCTCACACAGGGCCAAGAGGCCGATTCAGACACATCCCTTTGCAAAGCAATTAAGCAAAGAGCCACAGGTGATGCCCATTCATTTCCATTTGAAAACTGTTTTCTTCAGGCTTCACAAAGGGGTGCCCTGAGGCAAAGGCCTTCCTGACATTCAGGGCAAGAGAAAAAGTAAGGAAAAGGCCCAGAGCAGGGTTTCTCCACTGAGACTTTACTGGTCACACTGATATCTGAGTTTTCTGAGACACTCACCATTCCTTTCAGCTATCCAGTCCATGGCCATGTCACGGAGCTTGGAGGTGGTACATACCTTGGACACAAAACCATGAGCCTATTCTGGAGGGTGGCCAGAATTCAGGAAGAAAACAGGAACTTAGGAAGATAGTAGGTGTTGCCCATCCATAAGGCAAGCTGCAGTCCATTCATAAATTGGGCAGGATGAATGCCGGGATGCTTTCTACTAGACTGGACACACATCCATTCATGCATTCTATTCTCTAAAGTCTACAACCAGGGACACAGTGGGATACACAAACATAGAAACACTCGCCTCGTCAAAAGACTTACTAGAAACAGTCCACTCCAAACCAAACAAACTGCCTTTCCTACCTATCCTCTGAACATGAGACAAAACCACAAACTCACACCCACACCCACAAAGGCACCTCCTTCTTCCAAGTTGGTCTGTGACTACCCGGAGTGTCCTCTGACTGGTGGGCCATACTATGTTCCCCCGAAATGGCCTGTCCTGTCTCAGATCTGGCCTCCTTGGCCAACTCTGTGAAGTTGTCAGGAGCCAGCGGTGAGCCACTACCTGCTTTCTCAGGAGAGGCCCCTCTTCAGCGATTTCCTGGCATTTGGCCATCCTCACATCAGTAGGTACCAAGAAAGACTGACTCTGTCCTTGGTATATCCAAACAAGTGAGCCGACTGGGACTGGGACTGGGATTGGTTCTGGGTGCCTGGCTTTTTGATTCCAAATTCAGAGTTCCATCACCAAGGAAGTGAGGTGAGGTCACTTCCCTCAGGAACTGAATGAAGTCACTGCCTTGGCAACCGCTGTGTCCTAACAGTTGCTTCCAAGGGTCCCATGAGATGGAGGCTGCCCCTCCTTCCTGTGACACTTTCACAAGTTACAATGGGATATCAACAATAGGCACCAAGGAACAGCTCTCCACACAGGCCTGCTTTGGTCCATCTTGTCTACATTAAGAAGAGAGAGGCTCATTCAGACACATCCCTTCATCCTGACCAGGTTGTTTGCCATGGAAGATGACTTTTGCTCTCTCAGGTCCTTCGTAGCTGCCTACATCTTCTCCAGGGATCATTTCTGCATGGACCTTTGAGGTTCTCAGCAGGTGGAAGGTCCCCTACATGCCTGTAACGTAAGACCAACTCTGTCCCTGCTCTTCTGTAAAGTTAGATTCAGGGAAGAGTGTATGGTTAGGGTTAAGAACCTGTTCGATTTGGGTTAGGAATCACTCTGCTGGATGAAGAATGGTATTGGGAACCTGCGATATTTATAATAATATATAGGTGAAGTATATGTATAAAAACAGAAATCTAAGAAAGATTTGAAGGCCAGAAGGGCATTGGGCCCTTGATTGGGATACTTAGCTAGCTTTGAATGACTTTCTGCACAGATGTCTCAGATAAATCGATATACAATGGCATAGGACCTTGTACCTTGGATGATTGAATGTAGAAGAGAACATCCAGTCAAAAAGGGATAGGAGGTAGGATTAGGAAGATAGTCGGTAGGTTTAGGAAGAAGAGTGAGTATAAAATTTGGACCAAAAGTTCTATAGCAATAGGGTGTCGGTTACAGAGTGAATGTAAACGTCAGCACATGTGAAGAGTCAGTCACAATGATGAACTGGGGAAAATATGTAGGAAAGCAGATATCAATAGAGACATCAGGAAATCAGGCAAAGTATAAAGTGAGTGATAGGATTAGACATTTTCAACAGGTTTGAGGTCGAATATATAATCTTAGGAAAAGAAACCAATGTGTAGTCACCAATAGGATTGACATTTGAGAGCATTAGGCAGGCTGGACAAGGATGCTTTTAGTAATCCATGCTCACTTTCCAATTAGGCTTTGGTACAATCATAAGTGCGGCCTTGGCATTTTGTGTCCAGAATAGCACTGATGGTAAAATGTATATGTAGATCAGGTGACATGAGTATTTCTTCCACCATTTCTGAAAGCAATATGTTGAAGACGTATAAATTAGCATTTGGGGGTACAAATAGGTGTACCCTGGGTCTATGAATATACAGATAATGCATGAATAGACCCTACTGTGAATGAATATTATAACTGGTTCCAATTTAAATAATGGATTGAATTGATATCTGAAAATATATAGGAAATCTTACATTGATACACAATCATTCATTCCAACCAGTTATACATCTAATGGTGATATCAGGGTTATGGTTTACCATGAAGGGTGTGTGAGTTTTGCTTCAAAAGTGATTATGGAAATGGAAAATAATGTGTTTGGAAAGAAGTCTCATGAAAAGACCAGTCCAGAAACATGGAGGAATACATGTGTTCTGAAGCAGGAAGTGATTGAAAGTGAACCAAATGCCTAGAAATTTGGGAACGTGAGGTTGAAATATATATCCCATGATGTGCATCAACTGAAGAAATAGTAATGTACCAGTGTTGAAAAAAAATGAACGTCAAAATACACATCATGTCCCGTAGGAATCTACTGGCATTGATGTGAAACTGGGTCAGTTACTGTAGAAATATTAGGATTTCTATGCACCATTCACTGAAGTTAGTTTTCAGTACTAGGAAACAAATATGCATTTCAGGTGGATGAATATTTCTGAGAATAATCTTGGGAAAAGTTGATTATAAATCCACATACATGAACATGAATGAATTTAGGGAGTGTATAATAAGACACATATATTTCATATTTTGAAAAATCTGGAGAGTGTCTGTGTGTGTGTGTGTGGGTGTGTGAGTGTATACACATACACACACACACACACACAAAACACACACACAGACATTAAAAAGTAGAAATATATATGCCAATCGAAATTCATCATGAAATATATATCATCCACCGATCCAAAAATATTTATTTTACTGAACATGGATTTATATATAATGTTGTTCAAGTAGGAAGCTCACCCGTAGGTTGAATTTTCAGTTCCAACAGCGTTTAGGAGGAGTGATCTCTTCTCACAATTTGTATCTGTCAAGTCAGCCACCTCACAAGAATGTACCTGAGATACCAGGTAGGATTCTATATGTGCATGTAAAAATACATGTGATGAATAGGCTACAGAGAAAGGGAGACAGGAATTCACATATTTGTTAACTTTCAAAACACATGGAGAACTATTTCTATTAAATTGGACTAGATTTAGAACACCTACCCTTTATAATGCAAAAGGCAAGTCCAACTATACACCATGACTCCTCTGAACTGCTTGTATTTCTATTCTGTCTGGGTTATTTTCCTCCATCATATTAGGATTCGTAGTCAGAGTCTAGTAGGGTATGGGTCAGTGTCAGGGATTCAGTATTTCGAATGGAAAATAGGAAAATGAATCCAATGTGTAGGCAAATATGTGCTACACAAAAATCTTTCCACTCTCATCCAGAACAAGGCCTTGACATTACCTTCGCCCCAAGTAAGACGCAATTTGAGGAGAAGAGTTAGAAAATCTGTGAATACATACGTGGAATGGAAAATGCTCAGGAGTTCACAACCTTGGAGGTAGTAGAGGACTTTCCATAAGTAAGGGACAGGGTAAAAACTACACAAACATGGAGCTCTGCTGGCCTAAAGACTTCGTGAGAAACTGCCTCTGAGGTTGGGCACTTGAAATATATGTTGTTGTCAGGAGCTTTAGCTTCCTTTGTAGTGAGACCATCAAAGCTGGGTCTGCATCTATGTGACCTGGAGGACATGGTTTCTGATTTTCCAATGAACATGCAGCAGAAGTGCTGATTTCTCTCTTTGCAGGTAAACTGTGGCCACTGGGGTCTAACTGTCTCCCCGTGTAGACTGTGAAGCCATTTGTTCATCCTCCACTTTTTGTGGTGTTTCTTGCTGCTGCACTCTAGGAGTTTGGTATTTGCTTCTCGAAATACAAGGAGTTCAACTGGGACACAGTGCTGGAGGGAGTTCTGTCACGTGTGGTGGGTCAGGGTCCTAGCAGAATGCACCAACCAGGATTCTATCCCACAGAGGTTGCCCCCTTGACCATAGCAACCTGATTCTGAACATCGCCCTGAAACCTCTCCATATAACAAGATGCCTTTACATAGAAGGGTCTGCTGCCTGCACCATGTCAGTCACAAGCCATTTGGAAGCCAATGGCAGATCCACATGGCCCCACCAAAGATGTTCTATCACACACCTGCACACCACTGCTCTAGGCCCACTACTCAGCAGGCCCCAACTCACTGGCATCTCTGTTCTACACCATTTTCATGAAACCCAGTCAATCAAGGCACTGTCTGGTACACTCATGATCAGCAACAGGACATCCAAAGGTTCTCCAGTGCCACCTGGTCATGGGAATTCCAAAAATTCCATGGTATTTATCTAGCCATTTTAAGGGATAAAGTTGGAGGCACTGTGAGTTTCCATTCCTTCAGGAACCATTAAATGGTGAGGAAGCTCATTTCAATGAAAGCTCTGGAGAACTCTCACAAACAAGGCTTCCCAAAGAGTGACCAAAATGTCACATGAAGCCAGGCCGATTGAGGTCTACAATGTGAGGTCCACGTGTGTTTTGACTCTAAACTCTGGCTTCCAGGTCTTTAAGAATAAAATCATGTGATATCCAGGCTGAGATTCCCAGTGCTCTGTGGAAAGCCACCCTGGGCCTAGATCTCAGTTTCCAAGGGCGACTCTCATGTGTGGCCTCCTAAAATCCCAACACAATTCACGGCAATACTTCTCTGAGGTCAGTTCCAGAACTCAGTCTCCAAGGGGAATCACACCAGAGTTCAATCCCAGGTGGACCCAGTCATGTCTTCCAACCACCTCGCCAATGACCACAATTCAAACCAAAACACTGCCACACGGCCCTCATCTTCTTCCATATAGTCACTCATCATAACCTCTGGCTGGAGGTTTCCATGAGGGGCACAGCCCAAGACAGTGTCCACAATAAGCTCCCTTGCCCCTCATTTGCCTAATGTCAGGGTGGCCTGGACACCCTTCCTGTGAACCAGGAGTGATCAAATAGGCCTGCCGTGAATACTGCTCCGCTTCTCCAATTGGAGGCCTACTGACTGCCAGTTGTAGATTCTGTGTGTGAATTGGAGTCATGAGAAAACCCAAGCACCTATGGGATAGCCTCTGCAGGGCTGTGAAGCACTCATTTGACCCAAAGGATCCCTATTCTCACTGGATGGAGGTCAGGAACCTTACAGAGGAAGGCGAGAGACTTCATCCACAATGACTGCTTTTTTGCCAACTTGGCTTTGGATGCACACATGGGATCTTTCTTTGGATCCATCAGGTGCTGACAATCTAAGCCACAGCCTCACACAGGGCCAAGAGGCCGATTCAGACACATCCCTTTGCAAAGCAATTAAGCAAAGAGCCACAGGTGATGCCCATTCATTTCCATTTGAAAACTGTTTTCTTCAGGCTTCACAAAGGGGTGCCCTGAGGCAAAGGCCTTCCTGACATTCAGGGCAAGAGAAAAAGTAAGGAAAAGGCCCAGAGCAGGGTTTCTCCACTGAGACTTTACTGGTCACACTGATATCTGAGTTTTCTGAGACACTCACCATTCCTTTCAGCTATCCAGTCCATGGCCATGTCACGGAGCTTGGAGGTGGTACATACCTTGGACATAAAACCATGAGCCTATTCTGGAGAGTGGCCAGAATTCAATGTGCCCATTCAATGAACAAGTATTCTGCCACCCCTACTCTGAATGCTGAAAAGTGGAGGCTGAGCCTGGGGTTCCCAGGCTGGAGGCAAAATTCTGCAAAGAATTGGGGAAGTTTCCTCTTTGGCCTGACACCCTAGTGACCATGCTTCCTTCCTACTGGTCCCTGATACTTCCATATTCCTCCTCTAGTCCAAACTCCCCCAGGGTTCCCATCTTACCCAGAGTAAGGGCTAAAGACCTCAGCAGCCTCAAGACTCTGCAAGGTGGACCCTGTTTTTCTCTGACCACAACATCACTCTCCTTCACTCTGCTCTGGTTTCATTGGCCACCTTGCTACTCTGTCTTCCCAGCTCAAGATCTTGCAGGTGTTGATAATTCTGTCAGGAACACCCTTCCTGAAGAGGTGTATGTCCTCCCTTCCTTCAATGATCTGCTCCAACATTATCCCCTCAGTGAGGCCAAGCTGACCACCACCTCTGGTGAGCCCTTTCCCTGTCTTTCTGACCTTTATTTCTGCCATGGAACTTATTATTTATCTACCTGTCCTCAGACTGGATTGTATTCTCAATGAAAGCATGTGAGTAAGTGCTGAATTTGCATCTGCACGGGGAGGGGAGCCTCAGTGGTGCTCAGTTCGTCCACCACATGATGCCACCCCTAACACACACACACACACACACACACACACAGACATACACACACAGACAGACAGACACACACACACACACACACACACACACACACAGAGTCCAGGCTGGCCCAAAATATCTACACCATGCAAGATCTCGAACTGAAAGCTCACAAGATGCAAACATGGCTGCAAAGGGGTGCCAGGCTGAGCAATGGTAGGGGGTGACAAGAGAAGGCAAATCTCACACACACCCATACACACACACACACACACACAAATCATAGCCTTATTTATTCATATATACTCATGCATTACACTAAACAGACTCACAAAAACAGTTCACACCGATTCACATGCAATGTCTGGAAATGCACTTGGACATCTGCAGACAGATGCACATACATTCTCATACTCACACACTGAAGCCCAAACTCCACACATATGCACACCACACACACACACACACACACACACACACACACACACACACACACACCCATGTGTGCACCCATGCACACTCAGTCCAGACCTGCAGATGCCATCCTTAGCCACGCCACTATAAATGTTCCCTACCTCTACAGGGACCTCAGAGTTGACTAGGTATAAATCCAGAGGCTAATCTAATCTCCACCATGGCCCAAGGGACAGTAAATGGGCAGCAGGGCCGTAAAAGTCTGTTTGTCATTCTCCTGTGTAAGGTGGTTAAGATGATGGGATGCTGCCTGCCAGTGGAGAAGTCCACAGACCTGAGACCCCCAAGAAGTGGTCTCTGTCTCATGGTGGTGGTGGCTCTGGGTACTGTGAATGTGTGCATGCAGGAGGAAGTCTTTTTGTCCCCAAACTGAACCTCTTCTTTGCTGAATGCTGAGCCATCTTTGGCAGGCCCACTCAACATGGTCCTCCCCAAACAGGCCTACCTGTCCCCAGGAGCTTGTCTCTCCTTTAAGGCCCCCTCACTGAGACCCACACAACTGTTCCTGCACAACAGGGGGTCCCAACCAGACACCTCAAGGTATGCCCCCAACCTGGAGGATCTTCACACTGCATCCACCCCTGGAAACAGCTTAAAGACACCAAAGGTACCCCATACCACCAGCCCCAGAACCCTAAACACATGGGTCACCCCTCCAGCCCTCCAGAGGTAGATGCTCATCCTGGGTGAGCCTGCCTACAATGTGGCAGCTCCTGTCACCAAGGAGCACCACTCCAGGAACCATAGCCCCCACCCAAGGTGGCTGTGCCTTCCCAGATGTGCATCCTGCACCTACCTTCTTCCTCAAGGTCAGCAGCAGCTTCAATACTCTACAGCAGCTTCTGCCTTATGCCAGCTCTTCATCTCTAGGGGACAAGCCGGTGGGCATGGGTGACCACATGGTAGGAGCATCCAGGGCTGTCCACTCCCCAGCCCACCTGGACCTTCCTTACCTGAGGGAGCAGCAGCCATGGCTCTCACAGCGTCCTCTGAACAGAAAGGGATGGGGGACCCTTGGGAATATGTGCCTGGTAAGGGCAGTGTGTTTGGTGTGCTACAACTCAGGTGGGCATGGGTAGAGCCAGGGACTGCCAAGTTCTGAACTCAGAGTCAGGTGCCTCCCACTACAGTTGGACCATTCACTAGGAGGACACCATCACCTAAGATCAGCTTGGAAAGTGTTGGGAAATTTTCCTGGAGACCAAAGCCTTCCTCAGGATCTGAGGATCTCCTCACCTGATCCATGCTGCCCTCACATGGACTCATACCAGCATCTCAGAGCAATGGTGCAGTAGCTTAACCAGAGGCCTCTGCTTCCTGCAGTGTCACTTCAGAGCCCCCTACTGAGGAAGCCGACTTCATGCACTGTGTAAATGGGAAATGGTGTAAAAGCCAGCCTATGGTGGAGGAGCAAACACTGAAGGAAGGAAGGAAATAAAATCAGAGCCAACATTAATAAACTTGAAAACAAACATAACAACACTAAAGACCAATGAAACAGTTGTTTCTTTAAAATGCTAAACAAGATTGATAAGCCCCCATGCTAAAATAACCAAGAAAAAAGCAGAGAAAAGCCAAGTTTATAAAATTAGAGATTAAAAAGGTGAAATCACCATAGATATCACAGAAATCCAGCGGATCATTAGAGACTATTTTGAAAACTTGTACTCCAATACATTGGAAAACCTAGAAGAAATGAATACATTTCTAGATAAATAGGATCTACCAAGACTGAATCAGGAGCAAAAGAAAACCCAAACATACCAATGACTTGTAATGAGATGGAAGGCTTTTCATTACTGTCTCTAACAATGAAAAACTCAGGGCTGAGGTCTACCAAAAATCTTTGAAGAAGAAGTGATGCCAAAACTCCTCAAATTACTCCATGAAATACAAAGGGATGGAACACGTTCCAAATTTACAAAGCCAGCATTGCACACATACCCAAACCAGATAAAGACACATCAAGGAAAAAAACCTACACATCAACATCCCCAAAGAACTTAGATGCACAAATATTGGATGTACGTTTTCTCTGATACGCAAAAAAATAAAGAACAAAAAGGAAAAGAAATGTGGGAAAGATGAGTAGAGAAAAGGGACCAAGCGGTAGGGGTAGGGGAACTGAGCCATATTGCATCAGTAAAAATATGGGGAAAATGGTAAAGATTTCCAGGAAGTCTTGATACTAACCCCAACAACGGAGACAACCAGTCATTAAGGGAATGGAACAGCTCTCAAAAACTGAGAGGTATCTCATTTCACATAAAACCACTGTCTGCTTGTTTTGGGGTGTGGGGAGAGAGGGGACTTGTCAATTAGCCTACCCTTTAATATAGAAAAAATGCCACAAGATATTTGTTTGATGACATCGGAGGAAGCCCTAAAAGAAACTCCAACACAAGTCTTCACAGGTGTCAGCTTTCTGAGGCAGGCAACATGGCTCTCAGTAAATTAAGTGTCCTGGTAGAAATGTGAAGTGATCCAAATCAAGCTAAAGGAGAGCTGGAATCCTAGAGGTGATGACCCAACCAAGAGCTGCTCCTGGATACTACATTCCCCCATCCCCACATTTGGTAGTAGTTATGACCATTTAATTTTTTCTCATGAAATGTATAAAATAGGTGCAGAATAACCATCTTAGTGTATTCAACTGTGATTAAGTTTTTTGTTCACACAGAAAACACTCTTCTACCATCCCAGTTCCAGAAAGTGGGAAGATGTACTCAGGGGGCACTCTTCCTCTGTCAAAGCAGAATGACACCAATGCCTCAAGAATATGTTACACCCTTGAATTAATTTTTCCCTAGGTTCAAAAAAAGTGAGTTTTCTTTTCTTGTTCTTCCTGGCCCAGGTGTTCTGATGCCAGGCCTGCACTCTCTTTTAAGATGTTCATGATGGTGATTGGCCCAAGACTCACAAACTGCACGAAGGATCAAAAAGAAGAGGCCACCTCAGAAAGGGCAAAGTGTGGGCAGTGGGGCCCCTAGTGGATGTGACAGATGATTCAGACCCTTCAAGACCAAGGAAGTGGGTGACAGGTGGCATCTCATACAGCAAGTGTGAGTCTTCCCTTTACACTTACAGTCGGGGCAAGAGATCAGGGGCCAGCATCCCTTCAAGTAAAGAAATATTTTGAATAGGCCAGAAAAGGGGATGCTTTATTTTGCAAGAATGCATCTATAGGCCAAGGCACATGGTCTCCTTTGGAGTGATGGTTGCATTCCACATCTTTAGGGAGCCCAATCTACTCGGTGGAGAGTCCCACAAAAGCCATGTAGGGCACCAATACATGAGGTGGATCTCTCACCCATTCAGCTTCTCCTGCCAGTAGCCACCTGGCTCCATTACCTACTCCTTTGCCTTTGTCTGGAGTGGTGTCAAATCCTTCTCTTTCTAGAAAAGACATATTTTCTCTTCTCAGCCTTGATTTTTAACATCTCAGGACTCTCCTGGTTAGAAGGGGGAAGGAGGCATTTTCGGTTGAGCATGGCAGCATTCCCCCCTGATCTGAGCCAGTTAGGAGACTGCTGCCAGGTACTTTGAGTGGCTGCCTGAATTTTCCAAGTTAGTCAGTGTCCAGCAGAGGGAGCTCTCTGAAGTCCCAGCCATCTACCTGATGATGGAGATCAGAAACTGAGAGCCCAATCTGTAACCAGGTGGAAAGGAATCTGACCTGGATTGAGGGAGGGATAGAAAAGGTCAAGAGGAAGTGTAATTGAACACATGAAAGCTTGGTATGTTCCATCTGGGGCTTGTCTCCTGAACAGACATGTGAGATTTGTAGAGGGGTTGTCAGCTAATCAGGGACTGTGGATTCCCAGGATGAGCAGGACAATCATCTTCTGGTGGTGTCCTTCCTCTTCAGATGTGGTGAATGAGGGTTAGAAATGTGTGAGTGTGTGGTTAGGAGAAATTCATGAGGGCCTGTCAACTTATCCATGAGTTGCACTTCTGATCTCTGGCTTTTCTATGTCTTAAGTAGGATTGAGTCTCCTGCCTAGAATGTATGAGAAGGGTCCTGAGAAGAGGGTGTTGTCCCAGAAGGAGGAAATTCCTGCATGGAGGTCAAAATTATTTTCAGCAGCTGTAAAGAATATTGAGTGCTGTCTTCATATTTTCAAAATGGAGAATGCATTCTTCTTAGTGAGGTCTGAATGATCTTATAAGGGTTCAACTTCAGCCCCGTTCTGGGGACAGACAGGATGTGGAGCTGGGCAGTAGATAATATCATTTCCCGTATCAATCTAGTTTCCTGACATAATTAGTCCTCAGTTACTTTGTGACACACACCATGGAATTGACTGCGTTCTTTGCCTTGTTCATCCATTGAAGGAATTTCACAGACACAAATAGTGAAAGTGTGAGGGCAAAGTGTCCGATTATACAAAAGCAATATAAAGAAAGCAGAACTCCTGTCCGATTATACAAAAGCAATATAAAGAAAGCAGAACTCCTGCATGGTCCCAAGAGAGGGTTGCCAATGAGTGGCACTTCTCTCAGGTTTTATAAGGATCTAAGGGTTAAGAAAATAAGCCTCCAGCCCACTCTTGGTAAGGCCTTCAGGGACAATGTGCACTTCATGTGCCATTACTTCCCCTCATGTTAAGGTCACTGTGTTGAAGTTTATCCCTTTTTAACAGATGTCTCACCCTTTGTTTGAAGCTCAGCCTTGCATCTGTGGTCTTTGTATTCTGTTCCACTGTCTTCTTTCTGTTAGGAGAAACTTGACCTTGGTGAGTTCAAGTCTCCTATCTGCCTACCCAGCTCTTTCCCTACCTACATTTTAGGGTGTGAGTCATATTTTGTGTGTTCCATGTTGATTGAGACTTCAGGCATCACACAGTCTCCAAGGAACTCCTCAAGATTTACTCAACTGGTGAATTACTTTGGAGACAAAGGTGAGAACATAATTACATTGAACGAGTCACCTATACTCTCCCTGGGGAAGCTGTCTCCCAATAGTCACCCTCAAGGTACTTCTGAGCCCCTTTCCATTCAATTTTCTACCAGTCTTGGACATTTAGGTGAAGTTCATTGCCACTATTCAAAACAATATGGCCCTCAAATTGGGCCCACAATTTTTGGCAGCTCTTTCATTTTCAGTCTCTTTTGGACACAGAATTGGCATCTGAGTCCCCTCCTTTTTCTGTCATAAGCATTCCAATTCCTCAGAAGAACTGTCTGGATAATTGCATACACATATCTGTTCCAAAATGAGATTTTAAGGGACAAAACCAATGTCCATCAGTGCTCAAGAAAACCTCTTCTAGTGGTAGTCACTTCCCTACCAACTAGAGGAGGAAGTAGAGAAGCAGGACCCACAGACCCTTCTGTCTACATCACACCACAGGAACAGCAGAGGCTCCCCACTCTCTTGACAAACAGAGAACTCCACTCCTTCACACTGTAGAACTCAATGCCCAGGGTCAGTCCTCACTAGTCACAGCTAGAGATGCAACAAGGAATAGAGGCAATGGAGTGCATCTGGTGTGAAACTCAACACCACACACCACACCATCCTTAGCCGACTGCCCCAGGAGAAGGCAGATGATAAGAATGGATCCCAAACAAATGTGAGACACAACTGGGCATGGCAGTGCCTGCCTTTAATCCCAGAAGATGGGAGGCTGAGGTAGGAGGATTGAAATTTCAAATCCAGCCTCTGTAACATAGTGATGCCGTAATCAAATTAGTGATAGCTTCTCTCAAAATGAAAATGAAAAAAAAGGACTGAAGATGTGGCTGGCTCAGTGCTTAAGCTCCTCTGTGTTCCATCCTAGATTAAAACTAAATAAATAAATAAATAGCAGAGGCACATCCATCTCATCAGCAGGGCAAATTTAGCACAAATACAAGAAATTTCCCAATACAAGAAAACTTGACACCTCCTACATTCTATAATTTTCTTGGCACTGATGCCAAATATTTGAACTTGCCAGACAAACTATGCAAAACGTTAATCTTTTAAAAATACACCCATTCACAGACTCTTTTCTAGTTATTCCATCCTGTCCGATTCCTCTCCTAGGCAGAGATGTTCTCAAATTACTAGGAGCCATGGTCCAAAATACATACAGAGAATACTACCACCCATGCCCTTCTGCCTCTAATCTTTACCCTCTCTAATAACCAGACAGTATCTACTGTGCTATCATCCCCTGATCTAGTGGATCTCCAGGACTGGGACATCTTCAAGCCAGTCATAGCCTCCCAACACAAGCCAGTACATATTTAGCTGAAACTGCAAACTAAATTTCCTTTATGTCCCCATTTTCCCATCTCCAAAACCTATAGGGAGCAATTTAAACTCATTATAGACTGCTTACTTGCCCAGGGACCCCGCTTTTCTACTGACTCCCCCTGCAACACTCCCATATTGCCAGGATGCAAACCCTCAGGAGCCTATCACTTAGTCCAGAATCTCCGCCTAATGAATGAGACAGTTATTCCCATCCACCTGGTGGTTCCCAACCCTGACACTCTTCTTTCTCATGTACCCCCTTTGAACACTCACTTTATGGTCCTGGATCTTAAAGATGCCTTCTTTATAGTGTCCCTCCATCCTGACTCTTATTAGCTCTTTGCCTTCACATGGGAAGACTCTACATCCTTTAGGTTGTGTCAGCTGACATGGACAGTCCTACCCCAAGGCTTCAGGGCCAGTCCATATCTCTTTGGGCAAGGCTTGGCATGGGATCTAACTGCTTGTGACTTAGGGGGCAGCACACTCTTACAATATGTGAATGACCTTCTATGCGGTTCATCATTCAAGGCTTGTGAACTCACACTGCTCAGCTCCTCAATTTCCTGGGGTCCCTGGACTATTGGGCCTCTCCAGCCAAAGCACAGCTTACTACCTCTTCAGTTAACTATTTAGGTACACTTCTCACTTCAACCTCTAAAAGCCTGACATCAGACAGAATTCAAGCTCTCCATGACCTACAACCACCCAAAACAGTGGAATACATCCTCTCCTTCCTGGGTCTGGCAGACATTTTCAGGCATTGGGTTCCCCACTTTGCACTTCTTACCAACCCCTTATACAAGGCCACTAAGGAGACCCCTCATTGGACCCTCACCTCCCCTAAGCTAGTAGCCAATTCCTTTTACAAGCTCAGGAATGCTCTTACATATTCTTGCACCCTCTCTCTTCCTAACCCTAAACACCCTTTCCACCTTGTTATGGATGAAAGACAGGGTATCATCACCACTGGCCTCCTCACTCAGCCAACTGCACCCTCCTATAAGTCGATGGGATGGGATACCTCTTCAAGCAGCTTCACTCTATGGTTCATGATGACTACTGAGAAATGTTATAAAATTTTATGTTCTCCTGAGAAGTCAACTTAAATATATTTCTAAAAGACTACAAAGAGAGCCTAACTTATTTAAAGTTTAAAAATGTTTTGCCTCTTTCCCTTAACAGGGAATTAAAAGCTCTCTTACCTAGTCTGTTTCATGTTTCATATATAATGATAAATTACGTTCACTAATTAATATTAATTTAAAAATTATGCATAATTTTTTTAAAAATAATATTCAAGTAAAAAATTAAGATTAGTTTCAAAATCAAAACATCTTGCCTAAGATTGAACAAGCGGCCACCATGCCTAAGTTAAAATTCTTTCATCTCATTCCAAGTTAAGACAATTATTCAAGTTTATTGAAAATTAAATTCAGAAGATAGGCTTTTGTTATAAAGATTACTATATCCTTAAAGTAAACAAAAACACTATATATAAATAAGTAAATTTTTCAAATTATAAAAATTATATTCCTTAAATTATAACTATTATAAAATTCAATCTTTTACTCTTATTAGTTTTATATTGTATTATCCTTACAAGTTTTAAAACTATTATCTCGTAAAGCCTTATGCAAGTACAAATTTTCATGTAACAACTGAAGGTAATTTATAATAATAAGGTGATTTCTTATAAGGAAACCAAGTTGTAATACTATATTTTAGTATCTATACTGGCCCCAGTTTATAATTTTATTGCTTAGCCCATTAGTAGAGACAAAGGGAAATCATAAGACTCATTAAAAAAAAATGTAGGCCTCCTCTTGCTGTGGTGCCCTCTTTAGCTCCACAGCATGGACTTTAACAATCCTCCCTTGCATCACAGGTCACTCTTGCTAATTTTCCTGGCCAAATAAAAATATATATTGTCACTTCTTGCTGCTTAAATACTTGTGAGGTGTTAGGATGCCCAGTGGCCCCAGGGAGTGGAGGCACGGCCAGCTGAGGCCCAGCCGAGGGCAGTGGAGGACTGTTGGGATCTAGGCAGTGTCAGCCCTTAAAGAAGTTAGCATCATCCTATCTGGGTAGGGGGGCTGAAGGTGTTAAAGCCCAAGCGTGTTCTTAGCGCTTTCTCACGCTTCTTGTTTCTCCATGTGGGCTGATGACCATGGCTCCAAAAGCAGAGATCAGATCTGGGAGCCAGTCTGGGCTCCCAGGGCTCATAGATGGATTATGGGTGGACGTCAAAGTAGAGGTTGATTTTGAGGATGTGGTGCCGGTTCCCCCAGGAGAGCTTAAGCCTTTCTGTGTGGGCAGGCTTTGGGGGATGGCAGTAACTGTGGCCACACCAGACGTTGCTTTCCCTGTGGTGTGCCTTGCTTTCTGTCCCTTGGTCCCCATGGTGGTGCTCTGGCTAGGGGCACTGGAGGTGTTCTGTTCTAACTGTGCCCCGTGTTGCTGCCTGTTGCTTGGGGTACCTCCTCTTTTGGAGGAGATACACAAGGCCTCAAAAGCTATAATGAGTTCAGGGAGCATGTCATGGCTCCCAGATCCTCTCGATGTCATTGGGACCAAAGGGTAACTAGAGGTATCCTTACTGGCTGTACTGCTTGTCCCGCAAGGTGAGCTTAGGTGTTTCTGGGTGGGCAGGCTTTGAGGGATGGCAGTCAGGGTAGGAACATGAGTGTTTCCTTGCCCCTTTGTTCCCTTTTCTGTGTGTTTCCCCAGTGCCACAGTGGTCCTCTGGCTAGGGGCACTGGAGGTGTTCTGTACCAACTGTGCCCCATGTTGCTGCCTGTTGCTTGGGGTACCTCCTGTTTGGGAGGAGATACACAGGCCCCAAAAGCTGTAATGGCATGAGAAGTGGGGCCATTGGGAGGTAATCAGATTTCGATGGGCCGGGGGGGGGGGGCGGTGGGCATGTCTCCCAAGATGAGATTAGTGTTCTCAGAATTTGAAAAAGAGACCAGGGCTTACTTGCTCTCCACCAAGTGAGAATACAGTGAGAAGCAGCCAGCTATGAGCAAACAGAGGGCTCTTTCCAAGAATTCAATCTATCAGCACCTTGACCATGAACTTCCCACCCTCCCAAATGGGGAGAAATAAATGTTTCTTAAGTTTAGAGTATTTTGTTGTAGCAGCTAGAACTCACTAGGACAGTCAGTGAAAGGACTTTGTGAATATTCAATGAAATAATGTATGCAAAGTGGTCTATGAATATAAGGTATTGCATTATCACCTTCATCATCATTACCATTTTTCCTAACCAAATGGCATAGGAGCTATTTGTCACACCTAATTCAATTCCAAAAGAAGCCACTGATATTTCTCCAGCAGAAAGAGGTTATGATTGCTCCAGATGAGTTACTACCTAGATTTTCAGGTTGTTTGTGACCATTTTATGGATCTACATAGACCTTTGGCTGCTCTGTAAATATTTGAGTTTTATGGCCCATCATGAGATTTATGCCCCTGTGCCATCAATATCATCCCCTTTTAGGGTGTCCAATTATGACCAGTCATTTACATCTTGAGCCATTCTGAAATCCATGTGGATTTTCTCTTCCTCAGAGGTCTATAAAAACATGAATGGCAGGTGATGTCACTGAACAACAAAGATGGCAGGACAGCTTGAAGAGCCTGGAGAGGAGCCAGGCAATCAGAGAAAAAATAACACCTTATAAGAGTGGAGGAGGCCAACCTCTGTCCAGAGGGCTCTGGGAAGAGCCAGCCTGATTTCCTTCTGGGACCTGCTCACGATGGATCGTGGGTAAGATTTTCGTAAGATAAGGTCAGCCATGAACTGTGTAGAAGTAGGATGCATTGGGGGTAATGATGAAACTAGATTTGTATTTCTGCTTTACAAAATATCTCTGAGTAATTAGGTTGAATTCCCTGAGGTCCACTTTTCTCATCCAGCAAATGAGCCTAGTAAATGAACCTTCTCCACAATGATAAGGTGAAGATGTCATGAGGTTATATTTGCAAAGCAGTTACAAACTATGGAACCAAACTAGGTGCTGTTCAAGAGATGAATTAATAAAGATAATTTAATAGATATACATAATGGAATATTACTCATCCTTTAGAATGAAATTATGGCATTTATTAGTAAATGGATGAAGCTAGAGAATATTATGCTAAGCGAAATAAGCCAATCCCATAGAACAAAATGCCTAATGTCTTTCTCTGATATGTGGAGGCTAATGCACAATAAGGAAGTGCAGCTAGGAAAAAAAGAGATACTTTGGATTAAACAAAGGGGAGTGAATGGGGAGAGGGGTATGAAAGGAGGAAGAGGAGAAGAATGAATTGCAAATTATTACTCTCTGTGCATATATTGTAAAGGTGACATTGCAATAAATTACTGAGTTGATTTTAAAGCAGGAGATGGAAACTTTATTCACCAGCAGATAGTACAGATCCACCATCCAAGGGATAGGTAGGCTGCAAGTCTATACCCTTCAACCCCCACCTGGGGTGTGAGTACAACTTTTGTAGCCCAAAACCACATTAAAGAATAAGTGGCTGTTTGTATAATTCAAAACCATGAACAAATGTCATGAAATCTAAAATCATAAGCAGAATGAAAAACACATTTTTAGTGACAAAGTAATTTTAAATTCTTTTTATTTATCAATTTAGGAAAACACTTTTAATGTTTAAATATGTTACCCTATAAAATTTAGGAGTCAAGAGCACTTGATGTTATATTTAGCAGTTAACATTTTAACTTTGTAAGCCAATTAAATGTCTCTAACAAACTTATTTAAAATTAATTCTATATATGTTAAATAAAATTCACTAATTTTTAAAATCAAAGATATCAGAGAAGTGCACTGAACAGTATCAGTTTTTTTTTCAGTTGAGGAAAAATCCTAGAAACAATGGATATTAGACATTTTATAGACATTCACATTTTTTCAACAACTGTTTGATGACCTAGAAACAAAACTGCATTGGTAACTTTAAAGACAATGTTACTACTTCTTGTTGTTGTTTGTTCACCCAGCATGGACAAAAATGTCATGTACATGGTATAGAATGGTTACTAATATCTAGATAATCATTAATGACAGAACACACTGTCCAAAAAAATGGGAACCAAAAAGAAAACACTTCTACATTGTATAAGAATTGCCATTGTGTGTTGCCAAATATGCTATGCTAAGCAACTGTTGATGGGTAGAGGTGGAGATTTCCCTGGGAGAAGCATTTCTTACATGATGTGGAGTCTCAGGGCAAAATGGAGTCTGATTTGTTATTATCCATATAGCCTGGCCCATTACAATATAATTACATGACCAGAATAATTCTATAGCATGTGCAACCAGAAGAATGAGAATTTGTACTCCATTTACGTATGATGTGTCAAAATGCATTCCACTTTCACATATAACTAATTACAACAAATAAAAGTAAATGTTCTTGGGCACACTAAAAACAAACAACAACAAAAACAACAAAATAACAACTAAAGATATTTTCACAGGATATTTAAGTGACCATGGACTCTATATGCTATGCCTATGAGCCAGAAGGATTACTTAACCCTCCTTCTAGAGAATCCACTGTCCTGTCTGTACAGGAAGGGGAGGCTTGGTATGCAAGTTGCTAGAGAGATTTTATCTACAGCTGTTAAGCCAAGGGCTGCAAGTGTCTAATCCTGCAGAATTGGTAGAATCACTGAAAACTGAGTAAAAACTTGCTGCCAGTGTCTATTCTCTACACCAGTCACTGGTATACACTGTGGTCCATCAGAGTGCCATGTGTGGCACTGATAGTATATATATTTATATATTATTTCAAAATCACTAAATCAAGAGAGTTAAAATTCTTATTACCTAATTTATTACCTATAATGAAAATGGCAAAATCAGAATGTGCCTCTGATTAATTAAACCTTAGTAAGAACCATTATAAACAGCAGTAGCAGCAATGTACATTCACGGGCACATCCAAAACAAATGGCTAGTTAAACAGGTCGTGTTTTAACTCCAGATTTGCAAACCTGATGTTTTAATTTTGAGGTCTGGAAGGAAAAAAAAATCAAATTTTGGCCTCCTCATGATTGATTCTACTTCAGATAGGCCAACCCTTTCGTCAGGTTCTCAGTCAGCATCTCCAGTTCAGCTCTGGCTAGGGTCAGCCCATCTGGCACCTTTTGCAGGACATTGATGTCAGCCAGGTCATTCTTCTATCTGAAATGTAGTTTAGAAATGCAATACACTGATTTGGACAAGGACACTGTCATCTTCAGGCTATCTGATGCACAAATCTATGTGACTCTTTTCAAATAGCAGCACTGTAGTGTGTGATATGTGTTCTTGCTTGTGTAACTCCCTTCCTTCTCTCCATGCCTTCCTTTTTTCAGTATCATATGATTAATTTTTCAGTTGGAAGGAAGGAAAGAGAAAAATTATGAGATGATGCTTTTTCACCAGCAATGAATCCCACTAGCACTGTGCATCCCAGGAAGGGAGTCCACTTTGGCTAGCTGTTGTGGCCTTAAAAATAGCAGCCCCTATATTTGTTCAGTTTCTAATGGTGTCCTAAAAGCAACTGAAAATTAAATAATAGTTATTCTTTTGCTGAATTTTCTTCATAATTTATTCAATTTAAAACATTGGTACTTCTTCATTATATTTTGCCAAGATTTTATAGGTTAAAGGCCATCATCCTTGCAACTTCCTGTGTGAAAATTCTGTAATCCAAAAAGTTTGTATTCCTTATGTCAGGAAGTATGAGATATGGAGGAGGAGATGAAAATATAAAAACAAGTGGATGGATAAAATTTCAGTTGTATGTGTATCAGGAAAACAATTTTTGCACTTAACCCCTTATCAGATACATTATTACTTCATTTAATGCATTGAAAATTAAAGTTTAGGGCATTGGTAGAGTTATGTTGAATTGTAAGTCATTAAAACTATAGTGATCCATAGACTTAAGAGTAATCAACTTATTTTAACAATGTGTAATGTGAATTGTGTTTGAGTCTAAATATTTTTGGAGTGATCATCCTATTTCCATTTGTCCAAAAACCAAATATAAGGAGAATGTGAACTTCAGAAGATTCAAAATATGTACTATCAATGGAGGCAGGAAAACAGGGAATAAGAGGACATGGTAGGAAAGGTAAATTATCACCTGCCTATTCCACTCACTTCATTCTGAATCCCATGCAGCCTGTTTTGCACTGCCAATCTGCAAGATGAGCTAGGCATTGCCAATCCTGGCAGAAAGGATCTGGCAAAATAAAGGAAGTCATAGATAACAAAATTCTAATATGCTAGTAGTTTACAAATGTATTTTTGACACAAAATTTAAGTGGTAATGTTAAATGCTGTTTCACTAAGAATTACAAAAAAAGAAAAAGAAAAAAAAAAAAAAGAAGTGGTGTTAAAACTGTAAGCCAAGGATGCAAAGTAAGGGATTATGGTAAAGCCCTACTTTCATTGTGGGTTCTGAAAACAACCCTTTAAGATAAGTAGTATTATTCTCATTTTATAGAAGAAACTGAGATTCAGAGTATTCACCCAGTTAACATTTGGCAGAAGGAGAGTTCAAAGTCCTGGCTGCATGATGCAAATGGCAGTAACTGAAGAGGCTGTGTACAATCCTAGGTAAGACTTTATTATACTTTAGCTTTTTCAATTAGTCCTTCCCTGCATGCTACTCTATTGGTCAATGTTTCTACCCTTCCTTAATGTTACTTCATTTCTTCCCTTCTATTGATATGTTTTATTTCCTATTGTGGTTTCACACAACTGAATTATGGAAATAAAATGTTAAGTCTAAATTTATCCAGCACCTCTTTTTTTTCCCAGTAACTGAACAACCTTAAAATGTTTTAATTCTCTAAACTTTTACTGTGTAAATGTTATTATAGTATTATATATCTATCTTTCTGAGTTTTCTTTGAACACACACATATCAATTTTAAAATAGGACTTTACCTTGTTTTAACATACCCTAGCAGTTACTCATTACTTATGAAATCAAGGCTTACAGTGTATGCCCTATGTATTCATGTAAGCACGTTTGTAATTCAGACACCCTTGATGATAGCTTAGCTGGGAATCAAATTCTACTTTGATTACTTTGGCACGGTTTAAGGATACAATAGAATTTATTCTGGTTTCTACTACTGGTATTGAATAATAAATAATACATTTATGATTTGTTTTTATACACATATTATTCTTCCAATTGTTGTAAATTTTCTTGTTCCTAGTATTCTTTTTTAAAATGTCTTTTTAAAAATATTTTTAGACACTGATGGACCTTTATTTTATTCATTTTATTTACATGTGGTGCTGAGGATCGAACCAAGTGCCTCACACATGCTAGGCAAGCGTTCTACCACTGAGCCACAACCCCAGCCCCCTAGCATTCTTAAATCTATAATATGCCTAAGTGAAGAATTATTTTCATTGATCTTAGTGAAATTATGATTTTCAAACTTCTCAGAGTCTGTTTTTGATTATTATTCCCAACCACATTTTTTCTAAGGAAAATTCTATTTGATATACAGCAAGATTTTATTGTGTCCTATAATTTTCTGAACATTTACTTTCTTCCATTCCATATCTTTAGGGCTCTCAACTAAACCATGGATATTTTCATGTATTTTCTAGTTAAACATGTTCTTTGGGTTTAAACTGCTCTTTGGTACTTCCTCCAATTTTCCTTTATTTTTGTGAAGTTTACCATTGTTAAATATCAAAGTCTAAACTGACCTTTTAATTATGACTTTTATTCCATTAATAATTTTCCCCTTTAAGCATACTTTACTATGGAATGTTTACACCATTTCATTCTGTAAAATTTTTGAATGTCTGATCCTGATGTCATTTGCCTGCTGATTCTCACTCATGGTGGATTATTTCCTTAATTAAAAAAATTATAAGTAACTGCTCTGATATATTCATGGATATTAGAGCTGACAGTGTAAGAATAACTCTGTATTTTGTGGCTTATCCAATGTTCATATTACTTTATAATGCATCATTTGTCCGTGCTTTTAAGGATGAGTGGCGTAAGAGAATCTTTTTTTATATTGTCCCTCTTAAAAACAGTAAATCATTTTTAAAAACAGAAAACCTCTTCAGGCTATTCAATAATTAAACATTTTGATAGGGCATAATTCATATTTGATTTGTGTTGACTCCAACCTGGCAACAAACACATAACTTGCTACTTTCATATTCACACTTGAAGGGGCTTTAGGGACACACTAAAATTAACCTTGATTTAGTCACAGACACAAATACTTGATTAAGAAACTTAATCACAATTTCTAAATCCAAATGAAGAGTTCCTGGTCAAGGGTGAGAAACATATAGATCAAATTAGTTGTCAAGGATCAGAAAATCTTTCTAAGTTGAAGTTATTGGAATTAAGTGATTTTGCCAAGGTGAACTGAGAATGTTATAGATTCAGATGCAAAACTAAAACCATCATACTATTGCTTCCTGGTTATCACCATGTCAATCACAGTTCCTGGAGATGGATATCTGTGGGCTCTCTCTCACCCAGTGAGGAGGGCCATGGTACAGGGTAGAGGAGTGTGTGGCTGTAGAGTCACTAATCAAGACCTTCAGAGACCAAGCAGGAAGCGGGTCTGATTTTATTGCACAGTTACCATGTATATAAACTTAGGCAATAGCTAAGCAGACTATAGGCAGCCACCAATACAATTTCTGTCCAACTGTCCTGGAAGCGACCAATCAAGGAGGGGCCATGGACCAAGTGCTGGTACTGCAACATATGGCCTTATGCCTAGGGCTGTGCCTATGTGGTGAATGGTATGCTACTCACACACCTAGCACAGGGGAGTGCTTTGCCTCTCAGACACCCTTAAGGTATGCCATGTATGCAGTACTCCATGCACTTATCCTCACAGATTTCCATGTTCATGATTGTTTTTAACAAACAAACAAACAAAAAAGCTGGTGTGTATCTGTTTTTTTCACCACAATGAAAGTTAGCTTGATAATTTAAAAATTAGGATGTTTGCTCAATCATCTTAGAATCATTCAGGGTGCTAGAACATCAAACTCTTAGAATCTATTTAAAAGCCTGTGGCCAGTAGCCACACACCCATACAGCACCGTTTACAGTCTTAGTTGCATGTACACAAGTAGGGCAATAAAAAGGGAGGAGTCTCTTCTGAGGCACCCACATCCTAGGTGAAGGGACCCTTCCTCTCAACATCAAGACCACTCCTGCTATCCCTGCTGGGCAGCAGGCTCCACAAACAGATGAGGTCAAGGAGACAGCTGGGATGGAGCCCCAGCCCAGAGACTTAAAAAACTCCAGGATCAAAGGAGTGACACCTGCAAACCATGGACACTGTGTTCTTGAATATCTGTGAATCTCTAAGGCTGAGGAGCACTCCACATAGCACTCTATGAAATAAAATAGGAAAAATTATATACAAGTCAACTGGTTTTGATTTCTTAATTGTAGCAATAATTGATCTTCCCAAGGACCTTCAAATAAAGATTACTTATAAGGAGCACATCTCTTTGTTAACTGTTATTCCTACATAGTATTAATGCATCAGCCCTGACTTTACAGATAGATAGATAGACAGATAGCGAGATAGATAGCGAGATAGATAGATAGTTACAGATATCGATATATAGATATATAGATATAGTTATAGATACTATCTATGTATATGTATTATATGTTTTATATTATACATATATTATAGACAAACACGCATATATATGCACATCTCAACAAGTAATATAGATGTAGAAAATAAGTATAATTGCTATTAACGTTTTTTCAAGAGAGAAAATTATTAATCAATTTTTAATTGATTTAGGCTTCCTATATTGTTTATTCAATAACTAAATACTGGGTTTCATCCCTAATATCAAAATCTTATATAAATACAATGTATATGTACATACACAAATCCACACATAATTTCTGTTGGATGGATATACCCATTTGTTTATCTGTATATTAGTTGATAAACAGAAGTTTAATTGCTTTGAAAGCAAAGGAAAAAACACAGGGGACTCTTGTCCCAGAGGCTGTGATTCTGCACATCAGGGGGAACAGAGGGTTTTTAATGATGTGACTTCAGGTGTGCCCGATCTTCTTCACTTGTTAATCTGGGATGTAATCATTTTTTAAGTCTTCTGCTGCCATCCCCAACTCTGAATTTCTTCACTCCCATGGTGGGTGTGTGCTCAAGAATAGATAACTGGATGGGGACAAAAAGTAATCCTTTTTCCCCCCAGGCTGGGGATGGGGAGAGGGGGATGAAAAAAAATGTCAATTTTAAAATAAGACTCTGTGGCAGATCATCATGCTGGGGTTTTTCAGGTTAATTTTTTTCAATTTAATTTATACTTAACTGAACTTTAGTTGTCCATGGTGGGCGGGTGGTGTTATTTCAAAGGGCATCACTTTTATACCAGTTCGAATAGAGCAACTTTCTAAAAATAATATATTAAATCTGTAGAACACGGTTTTCCACTTTATACAAATTTATAGTTGTTGAAATCACTTTTATTCCTGTAACTGGGACCAATTTGTTTCAAATTCATCTGCTTCAGAGTTCTAGAAACTGGGAAATCAACTGAAAGGACTATTTGTCTCAGACGGGTGGGAAGAGAGATGGAGCTGGAAAGAGAAGCAGGATCATGTGGGAGGAGGTCCCATGGGACCTGATGATGCCCAAGAAAACACTTCTTGAAGAAACAAAACAGAGATGGTAGGAGCCAAAGGAGGAGGTTTGGACCACTTGGTTCTTCTGAGATGTTTTGTTCCCTGACAACTAGGTTAAGATATTTATTGAGGGTAGGGCTGTCCAATGCTCACTGTCCTCCCTGCCCCACTACCCACTGGAAAATAGCTCCCTAACAACTGAAAACACAAGTAGAAGCCCCTGAGGGTGTAAGGGCCCTTTCCTGGAGGCTGCCCTGTGAGTTCATCACACAAAGTTGGGGACAAACAATTCTATGGTGGACCAGTCTTTCATGGAAGACAATATGCTCATGAGATGACACAAGATGGAGTCCCTTATTCCATCAACCACTCTACAAGCACCAGCCATAGAATCCTGAGGCTCAGAACCCGGAGACCTCATCTTTAGAGAACACTGGGACTGGGGCCTTCTGGGGACTCCTAGTGGTGGGCAGAGTAGTGGGTTTGTTCACTCTTTCAAGAGCTACAGGCCTGGTAACCAGAGTGAACCTTATGGATTTGCAAAAGGAGGATCTGGGCCTTCCAGGCCATAAGTACACCCAGACTTTGAGTGTGGAGGACAAACTTTCAGGGAAGACCCTTTGCATGCATGGGGTAGTGGCTGTCTGAATGGAGTGCTGTTAGTTAAGAGACAGACTCCTCTAGGAAACTAAGGACTCCTTGAAAGCAGAGACCATGTTCTGCCCAAGCAGAAAAGATACAATTGAGGTCCTTGCCCTTCATGAGGCTTCTCAGTCTGAAGGACTGCATGGGGCCTGGACTGGAGCCAGAAGGCCTGACTTGAGTCTGAGAAGGTCATGGCCCCTCTACACCTAGTGTTCCTTATCTGTAAAAGGCTAATGGGGTCTCTTATGTGCCCTGCAAATATAGCTTTGACTGAATCAGGAAATTATTACGCATGTCTTCGAGAAGGGTGGGAAGGAATGAAAGGAAGAATGAGCCAAATCCAGGAGAGGAATGAGAAACTGTTCAGGTCCCAAGCTGGAGCTGTCAGTCAGCTTGCCTCTTTCTTTTTTTTTCCTGCCTCAGTGTGGGTCCCATGGTTCTTCAGATTGTTGGGGCTCTGCACCATGATAACTGGTGGCTGCATCCTCTTACTACACTGGAGGAAGAACCTGCAGAAGAGGCAGCGTGCCCAGCAGTGGGTGGAGGTGATGAGAGCTGCCACCTACAGTTACAGCCCACCGCTGTACTGGGTCAACAGACGACACAGATATGGGATGACTGCCGCGATCTGAATAGGCCCTCCTCAGGCTGTTGCCAATATTGACATTCAACTCCAAATTCCGGCTCTTCAATCAGAGCCGCACCTCCATGAAGACAGGTGTCATGCCTTCAGAGGCAGCAGCCCCCAGGCAGAAGCCCCTGTTCCCCTGCAGCCTGCTCTGGTGGTCCCACAGCAGCCCTCACCTAATGGGATGCCACAGTGACATACCCCATCCCCCTTCCCAATTGTCTTTCGGGAGATCCCCTCTGCCCCAACCCTCTGCAGCCTGAACTTTTCTCCCATACTGGACCATTCTGCCTCCTACCCCTTTCTTGAGGGTCCTGAAAGCCATGTCCACTTCTATTCCCTTTCCACACTGACCCAAGGGGTGAACTGACCCAATGTGCAGACTTTTGCTTGAGGGTTGTAGCCTCCTCTCACTGAAAGTGAGAGTTTCAGGTGCCAGGTATTAGAAAAAGGAGTCAATGTCAAGTAAGTGATCTTGACACACAGGTCAGAGCCCATTTAGAAGTTAATTAGTAAAGTTTTTGAAATGTCAGAGTCATTTGCAATGTCCTTCCCCAAGTGTGATGGTGGCACAAGTCTCACCAATACAATGAGAACTGGAGGCTGGCTCTGAAGAGACACATTGAGCCAATATTTGTGGATGAGCAAAATTCCCTCCAACAAGTATTCAATGTGTTCAAGACCCTGGGCTAGGTCCCCAAAGGCACTGCTGTTCTGCAGGATGGGAAGTAAACTTGCCACAAGAGTAACAGTGCCTGAGGGTACACAGCCATGCCAGTCCACAGTGACTATGCCACTTGCCAAACAAGTCATCATGAGGTCAGTGAATCTCACCACATTATGTTCTGACTTGGTGATACCTATGATGTATCAATTCTTAGCTGATTGTTTCTCTACATTATTTCTAACAGAACAACACTGCAAAATAGCTATTATGATTTTTATTTTACTGATGAGACAGGTTCCAAGGGCATATGCCATTTTCTTCTTTTTTGTTATTTTCTCTGAGCCTCTTCTCCCATTTACATCTGCCTGGCATTACACTTTCTGGTCTTTCCACCCCATGGTATCCCTTCCCTAATCATGTCTTCTTAAAACATCCTTGGTGAATGAATGCTTCACTGTGTATGGAGTGCCATCAGCTTGGTCTACAGATTTGCTTACTGAAAGGGCTGGTGGTAACCACCTAATATTATATGGAGTAACACATCCAAAGCATGTATCTTAAGATATCCATGGCTACAAGAAAGTTGAGTCCCCTGTCATTCTACTACATGGGAATATTAATAATTTTTATACTTTCTGGAAAAGGTCCAAAAAGGAGACACAAAGATAATTATGATATTTGGCCCCACTTTAAAGATAAAAAAGCCTGATTCTGTCACACAAATTTTTCCCATTTATTTTGAAAATGAGCAAAACAACTAACCATATTTGATCTAAACTTTAAATGTAGATGTCCCTGAGAGAATTGCCAAGTTTTGCCTATTTTGTGGAGTGTGATGTGTATGATTGTGATTCTCAAAAGTAAGTAAACATGTAGAGCTGCAGTCTGGCTGGGCACGAATAACCGAGCCGCCACAAAGCCTTGTAGGTTCAAACAGCAACTACTTTATTTCAACTCTCACTGGCACTGCACGTGCGCTTTTCCACCAACGCCACCCACGCGGCCTTCTCCCAGGACACACCACACACCAACCGGAAATCACTCCTCCGGAAATCCTCCCTCGTCACTTCCCCAACTAATGGAAACTCTCTGGAATCCAGGGAGAACTCCAAAGTAGCAGGCCCAGGAGGACACAGGGATCTAATTTATGATTGAATACACAGCTTAACATAACCATTATCATCTAAATGGCTTGCTGGCATCACCTCTCAACCACTCCATCCTGGCAAAAATGCAATGCATCATTCCAACTCCACTATGGCCCTCAGCAATGTAGTTCATTTTTTCCCCCATGTGTGGGCTAAAGGGCTTAGGTCCAGCAACTGCAAAGAAAGCCTGTGTCCTATCTATATGACCTCTAGCAATATATTTTAAGCCATTTTCTTTCACTTTTACTTTTTAAAGTTAAGTGGAACCATTTTTTCCTTGTGTAAACATGATCTTATATTGTATCTCAAAATACAAAGCAGGACTAAGCCCATCTTTTCTGGGAGAACATGGGCAGAGGTTCACTTCTCCCTCACCTTGCCCCCTCTTCACCTTGCCCCCTTCAACCCTGCAGAGACCTAAAGCCCCTGACCTATAGTCTTCACTTCTTCACAACCAATAATACTCTAATTCTGAAGGTAGATTCTAGAACACTAATTTTTTGCCAATGATCAGTTAGTCTCAGCTTTCAAAGGAGGATAGAAGCCATAAACATAGGAATCAAAGAAGATTTTCTTTCTCTTAACAACCAAGGGAGGGGGTTGCTTTGTAAGACACAGTGAGAGAAAAACAAAATGTTTTTATTCAGATTAATTAAAATGGCTGTCACTTATATGAAATGAAGCTCAAACTGAGTTTGAAAACCTTGAATTCATTCCCTAAACTAAACCAAGATTGCTTATGTTACCAAAATAGCTCCACTAGAACAAAGTAGATTTGCATTACTTCATAAGAGAAAACAAGGTAGGTGAGATTCATATAACAAAAAAATGCATGCTCTATAAAATTTCAGGATACCCAAATGTGTTCTGGTTTGGGTATGAAAGAAACCAAAACCAGTTTGTGTTGGTAAGCAAGCCAATGAGATACACAGGAAAAAAAAACTGTCAATAAAAACTACTTGACAGGCCATTGACCCCATGGGAGTTAAAATTCTCCACTGTGACCAGCAGAGCCACCACAGGAAGTTGGAGGGGTTATGTACAGCAATGCAAAGTAAGGAAACTGCTGTAGAATGCAAAACAGCCAGGAGCAAAGGAAAGGTGTCCACTCCTCAGCTTTGTTGCCACAGACCCATTCTTGGGTGCCAGGTATGTTGCAGCATCTTGAAGCCAGGCACTCTATTCCTCTGGGAATTCTACAGGACCTGTTGCCTCTCTGAATAATGGAGAGGCTCTTTATGTAAACATTATGATGCCAGGCATATATCAGTAGAATAAAAGGATTAGGAAGCAGTACTTAGGGAGACTAAAGAAAGAAGCAGTAGGAGCCACCACACAGAATAGCTAAAGCATTGCAAATGAAAACCAAACTCAGATCACTACCCAATCTTTCTCAGAGAGCTGAGAATGTGGCAGGTGAGGCTTGACTATAGCTCAACACAAGGACTAGGTTGGGTAAGTGAGGACCCCATACAGATATAAATCCCACAAGAACACTAAGAAATTGGTTCCTGGGGCTTGTAAGCTGGTGAATCTTCTTGACTAGAACAAAGAAAGTTGAGATAACGACCTGTGTGTGTGAGACATGGTAGTCTCTCAGGCAGGATGACAAGGGATTACAGGCCTGAGTGCAGAATCAGTGCATCTGGCAATGACCCAGCAATTCCATTCCTAGAGATATATTCAGGGGAAGAAAACATATCTGCAAAACCCTGCACAATAATATTCTCACCAGTATTATTCCTAATAGTCCCCATATGGAAACAATTCAAACAATAATCAACACATGCTTGGATAAATAAAATGGGCTGTGTCCATACAATGGAATTTTACTCAGCCAAAAAAAGAAATGAAGTACTGATACATGCTACAATATGAACAGACCAGGACAACATTATACTACAAGAAGCATACACAAGGCCACTTATGATGATTCCATTCATATAAAATATCCCAAACCCAGTAAGGAAGCTAGGGAATGAATGATTGTTCTATAGGTACAGAGTTTCCTACTGGGGTGACAAAAATTTTGTGGAATTAGATAGTGGTAATTGTTGTGTAACTCTGTAAATATACCAAAAAGCACCCAATTTTACATTTTAAGAGGGTGACTGTTATGTGATTTTGATTTCAATTAACCAAAAAAGAACGAGGACCATATAGACTTCAAAGATTGAATATTTTAAATTTTGTTGTTGCTGTAGATGAACAGCATTTCTTTCTTATTTTCATTTTTATATGGTGCAAAGGTTCCAACCCAGGGCCTCATAAATGCTAGGCCAGTGCTCTGCCACTGAGCTAAGGCCCCAGCCCCAAAGACTGTATCTTTTCAAAAGTATTCTCTCTCTCTGCACTCCTCCACACTCACCCCTTCCAATTTTCTTTCTGGTAGTTAAGAAACAGAACAGTGCCACCAGATGATCTGTATCTTTTTCATTCTCAAGGCAATATTTCAGCCAACAGGATTAGAGAATTTCTACCAATTGTCTGACATCTAAAAGGACTTCATTTTGTTCTCACAGTCAAACAGAGGATTTAGTCTCCAACACTGAGGAAGATCAATGGAAAAACCAGATGGAATACTGGTTTAGAATGCAAGTTTGGTTGCAAAAAGTCTCAGTTTGAATTCTGCCTTAACTAGCTCCCTAGGGCTCAGAATTAGACATTTTCCCTATCAGTAAAATGGGCTTAATGCATGAATACTCATGTTCCCAGGACAGGCACCAGGAGTACATGAGAAAATACATAGCAAGTGTCCATAGGAAGTACTCGATAAATATTAGATGCATTTTTCATAAATTAAAAATCATTAAAAAGGTATTACATTACACATTCCCGCAATTATCCCAAAGTATAAAAATTTACTTTCAACACTAGAGATTCCTGGTAAGAAGGCAGCTGCCTTAGTTGGGAAGCTTTCTCAATTTGGTCTCCAAGGAATTCTGAAAATTTTGGCAGTGCTGATGTCTTTAACACGAAACTCTGTATTCATTCTGTAACAACCATGTGGTTTAGTATGATAAAATCTAATACCCAAGTATTAGCATCAAGGGTCACCTTGTAGGGCAATTTCTAAATATTTAATTTAAGAGAAATATTTGAGAATTAAGTAGCATAGTGATTATGTGAAATTCAAGGCTTGGACTGAGATGTCCATAGACAAGTGAAGTCAATCAAGGTTTTCAAATAGAAATACCACTGGAATATGTTCAACAGGTCGAACATTCCTAATTAAAAAATCTGAAATACTCCCAAATCTGAAAAGTTTGAGTGCCACTATTATATGACAAAGGTAGAAAATTACACATATGACCTCCTGTGATGGGTTGCAGTCAAAATGAAGGTGTATCCAGCATGGTGACCCATTCACTCCTGTAAATCCCTGCAGCTCAGGAGGCTGAGGCAGAAGTATTATGAGCTCAAGGCAAGCCTCAGGAATTTAGTGACGCCCTAAGGAACTTAGTGAGTCCCAGTCTCTAAATAAAACATAAAAAGGGTTGGGGATGCTGCTCAGTAGTTAAGCATCTTTGGGGTCAATCCCCAGCATGTACCAAAAAAAAAAAGTTGCTAAAAATATTGCATAAGATTATTTTCAGGGGCTGGGCATGTAGGTCAAGGCAGAGTGCTTGCCTACTCCATGCAAGATCCTCAGTTCAAGGCCCCAAATAGCAAAAAACAAAACAATAGGGAAAAAAATGTCCTCCCCTACAACAACTTTCATATATGTGTATAGGTTATATATGAAACATAAATTAAAGTTTCATGTTGAGACTTGACTACTAGTATCCAAGACATCTCTGTCTCTGTCTCTCTCTCTCTCTCTCTCTCTCTCTCTCTCTATATATATATATATATATATATATATATATATATATATACAAGCAAATATTACAAAATCTGAAAATCTTAAACATTTCCAGTTCTAAACATTTTGGATAAGAGATACTCACATCATAGTGATACCGCTGTTGACCGGTGACGAGTCCTTGCTTCCCCGATGTTGAAGAATAACACCAAAGAAGCACGCCGAGGCAAGGTCAGAGTAGAAAGTAGAAGTTTATTAAAGGACAGCAGAAAAGACTTCTCCCAGAGGAAGAAGGGGACCCAAGAGGTGGAATCCGCGGAAGTGCGGTTGTTTCCCCTTCTTATAGTTTTGGTGATGGAATGTAGGTGGGAGGGGTTGGGACACCGGTGGGCCAGGCAGGAAGGACTTCTTTATCACTTCTTTGGGATGGGGTATCTTTAAGTTTGCTGGGGGCTGTTTATTAACACTTCTTTGTGAAGGGCTATCTTCAAATCTGTTGGGGGCTGTTTCCTGGGCTCCATTAACATTCCATTGTCCTGTGTTTTTCCTGAGTCATTTCCAGCATGGCCTCCATTTTAGATTTCACTCGGTATTAGACCCGATTTACCTAACTACACTGACTACCTGACTTTAAATCTGGCTTCAATAGCACAATTTAGCATTATATATATTTAGATGGAAAGAGTTTAAGCAGCCAGGTGACAATAGCATAGAAACTGGATATTAAAGATCCTTAACATTCTGAGAGATGTACAATAAGCTTCATCTGGGAGTGCCTGCTACAAGATAAGATGGTGCTAAAAGAGTGTTACCATAGATCATGTAGCACCAAATGTCAGGACAAGGCCTTTCATTCTAGTTTGTTTCCCAACCAAAAGAATCCAAGGGAGGTTTCATTGCTCTTCCACACTTGTTAGAGGAGGGGTCACAGACCACACAGTCTAGTGCCTTAGTTAAGTCCATAATGGAGGTAAATGCATCTGCTAATACCAATTAATTATCTCCCTGCCCAAAGTTAAGCACCCTACATAAAAACAAAAATCTTAATAGACCAGATTACAAATCAGGTACAAAAGGGGCTTTTTCTAAAAGGAAGCAAAGTGCATCAGCCTCATCGTGTTGTGCTCAGGCATCCCTCACTTGGTTCCATCAGTGCTACTGAAACACCTTTCCCACTCCCTATGTGGAAGCAAGCAAACTGATGAAGCCTTTGAGAAATATTCAGAAGCCAGCCCAGTGCTCACCTTTGTCTGCAGTCTCTGGAGGCCTGTTGCTCTCAGGTTTGATTGTGAGAGCACTGATGAGCAGCACTGTCTCTCCTAGCTTGAATACCTAAATTTGGACCATCTTTCTTCTGCCAAAAGCAGAAATCAAAGAAGATTTAAGGTGGAAGTCAGACCTCACCTGAGTCTCCACTAGGTTAACTGACACTAGTAGAATGGACTGGTCATTCCTACATGATCTATTTCCACAATTTCTCAGTAGCAGCAATGGTGTGGGACCCTCCAAAATCTATTACATGCATAAAGATTCATAGCTACCTTATGGGAGAGCACAGGCTTTCCTGTCTTTCTGTAACAATCTCAGGAAGGGACATCTCTAAAACTGCTCCTTTTCCCACAGTGTGGAAAACCCACTTACATAAAGAAGACATTAGCATAATCTGTCAGGGGGGAGATGTTGAGAGCCACATTCAAGTGGGAATGATGCCTAGCATTTTACCAGAGGGAGTGGTTGAGAGGTGATGCCAGTGAGCCATTGAGATGATAATGACTAAGTTAAGCTGCATATTCAGCTGTATATAGACCCCTGCTGTCTGCCTAGTTTGCCCAGGGTGCCCTGCTCCTTTGGAGTTCTCCTGGGGATTCCTGGGGAGTTTGTGTTGGTTGAGGAGGGATTTCCGGTTGGTGGTGTTCCTGGAATGGCACTGTGGGTGGTGTTCTCAGGAGTTCAGGCAATAAAGGAATTCCTGTTTGTACCTACAAGTGCCTCCTGGCAGCTGGGTTATTTTGTGCCCAGCCAGACTGTGGCACCACATGTTGCAGCATGCCCCTACAAGCTGTGACTTGCCCTACAGATGAGACCCAGTAGGGTCCCCACACTGGCGTCTCAATCAGACCACTCTGAGGAGATAGGAACCATGGATCTACTTAGAGAAATGACCCATGAGGGTCCCAAGGCCTGGCATCTCCCTCAGGGTGCTCTGAGAAGGTGTCCCTAGAGACATGACCCATGAGAGTCCCCACACCAGGCTTCTCCCTCAGGCCGCTCTGAGGAGAAAGGGGTTCCTGGTGATCCTAGAGACAAGACCCACAATGGTCCCCAAACCTGGCATCTTCACCAGGCTGCTCTGAGGAGAAGGAAAGCCTAGGCGACCCTAGAAATGTGACACACAAGGGTGCCCAAAAGGGGCATCCCCCTCAGGCTGCTCTAAGGAGAAAGGAGCCCCAGGCATCCCTAAAGACAAGACTCACAACAGTCTCTAAGCCAAGAGTCCCCTGAGGCTGCTCTGAGGACAAGGGAGCTCCCCCTGGAGGTGTGACCATGAGGGTGTGTCTCTCAATTGTAAAGGTAAAATTTCTAAGCTCATTCCAAGCTGCAAAAGCTTGAGTTAAAGTGTAAAAGACTGGGCATTGTAAAGCTTCTAGATTACAAGGCCTGGGCTAAAAAGTAAAAGACAATTGTTACAATTGTAAGTCTATTGTTACAATTCCTCTGCTACCCCTGCAACCTGTAATCTCTGTAAGTTGTTAGGACAATGCGGGAACTGCCCAGTAAATATCTCCATTGATCCCCTGGTTGTTTAATAGCTAAGGGCTCCGGGTAACTTGGCACGTAAGCATCTAGGCTCCAAAACCAATCAGTTTAAATGTGTACCCCACTTAGAAGTGACCAATCACCCCTGCCCAAACTGTTCCCGCCAATGAATGTGCTAATCATGTCTCAGAGTTGTTGTTCAATTTTCCCGCACCTCATGATGATTTGTTCTGATGTATGCAAAGCCCAATGCCCTCTCCAAAAAGTGTACTTAAGCTCTGCTTGACCTCTGCTCTGGGCTCTGGGCTGCTCTCCCTTATTGAGTGAGCACAGAGCCCTAATAAATCCCCCTTGCCAATTGCATGAAGCTAGTCTCCTGTGGTCTCTTTCTCTGACGCTTCGCCTGACCCTTACACAATCTTCTCTGAGAAGGGAAATCTGCCCTGTGAGCTAGGGCTCTCCTGGGTTGATCCTGAGGGGGAAGCCAGCTCCTCACTCTGAAGGAGGTATCATTGAAGATGATGGCAAGGCCCTGCCCCTTGTTGACCATGCCCCTTTGGCCACAGGCAGTGCAGGAGCTGCTCATGGCTCAAAGGCAGGGCCTCTCCCAGCTCCCTGATGAAAGTCAGTGCCTTCTTCCACCCTTGGCAGTTACTGAATAAAATCTGTTCCCACTGCTGTAAATAGGTCTGGCTGTGGCACCATGAGGAGTGGAATCTCAGGAGAGGAGAAATGGAGTCCAGGAGACCCCCTCTCCCAGCACTCCACCAGGCCAAGTGCTGCAGTAGCCTGAGCCAGGCAGGCAGAGGCACAGAGGAAGGCAGCTACAGGGAGTCTAGACCTTCACTCACACTTCCAAGGATAGAGGTCAGAAACAGACCACCACAGGGGCTTCTGGGACATGTAGTCTTCGAGACAAGAGTGACTTAGCCAGGGACTGCTCTGTTTTAGAATCAGGGGTTTTAAGAAAATCTGATAATTCCCAGCCCAAGGTGACCACTGTAGGAGAGCAGAAGAACCTGAGTTCAGACCAAGTTCCCAGTAGCCTCTGAGAGCATTCTAGGTAATTCACTCTCTTGCCTGTCCAGCTCTCACCATGGATGCTCCTGGGAGCTGTAGGCTATGCAGATTCAGGGTTCTCAGGGATTCTGTTGATTGATTAGCTTGTTTAGTGTTGCAGAGAGAGCTGTGCCACTACCTAGTCCTGATGCACAACCTCTGAAATTCACTGTTCTAGTTATTCAACATACATTTGCATATTTTAGCTAAAGTAGAGCACATCATCCCATGTTTTGATCGAAAAGGATGGTGCTATGGTTTGAATATTTTCCACCCATATTTTATGTCCCCAAAGCCCTGGAGCCCAGAAAGTCCAGGGCTGAACAAACCACCCCTTATATTCTCTTTCAGCTCCCCTCTTGCCATCCACATTTTGGAACAGACAAAATATCTCTTTTAATCTCAGCAGGGAGAGTCCCTCAGGAATGTACAGTAGATGATACTCCACTTGGTCATGGTGTCTCACCTGTGCCCACTGGGCCCAGCTGGCCCTTCAAGGGAGTGAGCACAGAACAAGCTGGGAGCCACACCCATAAGAGTGGTGCAAGACAGTCAGATGGGTGGAAGGGAAGGGGGCTGGCTGTCAGTATACTGAGAGTAGACACCTTTCCCCATAGGGGCTGAGCACAGGGACTAAGGAGAGAACTCCTGCCTCCATCCAGATGACCTCTGGACACTGCAAAGTTACCCCCTTCCCAGGAGGTCCTTTCCTACCTAGTCAAGGGTCAGCTGCAGGCACTTTAGTCCATTTTCCTCAAAATGGACATGATGAAGTCAGATGATGAAGTTCGGGGTTCTGGAAATTTCAGGACGGAACCCACTGCCTGTCTAGCATAGGAAGCAAAAGGACCTTGAGGTCATCACTCAGTCCCTGTCTCTAATTGACCAGCTTCTCACAGGCTTCACCCTACTAAAACTCTAGACCCTCCCATCTTCAGGAAAGGCCACAGGCTGAGGCTGGGATGAGCCCAGGGTTCTGAATGTTTCCTGAGAGGGCTAAGAACTGCCACACCCTATACCAGCCTAAAACACAGTAGTCACTCCCTCTGCCCTGACTCTGGGAGAGACTTCCTGGTGGGGTCACAGGGGCCCAGTGCAGCTGTGGAAAGCAGGCAGAGAGCTTTCCCCCAACTCCACACACCCTGCTGAACTCAGGGAACCTGGGAGGCCAGGACTAGTGCCCTCCTCTTCCTCCAGGCTTGAGGATTACCTGGGGCATGCCAGGACATAGGTGAGAAGTGTGATGGCCTCCCAGAGGCTGGACTCTGAGGCTCCTTGTAGGGTGTTGACACAGTTCTGGGTCAGCTATGGTCTCAGAAAACAGGTTCAGCACTCACTCCAGGGCAAGTAGAGATCCTGACTCCAAATAGTCACATTCTGAGCTACTGAGTTAGGATTTCAACATATGCACTGTGAGCCTGGAGTTAGCCCATCACACAGATTGGGCTCATTCCTCTCCAAACACTGGGCCACTGTGAGAAGTTACATGATCCAAGCCATGTGAAAATTGCTTAATCTATATCAAAATGGTAAGGCCATTTTGAATTATGCCAATACTGTGAGAAGATTTTAATCAATACCAATCCAATAAGGCAAATTTAATCTATACCAAACCAGTAAGGCCACTTTAATCAATACAAATCTGGTAAGGCAACTTTAATCTATAATTGAATCTATAATCCTGTGAGGACTTTTTACTCAACACCAGTCCTGGGAAGATAATCCCATTGACAGGAGTCCTTTCATCAAGACAATGTGGGGAGGACATTTCCCCTGTACGTGGTTGAACTGTTATGCTTAACTTCTCAGGATAATACCAACATATGTCCAATGACTATGTGATAATTAGGAATAAAATTACTTTTATAAGTTAAATAAAAAAACTCACTTAGGATGTTAAGAAAAAGACAAACTTGGGATGGGGTAGTGGCTCAGTGGTAGAGCGCTTGCCTAGCATGCATGAGGCACTGGGTTAGATCATCAACATCACATTTAAAAAAAAAAGTTAAATAAACAAAATAAATGTATTGTGTCCATCTGCAACTAAAGATCTGGGGAGGAAAAACAGACTTAAGGGGAAACAATCCTCCCCAAAATAGGAAAGAGAATCTCAGATAGCAGCAGTGGACTTGACTGCTGCCACCCTCTGAAAACTAAATCAGAGTTGCCCGTCTTCTACACTGTCAGCAGCTACACAGATGGTCCCTAAGCAAAGGAGACAGGACTGCCCACACCCACGCTAGCTCATAGCTGGCAAGGTTGCTGTGCTTAGCCAGGCCTGCCTATGAAACCTCCTCTCCAAGCATTTTTTTTCCTGGTCCAAAGGGCAGGCTGGGTGGGGCTCCTTTCACAGGGAGTACTCAGGGACCCCATATTCTAATGCAATGGTTGTGCTTTGCAAAGAGTGGGTCTCTCTGATTTGCTGTAGTCCACAATGTGGAATAATTCTCCTCCTCCTCCTCCTCCACTCCTCCTCCTTTTTTATCTTCTTTCACTTTCTCTTACTGTTCCTCCTCCTTCTCTTCTGTTCCTTCTATCCTATGACTTTTTACCTTTCTTTCCTCCTCTTCCTTGTCTTCTTCCCCTGCCTCCTCCTTTCCCTCCACCTCATTCATTTTCTCTTACAAGTGAAATAAGAGGAAGAATCCATTGTGCTTTATTTCTATGACTGTGGACACCAGACATTACCCTGGGACTTCTTCTGCCAGTTCACCTCTTTTTTGACCTCTGGTTGCTTCCCTAAGGAGCTGTGCCAGGCACACTAATGAAACTGGCATTGAGAAGAGAATTTGCTCAGCGATGCAGGATAATCAGAGGAATGACATTCTTCCTGGGGGCAAGGCCTTCCAGCGGCTTCTTCAGGTCTTACTCCCAAGCTCTGAGGCTGGTGGGTGTCCCGATGGCTATACTTTCAAGGAACCAAGGTGCCCATCACTGCTCTTGATAGGCCTCTGGCCTCACACCACTTACCAGCAATGTCCTTAGCATAGAAGGGCCTATTGTTAGTGGTTGAGGATCTGACATGTCCTTGAGACCACAGATCCTGGGCACCCAGCACACCATTCCCCTGCATCTATTCCACCCCCACCTTAGACAGACTGGTCTTTTTTCCACAGAGCAACCTCTATAGTGAGGATGGCTTTGGGTTGGCAACACACAGCACAATATACTGTCCTGTCCTCCTGTCTTCCCTGTTTCTCTCAGCTCCTAAGTCATCTGTCTCCATTCTGCATCCCTGCCCCTTGAGGGCCTGGGTGGCCCTCAGGGACTTCTCTTAGGAAAGCAGGCATCCATGATGTCCAAATCTCTTCAACTCCCCAGAGTCCTATGAAATAGCCATCAGCCACATGAAACTATTTTCATTCTAAATAATTAAAACCAAAAGTCTATTTCTAAGTCTCCCCAGCCACAATTTACAAGCTCAATGGCCACATGGAACAGACACTATCCAGGAAACCAAAGCATGCTGGGCTAACTCTGCCCAAGACCCTAAAAAGACAAATTCTCTAAAAATTGTCATTTCCTCTGACAAAATATTTGACCCTTACCCCGAGATGAGGTTTGTGCTTCTCCATCACTGCCACTCAGCTCCTGAGGGTGCACAGATTTTGCACATTCATAAATAAGTGGTTGACAAAACAAAATATCACAATGACTCATTCTCAGAAATTCAGCTTAATGAAAAAATTTACATAGACTGCTGTCTATGAGAATCTAAGCATATTCATACATTTACTACTACTTTAAAGGGGATACTTTTATACATTTCTAAAAAATATCTGAAAGGCATTTAAATGTACTTGTGTCACTCTAGAATTTTGAAATTCAAAAAGGCCTTGAGATATGCCTTAAAGATCTAAGGTCAAACAGATCAGATTGGTGGAACTGAATTCTCACTCAGTGGAAATGGAAAGTCAGGAAATTCAGTATTGGGGGTGGAGTGTCATCCTCTTGCACTTTAGCTGACCAAAGTCAGAGGTACTCAGCATGTGCACAAATAATCACCTCAGGGAGCAGAGCCTAGGGGCTCAGGCTGTAATGCAAGAGGCTGCTGACAGCCCATATAATCATATGATGCAAAATTCTAGGCAGAGTTGGGGAGAAGTCACTTTGAGTAATCTTAGAGTGTGGAAGACGAGATGGAGTTTCATTACTCTAACCAGAATGTGACAGGACTAGAGCTACTCAGAGCTCCCAGATGACACTTTGGGTTATCCATCTTCAGGGAAGTTTCCAAGAGGGGCTGTCCTCAGGATTGATTGGAAAGCCAGGAACAGGTGCTGAGGGCAGAAGAAGAGGTGAGGAAAATTCAGGGACAAAACTGGGAGAGGGATTATGGAGAGTCAGAGACAGGTGGTCAGAAAGGTCAAGCTGCCACTGCACTTTGCTCCACATTATATGGGGAGATCTCCCAGTATACAGGCAGGATAGCCACCCACATGTGGGGTAGGTAGCCCCAACACAGGGCTTGCCAGAGTCTGACAACCAGTGTGGTCAGGGCTGGTACCCTCTGAGGCTTCTCTCTGAGCTTGCAGATGTCCTATGTCCTTATATTGGTACCTCTGGGAATCTGTGCCCAGTTTTCTCAGCTCTAAGGACACTGCTTGCATCTGAATGGAGCCACCAGAAAGCCTCATTAAATTTAATAATCACTAAAAAAAATCCCCTGTCTCCAAATTATGAGCTACTCGGTTAGGACTTCAAAGTAAGTATTGTGAGGGGCTAGGAATCAACCCTTCACACAGACAGGGCTCATTCCACTTCAAACAAAAGGCTACTGCAAGAAGTGATGTGATCCTATCCCTGTGAAGACAGCTTAATCAATACCAATGTAGAAAGATCATCTATATATATACAATCCTGTGAGGACAGTTTAATCAATATGAATCCTGTGAGGCCACATTAATCTAAACCAATCCTATAAAGACACGTTAATCTTTACAAATCCAATAAGGACATGTTAATCTATGCCAATCTAGTAAGGCCACTTTAATTTGTCCCAATCCTTTGAGGACTTTTTAATCACCACCAGTCCTGTGAGCACAGTTTCATCTACATGAGTCCATTCACCAAGGCAAAGAGTGGAGGTCTTTGACCCTGTACATGTTGATTGAACTCTACTGCTCTAACTCCTTTGGATAACACCAACATATGTCCAATTACTATGGGATAATTAGTAATAATAATGCTTTTACAAATTAAATTTTAAAACATTAAGAAAAAGAAAGACATGAGGGGAAGAAAATCCTCTTCAGGATAGGAAAGAAAGTAGCAGTGGCCTTGACTGCTGCTACTCTCTGAAAATTTGAAGTTGAGGGCATGGGCCTGCTAAGCTGCCCAGTAGCTCCTCAGATGGTCCCTAAATGAAGGATCCAGGTCTAGCACTACACTGTGGCTGGCTCATGGCTGGTGGAGGGTGCTGTGCCTGGCTAGGCCTGGTCCAAAAGGCTGGCTGAATGGGGCTGCTTCCACAGGGAGCACTCAGGAACCTCATGTTCTTATTCAATGGTGGTGCCTCCCAATTATCAGGTCTCCCTGACTTGCTTTCATCCAAAACATTCTTTTGTTAAAACATGAATTCTCAAAATAATTCTCTTTGCTTAAAAGGAAAAATACAATTTTGGGGAAAAAATAAATTTTGAGGGAACTGTGTCCTGGCAAAGCAGCTGGAGTTTCACCATGGTGCTGGAGGTCTGTGTGGACTTTCATTCTTACCTCCTTCTCTACCTCTTTATAGTATTCTGTTTGAGAAGAATGAGGAAGGTGTTTTCACCAGTTTCACACTTGCTTCCTGTTGGTGGAAATGTAAATTGGTACAATCATAATGGGAAGCAGTATGGAGGTTCCTCAAGAAATTAAAAATAGGCCTATTATACGACCCAGCATTCCCACTTATGCTCAAGTCAAAACATCATGTTTCCTGCCTTAAATATACACAACTTTTACTTGTGATTTACACATGAATTAAGCTGGAGAACAGAAAGTTGGTAGAGAAGCAATAAAACAATGCATGATTGGAATACTTCCATGCAGAAATCTCTGAACAGAAATGAAGGAGGAGAAGGTCCTGCTACTTTTAGACCTTCCAGGTGTCTTGTCCCTCATCCTGAGACTTGGTGGAGAACTCCTTTGTTTCTGAAAAAAATCTCTGGTCCCAGGCATTGATGGATGCCTGCAGCTTTGGTTCAGCTGGAAGCCAACTTTGAGTCTTTGGGAGTCTTAATAAAGATACCAAAGTAAGAAAATAAAACTTCCCAGATGGTCTTCTAAGTATTTTTTTTTGAAATGTAAGGAGATAAAAATCTGAGCTCTGTATAGCCCTGGATGGATTCTGGGAAATATCACCCAAAGGAGATGCAGTAACCTAACCTAGAAACAGCAAGGCCAATGTGTTCCATTCTCAAGTCTGACATCTCTTCTGAGATAATGTCCCTTCTTCCTTAAGAAACAAATAATATCCTTTTCTTTACTGTCTTTTCAATACTTTGGTCATTAAGTCACACTTACATGGTGGAGACAGCATTCCAACAGAATAGAAAAAATGTTTTATTCAGCTTTTTTGCTGCTGTGATTAAGGGACCTGACCAACACAATTATAGAAGAGGAAAAGCTTATTCAGAAGCTCATGGTTTTAAAGGTCTTAGTTCATAGAAGGCTGGCTCTATTTCCCAGGAGGCAAAGTGAAGCTGAACATCATGATGGGAGAGTGTGGCAGAGGGAAACAGCTCACATCATGGTGATCAGAAAGCAAAGAGACAGACTCCACTTTCCAGATATAAATATAGACACTAAATCCATGCCCTAATTCCCACCTCCTGTAGACATACCCTACCAGTTCAGTTTTCACTCAGGTAATCCCTAGCAGGGGATAAAATCATTGATTGAGTTAAGACTCTTACCACCCAATCACTTCTGAACCTTCTTGCATTGTTCCACATGTGAGCTGGGGGACACCTCACATCCAAACCATAACAAAAGATGAATGACAAGCACCTGGAGATGAGGTGATAAATTATTCTTGGGAATTAAACTATTTCACTTATACGTGATGCTTGAGGCAGCAAACCTCCAAGGAATTTACCTAAATAAAAGAATCCCATGAATACAAATGACCATACAGTCAACCTGAGTTGAGTCAGGCACTACAGAGAAGTTTAAGGTCATTTAATCTTCATATCAACCTCAAGGTGAAGGGAGTATCAATAAATTCATTTTCCACATGGGAGAAGAGGGCCAAGAAGAAATTAAGAAATGAAAACGTGATCCCACAGAGGTCACCATTAGCAAAGCACATACTAATAAAGAGAGTCATTTTGATATCTTCTGTCTCCCTTCTTCATTTAGGAAAAGCAAATCTGGAGGTAGCAGATGAGGGCCTCTGAGGCATGGGATAGTTGCTCTCTGCTCTGAATGATGGGACAATTGTCAGGCTCAGCATAACCTGAACAAGATATCCATCACCTCCCATCTCGCTTTCTTTTATTAACCCCTGAACCAAAAAGCATCTGCAGTCTGTGTGGAGGAGACAGAATCAACCAGGAGACTACTGCCAAAGTCCAGATGAGAGATGGCAGAGGTGGTGCTTATTTGAAGAGTTTTTTTATGAGGAGAGATGAGATGTGATTCTGTGGGTTTGGACTTCAAGGACTGCTGGCTTATGTTGGACTCAAGGATAAAGTTTGAAACTTGCTAGATTTGGATGCCTATTTGAAAGCCAGAAAAGTACTGAGTAAGAAGGTGGGTATGGAACACTGAGGTAGAAGTGAGAGATTCCCATGTAAACTTGAGAATGATTAGCACATCTCTGGTATTTAAAGGCCAAGAGTGGAAGAGATGATTTGGAAAGAGTGTTGATTTTAAAAAGTGTATAGGATAAAAAATAGAAGAGTATTGTGAAGAAGCTAATTGAAGAACAAAATTGTTTTTACAGGAGTGAATGAATTATAGGAGTGTACTGTATTGCTCAGTGCAGGTAGTAGAACTGCCCAAAGATTTTGATAGGTCATATGATTTGCAATGACCTTAAGCAAATTATGTTAGTTGACAGAAATAATCAGTATTGTTTTTCAGCTTTTCTAATGCTTTTCTTAACTTTCAAATATTTTGAGTTGGCCATAGTAGCTTTTCCTGTTTCAATTTTATGGCCCCATTTAATTTTCAGAACATTTTCTAAATCTCAAAATGTGCTAACCATTGGAGGGTGTTAACATTGAACAATGAGGAAATAAAGGAAGGATTATATATTCTTTCTCTCATAAATATTTTACTGTAGTGAGACAATTGTATCCCTAGACTAATTATGTAGTATATAACCCGACTTAAAAAGAATGTTGGCTAAGAATATACTAGGGTTACAACAATTAAAATTCAGTTTCCTAATATGTCCCACTGCAACTCTATTTTTATTGTACGTATTATTATTATTATTATTTGCCTCATTTGAGAAATGGGCTTAGACTGCTTGTGTTTCCATTTCCTAAACCACAAGTATGACATTGAGTCCATTCTCTTTGACATTACCTGGTCCTGTAGACTGATTTCTTCTCACAAAAATTCATATACTGAAGCCCTAATCCCCAAATTAACTTTATTTGGTGATAAGCTCTCTAAGGAAGTAATTAAGGTTAAATGAGTTTATATAAATGGGGGCTTCGATATGGTAGGATTGATGTCCTCATTAAGAGATAACATCAAGGCCTCCCTGTAGTTGTGGAAGAGAGACTTTCCAAAAACCCAAAAGAAAGTTGATATTGGACTTTTCAGACTTTAGAACTACGAAGAAATAAATTTTCTATTCATTTAGCCACCTAGTCTATGATATTTTATATTATGGTAACTGAAAAAAGCTAAAATACCTGGGAATAAGATGAAGTAGTTCCGGTCTCACCTGCAACTCACTCCAACATGTGTTAGGTATTTTAGCTTGAGTCTTACTTTGTAAATGTGGTAATGCAATCATTCAAGTATCTATTAGCTTATATTTGTTGTGCATGTGTTATGTGACAGACACATTTCTAGGTATTAGAAATACAGAGGTGAAATAAAATCCACATGCAGCCTATATTGCAGTGCACACAGAAAACAAATAAGGAAATGCAAACAATAATTTCATTAAGGTCACATGTAGAGGTACCTACAGAAATAAGATCCCAACCCTCGATTTTGATTTTGTTCTTTTAATTGCTCCCAATAATTCTTCCATGCCTGAGGAACATTTTCCACAAATTGTTGCTCAAATGCTCAGATGTTACCTCTAATAAACATAATGGCCAAAGTCTGCATCCCCAGCATCATACTTCCTCAAATGCTTTTCACTTTCCTATGTTATCAGTCAAGATCCAATATATAGAGAGAGTGTGTGTGTGTATGTAGTGTTTTTAGAAATTTCGTTCAGAAAATAAAAGCATATATTTTTGTCTCCCTTAAGAAGTTGGCATGCTTCCCTATTTTATATAATTATAAACATATTTAGTCAGCTCTTTGGTAGTCAGAAAGCAAAACAGGTGGAAGTTTTAGAATCACTTCTGGAAAATCCACTCAACCCATGGAGGGTTCATGTTGTCATTATTTTTATTTGGACTTCATTTTGCTGATTGTGCTTTAACTCCTCTCATTCAGGTTATACATTTATATGTGATAAGAAGAGCTTCATTTAGAATCTTGGAGCCAGTAGTGTAACCCCTTCCTGAAACAACAGTATTAAAAATAAATGCTTTTGCAAAATAAAGGAACATAAGAGCCATCATGTATATACAGTTGACCTGTTTACATAATGAAATTTTCACAGTGTCTATTGATGTTGTACATAAGGTAGAAAAGAAACAAGCAACACCATTGTGCTCAAGCTAATGGATGAAGACAACATCTCTCATGCTTGCAGACAGAAAAACGACAGGTAAATGTTAAGTGCTTCCAAGCAAAGAGTAGGAGATGATTTCTCAGGATAATCAACTAGGCGTCCTAAATTTGCAGGGGAAAAGAAGACAGACGGATTATCACATGTCTCACAGGAATATTTCTCTCAAACAAACCATATTGGGTGGATATGTAAGTACTAGGAAACAGGGGAGGGGAAGAAACTATAGGAGAGATTGAAAATCTTGCAATAAGAGAAGGGATTTGCTTTCCTGTTCAGAATTCTGCTTCAGAGCTGAAAAGTGAAGACATCCATGCCCAAGTTCCACAGAATCCAGCCAAACATCACAACAACTCTAAGGCTTCCAAAACTTCAGAAAGCCATTGCAATCTTGAGTTTGTTAAAATTGACTCAGAGTGGATATCGTGCCCTGGCAACCCCTAAGAGGGTTCTGGTGTGATCACATGATTGTCTTCATTCTATGTTGAGTGACTGAGTTAAACCCAGGCAGGCCTACCTAGTTAGGTTGAACAGCTTCTTTCCTTGAAAGGGACCCTGGAAGAAGAATGAGCCCTCTATCTCCTGGAATTGGACATTTCCCTTTTTATAGCCCTCTCATTTACTTTTTCCAGATATCTCTGCTCCCAACTAGAACAGATACCCAATGAGTAAAGAGCAGTCCAAAAGACTCCACCAGTTAATAATAGCATTTAGAGAAGAAGGATAATGTGTATCCTCTTGAATTACAGATAAAGATGGGAAGAAAACCAGGTTGGTGTTTGGCAGATAATAGCTGCATGACAAATGGCTATGGATTACTAATCCAATAACCTCTTTCTTTTGCAAACCAAATGTACTTGCAGCTTGAAAACTGATTCCTGCACTCAAGCATCCATCTGAACTGGAACCAAGAAGGTTCAAGAATGGTGACAGTTGAGTAAAGGACATACTCCCCCACTTCACATCCATTTCTTCTTTGGGCTAATAATTAATCTTGATTTATATATTTCACTACACACATGGGCATGGGCCCAAGAGTATCCAATTTCCAAAACTAAAGCACCCCATAATATTTATCACATCCAATTTTTATGAAGAAAAATTGAGATTTTGTTCTTTTAGTTTTTGAAGAGAGGAGAAATTCTTTAACTCTGGAAACTTCTATATAATTCTACCAGTATTTGGGGATATAGCTGTGCCAGTTACTTGCAGAAGATGTCCATATTTCACAACATATGCCTTAAGGGGAATAGAAATTAGCCTAAATATTAAGAGCCTTTATGTGGTTTTAGGCCTGACATTTTGTACTTTGCTTGTGCATCCAGTTTAGGTATCCTAACCCATTATAATCATTGGGAAGAATGACCAATATAATTAAATTTGTGAAAGAGTTTCCACTATAAGCTTTGATTTGAGGACACTTGAGAATTTTAAAATAATTCCCCTTTGGTTAAAATTTTCCATTTTCAGTTTTTGCCCAAAGGTAATTTCTTTGTTTTTGTTTGCTTTGGAAAAAATTGAGGGAATTTAACAGTTTGAGGGTGTGAATATATTTATTTATGATTAATTTTGATGAATACTTTTATAAAGTATATTCTAAGTGATGTAAATTTCCTGAATTTAAAATTACAAACTTGGAAAGTGAAATGATCATTAGAAAATTTTAAACTATAGTAAATAATTGTAATGAACATTTGACTTAAGAAGAATGATCATACACACACACACGTGTAATTTTATATTAAATATAAAGAATTTAGGTCAAATGAATTTCAGCTCACATTCTGTCTTGTACCTACAAAATCTGAAGAATGTACCCTCCTGAATTTAATTAAAATTCCATAAGAGAAAATTCAACCTTATTCTGTCAATTTCCCTATCTCATTATATTACAGTAAGGAAAATAATCTGTTCCTCTTAAATATTAGGTTTTGGTTTTTGATTAAAAAACAAAAACAAAAATCTGTCCTCCCTGCATGCTTCCACCAAAGTAAATTTCAGTAGTGGAGATATAAGGGCTTTTTTGTTTGTTTGTTTCTTGTTTTTTAATGAATCTAAAGATGTCAGCTCCTATATACAAAGATCCTGTATTTTGTCATCCCTATCTTACAATGAGGAAAAGCAGATTACAACTAACAAATAAACTCCAATAATTTCTTATACACATCAGAAAAACAAATTTTCAGGTCAAACTGCATCCCCCAAATCTGAAAAAGCCAGGGATTCAGAGAGTTCCAACAGAGACTTTGTTGCCCAAGATCTGAAGCAGAGGTCACTATAGCCATAAACTGGTGGAAAGATTTCAGTAACAACTTTGAGAAACTGCTGGAGGCTTAGTGTGAACTATCAGGAGATGACAAACTTCTGGGAGCTGCAGCCTGAAGGTTTGGGGTTGTACCTCTATGTTTTCTATGAGGTTCTCATGGTAAATATCCAAGAAGATCCCTTCACGGCTCTGACAGAAAAATATTTTGAAAAATCCTTGTGAAATTACCCTAGAGTGTTCTCCCTAACAGTCTATTCTTCAGGGACTGGAAGGGCAGGGGGTTGGTTAGAACAGAACAGAAAAGAAAATGGAAAAACTGTCCTTGCCACAAAATCTCAGGTAGTAGAGGAGCACACTCTCCATTCAGCCCCTTTGGCATTACTATTCCACTTTAGAGAAGAAAAAATAGTGTGAAGGTCAGATTTCATGGATATGGACACACTCATGACTGGCACTTAGTTTTGAGATTAAGGATTCATTAACATCACAGCAACAGAGCTCTAGTATAGTGGGCTACAACTTAAGTGATTGAAAGATCCAGACTCCCTGAACAATAATATTCAAGAGAGGTCAAAATCAAGACAGGATACAAAGGTAAGAACCAAGGAGTAACTTAAACTCCTTGCATGGACAGTGAACAAAACTTCAATAAATTCCAAGCCTGAGAAAGACTAGCAACAATTTTCACACTATCTTCCTTATGTACTTTAAATCTATTAATAAGTGTTCATCATTCAATGAAAAAATGTATAATAAGGATTAAGACAAGAAATAAATAGTGTGAAGAGAAGAAGCAAGTAGCAGAACCAGATTCAGATACATCAAAGCCTCTAGTATAAAAGGCAGACAACAGAAATACAAAAACAGACAGAGCATGGAAATGTGAACTCAGAAATTGTTGTGGTTTGGATGTGAGGTGTCCTCCAAAAGCTCATGTGTGAGACAATGCAAGAAGGAAATGATTGGGATCTGAGAGCCTTAACCCAATCCATGGATTAATTCCATTGATGGGATTAACTGGGTGGTAACTGAAGGCAGGTAGGGAATGGATGGAGGAGGTAGGTCCCTGGGGACATGTCTGTGGGATATTATTTTGTATCTGGCTACCGACATTCCTCTCTGCTTTCATCATGTGAGCTACTTCACTCTGCCACACTCTTCTACTATGATAACCTGCCTCACCTCAAGACCTGAGGAATGGAGCCAGCTGTCCCTGGACTGAGTGCTCTGAGACAGTGAGCCCCCAAGTCCACTAATTGTTCTTGTAAGATCTTTTGGTCATAGCTGCAAAACTGCTGACTAAATCAGATCTCAAAAATTCTCCCTCTCTGTCTCTCTCTTTCTTATATATAAGCAGAGATGAACTCCAGCAGCCAGATACAATATCTCAACCTTTTCACCTACATATATCCACCTCAAACTACAGAAAACAAAAGACAAGGAGAAAATCTTGAAAGAAGTCTAATGGAAAAAATACTGCACCTATGGAGAACAAAGTTAAGAATTATAGGGACTGGAGTATAGTTAAGAATTATAGCTCACTGGGGTATAGAATACGTGCCTAGCATATCTGAGGCCCTGGGTTTGACCCTCAGCATAACTAAAAAAAAAAAAAAAAAAACAGATGAATTATTTCAACTTATTTCTTCTTTCCTCTAAAATTATATGCAAGCAAATGAAGAGTACAGTGAAACATCTAAAGTGTTGCAAGAAAGAAATCCAAATTAGAATTTCATATCTACAGTTAAACAAAACCTTCCCACTGTGTACAGTGACTTTCTTCAAAATATTAAGTAATGGATTAGGATTTAAAAAACAATACTGTAACATCAAAGAAGCTTATGTACCACTCATATGATGTATGAAAATGACACTTTATATCTGAGATTTTCCTGGTAAACACCCACAAACCTGACTTAATCATGGGAATATAGCAAGAAAATACCAGTTAAGTGGCATTTTGAAATAATATTTGTATTATGAACTCTTAATACATAAAAATGTATAGATCTGTACTGTTCAATATAGTTACTTCTGGCCACATATGATAATTGAATGCTTGAAGTGTGACTAGTATGAGTTAAGATGGAGTATACATGCAAAATAAATCACAGGTACCAAAGAATTAATATAAAAGAAGGGATACAATTAGTCATTAAACACCGATTATGTACTGAAATAATAATTTTTATATTTGAGTCAAATTACATTATTAAAATTAAATTTGTTGATTTTTATTATTTACTTTAAAATGTTTAATCAGCACATAAATCTATATATATTCAGGTATGCAAAATGATTGTATGTATGTATACACACATATGTGCACATATCATGTATGTATCATGTATTGATCACCATGGTCAAATTAATTAATATAGCCATTACCACTCATAGTTACTATGATTTCCAGCATTTTATATGTAGTAATTGGAACATTTCAAATTACATATTGTCCATGTTCCATCATGGACCATATTTATTTGATAGCTTTATACCTAACTTATAAATCTTAATTTTCTTTACCATATTCATCGGATCTTTATAGAAATCTCATAAAACATCAATCAGTATAAATGTAAAAAATATCAATACCTTAAGCATACCATATTCAAACTGTGGATAACCAAATATAAAGAAAAATAAATTGAAAGAAGTTCTATTAAAAAAAAAAAAAAACCTTAGCTCTTTAGGAGCAAGCATGAAATTTATCAGACATTGCTAAGAAACCTTACAAATAAAAAAACGCAGCAACATATTTAAAGCATTGAAATATAAAAACCACCCACTTAAAATTCTGTATTCAGTAAAATTATCCTTCAAATGTGAAGCGGAGATCAAGACTTTCTCAACAAAAATTGAGGTACTCTTTGACAGTATATCTTGCCCTGCAAGAAGTATTAAAAGGAATGCCTCAGAGGAAAAGAAAATATCACAGCTCAGAAAACAGATCTTCATATAGACATGATGAGTATTAGACAAAGAATTAAGTGAAAGAAAAATGCAAATACAATTTTTTTCTTATTTTTAATTAGTCTGACTCCATTGTGCTAATACTAATTAGCTGTATTTAATTCACATATATACAATTATACATTTTGCTCTCCAGCTCATATGAAACACCAGCCAAATCAAACCACATTCTGGACCATAAAATACACCTTAACAAACATACAAGTAGAAATTACAATGCCTAATTTCAGATCACAATGAATAAACTAGAAACTGACAATAGGAAGATAGTGAAAAGCCCTGAATACTGGAAGGGTAAAAAAAAAAAAAAGACTTCTAAAGTGATATGAGACAAATAAGAAATCTCAAGAGAAATTTAAAAGCATTTCAAAATAATCAAAAATCAAATTACAAGTTATAAAAATTTGTGGGGAACATTAAAAACAGCAGGAAATTGGTAATGTTGAATGCATATATTAAAGAAGAGATATCTGAAATCAATAACCTAAGCTTCTCACTTAGGAAACCAGAAAAAGGAAACCAGACTAAATCTTAAATAAAAGGAAAAAAAGAAATAATTAAAATTAGAGCAGAACTCAATGAAATTGAGAACAGGATACCAAAAGAGAAAATTAATGAAAAAAAAGATGGTGTTTTGAAAAGATAAAATTGGTAAGAATCTAATCAAGGTAGCTAAAAGGGGGGGTGGAGAAGGGGGGGGAGAGGCATCATAAATTACTAATATAGGAAATGAAAAAGAGGCCATTCCTAAATATTCTCTGAATGTTAGAAGGATAATAAAGTAATATTATGAATAGTTATGTAATCAGGAATTTGAAAACCTAGATGAAATGGAATAATTTCTTGAAAGACAAAATCTACCAAAATGCCTACTACAAAATAAGTAGATGATCTGAACGGTACTGTATATATTAAAGAAATTGAATGAATACCAACAAAGGATTATTGTATTTTAAAGTTAAAAACAATATATTTCTCCATTTTTCCCATGTCTAACCCCTTTCTGCTATGGATCAGCATCCACTTATCAGAATATTCTGCCTTTGGTTTTTAGAGATTGACTTATTTCATTTAGCATGATATTGTCCAACTCCATCCATTTACATGCAAATGCCATAATTTTATTCTTTTAATGCTGAGTAACTTAAATTGTTGAGGATGGGGATATTGCTCAGTCTTTGAATGAAAGAGGTAGAAATGATACTTCATCACTTTCTATGTGGACACACAATAGATGCCAAGATCCTGGAAAGTAAGAAACTGCATAGACATCTACCATTCTCACGGGTGCCACAGGATAATTTTATCTTTGAAATTATCAAATCTTGGTCAGAATGGCATATCCCATTCATGAGAACCTTATGTGATAATTCAATCAAGTATTTGAAAAAAAATTCCTTCATGTTCTCAGAATAATAAACTAAATATGAGGTAAAGGAAAATGCAAAAGACATGGAAAGAAAATGATGAAATGAATAGATGAAACAAGGAGGAAAATATTAAAATTATTTCTAGCAAAATTAGTTATTGCATTAATTATTCAATGACTAAGTTCAAAGCCAAATAAGATATACTTTAACTTGTGAGGAAAAACCCTGAGAAAAGTAGATTTAAAATATTTGGATTAAATTTTAATCATATGGTGAAAAACCTGTTTTTGTGTATAAGCACATGTAAATCAAGACCTGACAGGTTACATTTTTCAGGGGTTCTTCTTGTCTTCCCTTCATATTTTTTCGTGGTTCCTCCTGAACTTAGTACTAGCTACCCTACGTTTTCTTACATCAGGATCCAGAAGCCTAACTTTCAGATACCTCAACCATAGATATACTGGGTTTTGAGAAAAACAATTTTCAGAAGAAAGACAAAAATATCTTTTAGATTTGTCAATAAAGAACAACTACAAAAAGCAAAAACTCACTATAAGAACGTTCAAGACATGGGATGGGGGTGGGGGCTTGGGTTGTGGCTCAGCTGTAGAGCGCTCACCTGGCACATGCTAGGCCCTTGGTTCCATCTTCAGCACCGCATAGAAATAAATAAATAAAGGTATTTTGTGCAGAGCAGCACACCCCAGCAACTCACCCTCAACGTCTTTTTCTTTTAAAGGTCTTCTCCCACAAACACGAAGAATGGAATCCTCAGGCCAGATGGAGCAAGTATTTGTTGAAGATCAGTGTAGAAGACTCGCAGTTCAACACACTGCATCTTCTCGGTCCTCTCCTCGGTGGCAGCCGCCCGCCCCCGCCCGCCCCCGCCCGCCCTCTCCTCGGCCGCCGCCCGCCCCCGCCCGCCCCCGCCCGCCCTCGCCCGCCCGCCCTCTCCTCGCCCGCCCGCCCTCTCCTCGCCCGCCCGCCCTCTCCTCGCCCGCCCGCCCTCTCCTCGCCCGCCCTCGCCAGCCCTCGCCCGCCCTCTCCTCGGCGGCCGCCGCCGCCCGCCCTCGCCCGCCCTCGCCCGCCCGCCCTCTCCTCGGCCGCCGCCGCCCGCCCTCGCCCGCCGCCGCCCGCCGCCGCCCGCCCTCGCCCGCCCTCTCCTCGGCCGCCGCCGCCCGCCCTCGCCCGCCCTCGCCCGCCCTCTCCTCGCCCGCCCTCGCCCGCCCTCTCCTCGCCCGCCCTCGCCCTCTCCTCGCCCGCCCTCGCCCGCCCTCTCCTCGGCCGCCGCCGCCCGCCGGCCCCCGCCGCCCGCCGGCCGCCCCGCCGGCCGCCCCGCCGGCCGCCACGCCGCCTTCTTCAGTTATCTTCTGAGAAATGTGTCTGGCAAGAGGTCTTATATAGCCCTTGGGTTACTGTGATTGGCTCAAAGTTATGCTAATTAGGGTTTGAAAAATGTACCAATGCTATTGGTCCAGACTTTGGCCAATCAGGTTTGGAAATGATCTAATGCTATTGGTCAATTCTATATTCCCACCATTCATTCATGTATGCCCGACTTCCATTTTCTCAATGGAGCTTGAGTAGTGGGAAGTTGAGGTTGTGGACCCAGCTGCAGTGATGCATGGCATGGGCTTCTGCAGCAGGCCTCCCTGCTGTGCCAAGGCCTGGCTGCTGCAGATGACAGGTCTGACAGGTCAGGGAGCCTTGACTCCCTAGGCACTGGCTCCAGTCAGCAGCAGGGCCACTGGAACTCTGACCAACCCAGGCTAACACCCCACCTCTCTTGCTTCTTGGCGGGGATTATTAGACAGGCTGTGTGACTTTGTAGCCAGGGCCATCAGTGCTTAAATACACAAATAAGATAGACCTTAATTGCAGGGGGAAGTCCTGATAAAACTGGACTTAAAATATTTGGATTAAATTTTAATTATATGATTAGGTGTATAAGCACATGTAAATCAAGACTTGACATGTCTTGCAGAAAATGAGCAACAACACTGGGGACAAAGCCAGGCACAGTATTGGTACTCAATAAATTTGAGCTATTGGGTATGCATGTGTATCTGGAATATTTTCCCACTAGAGGAGAATATTACAGTCAGCTCTTGCTGTGTAACAAGACAACTTAAATTTTCACGGCTGAAAACAACAAACTTTATCATTTCTTACATTATTGCTTCTCATAATTCAGTGAGTCCAGAAGTCATGTAAGTCACAGCTAGACAGTTCTGCCCCATGTGGCATTGGTGGGATTCAGGTAAGGCATAGCTAGACAGTTCTGTCCCATTTGGCATTGGTGGGGTTCACTCACTCTCCTCAGCTGGTGGTACCTTCCAGGTCCCACTGGGCTAGAAAGTCCAGGAGGCTCCCTCACTTGCCTGACCCCATGGTGTGTTTCCATGTGGTTGCCCCTTCTTCATGGATGTCTCATGGTTCAGTCATGGTGTGAGTTTCTTCATATCATATACATTTATATGAACATATATAAACATGAATGTAAAATAGGGATGGCAATATTTTCCAACATATTGTGGATATATTCATGTTCAAATATTCTTTTCAGTGTACTACTAATAATTTATATTTTAGATAAACACAGTTTACTTTAGAAATTTCCTAAAACCAAGATTTTAAATATTCCAAATACTTTTCTTGGGTTGCATATGGTAATGCTCATCTGTAATCTCGGTGACTTGGGGGGTTGAGGAAGGAGGATTCCAAGTTTGAAATCAGCCTCAGCAATTTAGTGAGACCCCAAGCAACTTAGTGATACCTTTTCTCAAAATAAAAATAAAAAGGACTGGGGATAAGTTCAGTGGTAAAGTACCCTGGGCTCAATTCCCAATATTTAAAAGAAACCAAAGCAAAAACAAACAAACAAAATAAAAATACAAGAAAATATAAATAAACATAAAACATTTTTTGTGTTAGGTTACATGATAGTAATCATATATTTACCATTGTTATGAGAGGGAAAATTCCTACATATACAACAACTGGAACAAAGAATCTTTTCTGCTGCTTCAGGTAAACTTTCAATTTAAATCAAGGAATCCAGAAGTATCAAACTGTTATACACTTGGAGTACTAGCTTGGAATTGTTGATTTCTTCCTGCACCTGTTATTTTTGGAACTTTGTTTCAATTTTTGAAAGTTGGTTTAGGCAAACATCTTTTGATATTCACAGGTCTGCTTTAAAAATTCTAGTCTAATATGTTTTCCCCAGCATTTGGTGTTACTTCATCATTTTCATCTTTGATCTATAATTCTCTTTATTAGTAGGTGTATTAAACTACATATGGACACATGAAATAAATGATCAATTTGTAATGACTTTCGTATTTTAATTCAACATGCTGTTGTATACTGTACATCTTAAAATATTTACATGATTAAAAGCAAAGTTTTCTTTTAGGTCATGTGAAAGAAATCTGCCCTGCACTAGGTATGCACACACACACATTTTTGTGTGTGTGCTAATTCTTTCATATTTTTGTCCTATTTTATTTAACATGTTTGTTGTTGAGGAATCAATTGCTATTTTATTTTTGTCTAGAACAGAAAACCAACTCACATATCATTTGAAAAATGTTCCACCTTTCACGTAACTTCAAACAACCTAATTTTATGTACAAATGAATAACTGATAAACAGAGTTAAACACATATGCACAATATTTTAAGAAGTTACAATGTTTGAAAACTTATATGTGTATTTTTTTACAGTATAGTACAGCTTAATATATTTTTTAAATCTAGATTTCAGAAATCCATCCTCTTATTCATGTTTTATAATTTTCTTGACAAACTGATGTTTGTTTTGTTTTTTTTCTCATATGAACTTTTATATCTTTTGGCTTGTTTGGAGTAACGTTAAAAGTTTTACTAGAACTTGTTGAATTTAGAAATTAATGCATGCAGAATTCATATCTCATGGAAGTTTCCTACCTATGTTAATTTATTACAATTGCTTTTACAAATCAGATACTATGAATTAACTTCACACGACTGTAAAATCATTTGAGATTCATAAAGATGATCTACTTTTTGCTCTTGCATCTATTGATATAGTGACAAATAAGTAAGTGAAGTTTTAAGGAATAGGTGCTTGAGTGGGAAATGTTTAATCATTCACACATATTAATTGAACAATGTTTCCATTTCACAATAGTTTAGAATTACAAGCCTGTGCTTCTAGGAAGATAGTGGAGCAAACCATCAAAACAATAAAACTTAATAGAGATGCATTAGAATTTTCAATCATGCATCTCAAGTTATTTGAGATGGAAGTGTTCATCAGATTATTGGGTAGACTACTGTGCTCTTGAAGCAGACCAGGTACCCTCAACCAAAAAACCCTTGCCATAATTAAGCTTCTACTCTTATCAGATCAGCAGGATGTTTGCAGAGGTTATTGTGGTTGGTAGTTTCCTTTTTTCTTGTAAATGCCAGGTTTGCACACAAAAGGTGTGACAGAGAGTGTATAAGCTTGTTGTACAAAAGATATTATCCCTGTTTTCTTGGTAAAAACTTATAAGACTCTGTCTGACCTAAAAACGCACTTTCTGAGAATTCAAAGAAATAAAAAAAAATACATATATAGATCTTTATGTAAGCCTCCAAACCCTTCCTCCCACTAGGTATACAGTTTAAAGAATTTCCAAAATCTTTGTTCAAGGAAGAATTTTAGGCAGGAGCCACCTCTGAATCCTGCAGTCAATAAACCTGCTTCCTGAAAATTCTTTTGGTGTCCAGCCTTTGGTGCCTACTTCGCTCTTAGGAATGAAGTTTGTTCCGAGGATTTACTTTAGGGATATATTATCATGGGAAGTAAGAGTAGATGTTCTGAATACAGATGAATTTTCCTTGAAGAAATATTTATACTTTTAAGTAAACAAACAAAAATAAGGGGAATTGTATGGATACTAATTCATTAGGTAGAACATTACAAAATAGACTGAAGATGTTGATAAATGACATAAGATAGTCCAATGATGGGAATGAAGGAATATTGTTATAGTTTAGAGTGGTATTCTGAGAACTAAAAAGTATATATTAGAAATGGCAAGTAGTAGAGATATCCTGGATGACATTATCAAGACAATTTCAAAGGTGTTTCTAAAGAAAGCTAAAGCAACAAGTAATTAGTGTTAGAAAAATGATACTGAGCATGAGAAACCATTTTAAATGTTCTTTCCAGGATCATGTTGTTATGATTTAGGTCCCCTAAATATTCAGGTGTTGAAGACTTGGTTCATAAAGCAGAGGTAGGAATTTTGGGGAGTGGTTGGATCACAAAGGCTCTAACTTCATTATAGGATTCATTTATTAATGAATTCATATCTGAAGGGACTATTGGGATATGGTGGAAACTGTAAGAGGTAGAACTTATTTTAAGGGAGTGGGTCCTTGGGGACATGGCATTGGGGACATGTTGTCCCCCGATCATTGTGAGCTGTCCTGAGGTAAGTCTTTCTGCTCTACCATGCCCTCTCTGCTATGAAGTTTTGCCTTACCACAGCTCATAGCAATGGAGTCAACCACCCATGGACTGAAACCTCTGAAACTGTGAATCAAAATAAATCTTTCCTCCCTTAAGTTGATTTTTCTCAGGTATTTTAACATATTTTTTAAATTAACAAATTATGGAATAGAATCAAGAAAAAGATACCAAGTTTGATTAAATATGTGTTTTGTTTTAAAAGAAAGTAAAACTATTAAAAGTAGGGTTTTTTTTGGTTAATCTTATGAGCAGGATCCACTGGTATTTCATGAAAGCATTTATATGGTCATCTTCTGCCTCTTTGAATAGATATACTGATGTTTGTAGTGCATTTCTCAAATTTCTATTACACTAGATTTTTAACTACCCCAAATCCATTTACAATGGTATTCATGCACATGCACACACAATTATATGTAAACACACAATACAACAACAAAAGAAAGCTCTCATGCATTATTTCACATATGAACTTATATACCCTTCTTATTATGAAATTGGTTGATTCATTTATTCAATAAATATTTATGATATTCACAGTGTGCTTTCACTTTTCTTATCATCAAGAGAATAGTTGTTGGTATGAAACCACAATCTCTTAGCTTTTCATTCTAATGGGAGAGTAGTAAATAAATAAAGAATAAAAATAACAGGATAAACAATAGTTAGATATAGATTAAGTGTTTTTATGTGCTGTGAAAAAATAAGTAGATCATGAGAAACAGAATAATGGGTATTTTGTTGAGAGTTTAAGAGTACATGGCCATACAAATTAAAGCTGGCAAGTTTCATCAAGGGCAAGACTGGGGGTGCCCAGGGCCACATCCAGGGTGAGTACAACCAGAGTATGTGGAAGCACTTAGGCTGGAAATATAGCCAGGGACCACTCTGCAGATCTTCACAGCCAATGGAAAGAATTCAATTTATTGTATTTGGAGTAGAATGCAAAAATAATGAATCAGGTTAAAGAAGGACTAATTTATATCTTATTTTATTTGGTGGATCATAGTAATGTATGTTGGATGTTCGAATATGTGAGGTGTGGCTTTGCATTCCTGCAAATGAGAATCCTAATAAGGAATATTTGCAGAGCAAATAACAATTTAAAAGTTGGTTTACTTTTTATTATCTTATGGAGTTGCATTAATTTAAGTGGAAATATGAAACTCTCCTAATTCATATATGTACCACATTATTGTCAGTTCAGTTATTTAAATCATCCAAGTATGAGATTAAGGTCAACTTCTAACAAAATTAGAGTCATCCACAGCACAATCTGAGCTCAGACAGTTCTTTGAATACTGTCATTGGAAATGAGTTTTTAAAAGAAGAATGTTAAAGAAGTAAGAATAGTTATTTGACTATTTTTTTTAATCCTTATAAGACTCTGTTTCAGCTGATAAACAGCTTCAATCTTATAAGATAATGTTGAATTTAACAGGATAAAAATCCTCTCAAAGACTCCAAAATCTTGAAAAGTTTTTTTTAAATTGTTCCTTTTATTGTAACTACATTAGGGTACAGAATTGCCTAGTAATAAAATCTGATCTCACTATAAAATTTCTTCTTTCTTTTTTTTGAGTTGTGATTGATACCTTTACAAAGCATTTTATGATACACATAGAGTATGACTGGCAATATAAAAATAAATAGCACTACATTATGGGCAATTTTCCTCTTGATGTACTATATGGAGCATCTAAGATATTCTAATGAATAGCAGATGAGGTTTGTCTAATAGCAAATAGGTAAGTGCATATTATCACCTTGAACCAGGTGTATAACCACTATTAATCATAATGTGAATTATGTCCTCAATGCAAATTTAGAAACATATCAACCAACCACTGCAAAATAACATGAAACAGAAATTAGAATTTGATGAGCAAACTATTTTGGGTATTGCAAAAGCAAAGACAATGGACTCTCAAGATAATTATTTCAAGCTGATTGTTTTTTCTTCTTGAGTTAAAATGTCCCTTTAACTCTTTGTTAAATGATTAGAGTAAGGATTGTGTGTGTGTGGGGGGTGTATGTGGGTGAGTGCTCTAAACAGCAGAAGTTAGAACTGAATTATTTTCTTTAAAAACAGCAGAAACCACATAAATAATTTATGCTTTTCTTCCATTCATATCCAATATACCATTCATGTAAATAGCTTTGAACAGATTTGGGGCTTAACAGATGCTGTAACCCACTTCAACTTCTCAGAAACATGTAAGTACACTTTTTTTTTCCTTTTCACTAAAATCATCTGATGTACTTTTCATATCATAGACAATTCTTACTGATGGGATGTGGAAATGCCTGCTTGCACCAATTTATTTTCTCCAATAGCTTACTATATCACCTGAAATTCTCTTCATTAAAATCTCTTCTTTGATCGAAGCATTGTGCCGCTAGAAGCTCCTTTAAAGTAAGGCTAATGCAAAACCTTAATTCATTATTTAATGTTACATAGTATTGCATATCAAAATGAGAAGCCAAATTAAGACACACCCCCAAGGCAATGGAACTCAAAATAGTGACATTGTGAAAGGCAAGGAGAAGACTTGGATCTTGAAGGGGAATCGGAGGAAGGCAAGAAGTGAAGATTTGAAAGACATGACAATCACCTCGACAACAAAGGACTAATATTTTTGTTCCTATATTTCCTTTCCAGGCAAAATATACTTACTCTGATTACATAAAGCATTTAGTGAGTGTGCAATGTATATGTGTGTGTGTTACAGAAAAATTAATTGGGCGCTAAAGTGCCCCAAAATACAAGTCCACAAGGACATGACAAACAAGTCTTTAGTCATATCTACCTACAAATAAATCTTTGACTCTGTAAAACTTGCTGCATTCTATAGTTAGCCTGCTAAGAGCTACAGTTATCACCGGAGTGGAACATTTCAATATTATATGTAGTCATCAAGGTCAGATTCACCTGACTCCCTTATGTTCCAATAAATTCTTCATTCTTTTCCTTAGCCATCTCCATTTCTGAAACCTGCTTTATGCATATTCTTTAAATTATCTAACCCCTTTCTTTTAAGACAATTTGCTACTTTGTCAGTACCAATCAAAATTCTTGAAGACTTCTGAAGCTAAACCACACTGTGTGGTTCTTGCTCTTAAAACTTGCTTGAAATCTTTTAAGACCCTGGATCACTTTTCAACCTGCCTGAAATTCATGTCTTCTGAGTTTCAACCCCAATCACCTTAAAACTCGCTTTGTTTTTTAACAAATTTGTCTATTTCTCTTAAGGGTCAGTGTTGTACGTGTGGAGACAAAACTTGCCCATCTTGTATTGCTCTACCTTTTCTATTTGAAGAGGTGATGTTTGGGAAAATAAATATTTGTTCTTTATCCCTTAGTAGGAGACAATTAACTGCTGAATTTAGGGTGCCATCAAAGTCTTCAAAATAGCGTTCTGGACTCCTGAGCACAGAGCACACATGGAAACATCTCGAGGCAAAGATTGTTTCAGAAAAGAGCTATGGAATCTCACCCACATTGATATTTTAGGGTGGAATTTTCTGTTGTATGGGGGCTGTTGTTTCCAGTAAAAATGTATCGATATGCTGATCTCTACCCACCAAACTCCAGCTACACACATCCCCAAATTGAGATACCCTAAGTTATCTCCCTTTGTTTTCAAACATCTTCTAGAGTAGGGACAAAATGATCTATGTCTAGAACCAGGGCTTTAGAAAAAGCTACCTCTTGGTGCTCATCTGCACATGAACTCTTTTCTCTAACAGATCTTCCTGTGAATCTGCAGTATTAACAAAACTTTCCTTAACAAGACAGCAGAAATCCACAGTTGACTGCCTCGTGATTCAAACATTTCTGATCATTCTGAAGCTTAGAATTAGAAAGCACACATTTGGATCTGTTGTTGTGCGTTCTAAACTGTAATATGGGTGGCAGGAATAATAGCAGTTTTTATTAAATGAATATACATTTCCATTTTGTCATGATAAGGAAAACATCAAAAGGAGAAAGAAAGGAAGGGGAAGAGGAAAGGAGGGAGGCCGAGGGGAATGAGGAAAGAAGAAAAAGCATTGTTCCTCTGATTAAAAAATAAAACAAAATCAGAAATACTGGTGTTAATTATACTGGAGTTAGTGGCATGTTGTTTTTTAAAGAAAATGAAATAAGTATTGACAAGAAGCTATACATAATCTGATGGTCATCTTAAATTATATATCAGAAGTGATTTTTTAAAAAACTACAAACATTTTTTTTAAAGAGAGAGGAGAGAGAGAGAGAGAGAGAGAGAGAGAGAGAATTTTAATATTTATTTTTTAGTTATTGGCGGACACAACATCTTTGTTTGTATGTGGTGCTGAGGATCGAACCCCGGGCCGCACGCATGCCAGGCGAGCGCGCTACCACTTGAGCCACATCCCCAGCCCTACAAACATTTTTAAGAATTCTTAAAATAATTTTATCTTAAAGAAAAAATTGAAGACCATTGTCTTCATGATTTAGAATCTTGTAAATTAGCAATATCACCTCTTTAGAATATGCTGAAAATAAACATAAGATTAAAAATAATCTTCGTGCACTCAAATTAGATGGCACAAGTTATAAATTTCATTTAACGCATAGTTTATGTACTTTATCCACAGGAAATGTCCCTGTTCCAGGAACATTTGTTATTAAATTTTATGATTATAATTATATTATACAAAATACTCATAAATATCATATCTGCCTGGATTTGAAATTGAACTTTCTGAATCCATTGAGTAGGATATGTTAAATTTGAATATAATATTTAGAGATGGATAAGAAAACTTTCTTAAGCGTCAATTTCTCAAGAGTGTCTTTTTCAAAATGGTGAAGGTCATACAGCATTGCTGTCCATAATATACTTGTTATGGTTTGGATGTGAAGTGTTCCCCAAAAAGCTCACATTAGAGACAGTGCAAGAAGGTTCAGAGGAGAAATGATTGGGTTGTAAGAGTCTTAACTCAGTCAGAGATTTAATCCCCTGATAGGACTTAACTGAGTGGTAATTGAAGCTGTAGGTAATTGAAGTTATGGCTGCAGAAGGTGGTAACTGGGGCTTGGTTTAGGTATATAATGGCCAGCTGGAGCCTCTCTCTCTCTCTCTCTCTCTCTCTCTCTCTCTCTCTCTCTCTCTCTCTCTCTCTCTCCTTCCTCATTATCATGATGTGAGCTTCTTCCCTCCACCACCCTCTCCCTCTGTGATGTCCAGCCTCACCTAACCTGGAGCCCTGGATGGAGCTGTCCTTTTTATGGACTAAGACCTCCAAAACTGTGAGCCCTCAAATAAATTTTTCCTCCTCTAAAATTATGGGTTGGTTCCTTTAGAAACTGCCGATAAAAAAAAAAAGACTGACTAAAACAACAGTCAACAGTAGTTTTGAACTGCTCTCAAAATGCTACAAATAAAGCTGAGTTATATTTTTCGGACTTCCAAAGGACCAGGAATTACTAATGAAACATGATTTTAATGGCTTTGTTACACATCAAAAGCATCTTTTGTTTTGTTTTGTTTTTTAACATATAAAATCATCCTTAAGTGAGCCTGTATTTTTGGAACTTTTAAGAAATGGCAAGGAAAATCAGAGCAAAGGAAACTCTTATTACAAAAATGTGGTTTGTAGCACATGCATATTTTTTTAATACTGTCATGTATTTAACTACAATGTAAAGAAGAAAAATATGGAAGGTCCTGGTGGCTGAGAATGGCTACCAGAATTTAGAATTGTGTGAAGAGAATGTATCAGTCTCTAATTCTTTAAAATTTGAATTTTCTGGGGGTAGGGTGTTGGTTCAGTGGTAGAGCACTTGCGTAGCATGTGTGAGGCACTGGGTTCGATTCTCAGCATCACATATAAATAAATAAAATAAAGGTCCATTGAGAACTATTTTTTTTAAATTTAAATTTTCTTTTACAAATGTGACTTTTTCAAGTAATAGGATGCCATTATCTCCTCATGCTGGTGAAAGAGAAGGATTCCTTTTGCTATAATTAAAACAAAACCATGTGTTTCCTCTCTCTCTCTCTCTCTCTCTCTCTCTCTCTCTCTCTCTCTCTCAGCTGTCAGTTTTACTTTTATCAATTATGAATGCTTAGTTTGGACATGTTCCTTAAAGTAGCCTACTGTGTGGGAAATCCATCAACAGATATCATCAATTAAATAGTATACATACTTTAAATAAAGAATATATGTACTACTAAAAATGATTAAAATATTAACAGTTATAAGTGATGATATTTTGGATACTGAAGGGAAAAAAGCAATTTCACTGTTAAGTTTAACATAAAAAATATAATAAGCATGGCTGAGTTTTGTAAAAGAGATTTTTGATCTACATTAATGTAGTAACTTATTTTTAGAAACTCTAATGTTAAAATGGAAATTTCCATTATTTCATCTCCAATATGCCATTTTCTGATAATATGAAACACATACAAAAAGGTAGTAGTAATTAAATGTAGCATTTTTAGGGAAACTATACATTTAGGATATCAAAAATTTTAGAGGTTTTTTTTTTTTTTGTAATTTCTTACCTTCAATTTGTTTTTTTTCCTAAAACAAGGACAGAAGAATTCATGTGTGTGCATATATGGTTTAGAAATGAGTTTTCCCTCAAAAGCTCATGTGTGAGATGCAAGAACATTAAGAGTTGAAATGATTTGGGTTATGAGGTTTTTATAACCTAATTAGTGAATCAATCCCCTGGCAGGTATTAAATGAATGATAATTGAAGACAGGTAAAGTGTGGCTGGAGGAAGTGAGCATTGAGGGTGTGACATGGGGGTATTTATTCTGTATCTGGGAAGTGGAATCTCTCTCTGCTTTCTGGTCATGTGAAATGCTTTTCCCCACCATGCTCTTTCGCCATGATGCTCTGCTCTGAGGAATGGAGCCAGCTGTCTTTGGAGCCAGAATGGAGCCAGATCTCTGAAACTGAGCCCCCAAATAAACTTTGCTTCCTCTAAAATTGTTCTTGTCAGACCTATTAGTCACATCGGTTAAAAAGTTTACTAAAACAATGTACATATATTAGATCTTAAGCTCTTAAAAATACCTTGGTCATGGCAAACTTTACTATATCATGCTTGTTTTCTCAACTAAAATGGTTACCTTATGTGAAATCAGGCTTTGAGAGTAGTATTCCCTTTTGTTCTGTCAAAAGCAAAGCTTTCACATTAATTAAAGACAGAAATAATATTCTATAATTCCTCTATTTGATAGAATTTGCTGTTAATCATAATTTGGGGATCTTCTGATACCAGGAGCTGAATAATTTTGACTGCTAGAACACTATCAAAGGATAGCAGACATTTCCTAAATCTGAATCCGTGCAAGATACTGATGCTAGTTATACAAGACTATAACTCACATTTTCCACAAAAACCAAAGCACTGACCCTCTTGGGAACTGCAGGTCTTCCAGTTTGAACATTTGGATCTGACTGTGCTGAGAATTTAATAACTCATCTGACCTGTATTTGCTTTCAAGTGGTTTTTAATCTCATTAACAAATAAAAATGGTCAGTTCCATGGCCAGATCTTGGTTACAGGTTGTACAAATTATGGCAAATAGTGGGAATTCTCTCTCACTCTCTCTCTCTCTCTCTCTCTCTCCCTCTCTCTCTCTCCTTCACACACACACACACACACACACACACACACACACTACTCTTATAGGAAAGAAAAGAATTGGGTGGAAAAAAGAAGGCATTTTGGAAAAGACAAATTTGATCTGAATTAGAGATGGGTAGAGTAACTCTTAATGGAAAACAGGAAAAGAGGTAAATTTCTCACCAGGTAATTGCATGAAAAAAAAAAATAAAAGTGCAAAGAAGAAATCACCACCATATACATCAAAGAGGAAATAAGTAAAAAAAAGTGTTTGCTAAAATGTATATTAAAACAATGCTACCGGAGAGGCAAAAATATCAAGGACAAAATTAATGATATATATTATGCAATTAGGAACAAGTTATTAACATCTGTTTATGTATTATATTTATTAAAAAGTCATGTATTACTTATAACTTTTGTGTTCAATTATGAGAAACTCTTATTAAATATCAGATTTAATTTGTGTATGAATACACAGAAATATTCATGTGGCATACATAATTTAACACACTCAAGTTTAAAGCAGCTTATCATTAGTACTTGAAATTGTCTCCTATCCTCCTAATGCTTATTTCTTACTGGTTAGGCTAAAGAACAATAAAGTAAAGTTTTATTACTTTAAGAAACTGAGAAGTAGTGAGATTGTTATGATTTTGCCATTTTTTTAAAAAGTCATGATGAGTTTGTGTTAAAGTTTTTCTCTTTTTAATAATCCCATTTAAATATCTTGGATAATTATTGTCTTTCACCTGATGTCTTAGCATGTACCTGCCTGCTAGAGTATTTCATACATAAAACATTTCAATAAATTCTTCATAAAAAGAAAATTTATGCATGAATATGTACACTCAGAAGGGAGTATTTCTTCAAAATCTATTCATTGTTGAAAAGACAGTCTTATACTGCAATTTGTTGACACAAAGTAGTAGATATGACTTATTTTTATCTTGAATATGTAAGAACAAACAACTCTGTCTTTTATAATAGATAATTTTAGGCTTTGTAGTCCCAATAAGAAAGACAATATGTGAAACATGATATATGTTTTTATAATGAGATCTCTGAGAAATGACATTTTTCTTTGTTTATGGTTCTATTCACTAATTTGAGAAAAATTTAAGATTAACTCTTAAAAAAACACTGAATAAATAATTCTATTTTAGTGTCCTCAAAGTGTCCATTGAGAGGATTTCTCCTTTATTGTGCATATGTATATGCAAGATCATATATTCATATCTCCACATAATGAGCTGGATTTGATTCTTCAAAAACTCTCAGGGGAAATAATAATAAAAAAATCAAAATATTAAGCTTAATGAAATACTTTTTTCACATTTTGTATATAGCGTTTTTAATAAAACTTAAAACATAAACACATTAAGATTGCTAGGCTAGGGTTCCATTTTAATTTACATCTTATAATATTCATATGGAGTCCAATGGAGTTGTAGTCCTAAAAAAATAACTCCATTGTTTATTTCACATATAACAGAAGATCATGATGTAAAAATGAAGGTTTATATTCTTTATGTCTCTTTTTGTCACATGAAGTGACTAGATGGAAAATGGCATATATCTATGGTTATTTTTTTTTTGTTCAGTCTTTCAAACATCAATGTAAAACCCACTTGTTCATATTATTTTACCACATTTTTATTAAGTCTGGACTCCCTGAAAGCAGAGACCACAATTTTCACTCTCATCCTAAGACATGCTAAGAACCCTGCAAGAGTGCTTGTGATGTACATAACAAGTACCAGATTAAAAAGTTATTCTAAAACTTACAGCAGAAAGTAGACCAAATGGTCAAATACAGCATAATAAAACATAACATTTTAAATATACACTTAACAAATAGATGTATTTTAAAATTGAACATTTCTGTATATTTCATGAATAAACATATTTATTAAGAAGATATTGGCCAATCAATCCATAAATATTGCCAAAAATTTCCAATTACCATGGTTAGTTTATAGATTTTTAAAAGAAGTAGGAACTTAAGTGTTTTGAATACACAGTTATCAGATCTAAAAGTCACTATTTTAGAACAAGGATGCAATAGACAATACATGTACCTTAAAAGTCTTGGAACACACATTTCACTAAATATTAAACTCCAATGAGGTCTCAGAGAACTATCAAAAATTTAAAAACAAGTAATCCTATATGCACATGTAATGAAATTCAAAAACATTTTTAAAAATGTATTCAAAATGTAATGAAGAAAATATTTGGAGAAATAATGGAGGTACACTTACCAAAAATGAAGATGAAAGATCTTAGGTTGATAGTGAACACAGTGAGCTAGAAATTAGATAAGGAAAAACTTGGATCTAGGTATGTTCTTGTGATATTTAGAAATATACAAGATTAGAAAATAATTTAAAAATATAATCTCCTTAAAAATTATATTTTTATAAGAAAATATTATATAAATATGAGTGCTTTTTTCATTTCTTCTTTTTTGATCCTCATCTATAATCTTTTTTCTTTTGTATTTTGACTTTGTAAGAAACTCAATTTGGATTCCTCAGAAATTATGTAATAATTTCTTATTCTTAATCTGTTGTTCAAGGAGAGGAACAAAAAAATTCTCATCTCTGTAACAGTTAGAATGTCCTTTTATATGGTTTTGTTGATGTGCTATTAATCTTCTAATGGGTTTGTGAGTGTATGCTTGTTGGGTGGTTTGTTTGCTTTCAGGGTAATGGTGGAGGAGAGACTAGGCAAAGCAATCTGTTCTGGCTTCTCGAGAGAACCCCAGAACTGTAAGTTTTGTGGGAGTATCTTTAAGGCTTTCTTTAAATTGGTCATTCCTTGTGAGAATTTCATAGAGGAGTGGGAAGAGGCCGGTAGCAGCAACTGGCAGGCAAAGGAGCAAGGTGAAAGCAAAGCCTCCCTGGGCTTCTATGTCCTCTGATAAACAATGCAGGGTCCAAGGCCAGTTCCCTTCTCACTCATAATGGGTCAGTCTCTTCTTGTGGCCTCCCTGTTGTCTTAGGGAAGGAGACAATTTCAAATGACAGCTTCGTCTGAGAAGCTGAGACTTCTCCCTATCAGCAAGGACCTAGGTATTGGGGGAGTCTTTGTGGCTTTGGGAAAATCCTGTAAATGGGAGTGGAAATGTTGTAGGGAGGGTGGGCATCAGCCCACCACGTGCCTCAGAGTGTCCTGTTGAAACTGTCCGCACAATTGAAGGATTGGACCTAGGAGGAGAAATATAAACTAATTACTTAGGGTTAATGAGGGTGGATGCTTCCTATGTATTACAAAAATGTTGAGAAACAGTAAAAGCATTCACAAATGAGTTTGTTTACTTTATATGGTGAAGGCCAAGACTATTATCAAACCTTCCATACCAGCCCTTTCAAAGTACTTTCCTTTCAAAATTGTAGCATTTTGGTAGAAAAGTAAGTCTAATACCTTTTCTTTTTCTCTTTTTTTTAAATTTGCTGTTTTTAGATACATGACAGGAGGGTGTATTTTGACATATTAATCATACATGGAATGCAACCCACTCCAATTTTGAACCCATTCTTATAAGTGTATATGATTAGAGTTACACTGGCTGGTATTCATATATGAGCATAGAAAAGTTATGTCTGATTCATTCCACTGTCTTTCCTATCCCCATCCCTCTTTCCCTTCATTCCCCTTTGTTTAATTCAACGAACTTCCATACTAGTCCCTTTCTAGCAGAAGCAAAATAAGAAATCATGCATAGCAATATTCAACAACCCCAACTTTTGTTTGAATTTGAGCACTTCTGGAAAAGATTTTTTCTACCCTTTCCTATCTGAGTTAATAGTAACTGTATTCTTGAAATTTTCAATCCAAAGCTCCAGAACTATTCTTAATATCTCTTTGTTTAATTCTGCAGAAGATCCTGTGAATTCAGACTTTTACAATCATTGTCCTCTTGGACTGCATTGTTTTTTTCCTAAGATATGTCTTAACACTTTAAGATTTGGCAAACACCACACCCCCCTCCACACACACACCATGTTTTTTATTTTAGTTTTTATTTCTAGTAATGCTTACTTATTCCTTTTATTTAAACTATTACTCATTTTCACTTTTGAGAAACAGATTCATTTTATCCTATCTGATTTCCCTTACCAAATTTCACCTTACAACATACAATGTAAATGTATTTCTTATGCTTACAGTTTTCTCAGTAGAACTTAAGCTCTAGATAGTCAGGGGGATTTATTGTTCCTTTAATTACTTTATTCTGGGTGCATGTAATAATTCTGTTGAACTAGAACATTCTTCTTTTTTTTTTAAAGAGAGAGTGAGAGAGGGAGAGAGAGAGAAAGAGAGAGAGAGAATTTTAATATTTATTTTTTAGTTATTGGCGGACACAACATCTTTGTTTGTATGTGGTGCTGAGAATCGAACCCGGGCCGCATGCATGCCAGGCGAGCGCGCTACCGCTTGAGCCACATCCCCAGCCCTGGAACATTCTTTATTTTGCAGAGTAAAGGTTTCCTGACAAAACAATTCTCATTTAAGTAACATATACTCCATTTGAATTTGAACCATTAGATTTACTACAAAATATGGTTTTAAATATATATCTATGTTTAGAATAACATTTGAGTTTTAAATTGTAGCACTTTTTATTTGAAAGTTTTATGTTTGTTTATTTTTTTTATATTTTGGGGGGATACCAGGGATTTAACTCAGGGGCATTTGGCCACTGAGCCACATCTCCAACCCTATTTTATATTTTATTTAGAGACAGGGTCTCACTGAGTTGCTTAGTCCCTTGCTTTGGCTGAAGCTGGCTTTGAACTCATCCACCTGCCTCAGCCTCCAGAACCATTGGGATTGCAAGCATGTGCCACCACACCCGGCTTGTTTGTTTACCTTTATGCCAAAATTTTCACATTTATTTATTCCTCAAAGCATCTTTATATTATCATAACAATTTTACACATGAAACAAATCCAGACTGGCAGATGTTAGCAAATTGCCCATGGACACAAAGCCAATAAAATAAAATCTTTTTTTAACCTTTTTTATGAATAAATATTATATATGGAAAATTAGAAAATCATAAATACAAGGCTAAGTTAATTCTTGAAAAATTAATGTACTCATGGAAGAACAACCTATGACAAGGAAGAACACCAGACAAGTAATTCTTGTGGTCCCCTTCTATCTTTTACAATCTCTGTCCTTCCTCTCTCCAAAGTTACGAGTTTCTGCAACACAGGATATTTTTCCACAAACTGAATTTTATATAACCAGAATCATGTATTTTTGTATGCTTTATTTCATTTAATGCTCTATTTAATCACTGAATAATACTCTGTTGTATGACTATACCACAGGGTGTTTACGGGTTCCTTTTGGAAGGACATCTTTGATGAATCTGGGTGCTGAACCATTGCTAAAGTGCCATAAATATTTGTGTTTAGGTCTCAGTATATGCTTAAATTTTCAAATAATTGCATAAGTACATAGGACTATGAATGTTAAATTAAATGATTTATCTTTTTGGAAACTGCTAAACTATCTTTCAAATTATTTTGCATGTTCATCAGCAAAGAGTTCCATTTATCTGCCTCATCACCAGCAAATAGTAGTGTTGGTGTGAGACTTCAGTGATTCTAATTGCTGTATTGAAATCTCATAGTTGTCTTAATTTTTACTTTCTTTTTAAAAAAAGAAAAAAAACTGCTATTGAGCCTCTTTTCATACGTTTATGGAGGAAGATTATTAAGATCTTTCGCTATTCATTTAATTGAACTGGTACCTTCTTTTTTTGGAATATAGTTGTTGACTCAATTCTTTAGTAGATTTTACATTCCTTTAACTCCTCATTGCTATTTGTGAGTTGTGTTTATGTTTTTTGAAGAGTTTCCACATTTAATCTAATTTATAAAAATTGTTCATGCCAAATTGTTTATAATATTTTTATTATTGTTCTAATGCCTATAGGAACAGTTTAGTGTTCATTGGCTACTCTTTCATTTTCAGTATTAGTAATCGGAATATTTTTTCTTTTTATTCTAGATTGCCTGCTTAGAAATTTATTAATATTATTTTCCTTTTAAAAGAACCAGTTCCATAATTCACACAGTTTTTCTCTATAGTGTTCCTATTTGTGATTTCACTGATTTCTGCTCTGAGTTTTATATTTTCTTATGCTTGTTTTAAATTATAATGAGTATTTTTCTCTAAATCTAATATGGAAGTTAGAGTATTGTGTTTAGATCTTTCTTATTTTCTAACAAATGCACTTGGGGCTATTAATTTCTCACCAAACTTCTTCCATTACATCCAACACAGTTTGTTATACTGTAGTTTTATTCTTGTTCACTTTAAAACATTTCTAATGGCTCTTGACACTTGTTTCTTGACTAATGTTGTACTTAGAAGTATTTTTTTTAAATTATACATATTTAGGGATTTGTAGCTCTTTTCTGTTATTAGCTTATAGTTTAATTCCACTGTGGTATATACAATGCATGTGTTTTTCTTTTATGATAGTGTTTTACATCCTGCATAAACACGGATAAAACCCATGCAATGCCAGCCCCCATCTTCCATGAGATGCTGAAGAATGAATCTATCCCTCCCAGAGCTGTGACTCTTGGTGATCACCCAAGTTCAGATATCTGCTTGCTCTTTGTTAACTGTGTACTTTCCTTGATGTCTAGTGTATTTATTAATGTGACTTAAGTATATATGTTCTTTTTTACTCCCATACTAATAGAACTGATGTTTTTGTACATCTGAGACTCTTTTCTTTATCAAATTACACTCCTTTGTTTTGAAATATTTAAGGTAGTGGTTCTTCCTTATTCCGGCTCTGGCTAAAACCAGAATACCATTCAACGCTGATTTCCTTGCAGCCTAGTTGAGTCCAGGTCCCTCTCTGCATGCATTCCATGTTCCAAAGATGTGAACCTGTGATGGATGTTCACTCTGTTCTTCATTATCATTTTCTGGAAAAATGCCATCTTCATTTCATTGTTCTTTGTCTTGTTATATGAACCCTATTCCTTAAATCTCATGCCTTTTGATTATCTTTTTCTCTTCCTCATCATTGCTGCCATCTACTGACTTTCTGGTAACTCAAACCAATTCCATAAGTAATGTGAAACCCAGCACACATTATTATTTTTGCACAGGGCACCATACTTTGAGACATGGAACTCATGCAATACTCTAGCTGAGGGGTTTATTTACCTCCTTTTTTAAATAACTAATTTCCCATGCAAGTTTAGCCAATCACTGATAAACTAACACTTGACCTTGTCATTGACAGCACACTGTTTTCAGTCTCATAAATTCAAATATCCTATTCTCTACACAAAATTTATCATCCCAACTTGTTTCCAGTTCATTGTTACTATTTCTACTGCAATTATTTCTGTTCATTGGAAATGTCCTGCCTTTGCTTGCATTGTATTCTGTCTACATTTATCATTTGCATCCTGCCTTTTTTAACACTATCTATTAATTATAGTATTTTTCATAGGATATCTCAAAATTGCATGTGTTTATGTGACTTTGACAAGCATATCATTGTGTCTTTCTTCTTCTTAAACACTACATGGAATGAAAAAAAAAAACCTCTCTGCTATAGTTTGGATGTTGAATGATTGGGAGGCAGTGGAATTATTAAGTAATAGGGTCTCGTGGGAAGTTCTTAGGTCATGGGGACATGACTTTGAAAGGGATTATGGGATTATAGCCTCTTCCTCTTGTGCTTTCTGCTTTGCTGCCTGAATGATGAAGGAGTTTTTCTCTGCCATACACTTCCCTCTAATGCAATCCACCATGCTCAGTAAAGGCTCCCCAAAATGGGTCCCTTGATCTTGGGACTAGAAACTCCAAAACCATGAGAAAAATTAAATAGTTTTTTCAAATAAGTTAATTATTTCAGTTATTTTGTTATTGTCACAGATTGCTAGCTAACACAATCTGTAACCTCAGATCAAGGGAGTGCCCTTGGATGAAAGAGAGCACTAATTTTTCAGTCATAGTGGTAAGACATCCTCACTTGTTGAACCATATCTGCTAAGAAGGAGAAACAAGTATACCTATTGAGCTCTATGCAAACTGCTGATTTATGAGAAACATGACTTTTTCCTCAACCTTTATATGTGAAAGTATTATGCAACAATAAATAAATGATACACTACTCAACTGTGAATTCACAGTACATCATTAAAACCACTTTGAATTTGTCCCAAACTATTTTTATCTACATATGCATAATATTTTTTTTAAAAAAATCTAAATATATAACTTTTTCTTTCACATATTCTTTGTACCTAAGTGTCACTAGGAGAAAGAAACTACGCTACTTAGGATGTAGGTTTCATTATATTCTGCAAATACATGTGTACTTTCCAATGTGTTCAAACACCGAAACTTGACTCTACTTATAATTTTCAGCATGAGCTTTATTTCAAAACTAATTTAAACTAGAATATATTATATCAGATTAAAACTTTGCATGTGGCATAGTAAAAACAAAAACTCTACAAATATAACATTTATCTTTACTTTCTCTTTATAATATATATACATATATATGTATATAATTGAGGTAATAACTCTCTTTTTTATTTTGTAAATCAATATATTAAGTTTATAACATTTTAAACTTTATATAAAAATAGATTAGTATAAAGAGTTTCATATACCCTAAATGTCATTCCTCTTATTAGTAACATTTTATATTAGTATGCTACATTTGATATAATTAATAAAAATCCATATATCATCATTAACTACAGTTCATATTTAGTCAGATTTGCTTATCTTTTTTCTAATATCCTTTTAATGTTGTAATATCTCACATTGGAGTTAGTCAACATGCCTTCTGATGTTACTATTCAGTGTAGAAATACCTCCTGTTTTCTTTGTTATTGAAATATTTGAAGTATTTGAGGAGTATGAATTTGATATTCTGAAGACTTTTTCTTAATTTGAATTAGTCTATTTTTATCACAATTAGGTATTTTTTTTTTTTGTACCAGGAATTGAACCCAGAGACACTTACCACTGAACCACATCTTTAGCATCCCCACCTTTTTGTCATGTTAAGTTGCTTAGGGCTTCACTAAATTTCTGAGGCTGGCTTGGATCTTATAATCCTCTTTCCTTAACCTCCCAAGCCACTGGGATTACAGGTGTGAACCACTGTGCCTGGTACAACTAGATATTTTTATGTCTCAAGTTCACTAGACCATGGTGCCAAATATATATTAATCTACACTGGGTGAATTTATTGTTTTATTCAGTCTGCTAGTTCAAATGTTCATCTCATTGAAAGATAGCCTCACAGGCACAATCAGAATAAGGTTAGCCAAATATCTGGGCACCTCATGGCTCAGTCAACTTGAAACAAATTAACCATCACAATCTACAGAAATTAAAGTTTTTCACATTGGATTTTTGACTATTATTCTTTATTTATCTATTAATTGAGTCATTTATTCATGTCTGTATAAGTAGATGGATATTTATTTTATACTTGAGTTGAAATCCAATGATACTTCATTTTGTGTTTGTGATTTAAGCATTTACTTTATAAACCTATAAGATACTTCAGCTTTACCTTTTACATTGTCTGTCCCAGACCAGAGTCAACTATTTCTCCAAAGAGCCCTGGCTGCTTTTGTTGATGAGTAATATTATAAATCAAGATCAGGGCCTTGGTGTGCTTATTGCTGCTGGGGTGCAGACCCTTCTCTTTTTCATCAATTCTTCTACACTGTTACCATCTCAATATCTGCATCTCTCTCATTTTTCTATATCTGTTGAACTCAATCTAATGGTGATCTGAGATTCCTGCCCATCTCCACAATTTATGTAAAAGTATACATTGTAGCAGATTAAAACTTCAGTTCCATATATCCTGCCTCATCTTTCCTCAATTCAAAACATTCCATACATTTTGATCTTACTTCCTGTCTTTTTTTCCTTTTACCTGCTGTATTTCAACACTACCCTCATTGCTTTCATATCTTCATATTTTCTGGCTGGGTTGTTTCAACCCTTAACAGATCCACTTTACCAGACTCTTACATCCGTTCACTTTAGATTTTTGATAGTTGAGCACTAATGTCACTCCGTTCTGTGGAGATTTTCCTTCAGTTGACCAAAATGTAACAGATGCTGTTTGTGATAAATTGACAAAAGGGTGCAAGATGTTCTCCTTCCTTGTCTCTAGAGGAGAGGAACTCTGAGTTGTAACTTGGGTTTCAGATTTGCCCATGGGACTGAACTCAAGGTAGACTCCAGCCAAGACCAAATCCTTGATTAGCTGTCTCAGCCCTGACCTGCCTTCCTCATTCCTTATCTCCTGGGAACACAGCTTCTATAAATAACTTTCACAGGAAACCCTATCTTAAAGCTGCTTCTCCAGGCAACTCTGGCAAGGCTGGCTTTCTGTTAGTAGGTGAAATTGTTAAAGGGACTTTTGGTCACACTTAAAGATCTTACGTCGAGAAGCTAACTATGAAAGAAAATGACCAAATGTTGGTCCAAATAATGACTCATTTTCCAAATTAACAAATTTGTCTGGGATAGTCGGTCACATCGTTGTACTTCAGAACCCTCTTTTAATTATGAAAGAATCATTGTCCTTTATCCTTTTACTTTTTCTCAATCCCCATTTGAAATTATTTTAGCTTGAATTCAGCCAGATGACCAAAGAAAAGTAAATAAGTACATGCTTTTTCACAGGTCAGAAGAAAGAGCATTTTGAAGCAAGTGTTCATTCCGTTCAACCCAGAAAGTCCTTGAGGTTAAGGTGTTGCAGTTTTATCCATAGCTGTTGGTAAATTGTTTTTAATAAGAATGAATAACTACCCAATGAATGAAAAATAAATAAATAAATAAATGATAATTCCTCTTCAAATGTTTTTTTGAGGGATTTGTGAAAATTGAATTATAAACTGTCAAAGTGAAATGAAGGTTAGGGAGTTCCTGCTCAGATAAACCCAATAGTTTTATTTCACCATCCATGTCAATGACATAGTCACAATATAGATGTCAAACAATTAAATTCTTGATGGAATTGAACCTCCTTCCAAGTTTTCTTCTTCAAATTTGTCTCTGAAGAAATAGCACACAATCTTGTTGCATCTAAAAATTTACCTAAAATGGCCAGTGGTATTACTTGACTCAAAATCTGTAGTTTTGAAGGATATTTACATTAAGTATGGCCATATTTTTTTTTAATATTTTCTTTTCAAAGTAAGTAATTTTTTTTCAAGGTAACATTGTGATGAAGTTCATAACAGAATTCTCTCATTCTTGAGAAAAGAAAAAAAAGTGTCCTCTTTGGCAGTGGAATTTTAATCACATTTGAATTTTCTTATTCACAATAATTCCACTTTCAGCTCTGTCAGGACCTGCATAGCTGCCCACTTAGCACATGCATGAACAAATGCTTCCAAAATTTGATGCTCATTTTCAAATCTGTTTCCCACAGGTTAGTAATAATTTTAATGGCACAGAAGACATATGTTTCCATCAGGATAAATGCACAGTGGTCCACTATGAGAAAAAACAAGGCAAATATTTTAGTAAAAATATATACTTTATGTTCTTAGAGTAGAAACATAGAAAATAAAAATAAATAAGTATTTTTTTAGGCTTACTGAGACTCTGAACATTGAGGATTGCTTAATATACTCTTCAAATAGAAATGAAAGACAATTGCCGAGGCTATAATATTTGCTATGTATATAGTTGAACATATAAAAGATAGGAGTCCTCTTATCAGACGAGGAAAAAGGGGAAATTTATTCTAATAAAATAATCAAGAAGGTTTGCAAAGAACAGTGTCATTGTTTTTGATGTATATATGGCTAAACATTGATTCTACCTTTAAGATCTGAAGGGAAACAAATTATCTGGCATCTCAAAACAGTGAGTATGTGTTTGTGGGATAGAAGGTTAAAAAGTCAGGGGAAAAAAGGGAGAAACAGAGAATGCACACACACACACACACACACACACACATTTATATGTATGTATATATAGTAATATAATGGGAGATTAAGTAAAATTTTGCAAATTGGCAAATTATTAAAAATAAATTTTCTAATATTCCCAGTTAAAAATTTCACTACTTATAGTAAAATATCTATATTTTCCATTTAAACATTTCAAACTTTTCATGTAACTAAAATAAAAATAAAATAAAACACTTCATTATACCATGCTTGCCTGATAACAGATTCACTGACATAGAACTTCTTCAAAATGAGGAATTGCTAGCTAATGACATAGCATTAGCTTGCACATGCTAGCAATCACAAAATTTCATTTATCTGTGTGTGCGTCCAAAGGGATGATTGAGGGAAGAAAAAGATGAAGCAGAATAGAACATGATCTTGTATTTCTAGAACACTGTCCTCAAACTTTCTCATGCATAAGAATCACCTTGGGAGCTTATTAAATAGCATATGCTTTTATCAAATCACCAGAGATTTTGATGAAGTAGATGTAGGATTGGACTCTGCAATTTGAATTTTTAATAAACACCTCCAGTGACTCTGACACAGGTGCTACAAGAAACATATTTTGAGAAATCTAGAAACAACAGTGTTCTCATCATGGGGATAGACATGCTGGACAGGCTACTGAGAAAGACTGTGAGGAATTTCCCACAAAAGTTGAAAAAGGACAGGTACCATCTGGTGATAATTGTTCAGTAATGCTTTACCCAAAAATTTTTAGTGCTTAAAATCCCTGCCAAATGTTTTTAATGACTTCACCACATTTTACACTTGGAAGTCCTAATTAAGGAGACGGTTGATTTGCTTAAAGTGAAAAAGTGGTGGATGAAAAAGAATGTAGGATGGTTCTTCATTCAGCTTTAACATCCATAGAGAAAAACAAGTTAAAATGGAACAAATGAAAGATTGGGGTTAGATGGTTTAAAAGCCCTCATACACTCTGTACAGAGCACAGATGCATAATTTAAGTTTATTAAAGTAGTTCTACTTTAAAGTGTGTCATTTTGAAGAACATTTTTAATCAATAGTTTATTAAAACAATATCCCACTTGATATACTTTATTTCTAGAATTTTAAATTTTAATGTGACACATATTAATCGTATTATAGTACCAATTATAATAAAACACTCCACATGAGGCTTTTTCTTACTTTATTACATCCTATTTCACAAGATAATTTCTTGTATCTTCTGATGTTTAAAGTACAATAAGTATAAAATGAATGCTGCTCTGAAATTTATAAGATGTGTTGCATCTATTGCCATTGATGTCCCTGGTTTTACAGTAGTGTCTGTGATGACAGAAGTAAGAAATTACATATCAGTTTGATGTTTGGTGTATTGTATATGTCTGTAGATTTTAGTTTCCCCAGTGAGAATCCTCAGGAGTATTGAAAAGCTACTATGAAGTGGATTATTTCCAAATTGTGAATGCTTTGTTAGAATAAGGGAGAAAATCACACACATATACATACACTCAGACACAAATATGCAGCATGCATAAAAATTAGTGAAACTTTTTACAAGTCACATATTTTGTTTTTAAAGGGTAACTCATTCCAATTAAAACAACTCAAATTACCCACTTTGTGATTGGGTGACAAATCAAAACAATTTGGATTATGTGAAAATGACCTGTGTATTAAAGAAAACAGTAAACATAGGAGACCTGTAAAACAGGGTGCTATGCATTTGTATCCAAAAGTGAAAGAATAGTGTGGATTTTCAGAAACAGAGGGCATGGCAATCTTCCTTGTTCTTCCTTTCTATTCATTCTCCCCCACCCCTTTGGTACCAGGGCTAGAATCCTTGGGTGCTTCACTACTAAACTACATCCCTAGTCCTTTTTAATTTTTCTTTGAGACAGTGTCTTGCTAAGTTGCTTAGAGCATTACTAAATAGCTGAGACTGGCTTTGAACTAGAGATCCTCCTGCCTCAGCCTCCCACTGGTTCTTCATTTTTAACTCTTGCTGCTTCTCCTTTTGATAATAATAATAGTTTTAATTAAAGCTACTTCAATTTCAATGGGATATTTCCATTTTGCAAAACAACCCCATGTTATTTCTTCATTTGAATTAATTCTCCCGATAGGTTTCCCTTGCATACACACACACACACACACACACACACACAGAGAGAGAGAGAGAGAGAGAGAGAGAGAGAGAGAGAGAGAGAGAGAGACTTTACAGCACCACTTATTTTGCATATACTTAATTTCCAGATTTCATCATAGACTACTTCTCTCCAGAAAGCTTCCATTTACTGCTTAAGACTACTTTGGCTCTTCTGTGGTGGCTTCTGCAGCACTGTACTCATATTCTTTCACATCAGTGTGTTTATTGTCTTTTCCACAAGACTTCCAGTGACTTGATGACAGAGTCTGTAAAAAGTTCTCTGGTGTAACTTAACTCCACAGAGCCACATGAAGTGTGTTACACAGTCTCCTTTTTTCCATATTCTTATCTGCACTTGTTATCTTTGGTCTCTGGTAATAGCAATTCTTTGGGGAGTGGGTGATATCTCATTGAGGATTAATTTGCATTTACCTCTTGATTGTTGATGTTGAGCTTGTCTTAAATATACCTATTGGCCATTTCATATACCTGTATATCATCTTCTGTAATGTCTCTTTATGTCTAATTTCCATTTTTAGTCTTTTATATTTCATGGTTTTGTGGCTCAGCTTAGTAGGTTCAGCTGGATGTTTCATGTCAGGAACTCTCACACAATTACAGATGGCATCTGGGGCACAAGTCATTGGAAGACTTCTTTATTCATGTTTCTGGCTCATGTGTTGGAAAAGTGGAAACAGATTTGAGCTCTTTGGTTTCTTTGTGTGGGTTCTCTCTAAAGGACCAGCTTGAGCATCCTCATAGTAAGGAGTTCTCTGTGTAATAGGACTTTTCATGTGAGGACCAGCAACTAATCAAATTAGTGTTAAGACTCTGGGGTGGAAGACGTGAGGCCACAGAGTTCAGTGTTAGAATTCCCTGAATATCTCTTCCATCACCCTTTATTTTTCCATCACATCAATAAAACTTGTCCAAACTCCAGCAGCAAAGGATCATAATCCACCTCTCCATGGAGGGCTAACAAAGTATTTGTGCTATGCTGAATTTATATTAAAAACAGTAATTTCTATTAATAATATATGATGACTCTGTATAACTCTTTTTTGGGGGGGGCTGTGTGGGGGGATTGAACCCAGGGGTACTTAACCACTGAGTCTCCTGAGCCACTGGTCTGTATAGCTCTTAATGTAACTTATTTTTTTCTTTCTCATGTACTTTACTATGAATTTGTCAATTACTTTGAAATACACCCATTGTCTGTTCTTTTATTACTCTCATTATGGTTAAGCAACCATAATATTTTGCCTAATCATGATAGTCTAAGTATGGGTTTTCATTATGCAGACCATGTTTCACCCAATAGAACCTTTCCTTCAGAATCAATGATCATGCCTAATATGTACAAAGTTTCTATGACTTTCTATCTTAATCAGAGGAAAGTCTAAGTCCTAGCTATAGGAGCCTAAGCCATCTCTCCTTGAAAATTTATGAAGATATTATTTCTATTTTTTTTCTTTTACCAGTGTTTTTACCCAGACATAACTCTTCACAATTTTTAAAACACATCAATCCAATCCCACCTCAAGGGACCTGCAGTTGCTATTTTCTGTAGCTAAAACAATCTTATTCCAGATGTCCCAATGATTTAACCTTTGAATTCCTTTTTCTTCCACTATGAAACTATAGTGTTCTTTATTTTTTGCTCAGAACAGATTTGAGCACATAAAAAAATGCATATGTATATGTGGAAAATTCCTCAATATAAAAAAATACTCATATAAAATCTTTTAAAAATATAACTAATTAAGCCGCAATTTTTTTTTTTCAAAAACATACTTGTTAAGTGGCACTAATATGAGTAAGTCAGTTATCTTCATTGTATTGAACTTTGAAATTTTGTATTTCTTTTAATTATTTTGCTAATAAATGATTTTATTTTAATGCAATAAATACTTTTGAATGCATTTTTAATTTTTTAAGTGGTGGTTTTTCAATGTATTCAAAATGATATATAATTTCAGTACATTGCTATTGGAGATACATTTTCAATCATTTAATGTACAAATATTAGTACATATTTAAGTACTGATAAATGTTTGATGGACACTTGAATAATTGTATTTTTATATTTATAATTCAAAGTGGAATATAGATATCACTTGGAGTACACTATTAAACCATAACCATCATCATGTTTACATGACTAGATAAATCTCCAAAGTGTTAGTTGCTTTTAATATTATTACAATTGGTGATTTAAAATAAATATGTTGTAATATTGCTTTATATAATTTTCCATAATGGAGTAGCCAGTGTGTACTGTTATATTTATACTTTCTTCAATAAAATAATAATCAGCTCATTTCACTTTGCATGACTTTAATACCATACTCATCTTTTGCTCGTCTAAGGGTGAGTATTTTTTATTGCTTAACATCTGAAAATGGGAACACACAGGCATTTTTTAATGTTTTGTTTTATTCTAACATATAATTAATATAAGATTAATACAAATCATTATTAAATGAACAAAGAAAAGAAAGTCATCATTCATAATGATGACTATGATAACAGTATATTCTAAAATGTTATATTAGAATGCTAATATTTTTGTGTATTTTCTTTCAGGGATATGTATGCATGTGTGTTTTTGTGTGTAGATTCATAAGTTTAAAAATTATTATCTACATCTGACTGTTACCATTATGTATTTTAATTTTGATGAATTTTATAATATGTTTAGTATGTAAAACTTGTCTGAGGAATTCAGAGCATTGCATCAAGTTATTTGGTTTGTTGTAATTTGGAGTGATTTTCCCAGCCATTTCTCTGATATTGGATACCATTCTTGGTCCCAAGGTTTTGCTACCATAAATAACGCTGCAATACACATCCTTGTGCATAATTCATTATGAGCATCTCTGATTATTTCCTTAGGATATATGACTAAACATGGAAAATTGGGTCAAAGACTATGGGTATTTTAATGATCTGGATAAACGATGCCAAGTTGCCCTCCAGAAAGTTTCTCTATCTTTGGTAACATATTAGACTTCCATTTGCATTTCTTTAATTAGAAGTCATATTGAGTTGTTTAATGTATTCATTAACTGTTTCTAGTTTTTGAATTTTTTTGCACTCATGGAGTTGCACCAGTTGGTAATTTGCTCATTGCCAATTTTTCTTATTTATTAACTTATTAAGAAATTATTTTTGAGTCACATATATAAAAATTGTTTTCCAATTACCACTATTAATATTTTCTTTTTTCAAAACTATACATATTTATTTTATTATTATTTTTTAACCTTTATTATATTGGTTTATTTTTATGTGGTGCCAGGGATTGAACCAGTGCCTCATGCATGCTAGGCAAGCGCTCTACCACTGAGCCACAACCATGGCCCCAAAACTATATATATTTAAATGTACATGTATTCATTTCTTTCCTCTCTTTCTCTGTCACACTATACCTTTCTGTGACTAACCTTTGTTTAAATTCATAATATTATATAGCTACTAATATTTTCTCCTTGTTCCTTGTTTTTTATAGTAATTTCACTAAATTATTGTGTTTATTTTGCCTTAATTTTCTCTATAAACTGCTACTTGTGATTCTACTATAACTCTTCCATTAAAGATATGTTAATTTTATTGATGTGTTTTATAAGGAATTTTGACCTAGGTTGTTTTAAAATGGTCTATGAATTGCCCACCATTAACACTTAGTCTCACATATTAATGTTATTTTTTTCTTCACAAGGCACCCACGTATTTACATATTTATTGTAAATCCATGGCAGTCTAGGCATGCCAGTGAGGCAAATGTTAAGTAGAACTTCATCTAAACATACCATGTTCCATCTCTTATTATTTTTCTGATACTGTGAAATTACAACTAAATTCCAACTCTCTTTGAATTCCAGTTCATGTAAGGATCTCTTATGAAGTTTTCTGTCTCCTCATTATTTTGTTTTATAATTTCAGGTGTCTGATTCTTAATTTGAAAATGTTTATGTGACTCTGAATATCATCTTGAATAACTAACACATAGCAATACATTATTTGTGTGTCTGATAAAAAATAGCAATAAACCTGTAACATACAAGAGCTTAGCTCCTGTAATTCATTAGATGGTTTATTGATTATTCACTGAATGCACAGACTTGAGATAATTATCTGTAGAGACTTAATTTTTTATTCTCTCTAAAATCATATATATTTATGGGACACCATGGAATGTTTCAATACATGTATATGTTGCATAGTGTTTAGACAAGGCTCAACTTATCTATCCCTTTAAATATTTATCATTTTTATGGTAAAAATTTCAAGATCCCTTTTCACCAGGATTTTCAGATGTATAGTACGTAATTGTTACCTATTGTCACCCTGCTAGGATTTATATTTATAGTTACACTAAAGCTTCCTACTTTTATGTAACTGTACCTTTAGCAACCATTGGTGAAACTTTCTCTATCCTTCCCTCACCTCCCTTGTCCCCAGCCTCTGGTAACCACCTCTGTACTCTCAACTTTTATGAGATCAATTTTTAGAATTTACATGAGTGAGATCATGTGGTATCCATTTTCCTGTGCCTGGATTACTTCACTTAACGTTATGATCTCCAGTTCCACCAATGTTGCCACAAATAAATTTTAATAAATAAGTGAAGGGATAAAGCATCTGATCCCTTATCTGTATTTCTGTAAACACTGGGCTCAGAGGCCTTCAACCCAAGTGACAGGTGCAATGGAATCTGAGAATGATATTACATTCTTATATCTGTGCATCATTAAAACACATTCAAAATACGAATACATTTAACTTAGTAAATATTTAAACTGTGGGTTAAAATGAGTTATTTAGTACTACAAAATTACACAGGGAAGAATGATCATCCTTTTACATTAGTAAAGCAATCCATGTTGTAAGTGTCTAAATTTGCCCAAGCATCTGGCATGTCACAAACTTTTGGAAAGAGTTTGAATGTATTCCCATATACAATATTACTCTGTTAAAACATGTGCCAGAAAGCTGGCATAGGATAAGTTCTCTTTTGCAACAGGATATCTGAAAAATGTCATCAACCTCCATCAAGATGCATGATTTGGCAAGTAGCTCACTAATTGGGTTTTATAGAGATCATTGTCTTCAGAGTTGCCAGTTGTTTCATTCTCCAATGCGGTGGGAATGTCACAACAGTTATTACCTGCCAACTCCCTGGCAGTTCTGAAGCTGACATCAATCTAAAGCAATCTGGACACAGTCATCTAATATTTTACAACATTTATCAAAAGTTTACAATCATTTATTTTTTATGATAACTGCAAGAGAGACAAAAATATCCTTGTGGCCTCCTAGATACAGCATGGAAATAGATTAATTGTAGAAAGGTGCAAAGAGCTCAGAGAAGTTAATTTAGTTTGGATTCATGAAATTACTTGAGGTCTCAGTACTAATATCTTCTCTAATTTCCAAAATTCATGCACTTTTATTAACAAGTGTAAGCTTCTTTCAATCATGTGTTTCTCTCATTCCAAAGAATCTGATGAATGTATAAACTGTGTGCAGATTCCATGCTTCTGTCAACTTGCCAAAAAAGTGAACATTTTTAGTGATGACTATATTCAAGTTCATTTTATTTGCAAGAAACATGATGTTAGGCTGTAGCTTTAGATGCTGCAAAAGCCATCACAAGATAATACTCATTATCAGTATTTTTTCTCACACCAAAGTCATTAGGTAATAGAAAAATATTCAGATACGCATTCCATCTTCTTTAATGGCACATATTACTGATTTTAACATGAATTACTTATTGAGGTCGATGCAAATAATCTCACGAGGAATAAATACTGACTATATTGCAAAGAAACTGAATGCTAGAGTTAACAACAAATCTAGGAACAGGTTTATTCTCCCTTACATTTCACTACCAAAGAAATTGGGGCCACTGTAATGGTGCTATGCCTTTGAATAGAGAATGAATAAATCTTTTGAAATGCTGTTTTAGATGGGAGATGAAATTATTATTATATTTTCATTATAAGAGAAATACAAGAGCAACTGGAAAGCTAAGAATAATAACAATGCCTTAAAATATTTTAGTGCGGGATGAACAAACTGATATCCAATAGGTCCAAGTTACATCAAAATTACCTTGTGTATGCCTAGAAAGATGCTCAGTCATATAAAAGAGAAATTTCACAAGGTTTACAGACCCTCCTGAATTCATGAACCCTAGTTTATCAATCTTCCTTTATACTATGTACTTCATGCTGCACAAGAATTCAAACTAAAAGTAATTAATGATACTCCACTGTGGTATTGCTTTCTTGAAGGATATTCTTTCCACTATTGCCAACTTTTTGAACTGAGAAATAAAGTGTGAAAGGAAGCCAAGCACCTGGAATACAAGATAAGAAATGATATCAAAGTATAAATCTTTCTAAGAAAAAATATGTTGTCAGCAAAAATAGAACAAATTGACCCATGGAGAATACCAGGAAGCCCAGACAGTATCCAACAGCATATGTAAACTTTTTAAAAGATATGTGCCAGGCTTCCAATGTCATTTTTACTTCTCAATAACCACTGTTTAGAACTTTTTTAATCGAATAATTCTTTCCTAATATGTTTCACAGATTTCTATATATGAGTACATCTATTTCTGGTCTTGATCAGTTTTTCTATCTTTATACAAATATCATACTATGCGTCTTAATCTAACTTCAAGAGACAACCTATTAGCTGCAGTCCATCACTCCTTTTCTTAATCTTTCTCCAAGCTATCTTAGTGGTGTGATTTTTTTAAATATAAAATTTATAACAATTTCTAAATGCTACAGGGATGGTGTTGGAATATATATCAGGAGTATATTATTAATCAACTTGAATTTTTCTATGATCAATTGAAGAAAACTGACATTATATATTACTAAAACTTTTGAACATAAGATCACTATTTTCTTATCTCTTTTCTAATGCCCTTTAAATGTTTCACTGTTTATTAAAAAAATGTGCACATCATTTGCTAAATTTATTTCCAAATAAAACACAGCTTTATTGCTATTGTAAATTATATCACATAATCTGTGGTTGAAATATTTGTTGCTGGTGTTCAAAAACAAAATTGGCTTTTTAAATCTTATATCCATTGAACTTTCTAATATCCTCAGTTATTTATAGTAAATTGTAATTTATCTCTGTTTCCTTGTAGAAAATCATTAATGACAAATAATGACAGTTTTATTTTCTTCTTTCCATTTCCTATGTATGTATTTTGTATTATTTTCAAATTGTGCTACATAAAGCCTGAAGTGAAAAATCAAAGAAGAAATACAGAATATTGTAATAATTATCATTCACCCTTTTAAAGGGAATGATTATAACATTTAATCATTTAGGTGATTATTTGTTTGTTAATATTTTAAAATTCTATAGATACTATTTCCCATGTTTAAAAAAAATTGCTTTTTACTCATTCCATTGAAAGTTAACTTATTATCTTTATGTGCATGGAACTATTTTTGGTGCTTGAGATATATTCTTAAATGGAATAGGACAAAATCTCTGTTCCATGAAATTTAACTCCTAAAGTTCCTTTTTCACTAATAGTTTTTGTTTATTTTTTAAAACTATAAATATATATTAAATTTTATCAAAATCTTTTTCGATGTCTCTTGAGGTGGTTACATTCTTCTTTTATTCTCCAAACAGAGCTATTTTAAAAAATATATTTAAACATTTATATGACCTTAAGAAAAATCCCAATTTTCTAAGTGTTACTTTAAAAACTACATTTCATGGGTTGGAATTGTGGCTCAGTGGTAGAGCACTCGCCTTGCCCATGTGAGACCCTTGGTTTGATCCTCAGCACCATATAAAATAAATAAGTGAAATAAATGTATTGTGTCCAACTATAACTTAAAAAAATTTAAGAACTACATTGCAGTCTTCAATTTACTGATAAAATAAGATTAAAAAAAATAATATAAGAAAGCCTATACAGATAACCAGCAGAGAGTTGTAGAGGGACTTTCCCACAACATTTAAATGGAGACCAAAATTCATTGGTACCACATCACAGTGGTTTTAGGATCAGTTTTAAATGTGAATGCAAACAGTGTATAGTACTCTTTTATTTTAAAAATGACAAATATCTGGACTTTTGAGACAATACCAAAAATTTGAGTATATCCTAGTTCATTAAAATGTGTATCATTGGACTGATCAAGAGTTAGGAAAACGCTAAATTCACAAATACCTAATCTTTCCATGCTGTATGTATCTTTAAGCAGAGTTTTCTGGCATATATTTAGAAGGCCAGTTCCCTCTCTCTGCATCTCTTCTTGCTCCTTGACAGTTATGGGTTTAACTATCTCTCATTCATGAAGTAATGGAGTTAGCTAAGGATGGTTGTCACTTATGAATTGGCTTATTGGAAGTTTTACTGTGTTTACTCAGGATGTTTGTATCTGTATTCATAAATCAAGTAAGTCTGCAATTGGCATTTCTCACATTGTTTTTCTAGTATTGCCAATCAAGTTTTTATTAGAACTATGAAATAAGATGTGGAGTGATCATTTATTCAGGGGAAACTAATTTAAGATCAAATTAATATGTACTTTGAGAATTTCACATTTTTCTGGGCATGTTTTCTTTGCAGAAAATCCTGGGCATGTTTTCTTTGTAGAAAAATGTGTTAAAATATGGTTTCAGATTATTTAATCACTATAATATAATTACAACCCTCCATTTCTTTTTGAGTCATATTTTTATATTTAAATGTTTATTCAATTTCTCAAACTTTTTTGCTATAGATTATTGATAATATCCCCTTATTACCCTTATAATGTCTGCTGAACTGCAGATGTGATGTATGATTTATTTATAATGCTTCTGACATGTGAATTCTTCTGACGCTAACTTGATTTGTTATTCTCAATGTTGTCAAAAAATTAATTTTTGGCTCTGAGATTCTTTACTATGCCTTTTATATTTCATCAATTTCAACCTTTTAATTTATACTTTTTATTTAATGCTACCACCAATTTCCATTTGTTCCACCATCCAGAAATTTCAAGTTATCTTTGATTCCTTCTCATGATCCCTGTGCATGTTTAAAATCTCATACATATTATTGAAGTCTAGGTTTTCTGTTGTTCCTCAAGTATGTTGTCCCTCATCCTAAAAGGAAATTCATAAATGTAGCTTTGTTTGCATTGAATTCTCTTTTTCCCATTCATTCTATTAACATGGGCAAGATTTAATCCATTCTACTCAGAGTTCTAAGCATGGTGTTTATTTTTCCATAGTGTTTATTTTTACTTCCTGATAATATAATTACACCCAGTTCATTTGTGTTGAGTGAAATAAGTAATCCTTTACTGCAATCTATTCATTTAAAATATTACTTAACTTTCTTTTTCATTCAAGTGCTATCATCATTAGATGACAAGTGATAAACTACTAACATGATCTGTTTGATTTTGCTGAGATTTTGCAAAAGAAAAAGAAGAAAAGAAACAAAAAGTAATTTAAAGTATCAAAACTTATATAGTAAACTAAATGGAACCTATTTGATGAAAAAAGCAAAATTTTTTAAAAAAATTTATTATTACTATTATTAAGATTCATCCTATATCATTCTTAGGATGATTAAGACAATGAAGTCAAGAAAAACAGTGATGGTAGAGTTGATGAGGAAGAGCATTGTGGGTGATATTAAGAAAATCTCAATGTCGTTGGTTTGATTTTGTGTGTCATAGCATTTGGGGGTGTTTGAAACTCTTATAGCAATATAGTGCAAGTGAAATAAACTCTAATGTTAAAACTAGTGTGAATGAAATGCTTTAGCCCAGTTGCCTCTCTAAAAAAAAGTCAATAAATCATTTTAACAAATGTGGTTTATTTCCATACTAGAATTTGAAGAACAAAAATCTTACCTAAAGTAATATTATTTTCCCTTTCTTTTCCTTTTTCTGTTCTGAAGGCATTTGATATAACATAGATTTGCTCTTCAGAGAACAGTGTGAGTACTCTCCACACCAAATGTCTTGAAAGAGGCAGAAAAGAGGCCAACACAAAAACAAAATTTATTTATGAATAGAAATAAAGACTGTATTTCATAGAGTCAGATGATAGGAAAATTGTGAGCCTGTTGGGTCATTGAATTACCAAAGAAATATCTTTAGCAGCAGAGAATGTGACTTAGTTTTATAAGTACAATTCAAGTTTTATTTCTCATATAGAAAGTGCTTACCCTTCAACAGAGAAAACTGTCATTGTATTTTGGGCCCAAAATCATCTCTCTATAATTTCAATTAGTGAACCATTTACCTTTTTGAGGTCAGTAGTACAATTGAGAGTTTCATGAAATTAATTCCATGGGCCACTGCCCTCATTGAAAATGTGATTTGGAGAAAAGAAAACAGGTAAAAAGTTATAATAAACAATGCTTTTTTGAAGAATACAGAAGGACACTCAATAAAATGTGACTGTTGTAAATATAGAACTGGTTAATTATATTTTGGAATAGCTATATAAGTGATTGACTCAAAGGGAAATTTAAACTGAGAAAATCTACATATTTTTGATTGCTTTTTTAGTCTGAGTCTAAATTTGAACCTTGGTTTTTCCTTTACTTAATTGACATGTCTAGAAAAAATTAGTACTGTACACCAAAATGTATATTTTAAATTGTTTAAGGCTTGTTCCTAGAATGCAAGCTCAATGAGAAAGTAGATAGGGAATACTACATTTTCTATTATATTCTCAGTGTCATACACATATTTCTGACAAAAATAGTAAGTGAGTAAAGGTCAAGTATCTAATATTTAACAGAATCACTCTTAATTAAAAAAAAAACTTTAATCACAAAAGTATATAATTGGATAATTATAATTTTTGGTTCATTATTTACAAATTACTCTGTTATATTAATTAGTATATAGTGTGTTATTTATAAAACAGATTTATAACTGAGAAGGGTATTCAGCTGTCTTCTGTAAAGATAAAAGTGTAAACAATGCATGACTTTAGCCTATTACTTCAAGAAGATATTCACTCTAATGTGCTGTAGGTAACCAATAATTCTATTATTATAAATCTAACAATGGTGCTTAACAGTTTTGAAGTAATTGGTATATTTCTGGTTTTGTTCTAACAGTTTTAGGTCAATCACTTTAATAATAAAACAACTAAAATAATTTGGTGGTATCATAATTCCTATGTCAAAAGTGAGAAAACTGAGATACAGAGCACAATTAACCACCATTACTAGCTATCTCGTGACCAAACTTGAGCAGAGTTTTGGATTAAAAAGTCTGAACTTTACATTCTTATAACATTATCTTCTACTTAATCATGACCTTGAAAACAACAGTAATAAATAGATAAAATGTATTGATTCTTTTTGTGTGTAAGGCACTTTGCAAAATGCTAAATGTGTTTTTTGCCTACTTATTATACTTAAAATTCATGACAATTTTGAAAGAGCATTACTTTAATTATCTTCACCTAAGAAAGAAACTAAATTGCAATGTAATCATATTTACAATTCTGGTAAGTTTAAAACCCAAAAGTTCAACTTGATTTAGTGCCAACATCTTTTTTTGTGAGCAGTTATACATATGTGTCCCTGGAAAATTGAAAGTATTTTTTTTTTTAAATGAGGAAAAATGCCTAATCTGATCCTCAAAGCCAGTACTTAGTCAAATAGGTCTACTATGGTAAATACATTGCTTGATATGAACAGAAAAATTATAACCTTGTTAAAGATAATTTAGACAGCACACTTTGAGGATGTGTTTTTCATATTCCTGTTGTTGACATGCCTCATACTCCTACACACACAAACACACAATGACACACACATGTACGCACACACATGCACACATGTACATAGGCTGTTGAGCATGTTTCTAGGCCAGTAACATGTGCAAAACACAGTTTAGTTTTCTACTCCTACTTAAAATGAAAAATCCCTTATTTTATCAGAAAAGTGGGTGAAAGAAAGTATCTTTAATTTGGGTCTTGACGGAGTAAGTCAAATTCAATAAGTAAGGTATGTTTAAAAAAATGAAGGGATAGAATACAAAGCCTTTTGTGATTATAAAATGTGAAAAGTTTCTCATTTTAATATCTCTGATGTTTTAATCAACTTACAACATATTCAATTAGTTACAAGTCAGTCTCTTTTATTTTGAGGTTATAATTGTTACAAATGTCTTTCCTAAGATGCATTTGAATGTTGACTCTTATAGCTTTCAAGCTTTGATGTAATTCTTCCCTCTGAGTGTAAATAGATTAAGGTTACTCCCTCTTCCACAGCTATCAACCTGAAGCTAAGATTTTCCTCTAAAATTAAACACACCCATTGCTTCTGTCATGAATTTGAAGCCTTATCTTCTGTTATCTGGAAATTCTGTCTTTGCTTTTCTGATCCTAGTATTTTAATTCTGTATTAAAGACACTCCTGGTTACTTTTAAAGTTTAAAAGATGGATGATACATGGAGGATGGCACAACTGACCAGTAAGAACTATCAAAGAGATTAAGTCAAAGGCCACATCCTTAAATTGGGCCACAAAACTACAATTGCCAACATGAGACTGTAGACTGTGTAAAAGTATCCAGGATTCATTGCAGCTCCTCTATGAGGGGGAGGCTCTTTTCCTCCTCGTTAAGTCTAAGATGGCTTTATGACTTGTCCAGATGGTGAAGGCAACATAGGGCTCCCAAACTAGAGTCAACAGGCTTTTTGTGGGGCCCTTCTTGCTCTTGGGATTCCTGTCTGGAGTGCAACCGAGCTCAGGAGAGCTGAGTTGAATTGCTAGCTGTGGGACTAGCCAATTAACAACTAGCCTGAATGAGAGAAACAGTCTACACTTTATACTTTACTGCAATAGTATAAACAAGAGGCAAACCTGCTATTATGGTTTAAATATGAGATGTCCCCCCAAAAGCTTATGTATGAGACCAAGCAAGAAGTTTCAGAGGTGAAATGATTAGAAGATGAGAGTCCTAGCCTAAGCAGTGAATGAGTCCACTGAATTAATGGATTATGAATTAACTGGCAGTAAATGTAGGCAGGTGGTGTGACTGAAGGAAGTATGGGTGTGCTTTGGGATTTATATTTTTCTCTGGTGAGTGGAACTATCTCACTGCTTCCTAGCTAACATGTCTTGTGCTACTTTCCTCCATCAGGACCTTCTCCATGATGTTCTACTTCACCTTGGGTTCAGAGGTATGGAGTTGGCAAACCATTAACTGAACCTTGGAAATCATGAGCCAAAATAAACTTTTCCTTCTCTAAATGTCCTTGTTATGTCTTTTGATCACAATGATGCAAAAGCTAACTAAAATACCTGGAGAAAGCACCAACTCTCCCATTTTCCTGAAGAAATGGTAGGTAGGTGGTGATTTAGGAGGATCAGCATAGGTATTAGAAATCATCTTGTTGGTTTATTTATTTATTTATTTATTTATTTATTTATTTATTTATTTATTTATTTATTTATTTATTTATTTATTGGTTTTGTCCCTTGAACAGAAGTTCCCTGTTGTGTTATGGATATAGGTCCTGGAGGATGTGAAAGAACTAAAGTGCCAAAGGAAAAAAATAAGGCATGATTTTTTTGGCCAGAAGCTAGATTCCTCAGCCTCTGCCATGGACAGCACATAAAGTATGCTAAGGCAGCTCCATCACGGATGAACTTCAGTTCAGCACAGCTGCACCTACTCTCCACCAAAACAAGTGTCCACTACTGCTGACGCAGGAATAAGCTGAGTCTGGCCCAGATGGAGAGAGCATCCCAGGTAAGCCCAATTCAAACTATCAACTCAGAATAAAAAGTCAAATAAGTGTCTGTAGTTTTAACCCACACAGTTTTGGTTTAGCTATCCTAATTATACATTCACACAAAGTTAAATTCAACTAACAGTACCAAAAACCTTTAAAAATTATCCATGAATAGATTTGAAACTTTAAGTATATTGTTTATTTATTTCCAAAGCCAATTTAAAATCAGTGCTGTGTCCTCTGTACTTTTTTGTTGGGTTTCTATGATCTTTGCTTATTCCAGCAGCACTCTTAAAGTTGCTATTGTGTCTCATATCTAATTTCTGAAACCTTCCCCAACATTCAAAGGTTTTGATCTCCATCCCAGAGAAGGAAAAAAGGTAAAAAGTCAAACATTATACAATATGTATTTCCAATGTTGCAGTATATTGGCCCAAATTTTCATAAACATATAAATATTTTAAACGGTTACATATCAAAGGTAAAAAGATAGCAAGAAAATCAATTCAACAGTTCTCTGGAAAAAATGATGCTCTCTTTCTTTGAAGAATCTGATGTCCAGGAAGGAAAGAGACGTGACTTAAACTTTGGCCTCTGGACATCAGCTATCTGCACTCAGAAAACTACTGATGGAGATGGATATGTACATTCAATGGCCATTCAATGTGAGGTAAGACAGGGGCATGATGGGAGCAAGATGGAATTCAGCGCAAAAGAAAGCTTGTATATGACTCCATCACTTACCCACACTTCTGAATTCACTTGCTAGTTGCAAAATTGGGGGGAATTGATGTAATATGACAAAGCCTATTATGGTCTGGCTTAATGTTCAGTACTCACTTTTAGAGTAGTTATAAGTTTTTTCTCTCTCTCTTCTTGCAATTTGCTTAATTTGTAAATTGAGGGTGATGTTAGAGGCCATCCCATAGGGTTGTGATGAGGATGGACGTGATGATATGCTCAGGGACAGTGCTGTGGGGACTCCTCCATGATCCTTCTGTTTCTCCTAACACTGTTCTTGAGGGTAGGAACTCACTTTTGTTCAGTTTTAAATGACAAGGGCCCCTGATAAATGTTACATCCCCAATAAAAATTTGTGAATGGAAATGAAATAGAGAAATAAGTAGAATAGAAAGGAAAGAGGGAGAAAATAAATTTTTAAAAAAGAAGGGATCAGAGAAGAAAGGGGAGGAAAGGAATAATAAAGAAATTGAGGGGGAAATAAAATGTAATTTCAGGATATTTTTTATGAGAAGTGTCAATAGATTTCCACAAAAGTATGGAATTTACAACCTCATAAAAAGGTCTTAATTACTTTATAAAACTAATACATGCTTAAGTATTTATTAAATTGCTTAAAGTGACAGTAAGTAATATTTCAAACAATGGGTGAGTTAACTGAAGATAAAGAAGAAGAACTCCATATGTTACTATGTAACTATAATTACTATTAAATAATCATTTGGAATTACCAATCAGAGTAAAGGAGCACAGACAGTTCTTGTTTGTTTGTTTTGTTTTTTAAATAGAGACAAAAATATCAATGAGGCAAAAGCACCCTCAATGGTACTATTTCTTTAAAAAAAACAAAACACATTTGTTTTTTAGTTGTAGGTACACACAATACCTTAATTTTATTTTTATGTGGTGCTGAGGATCGAACCCAGTGGCTCATGCATGCTAGGTGAACACTCTACCACTGAGCCACAACTCCAGCCCCAATGGTATTATTTCTAAGCCCAAGAACTTTCTAAGAATTCACCATTTAAATTGTCTAATCCTCTTACTAATCCCACGAGGATGGTACTAGGATACTTATCCTAGTATTTCTATTCAAAAAGAGAGGGAGCCCTCTGTGATGATGCACACCTAAAATCCTAGCAACTCTGGAGGCTACAGCATGAGGATCACAAGTTTCAGGACAGCCTCAGCAACTTAGTGACACCCTATCTCAAAATAAAAAATTAAAAGGACTGGGAATGTAGGTCTGTGGAAAATATTCTGATTCCCATTTTGAATGAAATAAAAAAAATTAAAGAGGAAATAATGACAGAGTGGTTCACTAATTTTCTGAAACTAACAAAGTTGGTAAGAAGTTGATGTTCAAACAATTAAATCCAGAGTTCGCTCCCTTTTAATTGAGCTGTTGTTTTATTTGTTATATATTAGTGGTAGTAATATTACCTTAAGTAATGGAATTAAACTAGAACAAATCATTTAGGTGAGGTTATATGTGAAAACTCACTGGCGAGATGATATGTAATCATGTGTAAGAAGAATTAATTTTCCCCCGTGTGACTCTTGGGACTATGACAGGAGCAATAAAAGGGAGTTGCAAATAAATAAAAAGAAATCACACTGAAAAAATTTTCTGACACACAGAGCCATACACAGAGAAATTGAGTTCTTGAAGAATAATGGGCCTTCTTTATTCTAGGACTTTAAATGACCTGGAGGACCACTAAATATGAAAAGGAAAATATCAAGCGTGGTGGGGCTTATAGGCAACATATATATTTTAACCACTATCAACAATACTTCCTGCTGTCAGGAGATTCTATGACTGTGAATACTGGCACATTAGCTAATGTCTCATATTTCTACCGATCCTTTATATTGAGAAATATTGTTTTCTTGGATAAATAGTATTTGAGTTTGGAGTATTATGGGAGGTCATCAAATGCTGCATTTTTGTCAAATTTTAAGTACAAGAAATTTTGTGTTTATATATTATGCTATTTTAGTCAATAACAAAAGCTATAAAATGATTAAGCCTTAGAAAAAATAGAGTCCCTGAAGAAAGATGAAAAAGAACATATATGTGAGGGGAAACAAAGCTGAATAGAAGCATGAGGGAAGCATTAAATATTTTAAAATAAAACAAAAACTGATAAAAAAAATGTACTAGAGAAATTCTTCATTCTACCTATCCAGTCCCATTCCCAAGTCAAGGTTAATGCAGCTTGTAATAGATTTAGGAAAAAAAATGATTCAGGGTCTGAAAGGTTGGCAACATGAACCAAGAGACAAATTCCAAGTAAATCTTTAGATACCAAGAGAAGAGTAAGGATGTACACAGGCAAATCCAAATAGCATGCCCTGCAATAATGAGCAAATAGTCTAGGTCAGGTTATCTGCATCTATTTCCTCTTATGAACAGCTCTATTACTTTCCAAACATCATTCTCAAAAGTGGGGAGATTGACAAGTATGTTCATATTTAGAGGCCACCATGATTGTGGAGGCTGAGATTCAGCATGCTGCTAACAAGACTTGAGGAATCATGGAGGGATAGGGTTAAGCTAAATATGCCCCACAATTCACCCTACTCATTCCCCTCATCCATGGCCAAGAACCTAGCTCCATTCATCAAGATATGTTTGGGTCACGGGCACTGTATTCATTGATAACCAGCCATGAGATTCAATGTCTTTAACAGGAGCAGATGAATGCCACTGAAAGGTGCCAAGAGCATGGATGGACATGCATAGCTCATTTGGTCCTCAGTGAGCCCTCTGTAGAGCCTTGACTTGGCCATTTTATTAACTGCAAATTTAAAAATTGCAGATTTTTTTGTAATTAAAACTTTGAAGAACACTTGTAATGTTGAAATAGAATTGTGTTGTGATAAAACTAGTGTTCTGAAATAGATGTTGCACATCTGATCAGACATGTCCAAGTGGTCCTTCCCTCTTTAAATATACAACTTTAAAATTTCTTACCCAGACACCTAAACAGAACAATATGTGATAATGAAAAATTAAACTTTTTTTTTCACTTAACTTTCATTATTGCTTCCAGTATGGGAAAGCAAAAAAAAAAAAAAAAGGTCCTTGTTGCTTTTCTGGTGAGAGGATTGAAAACGTGCTATATGATGATTTTTGATATAGTATTTATATGTAATTCAAGAGTGATCTAATGCAATTTCACAGTATTGTAATTTCACATGGCATCACTAAGATACACTTTTTGATATATGAAGATAATAGTCTATTTCAAGAAGTCTGATCAAGAGCACTCTATTTGGCAAACTTGAGAACATCTAGGAGATTAATCAACAAGAAAAGGACTTAGAACATAATGGCTTATAATGACACATAATGGAGAAATATAAGGGTCTTAAGCTTAGTAATATTCTATTTTCAAATTGCTGAAGTTGCATTGTATAGAAGGAATTTTATAATGAATCAGATAAGAAAAGCCACAGTCAGAATGCAGATATTCCAGGAAACAAGGTTTTAATTTAATAAAAGGAAACTCTATATGTTAGAGCTCATTGAAAATAGGAATCGTTGGAAGCTCTCATGCTAAATGTTACTAACAACTTGTTAGATGAAATTATACTGCTGTGGCTGTAGATGGAACCAGTTTTCACTATATCTTGTTTAAATCCAAGCTTGTGCTATTTTATGAAGGATGCTCCATAAAAATGATACTCAAATTAGAGTAGCAAACTTCACTTAAAGCATATAAGAAGTAAAGAACATAGAGAAAAAAAAGAAAAACGTTGTGCTTTCCTGAAGCCAACAGAAAAGTAAAAACAAAACAAGGGTTTAAGATACTTGTGTTAAAAAAACAGCACTCTATGAAGTCATAAGGCTTACATTTATTTTCATAAAATAAGAAAGTAAAATGTGTTCTCAGTCTCACAGAGCTGTTGGAGTCTATAAAATGTTTTTCACAATTAAGGAAACAATTTTAGCATTGGCTCAGTTCATGCAAGAGGAACATGAAGATAATTGCATCAAGTACCAAATAATAGTCTTACATAGGGAAAAATAAAAGACCCAACTTGGTGTGATGTATTTTTTTTTAATTCTGGAAGTTAAACTTCAATGGCTTTCAATTATCAGTAGAGATCAGGATATATTTATACAGTGAGTTAGTCAGCTTTATGTTGCTGCTAGCCAACTACCTGACAGAAACAGCTTCAAAAAGGAAATGTTTATTTGGAGCTCACAGTTTCAGAGGTCTCATTTCATGGACACCAAACTGCATTACTCCTTGCCCAAGTTGAGATAGCATAGAATCCGGGAAGAGCACAGTCTGAAAGTTGCTCAGCTCATACAGGGGGGTTGGGAGGGACCACAGGAAAGATGCCCACTTCTGGAGCACATCTCAATGACCCACTTCTTCCAACACACCCCACCTGCCTACAGTTACCATCTAGTCAGTCTATTCAAACAGGTAGGGCTGATTACATTGGGGTTCCCATAATCTAATCATCTCACCTCCAAACTTTCATGTGGGAGCTTTGGGGAACAGCTCATATCCAAACTACAACATGCAGATTAAGAACTCTTATGAAAGTTCCATAAAATGTTTGGTTTCTTATCAGATATTGAGCTGATTGATCAGCCTGGCTCCCTTCCTACCAACACAGCCATGCTAGAATTCATTTGCCATAAAAACTGCAACATAAGTCTTTATTTTTCAAATTTAAATTAAACTCTAGCCAGATATTTTGATCATTGTTTATATCTTTTACAGTGTATAACTTAGAAATTCAGAAATAAAATATTGTTTATAGTTGAGGTGTGAGAGCCTAAGAAAATTAACTAACAAATTTAACTGTCATTTGTGTTATATCAAGTCTTCCTTTATATTGGTAGTGTGTCCGATATAGAAAGATTCATTATGTGATACCAGTACAAATTGTAACATGTCATCCATCTAGATAATAGTTTGATCTGAAGTTATGCCTGTATGTTCTCAATTGCATTTAAGAAAAGTGCATTTACTTTTCATAGACATGTATGACACACTGTACTACATTCCTATTCATACTGAATATTTTCTAAGGAACTGCATGATTTCTTAACTGATCTTCTAACTTAAAAATAACTCACTTTTATACTCTGCATTTGATTTTTATAATTGATTTTAGCAGATTTAAATTTGTCTAGGAACTGCACATAAGACTGAGTTCCTTATGGATTCCAAAATGAATATTAGTTTTCTTAAGATTTTTATAATCAATGAGCAACAGAGGCTTAGGGCTATTAAGTATATTTGCATATAAGTATATGGGCATGAATACATAGAATTAAGGATAATGGATTCACAATTTGACTCAATTATTATTAGAATGAGGGCAAGTCATTTATTCTTATTTCTTCTTAGAGATATGTGGATGTCCTTATCTACAAAATCTTGAGATTGTAAACTTGTAACTTCCACAACTAAGAAAGATGTATTTTTGTTGTTTATAAGTATCCAAATCATGACATTTTAAAAAGTGTAACCTCAATGGGCTAAAACCCTTAAATGTTTTCTTGGTTCAGAAAAAAAAACATCTGAGTTAAACTCTACATTTGTTGTTGTTGTTTACTATTAGTTTAATTTAAATATTTTGAGTAGATATTCAGATTTCTTTCACATTTGACTACAACGTAGTAATGAGGAAAAAGCTATGAATGTCATTGAAAAATGATGGTAAAGGATTATTAGTTTTCTCTATTGTTTACTACTTGTTTAATTAATCAAACTAAATTTCCCCACCCTATTGATAACCAAGTTTGCTTATATCATCTGCTTTGTTAATAAGTTGTGAGAAAATCATCATATGATTTTTTTCCCATGGGAATTTTTAATACCATTACACATTTAATCCATTTCTTTGTTTCGGTTGTCCATAATAAAAGCATGACTCAAATAGAACCTATTTTTGCAGCTCATATAATAGCAACAAAAAGAAACACTGAGCAAGCCTTTAGCCAACCTAGAATTGACCTGTGGCATAAGTGAAATGTAAACATGTTGAATCATGTTTTTGCTGTAAAAACTGAGGTTTGGGGAATGTTTGTTACAACAGCATAACTTTATAAAAATGTGTTAGCATACCAGCAGAGCAGTGTTTTATCTGTTTTGAATAATTAAAATAATTTTGTATCTATTTTTTGTTGTAGATTTTACTTTAAAAGCACTTTTTAAATTTGTTCTAATTAGTTATACATGACAGTAGAATGTACTTTGACACATCCAACATAAATGGAATATAATTTCTCATTCTTCTGGTTGTATATGATGCAGAATCGTGCTAAGCGTGTAGTTATATATATACACAGGGTAATAATGGCTGATTAATTCTACTATCCTACCAAACCCCTCTCCTCACTTCACTTCCCTCTACCTAATCCAAAGTAACTCTATTCTTCCCTAGATACCACCCTCTTTGTAAATTGGCTTCTCCGTATCAGAGAAAACATTTGGCCTTTGGTTTTGTGGGATTGTCTTATTTTGCTAAGCATGGTATTCTCTAGTGCCAACCATTTACTGGAAAAAGCCATAATTTCATCTTCTTTAAGGTTGAGTAATATTTCATTGTGTGTGTGTGTGTGTGTGTGTGTGTGTATCTCACATTTTCTTTATCCATTCACCTGTTGAAGGACACGTATGTTGGTTCCATAGTTTAGCTATTGTGAGTTGAACTGCTATGAACATTGATGTAGCTGCATCACTGTAATAGGCTTATTTTAAGTCCTTTGGATACAAACTAAGGAGTGGTATAGCTGGGTGAAGTTATGGTTCCATTCCAAGTTTTCTGGGGAATCTCCTTGTTGCTTTCCATAATGGTTGCACCAATTTGCAGTCCCACCAGCAATTTATGAGTGTACCTTTTCCCTCACACCCTTGCCAATATTTATCATTGTAACAAAAACAGTATGGTATTGGTACCAGAACAGACATGTAGTGATACAGAATAGAAGACAAAGAGACAAACCCACATAAATACAGCTATCTCATTCTAGGCATAGGCACCAAAAACATTCACTCAAGATAAGATAGACTATGCAACAAATGGCACTGGGAAAATTGGAAATTCACATGTAACAAAATTAAAACACTCTCTCTCACTCTGCACAAAATCAACTCAAATGAGGATCAAAGATGTAGGCATTAGAACAGAGACCCTGTGCCTAATAAAAGAAAAAATAGATCCTAATCTTCACCATGTGGACCTAGGTTCTGACTACCTCAAGAATACTCCTCAAGCACAAGAAAAAAATAAAAACTCAATAAATAGGATGGATTCAAACTTAAAAGCTTCTTCTCAGCAAAGGAAACCATCAATAACAAGAAAAGAGAGCCTACAGAATAGAAGAAAATCTTTACCACATGCAAACCAGATAGAGCATTAATCTCCAGAATATATAAAGAACTAAAAAAATTTAACTCAAAAAAAAAAAAAAACAAATAACCCAATTAACAAATGGGCTAAGGAACCGAGCAGACACTTTACAGAAGAAGAAATACAATTGATCAACAAATATACAAAAAATGTTCAACATCTCTAGCCATTAGAGAAGTGAAAATCAAAACTACTGTAAGATTTCACTTTATTCTAGTCAGAATGGGAATTATCAAGAATACAAGTAACAACAAATGTTGATATCTATTTCAATTTTAGCAATTGTTAGATATTTCTCCTTTGTGCTGTTATCTATGAGACTCTTTTAAGGGGTAAATTCATTGAAAACTACACTCATGAGATGAGTTGATTGATATCTGAGTTGAGAGACTTGGTAATGTACTTGCTTGAATTACACAGGAATATCCAGATATATGTCATATGCTACCCATATGACATGTATCAGCTACCATGCTAAGTGTTTTGTGTGCATTGTGTCATTTTTACTTAGAATTTCCTCCTAAAACATATCCTCATTATTTGACATCACAAATGAGGAAACTGAGATGCAATAGTTTAAGTAATTGGCATGAAGAGATAAACTGTGGGTGGTAACACCAGTATTATTACTTGTTATATCTTATTTTAAAGACCGTGAACAAGAAAACAAATCATAAAACAAACCAAATAGATCCTTTACTAAGGTGAGTAATTTATCAAAGACACCACATGTAAATGAGAGCAGTTAGTATAGAACATTTTCAGAACATCTTGAGAAGCAAAGAGAGAGATGTAAGAACCGTGTACACTGAAAATATAACAAACAGGATCATGGCATTTATCCAGGTGTAGACTGGCATTGTAGTGAATTAAAAGAGAAATTGTAAAGACTAAAAACTCCTTTTAACATTATAAAAATTAGGTTTTTCATAACATAGTTTTAAACCTATAGCAAAGGCACATATTTTTGCCTATAAATGATTTTCAGTAAGTTGATTACCTGTGAGAAAAACATTTAGATAAGTTCTCAGCTTTATACAAGGCATTAAGCATAAATTAAAAGTACATTAAATAGACATTCTAAATATAAATATAAAATACAAAATATACAACTTAGAATAAGTATATATCAGAGGAAAATGTCAATTATAAAGTTTTTCTCTTTTAATTTTTCTCATCAGGTCTTTTGGTCTTGGAAGTGAGATAGCTTAATAAAACATTTTTAAAGTACTTTTTGTAATAGGACTTATCAATTAAAAATGATAAAGAAAATGAATTAATGTGAGTTTGAAGAGACTGGTGTTCTTTGGAGAAAGTATAGTAGATTAAAAATGTATTTTCTTATATCTAGCATTTGTTTTGAACAATCATATAATTTTAGAGTTTGAATAAATATATGATTATTTGCATTAACATTTACATTTTTATAAGCCAAACCATTGTGATGTAACAAGATTTGGTTACATTCATCCAGGTGCATCTTACATCTTCCATATTGGTATGAAGCCATTGAATATGAAAAAAAGATTTTTAACATAAAACCTATGTTTTACCAGAAAGTGAACAGAACATTTTTAAATTTTAATTTAGATATTTGATCTGTTCTGATATGACTTTGTTTTCATCAATTCTGATGGAATTCTTATTTTCATAATTTTTTCTGGACAATGTTATATTTCATTATCTTTCATATTAGTTAAAAGAAATATCTCAGAATTTTTATAAATCTATAAAATTGCCAAACAGATAGCTGAACTTTAGAAAATTCCATCAAAGTAAAATCAAATAAAGAAAAAGATGCTGGGTGCAGTGGTGCACACTCATAAACACAGTGGCTCAGGAAGCTGAGGCAGGAGGATCACATGTTCAAAACCAACCTCACCATCTTAGTGAGGCCCTAAGCAACTCAGTGACATCCTGTATCTAAATTAAAAAAAAAAAAGCAGTGGGTATGTGGCTCAGTGGTTAAATGCCCCTGGGTTCAATCCCTGGTACGCAAAACAAAACAAAACAAAACAGAAAAAGAGATGGTGTTTTTCTTTCCATCCTTTTTAGTTTGCTTTTATTTGCTCTTCATTGTTTTTATATTCTATTGTTACATAAAATATTTGTTTTAACTTACAAATGCCCTAAATATAATCACAAAGGAATCCAACTGTTTTTCCATTTTGTTTCCATCCTTGAATTTTGTTTCAGAGGTAATATTTCATAAATCTACCCTTAGAGGAATATTCCTGATTACTGCATTTTTTTTCTCTCCTGTCCTCTACAAACTTGTCTTCAGATATAAAGTTTGATTTTAAAAATCTCTGAACTGTGTTTCCTCCTGTATACAAAAACATTTTAGTGTCTATCACATCCTGCTCAAATGTTCAAATCAAGTAAAAGAACTTTTGAGATATGAGATTATTAATATAAATTATGTTCAGAAAACCATCTTCCAATTACCAGACATTCCTTAAGAGATAAAATAATGCTTACTCCCACTTCCTGGCTAAATATAAAACATGTGCATGTTATCCCAGGAGCACATTAAAAGTAATATCATCTGAAGCAGTTGTCTGGCTTTACCTAGCGTACTTACTAGCTGCCTGCAGTAAGCCACGGATATTAGTTAAGGAGAAGTGCTTTTAAATGAGAATGGAGTAAATGAGACAGTGGGGAATTAAACAAAAATTATATCATGATGAGATTTAAAACAGTAAGTAACTGATGGGAGTTAGGGTGATATGTAAATCTACTAGTCAATTTCTAGGTAGGTCATGTGTAAAAGCACTAGAGAGAGAGACATCTCCAAGCGATGACAGCAAGAAGACAGAACCACCTTTCACAGTTATGTTATTCCCCCTAGTCCTGTCCCATTTTATTTCATATATCACTTGCATAGTAGCAAACTCATTATTAAATACTCATATTTTAAATGTGATAATTTGTCTGCACACGTGAAAAGCTTCATACACAAGTAAGATTAATCTTGATAGTCTAGACCACATATAACCTGATATGCCTACTTTTTTGCTGTTAGATTTCTTCCTCATCTTGCAATTCTTATCCTGTCCTAATTATTCATTCACTCTGAAGTTGTTCCCTACTATCTTGCTTCATTAATTATTAATTCCAACTACATATTAACTGCTATGTTGACTTGTAAAATATTTAACCTTCAATAAATTCCAAGCACATGACTGAAGAGATCATGTTGCATTTATGATTTTAAACACAGTGTGTAGGACAGTTTGTGCAATGCAATAGGCACCAAATAATTACATATGGGATTAAAAAAAAGATTATTCTAACAAATTTGAAAATTTTAAGCACTATTCAATCATTCAATTATTAAATAAATGAACAGTAAAAAGGATACATAAAAATTCCAGGCTTATTGAATTAATATATAAGTAATAAATAATTTTGTAATAACTTAGAAAGTGATTAGTGATTAAGGAACAAAAAAAGTAGACTAGTGCAATTGGTATTACAAAAATTTGGGTCAGGGTCCGGGGCAGGTTATAGTATTAACAGAGGGAAACCTGAGGTTTATGCCTGGGCTGTGCTATTCACTAGGTGCATGACCTCATTTCTAAGACACCTTTGCAAAATTAGGTATTTGAAAGAGATTTACTCTGGGGTGCTTATAACTATAATATCCTATGACTCTGTCTATGCTAAACAGCTCTTACAAAGAAGATGAATCAGTGATATAATGCTTGTTACACTCTGAGAATACAAATGGAGCATCAGATGAGAACACAAAAATCGTGGCTTTGACAATGTATGAACAGACATTTGCTGCTGTTTGAGATTCAGCACTAATTTAATTCATTCATTGTCTGAATCACTGCATTTGAAAAGTTGTTAACAATGTCATAGAATTTCTGCAGTTATTAAAAATAATACAATGAAAAATTAAAAATAATACAATACTATACATAAAATCACTTCATCAGACCATGAATAAAGTACTATTTCATAAGGTTATATAATACTATGCTATATTTATGATGTTATGCAATGCCAAATTTGCTTGCTTTCCTGGAATACAAAATTGTGGTGTAAGAAATGTTAGATATTCATATTGAGTTTAATGTGCAAGATGTACTGCCTCTCTACAATTTTCCAGGTGCTTCTTCAAACTAAAGCTTAACTACTTAAGAATTTCAAATATGACAAATAGCTCTTTGAAGTTGACTTTTGTGTGTGCTTCAGAGAAACACAAGGTGGAACATAAATAAAAACAACTCACAGCAACAAGGTTTAAGATCTGACATTTCTAAGCAGCAGGTTTCTTCTGTCCTTAGGGAGATAAACAAAACTATTGAAATCCCCATTAAGTATATTTATAGTCCAAGTATAATGTCCAGGACATGAAACTAAGATGCCAGACTGCCAGCCACCAACTTTGGGATGGAAGAAAACAGCTTCTTAGAGTGAGTGTTTCAATCTTTTTCTCATCAATATTCCAAAGGCATGGCAGCTTAAACTTTATATGGTGCAGGGGAGCTTCTTTTAGATGCTTTCCATGAATACTTTTTTTAAAAAAATAAAGCATTATCTGGAGGAAATTCACTTCCTATTTACTGTGGTAGTTCCTTATCCTTGGTCAGGAGGAGGAGGCTAAACAGTTCAGAACTTTTCAAGGCTCCACAGCTGGAAAATAAACATGACTGGTACCTTATTGTAAGAAGATACATGGATACACCGCACTAGGAAGAGCAAGTGTTGCTCCCAGAATGTGTGTGAGAGCCAACAGATGTCAGATAAGATGTTTTGAAAAACTGGTTTATTTTCATAGGATATTTGAAACCGACTTTTTCATATATCCCCAGAGGGTCAAAACAGTCAAAATGGGACTAAGGTTGTAGCTAGGTGGTAGAGCACTGGCCTGGCATGTGTGAGGCACAGCATACAAATAAAGGTCCATTGTCACCTAAAAAACTTTTTAAAAAATGGTCAAAATGAATGACTATATCATCCTAAAATTCATGTTAAAGTCCTAACCTTCTGTGGGTCTGTGTTTAGTTAATTATGATAAAATGAGGTCGTATGTGTGGCCCCTGATCCAATTGGAAAAATGCCTTTATAAAAAGAGACATAGGAAAGGAGTATACAATCCAGCTCTAAGGTTGGATGAAATTCTCTGATTCCATGGGCTCATTAGGAATGCTGACCAGGAAATATGTTTATAAAAGGAATGGTATTCATTGTAAATATGTGCATTCAACATGTGAGAAAAATTTAGTAATGAAGACTGATGAAAACCAGTGAGTCCCAAGATGTGTGGAAGATATGACATTGAAAAGGGCTAAGAAGTGATAATGAAATAGGAAGGGAAACTATATTTTGTGGTATAGATGGGAAGCATGTTTTAATCTGTGAGTGTGCTAATTCACAATTAGTCATAATGATAACTGAAAAAACTCACTGCTACTTTTACTTTGATGTCACAGTTAAACCTGCATTTCTTCTGATTCAATGTCTCGTTTCTTCTCTTCTCTCTCTCTCTCTCTCTCTCTCTCTCTCTCTCTCTCTCTCTCTCTCTCTCTCTCACACACACACACACACACACACACATCTCTATATATCTATTTTCCAGAAAGGGATCACAGATGGGGCTGTCTTTCAGTGGTAGAGTGCTTATCTAGCATGTACAAGGGACTGGTTAGGTTCTTAGCATTGAGAGAAAAAAGAGAAGGGGATTGACTAAATCTCATATATACACATATTATAAGGAATTAATCTCAAACTTTGAGTGATTTTAAAATTTTTTATAATAATAATTGAAATAGGAGATCAATTTAAAATAGTGGGTCGATTGTAAAGACTATCTCAATAAGCAATAGAATAATAGCCTTGGGATAGCTCATACTTTAGTATACTTTTTAAATGTTACAAATTAGTAGAGATTTAACAATTTTTTGTCTTTCATCCAAACTTTTTTTTTCTTCTGAAATTACTCTTTGGAATCATTATCTTTATGCTGAATTAGTGTTTGCTTCAGAAACACTCAAATATAGCAAGAAACAGAGCCTAGAGAATTCTTCTACACTGTGGATTAAATTAATAGTCCAAGTAAGAATCTTGATAAGTAAGCAAAATTCCCATTCCAAAATTTACATATTTATTAACTTTTGTAAAAGCAGATGCCTTTAAATCTCAACTTTCTATGCACAAGTTGTCTGTTTCTCAAAATTATTTGCAGATGTTATATGACAAATTAAAAATAAAATATATGACCTCTTGTTTAGAAAACTGTGAACAAGAATATAGCACAAGCCTTCTCAACTCTGTTTAACAGGCGAATTTTGGTTCATAGAAATGTTTGACAAAAACTTTCACATTCTGTCTTTATATCTGCAAAAGCAGAAATCAGAAATCTTGTTTCTACAAATTCTGTGAAGCTCTCAGCTACTGAATGTTGAATCTGATGTGGATTACTGTCAAGTGTACTTTTACATCTAAAAGAAACAAAGTAGTTCTATTGTTATATTCATCTGTGAACTAAGTTCATTAAATTTCTGAAAGTTCGATTTCTCTCTTTGATATATTTATGATCTCCTGTTCACTGGGACTCCTTCAATCTTCATTTGCTCTTCTGGCTTTCATTTTTTTTCCTTTCTATAATGTAGTTTCCATATTGCTGCCATGAAAATCTTTCAAAACCACAGTTTTGTTTTAGTGCCAGTTTCAAATAACTCAATATCAGCCATGAGAGCACGCCCATACTTTTTGGCCTCTCTTACAGACATGCAAATGTGTGTCATGTGTTGAAGCTCATGTGTGTTCATGTATGTGTGTTTTCACATGTTCAATCAGGCTCATATCTATCCTCCACCCTCTTTGCAAACTATCTGCTACTTAAACTAACTACTCACAGTTCTCAGAAAATGCCAATTTCACATGTTTTTTTTCCCTAAGACAGCAGAACTCCCATTTTTTAAATGTCCATCCTTCTTTACCTCCAATAACCTAGAAAACAGGATAGAATATTTTACTCATCTTTCAAAATTTATTTCATACATCTGCTTATTTAAGTACTCTGAAACACCTTCCTTCTGCAAGAAAAAAAATATTCAAATCAATCCTTGTGACCCTGCTGAAGTGTATAAAGGTCTCTAGCATTTTGCAGCACTTATTTTTTCATGTCTTAGCTCCCTCTTCAGAACCAGTGACTCTCAGCAGATGAGGAGCAGAAAGTATTTTTATGGTAGTGCAAAACGATAGAATTGGGGAAGCATCAAACTCAGAGGTTAAACCTTTTTTGTCAGTGTATGCATGTCCCCAGGTGTCGGGTTTCTTCTCGTGACTAAAAGGCTCAGGGTTCACTCCAGTTGAACTGGGCTGATTGGCCTGTGCAAAATAATCATACAAAAGACACAAATACCTTTTTGTTCAGGGTCGCTGTGACAGCTCCTCTGATCTTAAGGGTACATGGGAAGAGAGAGCAAGAGCATGCTCTGACCCCTTTTATTGAGAAGAAGCTATTCAAATGAGACAAGGGGTCAGGTTTCATGGGGCTGAGTCTATCTTCATGATGTCCACTGTCAGCAGGTTGACTGACACCTGGGTAGGCCACACCCAAGGGCACAGTAAGAGAAGGGGACACACACAAGGTATTTCCAAGGAAGATTATATCCTAAACAGGGCAAGGGATTATATTACAAAGAAACAGGTTAGCATAGCTTCACCCATGGGGCTGTAGCAAGACACACCCATGCACAAGACACCCTTGAAGCCAAGAAGGGTGGGGAAACCTCTGCCACATTTCTGAGACTAAGCACCTCAGCACCCAGCCAGGGAGTGTAACTCAGTCAAGTGCAAGGTTGGTCTCCCACACCCAGGGAATATCAACTAAGGGTAAAGACAAGGTCATTTTTGTCACTTTATAACCAGTACTCAGCAAAGTACCTAATACTTATTACACAAATGCATAGTACTTTGTCATGAGAAGGGCACAAAGGTATCCTAAGTATGTGCAACATTTTATTTTTCTTCTTTCTTTTTGTTAAAATTCTTAAAATGGGAAGTAATCTCTGTATTACTTTTGAAATGCATTTTTTAATGTATTGAATTCTGAATAACTAGAAAACTGTAAAGGTGCTTTATGTGTATTTCACATATCTATAGAGTGAGTGCATCTTTTTTAAAAAGGGAGGAGAATGTTTCAGGAAGATTTATCACTATTTTTTCCCTATTAATCAACCCCTAAGATACGTTTTCAAAATTTTAAAATTGACCTTATCAATCCCATGAACATTAATATTTAAGAAATTGTTTGCCATTAGTATAGCTAAGGCTAGAGCACAGTTAATTTCAATTTTGTGCAAAATTTCCAGGTACCACAAAAATCTATTTCGGAAAATAGTGAGCAACATACTCAGAACTCTGTCCTTGCTTTCAAAGGCAAAGGTTGGTTCTGTGACATTGCAATATTTAATATGTAGTATGTGACTTTCCCCCATATAACTTCATTCTTAAATTTCTAAGTGCTCTTTCTCTCTTTCCACTTTATATCTCTTCCTGCTCCCTGTATCTGTCTCTCTCCCTCTTACCTTCATGTGGAAATTAGACATTAGTGAATAAGTGCATGTGATGTTTCATATCTCTTCCTACATCTAAATTTTAAGAATTTCAAAATAACTTAGACACTTAGCTTGGCTGGTTCAGATCAGAAACTTCCAGTATATCTTAATGAATATTTAGTTGTATAAGAGCTTGATCACTTATTAACCATATTAATGTTGAATTTTACAGCATTTTAAATCAATACAATTTTCTATGAACAGCAAAGCTATCTTCTATAGAATATGTTACCTCTAATTGGAAAGTGTATCTAATCAATAATTATATTACATTGTATTATATTATGCCATATTACATTTGACTCTATCAGCTCTTTTATGACTGTTCATTGACTCATTCTTTCATCCATTAATAGAAAAGAGTTGTTGAGCTCCCACTGTGGAGCATGTACCTTTCTAGAAACAGGAGAAAAGGACAAAACCAGACAGAAATCTCTGTCCTGAAGCTTACATCTTTTCTTAGATAGTAAGGAGAACAAATCCCATCTATCTTTATCATACAGATGTTTTTCATGAAACTAAATACAACTCAGAAGTCATTCTTGCTATTCTAGTCATCTTAAATTACACTTTGGCCAGGGTCAGAAATTTTAACATGGCCAAAACCAAAACAAATGAAGTACAGGAGTGTCTATTTGCATCTCACAGTACACATACACATATAGACATGAGTAGGCCATGCATTTCATAGATCTGCATCTACTGGGTCTAATTATTTTGAATAAGGATTGCTTTGGTAAGCATGGAGCCAATAGCTTTCCATGTAGGATCATACAGAGGAGGCTGTTTTATGGTCTGCTTGCAGGCAATCACGTGTATCAGCAAATTAATCAGCTAGAAACCTGGGACACCATGAATAAAGTGCAGCTAACTGAAACAGCTCCACATGTCTTTTTGTTGTTCTTGCTGTTGTTGTTTGTTTCTGTGTTTGCTGCAATTATCTAACTAAAAGATAAATATTCACTCTGAATAATCTGAGTGATTAAACTGTCTTTAATCTTAAATGCTTCTGTTTAGATCAATGGTTTGATAAGATCAACTGGAGTGGTTTTTCTCTCTGGAGGTACTAAGTAACATCTGGAGACATTTTTGGTTGTCATAACTGGGGGAAGTACTGCTGGCATTTATAGGGTAGACGCCATGAATGCTATCACATTCTCTAAAATAAATAGGACAACCCAACCAAAAAAGAATTATATGGCCTAAGATCTCAACAGCTCTAAGACTGAGATTTTGTGCCATATAGATATGGATTAGATAGAAGTGAAGGGAAAGTGCTCATTTCTAAAATATATGTGCTCATTTCTAAAATGTTCATTTCTGAAATGTTGTTCATTTTTGGAGAACTTTGCCAAATTTAGAAAACAAAAATGCATGTTGCCCTGTTGAATGTGAAACTCAAATAAAGTCCTTCTTCTTCTTCATTTTTTTTAACTTCTATTTTTTTTCTTTTTTAGTAATCTTCTTTTTGGGGGGTGTGTGTATGTGTATTTGTGTAAATGTATGAAATACACTATTTGCGACATACAAGTGATACCAGTGTTGGAGATTGGGTCTTTATTCCTATAGTGTTGAAGATTAAATATTTTAGAAATGCTGAGGCAAGTTCAGAAAGCCAGTCTTTTAGAGAAGGAGAGGTGTGCATACTTCTCTGGAGAGAAAGTGACCCAGAGCAAGGTGTATCTTGCTCTTTTATAGACCTGGGAATCCCCCACCTTCTCTTTCTTCTACATGTTAAGTGCCAAAGGCAGGAAGGAGCAGCACAGGGGGTAATCACTAGCACACTCTTGTGCCTGGAGGTGCTCTCCTATCTTCTCAACCTCCATCATTCATTACCTATACTGACTGCCAGACATTCCCCACCTGCCTCAGTTTGTTGAGGAATGTGACATTTCCTGTCCCCTCAGGCCAGGTGGGGCTGCAAGCAGATTGCTTTTTGGCAAAGAAAGCATGTGGGGAGTCAGCACAGTAGGATCATTTTATACAATTATTCTTTTAACCTGGTGTTCCCACCACCATCAGCTATTTGTCCCCCTACACAAGTACTAAAAGTTTATTAATTTTTATTTTAATTATTCAAGTTTTACTTGATGCCTTGTATTTCATATTGCATCTCTATTTGTGAGATATTCAATATCTGTAGACATTGGCTTCTTTATACTATAGTATAGACCTGTTACTTTGTTTATTGATGAAGCACATTGTGCTCCCCATTTACATAAATTTACCTCACCTAGACAACCTACAATCTGGAGTGCAGTTCTGCATCAAAAACAATTGGTAACAATGAAGATGGCCAACTCAAATTGACAAAAAAAAGGTAAAATTCACATTTTGCAGGATAAAGAAACATCTCTTAAATATCCAGATAATTTTTACTGGAAACAAATAATATTTTCACAAATTATGATGGATTCCAGTAGAAGGTTTATGGGTATTTGTGATAAGTAAACATTTACTAATTTTACAGAATAATATGATGGTGGACTAACCCCTCTCTTAAAACATTTCATATAAATATGAAAGAGATGATTAATAGTAGTGAAACCTCAATACCAAATTAGACCCTGGAGGAGCTGTCCCAGTACAAGTTCTAGGAAAAGAGGTGAATCTACACCATGTGAGATGTGGGCTTTGCTGGTGTTTGTGAGTTGACACACTTTTCCAGGACTCCAACAGGATTCCTCAAGTCTCTAGGAGGTTATAAGCTAAGTTCCTCTTGTGAAACTGCCCCAAGGGACCAAAGGGCCCAAGTTTATGTTCCCTCTTGAGACCAGCTGGTATGCAACGAATAGCCACATGTTAAAAGTCCTGGTCCCTTGACTTGGTAAACAGTGAGGAAAGGTGACTCTGGCTCAAAGACCCTGGAAAGTCAGCAAAGTCCCCCTTTGTGCTGTGTTGCTGTTCAATACTTCCCATGACTCACTCTCATTTCCTTTAGTTCACCCATGGGGTTAATCTCAAGAAATTCTCCTCTCCAAAATTGATGCTTGGTAATAGCCATCTCCAGAGTATGTTTCTCTGGTGGACAAATTAAGGAGTGTTTTTTCTTGTTTGTTTCTTGCTGTGAACCCCAATTGGTAAAACGTAGACATTCATATGGTCTTTGCTGTATAGTTTTTGAGTAACATACATGTCTGTGCACATACACATAGGGGCCTACAGACATGCACAAGTACAACTTTTTGTTTGCATGTCAGTTATGGGATGCTTCTGGGTTTCTATTTTGGGGCCAGGAAAAAACTTTCGGGTGAAGCGCTGCCTTTCTGCATAATAGCCAATAGAATATTTTCACTTTCATTTGATCTCCCAGTGAATCAAATCATTCTTATTGTAGTTAACTATAGTAATATATGCTGTAATAGCCACTATGTAAAATTCAAGCTATAGATAAATCATAGGTATAATAGTTGAAGGGAAATCATTATTTTTCATGTTACTAATATTATTTGTAATAACATATGTATTTTGCTTTAGGGTTAGCAAGGGGCTGTTACACATTTTTTTTCCTCATTTTTTTTTTCCTCATGACATCGTATGCACTAAGTAGTATCACCATTATCCTTTAAATAGGAATAAACTGCATTTACTAAGATTGATTATCTTACCCCAGATCACCCAGGTAAAAGTCCTAGAATCAGTCAATCCAAGAGTCTTGGTCTTTTTACTTTAATCACAGTGAAGACCAGGTCACTTTAACCCTAGATCTGTGACTAGTCCTGTAACTTTAGAACTGAATGTGCTCCTCGATTCTGAAATTCTTTTTGGGGGGAAGTGAGAGGGCAGCATATCTGTGGGTTGGAAGAAGAAAAGAAAAGAGGGCAACTCTGGAAAGGTTTGAAACTATGAACAAATTTGACATAGAGAAAGAAACTTTTCTGAGATACCCAGGACCTGAAACTTAGTATCCAGCACATGAATCATGACTATGTGGAAACTTAACACTTAGAAGGAGATGTAAGTGGAGATCATCCACAATCCTAGCATACAGGATTCCTCAGGAGTGCTTTGTATAAATAATTTATAAATAAACTATAGTGAAAATGTGTATAAATAATTAATAAATAAACTATAGTGAAAATGAAGATGGAATTAGACAGGGAGTCAGTATATATAGGTAAATGGAGTCAGGTCAAATAGAATTGGCCAATTTTGAGTGCATCTAGGAAGTTGGGGACTATCCTCTGAGGGATTGAAATATTAATTCCTTCAGAGCCCTTCCTTCACCCTTATCAAGAACCTGCCCTTCCTCCAAAATGTTGCTAAGATAACCTGTCCCAGGAATAGCCCCTTCCTATGGGGAGCTATAAACTTGTTAATTAATGTGTCCTTGGCTGCTCCATCCTGCCCTTCCCCCTTCAGCCCACCTGTTTCCCACCTTTTAGTCATCCCACCAAGCATCCCTGGGCCTAATCATGAACACAGGAAAGAGAAAGATGAGGGGAAGAGAACAGGAGAACAAAGGAAACCTAGGACATATAAAAAGGGCAGAACATCTTGCTTTTGGAGATACTAAAATACTAGCTATGGCTCCCTTCTCCCTCCTGGGAGAAGTCTATGTTACCCCTTTTTGAGTAAACCCTGCTTTACATGCTCTCCTTGGTGTGCTTCTCTAATGTTCAAACTTCAACATGGGAGGAAGCAGAACTCGTCACCCATAACCAGCAGTTTCAAAAACATAAATTTATTGAATTAATAACTATTCTGGTCACCCTCAGCTTCTGGAAGGATTAGTCATATGGATGACCCAGGTTACTATAGCATAAATTGCTTTTGGGGGTTGATTATTTGAGCTTGTCTTTTGGATAATGATCTCAGCTTGAGTCTTGACCTAGCAATAGTTAAATGGTGGTGAGGCGCTGATAGGGACTTGATTTGCAACGGGACTAGTGTTGGGGAGGGCACTTAACTGCTACAACTTGTGGAATGTAGTCATGCATGTACATGTGGCTTGTCTTTGGGTCACCTCCATGCCATCAAATTCATTCATCAGAGAATTCTAAGTCATAGCAAACTTACCAATTTATTGTTCTAATTTGCTCTGATTAAACTATAAAAACTTTGAAGGCAAAAATGATATTTTGTGCTATGCTTTCAACATAATGATGAGTTAATAAATCTTTTTGGAAGGAGACAGAAGAATGAATCGGACATAACTTTCCTGTGTTTATATATGAATACACCACCAGTGAAACGCCACATCATGTACAACCACAAGAATGGGATCTTAATTAGAATAAATCATATGTATGTATAATATGTCAAAATACAGTATACTATCATGAATATCTAAAAAGAACAAATTAAAAAAAAAAGGATTCAGTGGAGAGGGAGATGGTTCTTTATTAAATGGAAGATTTCAACTAGCAGAGAGCAATAGACCAATAGTGTATTCATGATGACCAAATGCATAATACTGAAAGGAACATGGGAACATCTTGACTAGAGATATGCTACTAGTAAACATTGGAGGAGGGAGACAATAAGTAAGTAGGATAGATGTGTCCAGATTACATAATTTTGATTGTCAGAAAGATGTGATGTTGTTGGTAATAAAGAACAAAAATAGGTACTTAACAGAGAAGTCACCTGATACAATGGAACTTTAGAAAACAAAATGGTTTCCTAATAAGATGGAAACAATACATATCATCATAGAACATCCAAATCCTATGGAAAAGATTTGTTAGTTGTCATATAGCATATTATATTAAAAACTACAAATATTATGATATTTTGAATGTTCAAAAAATCTTCATATTCTTTTAGCATTCAATTCTAATTTATATGTAACTTTAAAAAAAACTACAATTCTAGTCTGTAATATTGATTGTTAATTTTACAAAACATATAAAATCTGCATAAAATAGACCACAACTTTGAGTAATGAATCTTTAAAGGTAGATCTGAAGAAGACCTGGTACATACTTCTTTAAGGACCTGAAATAATTCCAAGTTCTCTGGATTGTCAAAATGCAATCAGTCATTGAACATTTTCTGATTTATGCTCAGTATTTCAAAAATATATAATTTTGTTCATGGTGATGAAAAATGACTACATATTTTACAATGTTTTCCATCACAATTAGACTTCAATGATGTAAGATAATGGTCTCATCTCATTTATAGCTTAAGAACATCAGATCTGAGATGAAGAATTTATCTAGGTTATGTTTTGAGGGTATGATAACTATTTTGGTTAACACAATTCACTGTTATTTATTTATATTGCACTTAAAAATGACTTTTATTTTTCAAAATAGGTCTATGTATTTGATGTGATGGCCTCCATATATGGGCATACATGTGTCTGTAACTGTTGGTCCACACATTTCTCCTACACTTTTAATATGCTCATCACATGACACATCCTGTGCAGTTTTCTGGGTAGATGTTGTTGTGGTAAATTCTCTGAAAATTTTATTTGAGTGAGTCTATTCTGAAATTTCCTACTCATCTCCTTATCTAAGTTCCTTCCCTCAATGCTGACATCAAATTTTACTTTATCCAAGGTGAATTGCTTCATTTTTTCTATTAAAATGGAGTTTTCATTTGTATTCCACCTTACTTTGTTTGAATATTCAGTATGTTATTTATGCAAATTTTCATTGTATTAATAGCAACTTCTCATTTCTTATCACCTCAAGTGACTTATGAGGCCTTTGAAATTAGGGGAAGACAGGAAATTAGTAGAAAAAAAATGAGCCATTGGATGTTATATTTGTATTCATGCCTTAAACACCTGACTTAAACTTCCTACTCCATCAATAAATATTTATTGAAATAAACAAAATATCTGTACATCACTTGTAACAATTTTCTTTTTCCAAAATGCTCATTTTTATAGAAAAAAAATTCTTGGCGAAGGTATTATTTTTAAGAAAAACTGAGTGTAGAAAATGGACAGCAAAAAGATCAATGCCTGTCACTTGATTTTGTGACCACACAATATTATGTTGGGAGCACGAACATTGACACTGTATTCAGCAAATATATTTTTTTTTTCTTTAAGTGATATAGCACATTTTTCAAAGTCCTATCTTGATAATTCTGATTTTTTTTACAGATGACTATTTATAAACATTACTTGTGCCATTTAAAATTTTAGAAAAATAATATCTCCTTTTATTTCATCATTGGATCAATTTGTATCAACAAAGACAAAATTATATGGAACTATATAAGGGTCTCTGAAAATGAAGACATTGTTAGTATTGTTTTGTATTTCATTATCCACTATGTTGGATTAATGAATACTTTGTCCTGTCTGGAGTAACTCTTCTAAAAATTAATGACAGATTTTTAGAGTATTTTATAATTTGTAAATCATGTGTTATACAAATTATCCTAATTCTTATAGTAAACTGGAAAGATTGACTTTTCAAACTACTAAAGGTTTAAGTTTTTTTTTAAATATTTGCTGTACACTTCTGTTGTTGTTTGATTTGACTTTCTACCTTTGCTCTAAAATGTTTTCATGATGTTTTATTTCAGTTATGTTTTTTCATAAACCTTTAACATAATGTAAGTATATTACATTTATATGTATGAAAATCTCATAGCGTTTAGATTTCTAACTCCAACTTCATGTTATCACCTCAAAGATGTCCCAGTATAATCTTTATCTAAATAAAACAAACATTATTTTCAGTTCAAAATGGTCTACACTGTTTTGCATCTTCCTGATTTCTGTCTACTACACAAACTTTATCCTTGATATATTACCATTTCAAATCAATTCCTGACAGACTCCAACTTCTTATTTTCCATTGTTATAAAATTATGTAGATTCAGGATCCACACAATATTGTATATTTGTTCACCCTTTCATTAATATTTCATCCATGTATGACTTATACATCTAGTAAATACATTTTCCTTCCTTGCCCATTTAACTAAGTCTCATTAGAGGTACTCTTCCAAGCTATGTTTCAGTTTTCTTTGAACATTTGGAACTATTCTAACCCCACGTTTCCTAGAACATATTTCTGATCATATCACACACTGATACACAAACTTAATGATTTTCTATTACTTTCCAGTTTATTGTGAAAGCCTTACATCAGTAATCATGGTTCCTAACATTGACTGAACTCAGATGGTCCAATTTGCTTCCTTGTGTACACATTCAGTGTGATTGCTAGCATATCACCTATGTTCAAACAAATCTAGGTCATCCAGTGTTTCCTGAAAATGGCTTTGAGTCTGTGGTCATAATAGTCTTCTTCCTAGTTGTATTGCTGCCACCCATCTTCACCTGTCAATGTTTATTTCAAATGCCATCCTCTATAAGGATTTCTTTTGGGTTCCCCTTAACTCAATGCTATCTATCTTCATAGAAAACCCCATAAATCTTTATTTTTTGTTTCTCTGTGAATTTATCTTAATCTAAGTTTTCAAACTGAAAGTCAGAGAGCTGAACCTCTCCTCAGAGGTGCTTCACAAATTGTCTTGTAAGAGAGAAATATGGTATAGGTGCAAATTCTAAAACTCAAGTTTGTACTAATATATGTTAAAAAGTGTTTTGTATAGTTATACAATATGCTTTTGTGATAGCATGCTATATATTATAGTACATAGTATGCTTTTGTTATATAGTATTGTTATAGTATGCTTTTGCTTATTTATTTTGAAGACAGTTTTCAGCAATTTAAATTTTGATAAACAATTACTTTATTTACGTTGTTCTGTATATTCATTTAGCATGAATGTATTGTATTGTAAGCTTCTTTAAGAGCAGAAATTATATTGTTCATTATTTTGTTTCATAATCCATCCCCCAGCATCTAAGGCAGTTGTACAGTTGTAAAATATTGAAGTGCTAAATTGATCTAGCTGCTTTTCAGAGAGTATGTCTTGCAGAAAGTGCACATATTTGAGCATGGGTTCTGATTAATCTAGGAAAGCTGAGTTGTATTAGAAGAATGTTGCTATTCATAGGGAGGGAATTCCACATAATAATTGTTTAGAGCATAGTATCCAGTGGCAAGGTAGTTTTAAATTCTGTCTCTGTCACTCACTAGACAATGATCATGAAAATTTTGAATTGTTTGTCTATGTCTCAATTTCCTCATCTGCAATATAGTGAATAATAGTGAAAGTGCCCAGTCCTTACAGTTAATGCAAATTATAGATGAGTCAAAATATATAGATCACTAACAGTGTTTTGCACATAGTAAAAAGTGTATGTGTTAGTTATCATCAATATTTTCAGTGGATAGGTGTCATCTTTAGTCATACAGTATCTGTGTCCCACTCCTATGTTTGAAGTAAAGAGCCAAAGGTATATAAGAGAGCAGATTCTGTTAGGGAAGGCATGTAGTGAAGGATTGACCAATCAGATGAGCCATTCCTATTTATTTGACTTAAGAATTAATGATTCTGTGGCTGGGGATGTAGCTCAGTTGGTAGAATGCTTGCCTTGCATGCTCAAGGCCCTGGGTTCAATTCCCCAGACCCTCCCCCCCCAACACACACAAACACACACACACACACACACACACACACACACACACACACACAGAATTAATGATTCCAACACATAAAGGAAAGTCTCTTGGAAGAACATAATATCCAAGGAATTGTAGAGTGGCAGAATGGATTGCAGGGTCCAGGCAATAATGCTTCCATTGTTATGAATTCCAGTTTCTTTCTGATCTTTATAAAGCATATATTTCAGAAAATTGCAGAGATAATGTAAACCACATGTCTATTTAAAAGTATTAGCTTTATTGTGGTAAAAATCACATACCATGTAGTTAAGAGTTGTACCATAACCATCGTATCAATTTCAGAATATTTTGACCACTCCACCTTGTATCCATTAGTGGCCACTCATATTGCCTCCTAATCCTTGCATCTCCAACCAAAGTTTACCACTAATCTCTGGATGGATGATGGATGGATAGATGGATGGATAGATAAACGTATTTGCATACACAAAGCATACTTTGTGACCAGTACTTATCACCTCACATGTTTTCAAAGTTCATCTTGTAGCATATATGATTACTTTATTCCTTTTTATTGCAAAATAATATTCTTTGGAAAAATATACATTTTCCCCTGTTTATCAATAAACTGTTTCCAGTTTTGAAGGGTGGTGTTAGTGACAACCAGTCTTTAAAATTTGTTTTGACTCCAGCAGGGATCTTCTCAGCTTCCATTTCCTGTCTTTTCTGGTGGATTAGCTGACCTATATTTTAGCTTGTCACATCAATGGAGCTAACAACTTTCCTCTTAAACTCTTATCAGCAAATATCTGCTATTTTTCTTTCCTCTTAAACTCTTATCAGCAAATATCTGCTATTTTTATCCCCCTTAGATTTGAACTTCTTGTACTCTGCTCCACATATAGTCAGTCCCTTTGGAGAAAGCATCAGAACTCTCCATGCTTATCACTTGTCTCTCTGTCTGGACAAAACCACTGAACCACTATTCCAGAACTAGGAGCATCAACAGTGACACACTTTCTCAGAGTGACACCCTGCTTTACAAGCAGAGTGATCAGAGTGAATGGAGGTCTCTGATTTTCTCTGCTTGCTTCTTTGAGCCTGGAACCTCCACCTTAAAGCTAGCTGAGTTAAGTACCATTCAAGTCTCCAGAATGTTTGTCCTGCTGTGCCTGGAGTATATACTCCACCCTATGAGTAGGGTTTTGATAAATGTAGGGAGCCACAAAATTTCATCACTGCTCACCTGAACTATACCTTTTGCTGTACAGAGGGAATGCTGGTGGAGAGTCTCTTTCAAGTAGACATTCTACCCCATGTTCAGAAGCTGGGGGTAGAGAAAGCACCACCTTAGCAAGACATGCCCAGAATAGTGTTTCCATCTTGATGAACTGTGATGACAGAATGGCAGTGGGAATAAGGGGGTTTGGTAAGAGGGAGAAGACTGAGATCAATTCTTACATTCTTGATGATCTTACTGAGACTTAGTTTCTTCATTTTTGTTTGTCCTTAGAAACCAAATGGTTTGGATTTTTTACATAATTTCCACCATTTGTGATTGTATCACTAAGTAGCAGGTTTCCAGATATCCTCACACTGACATTTGAAATAATATCACCCAACGCCCAACTGAAAAATCCCCCTTTTCCTTAAATGATTTAGAATTTTAAAAAAAAACTAATTTTAGAAGCCCACCTATTATTTTATAGGCAATCTAGGAGAGTTCTGTATTACTTACTCTTAAAAAATGTGGTATTGGGATGTTTATGGATGTAGAGAATATAGTGAAATCATTTCCCCAAATTATACCAAATTTAAACTATTCAAGTTGATTTCTTCAAAGAGATTATTTATATTTCCAAATTAGAATATATGAAAAAAAATTTTACAGCCCTTCTTTTTAAACTACAAGTGAATAAAATAATGTTATTGAAGTTGCATTTAAAATTCTACTTGTCTATATTAAAATGCCATGCTTAAACTACATCTAATGTTAATCTTTCAGTTTTTAGTTTGAAAAATACTATGAAAAATGAAATAGTTCCTATATGAGATTAGTCCATAATTATAAAGAATAAGGAAAATATAGCAATATGTCTATATATTTATTCCTATATTACAACACAAATTATTTAAACTATCAGGTGTTTCTAAAGAAAACACTTAAAACAAGGTGTTTGGCAGGTGTTTTCTTACTAGACAAAATTCTAAGTTGTGAGAACATTTTGAAATAGTCTGTATTTTCTTCTAGCAGATTTCTCTCACCCTATAAATTCACATGCATTCTGAACAAAGGTTCTTGGTAGATTGTGAATCTAAAATGTAAATGCTTATCATAGCCAGCACACCAGCCACTAGTCTAGGGTCTAAATCTTCACATATTCCATGTGGCTACAAGTGAGTGCAACATAATGAAGTGACCATACCTTAAGTCCCATGTGTTAGATTAATGTGTTGTACTATGTGTTTCCACTTTTCCTTTTTCCCACAAATAAATAATAAACTTCCTGTGGGCAGGGACAATGTTTTCTTTTTTTGTTGTTGTTGTTTGTTTGTTTTTTGAGCATTTGCTCCTCAGTATACATTATGGGATCTTTTAAGTGTATATTGACCCTCCACAAGTAAATAAGGGCATATTTAATATTTTAATTATAACTTTCTGTACAAGAGATTTGAAAATATTTCCACTACTAACATATAAATGCCAAAAGAAGAAGATAAAGGTATCATTCAATAAAGAATCATAATATATCTCGTGTGGTGTGTGCTGACAGGCTAGGGACTTGAAGAAACACTGAGTGGGAGTTGAAAACCTGAAGACTGTATCCTATCCTACCCTATTTTGGATATGCAGGCTTCAGCTTCATCATTTGGAAAATTTACTTTTAGTTATTATTTACTTTTAGTTATTATTTTTAATTTAAAAAAGCTGTAATCAGTCCTTTTAATATTCCATTTACAGTTTATACTTTTCAATTAACCAGTTCTTGGTAATAAACTTTATGGATTATATAGCCTTTTCTCCCTTTGTGTGGGTCTTTATGGTTGGTACGTACCTAGTTTTTTTACTACTGGGTGAACAGAACTGCATTTTTAAATTAAATTGATGGCCATCTTGAGAAGCTAAGCCAGAACACTGACAAAGAAAAAGTCAATTTTAAATAAATTCTCCTGAATTTACCAATTTTTCTAGAAAAAATATAGACTGTGGTTGTTTCCTAGAACAGTTTTTGAGTGAATAGCGATGATATGAGACAGTTTTGTGCCATGAATCACAAAACAACAATCATATATCACAAATATATTCCCTCTGAATTCTTTACAGTGTGATAACTTTCTAAAAAAATTACAATTATCACTGTGCATTTTTATATTTTTATTTTTATTTTGTCCATTTTATGAAAGAGCAACATATGTTATTTGAATAATGCTAATCATGATGACATTTTGTAAGTTATTGCCCAAGCAATATCTAAATACAGAATAAAGAGCAAACTGAAAAGAATTCTTTCATTTGTTTGACATACAATGTTTAGGTCATAAATTACAATGTGTTCCATGAATTCCATACATTTCTATGTCTCACTAATTTTTATATTGTTTACAGTTATATATGCAGTCTTTATTTGTCTGGTCTTTTTCAAAGTCTGCTAATGTAGGAAGATGATTTTAAATAATCATCATACGCAACATACTCTTAGCAGAATCAAGGTGTTCCACTGATAAATTGAATAGCGAGTCTTTTTTTGATTTGTTGGAAAAATTCCTGATGAAGATAGTTCTGTTCAATTTTATGTTTTCGTACAAATGTATTTTGACTCACAATGTTGGTTCCTTTTGCATCTTGATGATTCCTCCTGTATTTGAGATTATATCTGGCTTGCAAAAAAATGTGTATTTAGATTGTTTTAGGTACAAAATACTCAGTATCTTCTTTTCTATTGAGTTGTCTAGTAGCTAAACCAATTGAACAATTTTAAGAACCAGGAATCTGTCTAAAATATTTAAGAAAACAAAAGTAACATTTTAAAAGTGAAAAAAAATAGTATTCCAGGCAGTTAAAACTATTTGAGTACTACAAAGTGCACTAAGTTACCTTATGTAATCATTCTCAAGTGGCCTTGAAAATTTTCCATCCAGAAATAACTTAGGACTTGCCAGCCATGCAGAGCTGAATTTAAGCTCTTGGGCTTTCCTTCTCTGGATGAAAAGGATCCTCATGATATGTCATAAAACACTGATAATATTATATATCAGAAATGATACTTAAGATACAAATGTTTATTTATTCTTTTAAACATTTACATTAAAATGGGCATTTTACTGTTATAGTTCTGCAGAAATAGAGTTAGAAATGTACTTCAATGGTACAGATAGTAATTCCTGTTTCTTAGGCACATAATCACTTATTTAAAAACAAAACAAGCAAAAAAAAACCCAATCAAACAAAAAGATAGAGAAAAGGCAGGTTTGAAGAACAACTTCCTAAGGCTGACAGCAGCAGTGGCTGAAACACAAGTCATTATCTGGATTACACAATGGTGTTTTAATTCAGACAATTATTTTTGAAGTTTTAGCATTTTTCCCTTCATTAGCTTGATTTTTACCCATTATTGAAAATAATTTTAAGAAGATAATGCCATTATTTGCATAATCAAGAAATAGAACATCCTTTCTTCCCCTGAATGCCACTAAGCTTGATAAAGATATATACTTGAAAAATACAGACATCTATGAAAAATGCTTCACAATAGTGAATGTCAATAACACAAAATGTATTTCTGTACTGTTGATATTTAAAACAAAGGCTTCTTTTTGAGTCTCATATAAGAACTTTTCTTAAAAGTAATTATTTTAATTTTACTATTAATTTGCTTTGCCCTCTCTTTAGTAAAATTTAAAAAAAAAATAAGGTTAGATTATTCACTCTACTAAACAACTTATGAATAGATTTCTTCAGATTTTACCTGTGTCTGAGCAGGTAAAATCTTATTTTACAGATGACATAGTTTCTCTCTGAATATTTTGAATACTTTATTCAAAATATTATAGGTGAAGTAAGCCATTTATGAATTCCAGGTAGATGTAAGGAAAGGATATAATAGGAAAGTTAAGTTTCATGCTCAAGGATCTTCTCTTCAACATTTTTAAGCACTATTTAGTAAATGTTACCCCAGCACAATATGTAGCTATAGAATGAGAGAAATTAGTAGCTGGATCTTGCTAAGAAGTAATATTTTCTATAATTAAAAAAAAAACAGGAGCACTTTTGAAAATATTGGAAGCTGCCTACAAAAAAATCAAAGAAGAGATTGTGGATTCTAAGGAAAGTATCCATAAGTTTGTTAGACAACCCAGAGCATTAGATAAAATATGGTCTGTTTTTATTCAGTTCATTCAGTTGAAGTTGGTCATCCTTTATTATCTTATAATACTAACAAGAACCAAATTTCTCATAATTTTAAGTGGGAAACACTATGTTATAGGTATATTTAAAGCTCTCAAATAACTTCCAAAAAATAAAATGAAATTTATAAACTCCTAAAAGAAGTATCCAGTGTCACATAAAATAATAAAACATCATAAATATTGCTACCTTGTCTTCACTGCATCAATGTAATTATTAACAAACAATTATTTTATATCCAGAGAGATGGTCTTCTTCATGGTAATTACTTTTCTTATCTGCTTCACTTCTTTTAATATATTTTTTTCAATTTTTATTCAGTTTCTTTGTGACTAATTGCACAGGAACAGACAAGTGCTAACCACAAGGCAGTGTAAAATCAAGTTCAAGATGAAGCCAACATGGCAGTTGGCAATTCAGCATAGATTTGTCAGAGGCATCATTTAAGAGCCAATAGAATGCAAAACACTCTTTCCCATTGTTGGGATCCTTTTCAAAACTTGCTGTTATGGTTTGGATGTAAGGTGTCCAACAAAAGCTCATATGTGAGACAATGCAAAGTTAGAGGAGAAATGATTGGGTTGTGAGAACCTTAACACAATCAGTGAATTAATCCCCTGAGGGAATTAACTGAGTGGTAACTGAAGGCAAGTAGGGTGTGTTTGGAGGAGGTGGGTCATTGGGGCATCCCTTTAGATTATATATTTTGCAGCTGGGGAGTTGAGTCTCTCTCTCTCCCTTCTGATCACCATGAGAGCTGCTTCTCTATGCCACACTTTTCTGCCATGATGTTTTGCCTCACTCTGAGCCCATAGGAATGAAGTCAACTGTCTATGGATGCAGACCATAAAAAAACTGAACCCCCAAATAAACTTTTTCCTTTACAATTGCTCTGGTCGGTCTTTTAGTCACCACAGTGAAAAAACTGACTAGAATACTTTCTTATGTGATTTTAACATTCTAATAAATTTATTTGAAACTTAATTCAAGTCATTTCATTATGTTAAATATGTTATTTTAGAAGAAACATTTTTGTTCAGAAGTAAACATAAATTCTTTCAATTTAAGTACTGACTGAAAACCACCCGATTGAGAAATGTGCATAGTTAGGGAATCTGGGATTAAAAACAAAAGGGTGTTCTATAGGGAAAATATTAACCTAGGATACAGATTGCAGAGATATGCCCCAATTCACATTAAGATTACAGAAAATTAGCAGAAACTTCACAGTTTACATAGAGTAGACTCCTCACCAACTTGAAAGCTTAATGAAAGCAAATATAATTTTCTGGCTCCGCAAAACAGAACTTTCCATAAAGTAGGCTTCCAATAAAGATTTATGGATTTGAATTTAAATCCTATGTCACATAAGTATAATCTAAATACAAACCACAACTGGATTGATATGTGATTTGGAAGGAAAACAGGAACCGTTGTGTTCTCTTGCTCCTAGGGTTACTCGTCAAGTCAGGTTGTATTTGCAGTTTCATAGGTTGCAGTAAAGTTGGTGTGATATTCTTAGAAAATCTTGTTTTAAACAGTAGTTGATCATGTGCTTTCCAAATTTTCATTACAATAATCATCAGAACAGTAATAATAGTGGGTGCCATATCTGCTGATGAATTGCTACCCATTTTCCTCTGTTAACTCAATGAAGCTTACAAACAATGGGTTACTGAGGTATTTGCTAATTCCATTCTAGAAGGAGAAAACAAAGAAGGTGAGAGAGGGTAAGCTACTTTCCCAAGATCATATGGTTGGAAAACAACAGAGAGGAGATATAATTCCGGATCAGTCTGCCCAGCATACTTTCCCTTTCCTCTGTATTGAATTAACATAGAGAAAGCAAAACATAATCAAGAAAAGGACAGGTGGGCACTCTGAGTCTCTGTTGCCTGTTCTAAGAATCAAAGAGAGGGCCTGCATGCTCTATTTACCTGCAAACCTTTGATGTTAGTTAGGCATTTAAAAAATAAGAAAAAAATTTAAAAAAAACTTTGCTACTTGGCAACAACTAAGGGGCAGTGATACACAACAGTCAGCACACGGTGGTTCTGAGCAGTGAATCATGGCAGCTACAAGTCCATTGCAAGGAGAAGAATTGAATCCTCTTGGTTTTATTTCTCAGTAGAGAACTGGAGCAGAAACAAACCAAAACACTTTGTCTCCCCCCCAGGATCTAGTTATACCTTTTGTTAAGACAAACACATCACATTCAATTCTCCTGTCCAACCACGGATAAGAAAACCAACTGGAGCATCCAGATGACCCTCACACAAAAATAAACCGTGTCTTTGTTTACAGATCTCTTTCTTGTATTTAACTACTGTCCAGTGTTCATAGAGTCGAACAATTTAACATCCCACATTAAAAAATATCCTTTCCTCGTGGCTGACATGTAAAATATCAAAAAATTTGCAATGTCTGAATGCTTAGTCTAGCAATTAAGATCCTGATAGTCAATTGCTTCCAGCTCTTTGAGCTCCAGATTCTTTGCAAAATATGCTTAGATGTTCCTTTTACGATGGGCTAGATTGGATGCAGGGAAGTAGCTGTTATAAAGGTTAGGGGGGAAATCCTTATACTATAATTGACGTGCTGTATTGATCTGGTACAAAATTCAACCATTACTCAGACAGATGGGGGAGCTCTGAGACTCTCAATCCAGAAATTGCATCAGCTATTGCTGATGCTGCTGCACATGCTGACAATAGCTACAGTCTGAAAAGCAGGGTTTACGTGCCTGAAATAAATTGTTTTGATTAGAACCTTTAGGAGAGAAAGTCATAAGGTACAGTTTTATTGACTACTTGCCAAACAACACAGACCCATGCACTGTAAGCTTGTTTTGCTCTTGTAAGTCAAGCACCAACTAGACTTTTATTTTCTAAGGTTATGGACTTAGAGTATAATGTATTATCATTTACTCTGAATTATTGCACACATGGCATACTAGGAAATTGAATTAATTTTCCAGTACTGCTGACCTCTGTGTATATCTTCATGTGTTTGCTCCTTTCCTTGTAGCAGGCAGACTCTAATTTTGTGTGATAAAGACTTCTTTGATTTCCTGATAATCTGTTAAATATTGTGCCCAAAAATGTGGGTTCAAAACGCTGCCACTGTGCTCTAAAAAACAAATTGCAAAGAGAATAATCCTATAACTAGCCATATTAATATTGCTTTCTTGCTTTTTATGCTCTTCTTCTCCCCGAAGCATATTTTTTTGCCTGCAGAGAGGTTTCTTTTAATCTATTGCTGTTTTTCAAAAACAAGACAATTCAGTGCAATCAACCAAACAAAATTTGGACAAATCATTGTAAAATGCAAAACAAGAAGTCAGCGTACTTGTTTTCTGAAGTTGGACTTGTGTTCCATTATCCCCCATGAAAGCAGTTCATCGTGATGCTCTTTTCTCAAAGAAATGCATAGAGATCATTCTCCTTTCTTACATTTTTAGCCAGCATATATGAGTGGCCATTACAGATAGAATTGAGCATGCACAGTTTCCTTAGGAGTACTACCTGTAATGATAACATTCTGGTGTGTATGTAGTACCTACACAAAACAATCAGCTTGCCTTGGAGAATCGTGTGTGCATGTTTTCCATACAAATGCTTTCATGAGACCATAAGTAAGGGCACAAACCAAAGGAAACTATATGCATTATATGACTTATTTTATCATAGGTATTGTATTATATGATTTATATGTTATTTCATTGCATGTCCAATTTACCAAAAAACAAAACAGAACAAAACAACATCTAGCATACCACTGTATCTCTAAAATGTAAACTTCAATTTGTCAATCTTGTGGTATTTAATAATTTTATGGTATTTACTAATCTTACTACATTCTAAGTTTGTGTTGGAGTAATTAATCAATTAACAAAATGCATGTAGAACATGATGATTGCCCTCTAGGATTTTTAAATCTGTTCAAGAGATCTGAATCATTGTGTTTCATTGATAGCTAGGAAATGCTACATGTCAAATGATTATTAAAGCCACGTAAGAAGATATCAATAAGAATTATATAAAGATAGCTGAAAAGAATACTTTCTTCATATTACAAATACCTGTATTTTTTAAAGGACACATATTAGTTAAAATAGCAACACCAGTATATCTGGTTCACATTTGACCAATAACACTCAAGGTTTCATAAATTGTTCTTCATATGTGCTGACTCTACTAGCTTCTAAAATAGTGAGATCCAGGGTCTCAATTTTTAATAACTCATTTGCCTAGCTTTCAATTTATAAGCTGTAGGAGAGCTAAAGGCAGAATTAAATTTGCTAGAATCTGCACATTGGATTTGGGGCTAGATACAAAACAAGGGACTGCAAATATATTTTTCACCAGTCTGCATTATCAGACACCACCATTAATGCTAATTGCAAGGTAACTATACATTTCAAAGTGATACAAACACAGGGCCACGATTTATATCACAATGTTTTAATCATTATTATTATAGCATAAATAAACTGATGATTGCATGAAATTACCCAACGTATCTTTGTATGCTGGAAATTGCAGGTATAATTATATGGGGTCCAGTTATATAAAACATTTACCTTATCAGTTTATGCTGTCATTGAGAATTTCAGGCTGCCATAAGCAGCAAGGGGGTATGTAGTGGTTTAACTGCAATGAAACAGTTAACTCCAGTCCCTCTGCTCTTAAGCAGTCAGGAGGGTCATAAGCATTGAAACAAATGGAGCATCATTTATTACCTCTGTCTCTTCTGCTGTGTTTTTGAGAGGAAGTATTGGCACTTACTTTGCAACAGATTTGATCTTCTGTTCTCTGAGGAAATGCTGTCACTGGTATTATTTACTCTCTGAGCAACAAATCCTCATAAATTATAATGGTTCTCCAGACAGCCATTTACAAATTTAATCAGAGATGATTTCCTTGCCTTTTTCAATTATCCCCAAATTATATTCACTCAAGGTAATGTACTAAGTCCTCTACCATATTTATTACAGAAACACAAGTGCAGCATGCTTCCAGTCTAAAGGATGTCACTGAAGATATATATATATATATATATATATATATATATATATATATATATATATATATAGAGAGAGAGAGAGAGAGAGAGAGAGAGAGAGAGGAAAGAGAGAGAGCGCTTGTACCTTGTTGAAAAGCAAATGTTAGTCCACTTCCTTGACAATGTCTGTGTTACAAGAGATTCTAGGTCACCTTGCATGAAAAGATGTTTTATTGCTTCTTGTTGAGAACACATACCATTGAAATAACAAATAATAATAATAGAATGCTCATATGAACCAGAACTTTATCCCTGTAGCTAATTTTGAAGACATATCTAAATTTGTGTTTTGTGTCCACCATTGATCAACTATATACTCATGAGAATGTTTTAGCATTCTGTATGACTAAGTTTTTTTCAAATGTAAAATGAGATAATTCCATACATCATACAATCATTGTTAGGAATAAATAGCATAACAAATATAAATAATATAGAGAACTCTTTCTATATCAAATAATAAATGGCAGCTGTTAATAGTAACCTAAGTTTTTTGTAAATGAATTACCTTATCCAAAAAAAGAATTTAAATAACTCTCAAGGCTTATATAAAGAGTCCAGATAGTCCAGGGTTTGAACATATGTCTTCAATTTCGTATTACATTCTAATAAATTCTTTGGTATAGTAGTTTATATTATATATAATATTTAAATGTAGATTATTCCCTAAGCACTTTGCACAACATTTAGGAGAGATTCTACTAATTTTGTGCCATTTTAAGTCATGAGAAAAATGAATAGATACTTGTTAGCTCTGGATATTTCCCTAGAAATTCCAATGACATTGTATGCTCACCCCATAATTGTTTCTATATTTGGACTTGGTTCTGTTGGATAGTTATACTGGATGAAGTAGAACTGCCTCAAAAATCAAAACTCAATACAATTGAAGTTAATAAGTGTGATGATGAATTTTGTGCATCAACTTGACTAAATTATTAGGGAACCCAGAACTTTGACTGAATATTATGTCAGATTATGTGACTCTGTGAGGGTTTTTTAGATGAAATTAATATTTGAATCAGTAGACAAAGTAACAGAGACTGCCCTTCAAATGTGAATGGGCAGCATCCAAATCTCTGAGGGCCTAAACAGAAAAAAAGTTGTATTACAAAGCATCTGCCCCTTCTTCTGCCAGAGTACCAGACTACTGGGAAGTGCATCAGTCTTCCTCTGTTCTAGAATTCAATTCACCTGATTGGCTCTGCTGATTCTCAGGTCTTTGAACTCCATAGTAATAAATCCACCAATTGTCAAAGGTCTCCTTATGGCTAACAAAAGTTAGATTCTGGTATTTCTCAGTAACTATAATTATGTGAGCCAAATCTTCAAAATAAATCTCTTATATTTTATCAGTTCTGTTTCACTGGAAAACCCAAACTAATGTAATAAACTATGGAAAGGACTCAAGATCAAGATCCAAGAGTAGGATAGCCTCAAGAAATTGAAATAATAACATTTCTCTTTCATATGTGGAGCATGAGAAGAGGGCCACAGCTGGGAGTTATATTTGATTTATTTTTGCTATAGTGCTTTCTGGGAGGTAATAATGTAAGATATCAAAGAAATATGTGAAGAGGCATAATGAAAGCTAAAATCACAAAATTACATAAAATTATCCTTTTTAAACAGTTGATTAGCAACTAGTCAAAATTTGAACAAGACATTAATAATTTCCTTAAAAATGAAGACAATAACCAAAAACACAAAGACAATAATTAATCATTTTAATGTCCGTGATTATCCCAAATCTTCTGAGCTTCAAGAGTTAGGATGTGAGATAGACAAACTTTTAAAGAATAAACCCCCATTGCAATAATATTAAAAAGAAGAGTTTTCAAGAAAAAAATCTTGGTTTTAACATGTCACAGTATTATGTAAAATTAAAATTTAAAAAAACAATAAAAACAATTTTAATCTATTCCTGTGTCATTAATTTTGGTTGTTTGATTCTCTTGTATTGATTACTGGGAAAAAAGTAGCATTTGATTATTTACAAATAATAAATGACCAAAAATATATATACTTTTAAAATATTAATCAAAAAACTTTAAATGTCTGTAAAAAGCATGTGCAAGTATGTACATATTTGTATATGTGATTTGATGACTATCATTAGGAAAGGCAGTATATATTGAAATGTACAATAATGTGCTGCTTATTGACAGAGATGTTCTGAGAAGTGAGCTCATAGGTAGTTTTGTGGTTGAGTAAACATCATAGAGGGTACGTACATAAACTAAGATGTCTACAGCAAACAAAGATGGACAGTTGACAGGGTAATACAGCATCAACTTATATATGCCATCTGTCATTAACTGGAATGTTGTTATGTCACTAGGACACAGAGACGGATAACTGAGTCTCTAAGGTATTCTTTTTTTTCATATTTATTTTTTAGCTTTAGGTGGACACAATATTGTTATTTTATTTTTATGTGGTGCTGAGGATGGAACCCAGTGCCCCAAGCATGCCAAGCGAGTGTGCTACTACTTGAGCCATATCCCCAGCCTTCTAAGGTATTCTAATACCTTAATAATGTTTCTCTTCTTTGGTCAAATTTTAAAAATGAATCTAAAACAGAAGAGAAAGATGGAGAGAGAGAGAGAGAGAGAGAGAGAGAGAGAGAGAGAGAGAGAGAGAGAGAGAGAGAATACCACCTCATTTCTAGGGGAGGTGGGGATGAAGAGTCCTTTAGTCCTCTGACTGTAACCCTTCTAAATCTTACCTCCATTAATAGAAATTCTGAAATGTCTAATATATGACCTAAAGCATGAACATAGTGATTTTTTTTTCTTACAAAGAAGTAGAGCAGCATCTTGGTAATCAATAAAATGAGAGCTACAATTTTGTCTCAAATATTTTACCACCAAAAAAGTGTGACACAACAATGCAGCTTCCCTTCAACTTCAACGTTGTATCCATTTTTCAACTATCATAGTCAATGTCTTATATATTAGATTGCCTGTATAGCACATTTATTTTGCCCTGGAAGTCTACTCAAGCAATGTGAAGGTCACATCTGTTTTGTTTTCATAAGCTTTACATACAACATAAAAGGTGACTGTTATCTGTCTTGCTTCTGTACTTTAACAAGATAACATGAATACCTTTGTGTTCTGTTTTATGCATATTGAGTACATTTGAAACTCATCTCCTCCACCTATTAAAAAACGTCTTCTATACCAGTAGCATTTTTAAAAGAATTCAGATTTTATTTTACTTTGTGTACAAAAGTATTGAATTAGGATTTGGCAGTAGTAACTAAGCTCTATTCATAATCTTAACTAAGGAATAAATGTCATTTCATTACAACTTTTCTTAGTGAAGCACTGCTGGCTTTGCCTTCTAAACTCTTTTCTGATTTTTTTCCCTCAGCTTTTAAAACACTTGAGATGAGCAAAACCTCATGAGGTCAGGCTCTGGACATCTAGTTTGCACACCCCAATCCTTTTTTGGCATGTTCTCTGAATAGCAGACAAGGGAATCTCGACTTTCAGGACTAGCTATTGAGCATTTATTAGAAATGAATAACACATTTACCAATTTTCATCTCATTTTGTAGTAAAGATGAAAAAATACTCATGTGAGAAAGTACTATGAACAAGTGATTACACTTTCTTTATTTACACTACCAAACTGAGATTACATAGTTGAAAATGAAAATATTTTTTTTACCCAATTCTAAGTATGAGAATGTTTAGAAACCTCCCAGTGACACTTAAAACTGGGTAGGCAAGTTCAATTTTAGGTTGTAAGACCACATGGCTAACAGAATAAAAGATGTATTTTCTATTGTAAGTGTTATCACTATTCTTAGTTCTCTTTTGATCCTTATATGTCTGATCCCTGTGTCTCCTGATTCCCTACTTGAGGAAAAAAAAATGAATTGTTTCCTCCTTTTATCTGAATGATATCTCAAATTTATAGATGTTTCATTTATTTGAATTTTATAAATTAATGTTGCTCATAAACACCATTGAATTATGACTCAGTGTTTCACAAACACTTAATTATTTACCTCAGTAACAAATTTATAGTTTTCATTATATTTATAATAGCTTTATTAACTTTTCATTACTTAGATGCAATTGAACATTAATAAAATCTCAAACAATGATCATAGCTAGGAGATTCAGTGACAAAAAAAACCAGAAATGCAGAAATCAACTCAAACAAAACCTAAATTTACTGGAGGCTTAGGAGGCAAAGCAAGTAAATTTCCTTTTTGTGTGTGTGTCTACCTCCAGGAAATCAAAGTACCACCAGATTTTTAGTAAAATAGTTGCAATTTTTCAACCCTTGTATATTAATGGAGATTCTCAAATTTTTATTTTTATTTTTTTCTAGAATGGCTTAGGATCATTATCCTGGTATTTCCCTAATCCTTTGTAATTAAAAAAATATCTACGTGACATATTAGTGACAGATTTTGCGTGGATATATATGAATCACATTCAAATGATTTTCAGTATACCTGTTTAATATATGAATAAATGAATCATCTGGGATGATTCATATTGAATTCTCTTACCTATAGCAATGATTTAAGAATATATATTTGAGGTATGTATTTGATTCTCCTTTTTTTAACACTTTTACTATATTTATTATTATTTTGCATTTAAACTGAGCATTAATACTGCTCCCCCTGAAAAAAAAACAGTCAAGAGAAAATGATAGACAATTTTTCAGAATTCCTTGATTCCCTGATGTTTTATTTTTTTTTCCTTCAAATGTAAAGCGATATGTTATCTGTAGGCCAAGTGCTCTGAGTTCATTTTCCACTTATGAAAATCCAAGCATGCAAATATCCCTGTGCTCTCAGAAATGCAAGCTCAGTTTAAGTTATGTCACTGAGGAACAAAGGCAATTAAATTAGCTCTCCCTGTTCTCCTTGATGCCTTTCTCCTGACCCTACCAGGTTACTGATAATTTGTCTCAAAAAACATGTCAGGAGAACTCAAGATCAAACTCACATGCTACTTGCCATCATATGCTTCACTCAACCTCCGGAAGAAAAAGGCATGAATAAGACTGATTTCCCTTGCTTACTTTCCACTGTGATGAAAACTTTCCTCTTGAGTCCTAGATCTCTGTCGACAATACTATTCTCACACCTAAAAGTTAAACTTTCATTTCCACATTAAATGTCATTGAGGTGACCTTCTCTATGGAAGCACAGTGATTAGAAGAAGACAAATGTTCCTAATATCACTTCAGTTTACTTTTGCTAATGGCATTCTCATAGAATTTTAAATGTGGATGGGATCTTAGCAAAAAGAATAGGTAAGCTCACTGTGGCATTGTGTGACCAACATGCAGGCATTAAGCGACTAATAGATTTGGCGAATATCTTGCGTGGGAAAGTATCTAATTAGGATTTGGCAATAGTATCTACGCTTATTAATGTAATAAAACAAAAAGAGGAGAACATTTGTAAAAATCCATAGTGATAATTGTGAATATGTTACAATTTATCCCAGTTGTTTAGCAGATAGACAGGATTAAAGTCCAGTTTCTAGATACACTTATATTAGCTGGTTGTGGATGTAGCCAGCCCAAACCAAAGTGTCCCAATGCACATTAATACTTGTTGATTGGTTGTTTACCATAATTCCAGGTGAATGATTTTACATGTCTCCTAAATATTTTCACAAAGTAGAATCCCATATTCTGGTAGTTTGAGAGCACTTATATATTATGTCTGATGACTGAGAAACAATTATAAAATAGAGAAAATATCGTCAAACCCACCAAGACATACTAATTCAGTGCAAAACTGCAGGCATAGGCACAAAGATTAGGTAAACATAATGGTGTTATTCTGGAAGATTTATGTATAAGAAACTTGGTTATTTTATTAAACAATTTTATCTAATTACTTTTTTTTCTTTTTAAACAAAACAGAGATAATGACCCTTGGAGGATAACAAAAAAACATTATTAATGACAGAGCATCCACATTCATACAATGGAAAAAAATGTGAATAAAATTCTAAGCATTGCCCTGAGTGGGATCAAGGAATACTGAAATGCTTAACTGTCACATTTTTTAACCTTTTTCAGCTAACCTGTACAAAGCAGTAGGAAGAAATGTCAACTTAGAGACACTGTCCATCAGACTGTGGCTTAGTTCATGCATTGATAAATGTATTTAGAGCCCCATGGGGAATCACTGTGGGCACTGACACTTAAGGTTTATGCAGATGCTAAAGGCTCAATGGTAAATGAAATTCAAGCAGGTATTCATTTATTATGTCTTTACAAAGATGTAAATTATTTGGAGAATTAGGAATGCATAACCAAGAGTTTATTTAATCATGTGATCCCAGATAAGAATTAGCCCTCTCTGTGGAATCATTACCATATGAGACATATTCTCCCCTTCTTGCTCATAGGGGCCCTTCCTACTGGGGCCAGGAATGGATGGCAGTTCTGCTAACTACACAGAGTTGGAGGAGGAACAAAGCTAAACTCTTCTGCCCTGTCTTCTAAAGAGGTCATTCTTTAAAGCAGTAGCTTTAGCAATTCACTTCAATTTGGAGGAAATGAGTTTTTGTTGCTTGATTGTCCTGTTCTCTGAAATACCTTTAGCTTGTCAATAGGAAAGGTCCATTTGGGGTTCAGTCAGTGCATAAAGGAGGTTTTTCAGTCACAGGAGAACCTTGCCTTTCAGTAGAGCTACTTTCCCACCTTCCCTTTCCCACATAATTCCCAGTCTCGATCTTAGAGTTGTATTGTTTGAAAACCATTACTGTTAGTATTGGTATGAGGATTGTGATCTAAAACTTGGCTGTAACCATTTCAAAGTGCTAAAGTTAGTAGTAATGCCACTTCAGTGACTAAAGGAACACCAGCTGAATTGAAATGTTCTCTTGTTAATGGGGGAAAAAAATAAACTCTGCAACTTCAGGGAGAGTGAGCAACAATGACTCTCACAATACTGAGAGCAGCAGGGAGTCCTTCTGTACATACGCATTGAAATAATCATGTCTTGGTCATATTGGGAATGAATTTCTATTAAGAGTAGATGTGGGTCTTTATGCTGCAGGCTACTGGACTCTCAACAGGAATAAAAATGCCTCCCTGAGAAACCTGGGTGCCATTAGATAAAGGACACCTAAATGGCCAGGGGTGAGGATAGGACACATTTCCCAATGTCAGAACAGAATCAGGATTTGGCATTAACTTCCAAATGGCACTAATTCGCAAACCAATTTTTAATCAACTTGGCTATTTCCATATATCTATTTTTATATTTCTTGCCTGTCACCCTAATTTGCAGTCACTTCTACAGGAGTGCTATTTTTGGATTCCATTTTTACTCCCTTTCTATGCCTTGTGTTCCTGTCTCTTTAATTTCTATTGTACTCGCCACTAGATATAAGAAAAACAGGCATACCAGATTGCGGTATACTGATTTTTGATTATTTTACTTCAGTGGCATAGATACCTCATCTATTAAATAATTATTAATCAATAGTGATGGAACTACTAAGGGAAGATAAATGATAATACTATATAAAAGTGATCAGACAATATCTTTTCTTTTTTTTTTTTAAAGAGAGAGTGAGAGAGGGGGAGAGAGAGAGAGAGAGAGAGAGAGAGAGAATTTTTTAATATTTATTTTTTTAGTTTTCGGCGGACACAACATCTTTGTTTGTATGTGGTGCTGAGGATCGAACCCAGGCCGCACGCATGCCAGGAGAGCGCGCTACCGCTTGAGCCACATCCCCAGCCCCCAGACAATATCTTTTCAATTAAATTTTAGATTTTTATATAATAATTAATAATGAACTACCAAAATCTTCTTAGGAAAGAATAAAGTCCCTTCCTTTTTTAACATATTAATTCTCATAGAGTCATGTAAGGTCTGGGAGCTCTATCCCGCACTGAAAAAAAATCCCATCTCATGATTCTTTGACAGTCTAATTCTGTAAAAAGTCAGTTTAAAATTGTATTGTTGAGAGGGTAAATTTCTGCACATATACTGAGCTATGCATTAAGTTCAATAAACATTCTTTCAAAATGAATAGTTTACGAGAGTTCTATCAACTTTTCACAAATATACATAAGTAAACTTTCTCATTTTTATTTATGGATTTTGGAAGAAGTAATTGCTGAGTTATACAACTCACAATAGCTACGTCTCAGATTTATAGTGCATGCATATATCTTTTAGAATGCAAAGCCCTTGCACAGTGGGATATGTGCTCTGGGCATGCATCAAAAAGAATTTCCAAATTGTGTATTGGCATTTGGAAAGGGAGGGTGGATTATCAGTAATATTGAGTTATTAATTATTCAGCTTTACTGCCATCCATTATAAATAATGTATATGACATTCAACAGTAGAACAGAAATTCCTATCAGCATGCAATGCTTTTTAAACATATATTGGGACATCCAGATATTCATAATATAATTAAATGATCCTGAATTTTAGTATGAGAACTTCATCTTCATCAGGAGTAGTAGGGGCAGTCCTCTATTTTCCTATACTTCTGATGTTAACCCAATAGCTAGCATGATGCAAAATAAAGTCAGAATTGGAAAAATGGGGGGCTGGGGTTGTGGCTCAGTGGTAGAGCACTTGTCTAACTTGTGCATATTCCTGGGTTCAATCTTCAGCACCACATAAAAATAAATAAATAAAACAAAGATATTATGTCCAACTACAACTAAAAAATAAATATCAGAAAAAAGGAATTGAAAAAATGTGTTACATCTGTTGGGAGAAAGAGTTTAGATGATATTTAAACTGTGATCAGGAGCAAATTAAGGTAGAGTAAATGAGAAAGATAATATTTCTCATTTTTTTCCACAAATACCATATGAGATACAAGGTCCTGCAAATCAATACAATTATACAGCAACTCCAACAGAGAGGCTATAACATGTAATTTACAGAACATAAATACTAAAATGTTATTAAGAATATTCAGATAGGCACAAGGTCACTAAACATCAGAAACATAAGAATGGAAATAAACAATGAGATATGAGCTTAAAATTATTTTCTTGGCAAAACTTTAATAGCTGGATATTTTAAGCATGATCAAGATTGTCAGGGCACAATGGTTTTCAAGTACTGGTGGTGTCACTGCAGGCTACAGAATCCTTACTGAAGAGCAACCCAGCTAGCACTGCCAAACAACTCTCATGCATACATATTATCCTGGCAATTCTGCTCTTGGGAATATATAATGCAGAATTTCTTATACAGCTCTAGAAGGGGGCATTTATTAGGATGTTTAATACACAGTGTCATGAAGTAGTAAAGAATTACAGGCACTCTGGGTGCCCCTCACTTAAAAAGCAGATGGAGAAATGTAGCAAATACACTCCAAATAGCATTTAGAAGCAAGGAATGAGCACACAACTATCAGAGCATAGAGCATGGCTGGATCTCATAAACACTGTCCTGAGTAACAGAAACAAGAAACAAAAACAAACAAGCACCAGAAAAAAAAAAGAAACCAGGGATGGAAACCAATATCTATATCTATATATTGTATATTGTTTTAGAAAACACAGAAACAAAAATATATGCTAAATATATAAGAAATACCTCTGTGTAAGGAATAACAGTAAAATGTCTGGAAAAATAAAAATAAAAAAAGTGGGGAGGAAGAGAGAAATTAAAGGAGAGAGGGAGGGAGATAGTACTTTCAGGGAGGGGTCTGAATAGACAGAAAGCTGCAAAGACATGTACAAGTATCTCTTTCCCTCCCCCTCCTAGTATTCGTTATTGATTAACATAGTTGTATGAAAAAAATTACAGGAGGCCAGAGCAGAAATGTTTAGAGGGAGTAGTTTGCACAAAGAGCAGGGAATATAGTGCCTGTCCCGACCAGCTAGCTTGAAAAATCCTATTACTTATAATTATTGGATAGAATACTAAGAAAAATCTTATCTTTGCACTGGAGAATAATTATCCCTAAGCCCAAACTGCTCTCTGTTCCTAGCTTAAAAACCTTAAAAGAAAGAATTTAAAGATCAAACTGTTTTGAAATAATTTAATTGCATATCAGAACAAAGCTCAAGGAACAAGAAAATAGGATCCACAATGAGAAGAAATATCAAACGTCTGAATTCAACTAAGAATTGTGACACATTTAAGAATTAGTAGAAAAGGACCTTCTAAAACAGTTATTAAAACTGAGTTCTGTGAGTTCAAAAAGTTAAATAGTGGCATAAAATACCTTTGGAGAAGGAAACTAAATGGTCTGAGATTAACAGATGATAGATGGAACTAATGACAGATTAGAAATTGCAAAAGATGGGCTGGTGTTGTAGCTCAGTGGTAGAGCACTTGCCTAGCATGTGTGAGGCACTGGGTTCTATCCTCAGCACTACATATAAAAATAAATAAATAAAGATATTGTGTCCATGTACAACTAAAAAATATTTTTAAAAAAGAAATTATAAGAGAAAAAAGAATGAAATTTATTAAATATAAAAATGATTGAAAAAGAAACAGAAAGAGGAAAAAAAGAATTTTTAAACATTAAAAACACATATATGAGCCATGGGGCAATAAAGTTTTCCATTTATTCTTGATTTTGCTAAAAATTTTTAGTAGGTATGTTGGGCTTTGTCAAATAATTTTCTACATCTGTCATCTTAATAAACAAAATTGGATTTTAATTTTTAGTTTGTTAATATGGTGAATTGTATCTATTGATTCTTGAAGGTGAGACCAACTTGAATTGCTCAGATTAATTGCCACTTAGTCAAGAGATATTATATTTATACCTACAGTTACATTTGATTGGCTAAATTTCATTTCTAATTTTTGCACTTAAGTGCATAAAGAATATTGTTCCATAATTTTATTGGTATTTTTCCAGTATGGGTATCAAGTTAATGCTTATCCTGATAGGATGAATTAAAAAGTATGCTCTTTAATTTTCTGAAAAATTGTATAAAATTGGATTAGTCTCTTTAAATATTTGTAGAAAATATGAAGGCAGCCATCCAAGTGTTAGGTTTTTTTTTTGTTTTAAGAGAGAGAGAGAGAAAGAGAGAGAATTTTAATATTTATATTTTTGTTTTTTGGCAGACACAACATCTTTATTTGTATGTGGTGCTGAGGATTGAACTCAGGCCCTACAAATATTGCTGTCTTGATAGATTTAAGGTTATTCATATTGTGTCTTCTTTTGTAGTGACACCCCCTTTCTCCACAGAAAAGTCTTAACTGGGCTTCTCCAGAAATCTTCACCATGGCTGATATTAGGACTGTCAGCAAAAGAGTCTCTACAAAAGAGTTCAATGTAGATAAACTTCCTATTTTCATTTTTTTAAAAAATTTAATTGATTTTTTTAAAATACACAACTGTGGAATGCATTACAATTCTTATTACACATATACATCACAATTTTTCATATCTCTATTTGTATATAAAGTAGGTTGACACCCAATTTGTGTCTTCATACATGTACTTTGAATTATTATATCCATCACATTCCACCATCCTTGCTAATCCCCTGCCTCCTCCCGCTCCCTCCCTTCCCTCTTCCCTATCTAGAATTTATATATTCTTCCCATATTCCCCCTCCCTACTCCACTATGAGTCAGCCTCCTTATATCAGAGAATACATTTGGCATTTGTTTTTTTAGGATTGGTTAACTTCACTTAGCATTATCTTCTCTGATGCCATCCATTTACCTGCAAATGCCATGATTTTATTCTCTTTTATTGCTGAGTAAAATTCCATTGTGTATATATGCCACATTTTTTTTATCCATTCATCCATTGAAGGGCATCAAGGTTGGCTCCCCAGTTTAGCTATTGTGAATTGTGCTGCTATAAAATTGATGTGGCTGTGTCCCTGTAGTATGCTATTTTTAAGTCCTTTGGGTATAGTCTGAGGAGAGGGATAGCTGGGTCAAATGGTGGTTCCATTCCCAGTTTTCCAAGGAATCTCCATACTGCCTTTTATATTGGCTGCACCTATTTGCAGTCCCACCAGCAATGTATGAGTGTAACATTTCCCCCACATCCTTGCAAACACTTATTGTTGTTCATCTTCATAATAGCTGCCATTCTGACTGGAGTGAGATGATATATTAAAATAGTTTTAATTTGCATTTCGATGATTGCTAGAGATGATGAGCATTTTTTCATGTATTTGTTGATTGATTGTATATCCTCTTCTGAGAAGGGTCTGTTCAGGTCCTTGGCCAATTTGTTGACTGGGCCAAAAACATGTGCTGGAGAAAAGATAGCATCTTCAACAAATGGTGCTGGGAAAACTGGAAATCCATGTACAACAAAATGAAATTGAATCCCTATCTCTCACCATGCACAAAACTTATCTCAAAATGGATCAAGGACCTAGGAATTAAACCAGAGACTCTGCATCTAATAAAAGAAGAAGGAGGCCCCAATCTTCATCATGTGGGATTAGGCCCCAACTTCCTTAATAAGACTCTTATAGTGCAAGAATTAAAACTAAGAATCAATAAATGGGATGGAATCAAACTAAAAAGTTTCTTCTCAGCCAAAGAAACAATCTGTGAGGTAAACAGAGAGCCTACATTCTGGGAGCAATTTTTTACCCCTCACATATCAGATAGAGCACTAATCCCTAGGGTATATAAAGAACTCAAAAAGCTAAGCACCGAAAAAACAAACTTCTTATTTTTGTGTTGCCCTATCTTACTTGGCCACCAACCTGGAAGAAATCAGCACTCCAGGTGCTGGACACCCCCTTACTAGTTTCACAACCATGTATCCAGTATAGTAGTTTGTAGAAATGTGTAAACAAGGCCTCTGACCTTGAGATGGAGCTTCACAGAGATGTCTACATTTCTAAGATAAGAGAAGTTACCAACTGGGCTCCATGGTAACAGCTGGCAGGGGGAGGAAAGAAAGGGGAGAAGAAGCTCTCCCCTTCTCAGGTGTTGTCCTTGACCGGTTAACTTGCCCAAAACAGTGAAAGAAAAAGGTGCTTTTATGTGAACTTCTGCAGACTGTGAACTTCTGAGCCCCTCCCCTTACATGCTGGTTATAAAATTCTGAAACTACCTGAACTCAGGGTTCAGGGGATTAATTATTACAGCAAAAGCTGTGCCCTCTGAACCTGGCTGCAGCCAAATAAAGCCATTTCCTGCTATCTTTGGTGCCTTGCCTTGATTGTCCCTACAACACTTTAGGAAACCTTGCTTGGTAGCTTGTGTATTCATGGAATTTGTTCCATTCATCACAAATGCTAATTGGATAATTATGTTATTTATAATATTGCTTTTAAGATCTTTGGAATCTGTAGGCATGTTCTTTCTACCATTCCTACTATACGTAATTCATATCTTCTCTTTTTCTAAATATTTTGTCTAGATAATTACCAATTTATTCATGTCAGAGAAACAACTTTTCATTTTAATTTTTCTGATTTTTTTTTTGTTTTCTACTTCATGATCTACTAAGAACAAGTTAATCATTATAATTTATTAAATTTAAATCTTCTCCTCTTTGAAAACCTCTGGGTGAAATATAACTCAAATACATCCAAAAGGCACATTTGAAAATCATGTATCTGATAAAGAACTTGTATATAGTATATAAAATAAACTTTAAAAACTCAAAGAATAAAAAAAGCAATATTTAAGTGGCATAGAAATGGATGCTTTTCCAAGCCAATGCATAGATGGTAAATAAACACAGGAAAAAAATATTATTTGAAATAATGAGATGGGCCCATATTCCCATTATGATGATTAATATTAAAGAGAGTATCTTTACTTAGTGTTTACAAAGATGAAAACTGGAATTTTCATATAAACCCAGTGAGACCGTAAAATATTAGAGTCATTTTAGGAAATATTTGTATAGTTTTTAAAAAATGTTAAACATACACCTACCATAGAATGTATCCATTTTACCCCAGGGAAGTTAAAATAAAATATGTATACACAGATTTGCACATGAATGCGCATAGTCTCTTTTTTTTTTAATGAACAAAAGTTGGAAATAACCTACACATCTATTTACAGGTAAATAAATAAAAGTATATTGTTATAGCTATAAAATAAATTATTACTTACCCCTCAAAATTAAATTATTGATAAAACAAAATAGATGAATTTAAAAATGATTTTGCTGGAGGAAAGATATCTGAGGAATGGGGAAGGTATATATTTTAAGGCCACTTTTCTATTAATCCTGGAAAATTCAAAGTGACCTATTGTGGGTAAAGAAAACCATGGTTACTTGGAGTGGAGGGCACTCATGGGTGGTACACAAAGCAGGAGAGGGGGCTTACAAGGGGGAAGGAAGAAACATAGGACAATGATAGAAACTTAGGACAGCTCATTCTCTACATTTTTTTGATGAGTTAACACACATATATATCTATGTCAATGCTTATCAAATTGTCCACTTAAATGTGTACAGTATTATTGTATGTCAGTCATACTTCAGTAAAAATGCATTTTAATAAATGTGTACTAAAGACACAGAAAAGCACATGAAGGATACCATCCACGTGTTATGAAAGGGCTTCACTGAACTTGAGTAAAGTCATAGGTAAATCCAAACCATGCAAACGAAGTATGAATGGCTTCTCCACAGTTCAGCATGGGCTTGTCAAAGCCCCATTGCAGGTCATGTCTCCAAGGCCTGGAGTCCCTCATTAGCTTTCCCTCCAGCAGAGAGCATGAGGGCAAATAATTTTTGACCTAAGTGATATTGTACTCACTTACCTTTTAACTTACTGAAACCACAGGTAGAGACTATATTTTATATGAAAGTATAAGAGCAAACTCACTTTCTATAAGCAAGAGATAACTCATTTTAATTTCAATGTAATTAAATACAAAATTAGGATTTTACTTGTGTGTCGACTTCCTATTTGTCAGGTAGAAATTTCAAGGAAGCCTGTGGGCAGCAGCAACAAAGCAAAGCAAAACAAAGGCCTGTGCACCTGGTTTTGATCAACAAGGGTCATCGGCTCCCTTAAGAAACTTACAAGTTCATTTCACATGGTTACCTCAGTTCCCTCTGCCCGCCTGCCCTCTGCCTCAAAATCTTTGCCAAGGCTGGGAACCATGTGATCTTATTACTAGGAGTTCCTAATACTTCTTTGGGAAACCTCAACCGAGCACATTAAAGGGCCCTAGTCCTAACCACAGGACTGCACCCCAATCCATATTCTCCAGGCTCCTAATTCCCTTTTTTAGCTTGAAAGTAATACCTTCTGTTCATGTTCTCTTCAGTCTCTTCCTCCTCCAGGGAAGACTGATTTTATCAGTGGATTTTGGTTTTAGGAAAGAAATGCCACTTAAGGAGAGTGGCATGCAGATGATGTCTACTCTTTCTTCCTGCCAAAAGCACCTGTTAAGAAACATGAAGCTCAGATTCTGTATCTGTAGGAAAAAAGGAAAGAAAGGAGGAATTGGAAGGTGGAAGAGCTAAATTGATACTTAACATCTCACAAGAATTCAAAGTCTTTAATTTCCAAATTGCTTTCATGGGATTTACAAAAATATATTCAGCAGTCCTGGCATGAGTGAAGAGGTATCTCCAAAGAAGCGTGGTCCCAAGTGTTCCTGGAGAGAAGGGGCAACTCAATTCAGCAAAGCAGGGTTCTTGGCTTATGAAATAGAAAAGAATTTTAGGACTTCACAATCAGAGGCATAGATGGGGGATATTTAGGAAATTAAATACATATTCAAGGGAGAATAAAGACAATCACAAGATAGAGATGCTTTGGGGAGTAAACCAAGAATTAAGCATTCAAGAGAGAATGTGGGCCATCTAGAGAGTGAGAGATGCTATTTAGAGGTTACCAGGGCTTGGGCATGTATTTCCACAGTGATGACTCTCACACGGCTAGTAGGTCCTTGCTGGAGGTGGCCCCAGTTTATTCTGCCATGGGCTTCTCCACATCTGGCTGGAACATCTTGTAAGAGTACAGCTACTTCTTCAAGAGTGGGTAACAAGAGAGATCAAAGAAGAAGAACAGTGCCTTCAGAAGCCACATAACCTTTACTGTGCCATCATCCATTGGTTGTGCAAATGAGTTCTGGCTCAGTGTTAGAGTGACCTATGTTAATAGCCTAAATACCTGGAGGTAAAAATCATGACTCATGGGTATCCTCAAGGAGTGTGGTTGCCACACCCAAATTTGATTTCAAGTCCTTACCTTATGCATGGGTGACCAGGTAATTTCAGTTGTCTTCCTTTCTCTACTGGAATTAAGAAATATAAATAAGCAGGAAATAATCATATGTCCTCAGTCCAGCCAGTCAGATACCCTCTCACAAGATTCCACATCCTGATGAGTTAACGGTGCAAACAAAAGAAGAGTTCCAAGCTATGGGCCACAGAAAACAGAAGCTGAGCAGAAACTCCTCCCACTGTAGCTAAGGCTCCAGCTCCACCACCTCCTATGGCTTCTACAATTCATTTTCACTTTCTAAACCTAGTTTGCAAAACCTCCTTCCAATTCTGGGACATATAGGCTATGCATTAAATAAATTAAATTTTGCTTAAACCAGTTGGATGTGGCTTATCTTTCTTAACAGTCAAACCCCCTAACAGAGAAGCTGCTTTGTTCATGTTTTCTGGAATGAATATGTGTTTCTTTTATACTTGGGTGGGGGCAGGATGTGGAGAAAAGACCTTTGAAAATACTAAAAGACTCAGACCAAATTAAAACTCTTCCTAAACACATCTTTCTTCTTGCCTGAATAATATATTTCTCACCTCATTGAGATGTAGATACACACAAGTCCACCACCTTAGGAAGAAGACAGAGGGTGTGAGTCCTATGCAGTTTTTTCAGTGTGTCAAATTCCATCCAATCAGTTAATGGTCATTGATACTGTGCTTCTTTGAACACTAATAGACATTGCCATACTAGAGGCTAGAGATGGGACAAGATCCCTGAGACAGGAAAACAGTCTCTTGCCCAGTTGTCTACCTTTTAGGATTCATGTTGTTCATAAGTCCAAAGCCAGAAGATCAACTGAAGGAAGCTGTAAAGTCAGTGGCCCACTGAGATCTGGGTGTTAGAAAATTAAGTACAGTGGTTTCATATATAAGAAAATATAATATAAGAAAATCCATCTCTATGCTCTGGGACAGAGGAGAAAGGAGAAAGAGCTGGAACAACCCAGCCTGCCTTTCTACAGGCAGCAATACAGGCCCCAGAGTCAGTGTGAGATGGGAAGATGAATTTGGTCCTCACTCAGTCAGAACTAATTCCAGAAAGGCCTGATGTGTGACCATCCACCACATCAAACTTTATTCTGGTGTCTAATATATTTGTTTTGCATGCAATGTGCGTGTGAAACACATGCAGCCAATTTTTCTGGTTCTCAAATACAGAAAATGGGCAAATAAAACTGTATCTGCTGGGATTACTGAGAGAAGAGTTGCTGCTCTTTAAGAAGTCTCCTGAGGGAGACTCAGGGATGCCTGTCCTCTACGCAGATTATGCTATCTCTCTACAGGCTCACCCATGTGCAAGCAGAAAATTCTCCTGTATTTTTCTTATTTGTTGATTTTTCCATAAACTTCTGTTGTGACTTCAGTTCCTCAGAGACTACACATCAAATGAAGTGAGACTGAGTATTGGAGGTTCCCTGTTAATTGGAAGTAGTGATTTCTCTCTCTCTCTCTCTCTCTCTCTCTCTCTCTCTCTCTCTCTCTCTCTCTCTCTCCCTCCTCCCAATGCCCCAAAGGAGATGATTTTAATAAAGAAAGTCATTTCTGCCTGCTGGCATGGTACACTGTGGAAGTTGAGCAGCTACAAGTAGGGGAGAGAGAGAGAGAGAGAGAGAGAGAGAGAGAGAGAGAGAGAGAGAGAGAATTTCAATAGTGAGAGGAAGAAATAGAAATCTGAACACCATCAATTGAACACCATCATTCAAACATACGAAAATCTTCCAGATAGTTCAGTGATAAGCAGGAAATAAGGAAATTGCTAATAAAGAAAGAAAGAACACCAACCATCATAGAGGAGAATATTGCAGTTAGAATGTTTTTTTATTCTTTTTGATAGTTGGGCAGGTAAGCTAATAGCAATAGAATTTACTTTAAAGATCAACACTACAGACGCTGCTGTTTATTATTGATAGTAATGTGGCTCCAGTAAGGGGAATATTAAGTCTCATAAAAGCCATTGCAGCAGTCCATTTAGGCCCTGTCTGAGCTGAACACACATGGGTTTCCCACTGTTGGTTCACATCTCTGGCAGGAGTTTTCTTTGGATTATACCAGGACATCTGCTCCTTGAAAATCTGTGAGAACCATTTCAGCTGCTGGTTTCAGTTCTATGGCTGATGGAACTGGGGGTGACCTTTCTCAGAATTCTTTTAGCATGGAGTGATTAACTAACTCTTCTGGATCCTGAATATATTTGTGTGACATAGGTGGGAAGCCAAGTGTGATAGATGGGACATCCATCCCTCTGGAAATTAGTGAGAGATAAAAGAAATGATATGTTAAGGTACTTTGCTCAGTGCCAGGTGAATCCTGAAAAAAATGCCAGCTATAGAGGGAAATGGTGAATGTAGCAGATGGTGCTGGATTTTGCACTCAAAATGTCAAGTCCCAAGTCTTGTGTTCTCATAGTTCCAATATATACCCAAAAGCAACTTAATTACACAGGGAAAAAATAATCACTTTGCAGTGGACGAGCATGCAGGAACCACCTGAATGGTAGGGTCAAAGCTCCCTGAGCAATCACAGTGCTGACCATGCCTCCTGATACAATGCACTGAATGGGACGCATGACTGTAATGCCAGCAGCATGGGAGGCAGAGGCAGAAAAATCACAAGTTCAAAGCCAGCCTCAGCAAATGAAGAAAGCCCTGAGCAACCAAATGAGACTCTGTTGCTAAGTAAAATATAGAAAGGGCTGGGGATATGGGTCAATAGTTAAGTGCCTCTGGGTTCAATGCTCAATACCAAAAATTTAAAACAACAATGTGCATAGCAGAAATACTGTGTGAGGAATCTACATTGAAAACATTCTACCAAATAACCAGCCTGTGCTCTTCAAAGCTGTCACAACATCCAACAAATGTGAGTCAGAGGACTCTTCCAGATGAGCAGACACTCAAAAGTCATGGCAATCGAATACATGGTGCAATTTGCCATTCCTCTTCTTCTCATTCCTTTTACTTTTTTCTTTCTTCTTTCTTCTATTTTGCTTTTCTCTTCCTTATAATTATTTTAGTGTAAAGTACAGTATTGGAACTAGGTGTCAAATGGTGAAATATGAAAGAAGTCAAGAGATGAGATCATGCTAATGTCTCTACCAATATTAATCTTCTCATTAAAAAGTGATATTCATGTTGTGCAAGAGACTATTCTTATTTTAGGAAATAAAATGTAATTCAGAGGTAAAGTGCATAGGACTTAGCTGATTCTCAAAATGGCTTAGGGGAAAAAATCAGAAAACATAAAGCAAATGGGCAAAAACACAAACATTTGGGGAAGTTGTATAGGATATACATGATTTTGTTGAACTTTTGCACAAAGTATAATAATTATAGCAAAATGAAAAATAATGCTCAGCCCTATTGACTCAGACCTGAGGATGACTTGGCTTCTGTGAACCTCAGTTTACCTATTTCAAAATGGGGACTTGGTAACAGCATATAGGACATTCTGTCTCTAGAGATGAACAAACCAGCAAAGCATTAATTCCTTCTGGAGTTAGGAGATGGGTTGTAGAGTTAAGAATAGGGAGTGGTCTAGGGTACTAACTATCCATGTTTTCTAATAATAAAAACCATGATGTGACCTTTGCCAATTCCTTCCAAGAAGATGTGTTAAATTGGATCTAACAGAGAATCTTTTTTGAAAAATCATTCCTCCCTTTCAAGGTTGTTGTGGGAATTAAGTGGGATCATCTCCAAAGGGGACTTAGTGCAATGCCTGGCACATAGTAGGGGTTTGAGTCACCATGGTAAATCTCATGGCCCTGACTGCCCTTCTCATTCATTGATCAGTATCATGCATGTTTGACCCATGATTCCTGGAGGGAAGGAAACTTACACTGTCCCTCATCACTGTACAGACTTGCCTGCTGGTCAAGTGGAAGTTCTTTCTAGAAAGTCACATGTGCTCAGTGAATGCTATTCTGGCCAGAGTGCCAACCCACCAGCCTTATCAACTTTGAGCTTGGTGGCTATTGAAGCCAGGATGACAACTCAAAGTCATTGCCTTAAACCTACAAACCTGATTGAAAGTTCATGGTGTGCAGAAGCAAGCTGGGGTGCTGGGGAAAGGAAATTGTTACAAAATTAACAAGGTCATGATCTAGGTTTTTGGAGCCAGAAAACTGCAATTTTCTGCATGTTATGAGAATTCCCTGGGGATTTCTTCCAGTCCCTTCCTCACTTGCTTCCACCTACTTCCTAGATCAATAGACACACAACATGGCCTGTCTCTCTATGCTCTGAAAAGCACCCACTTGCTTCAGTATTCTAAGAAGATCTAAGGAGTGAATTCAGAGAGAGATATAAGAGATGAAAGACCATTTCAATTAAAAAAAATAATGAAAAGAAATCCTTTGGAACTCCTAGAAATGAAAGAAAATGAATCAAAATGAAACTTCATTTGAAAGCATCACCAACAGATTAGATTGTGCAGAAAACAAAATGGGAGGTCTCTAAAACATGACATATGAACTTAAATACTCAGTATACAATAAAGGAAAAAAAATAAAAGACCATGGTGAATATACATGTGAACTCTGGGAGAGCATCCTCTTGAGAACAAACCTAAGAAATATTAGGTTAGAAGAGAACATGGACATACAAGCTAAAAGCATTAAGAACAGCTTCAATGAGATAGTAACAGAAAACTTTCTTCATATCATAAATGAGAGACATCAACATACAAGAATCACACAGGACCCCAAATAGATAATATCAGATCAGATGCTTTTCAATACACATTGTAACCAAAATGCCCAATATAGAAAATAAGGAAAGAATATTAAAAGTTACAGAGAAAAACATCAGGTCACTTTTAGAGGCAAACTAATAAGGTTAACATCCGACTTATCATCTCAGATCCTAAAATTGAGGCGGTCCTGCAACAAAATACTTCAAGTTATAAAAGAAAACAATTTCTTCCAAGATTACTATATTCAGCAAAGTTGTCTTTCAAAATTGATGAAGAAAGAAAAACCATGACAAGGACAATCTAAAAGAATCTATGACCACTAAGCTAGCACTACAAAGAGTACTCAAAAAAATAAAAAATAAAAAAAACTGCACACATCGAAACTACAAAACACCTCCAAAGCCACCAGATGAATATAGATCAATAAAAGAGAACTAAATGAATTACATGAGGGCCAGGATAGAATTAAATATAGCAAACAAATCAAAATGGCAATACATTTCATACACATATCTACAATAACACTGAATGTAAATGGTGTCAATTCCCCAATGAAAAGACACAGATGAGGGCTAGGACAGTAACTCAGTGGTGAAACACATGGTTCACATGTGTGACGCATTGGGTTTGATCCTAAGCACCATATAAAAATAAATGAAAATACTTTGTTCATTTACAACTAAAAGAATATTTTAAAAAAGAAATAAAAAGACACTGATAAGCATCATGGAGCAAAAACCAATACTCAACTGTGTGCTATTTGCAAGAGGCTCATCTCATTGGCAAAGAAATCCACAGGCTAAAAGTAAAGGGATAGAAAAAATATTCCATATGAATGAAGTCTGAAAACAAGCAGGAGTAACTATTCCCTTATCCAACAAAGCATGTTTCAAGTAAAATTTAAGAAGAAGAGACAAAGAAGGCAATTACATACTTGTAAATGGGACAACCCCAAAGAAGATAAAACAATAGTAAATAAATAGACTCCAAATGTAGTGTGCCTAATTACATCAAAAAATACTTCAAGAAATCCCAGATACATCACAATACAATAATACTGGGTGATTTCAACACACCCCTAATACCAATAGATAAGTCATCAAAGCATAAAATCAAATGAGGTATCTCTGAACTAAATAATTCTATAAATCAAATAGACCTAGTAGATATCCTCAGAATATTTTGCCTCCAAACAACTGAATTTACCTACTTCTCAGCAGCCCATGGAAGGTTTTCCAAAATAAACCCTATTCTAGGTGAGTCTTAGCAAACATAAAAAAACTATATAATAATGTGGATTCTATCAGATAATAATGGAATAAAACTAGAAATCAACAGCTAAAAATAGAAATCATAAACACATGGAGGTTGAAGAATACACTTTTAAATGAAGAGCAAATCATAGAAGCCTTGAGAAAATGAAACAAGAAATTCTGAGAAACAAATAAGACCAATGATGCAACATATCAAAATCTCTGGGCCAGGCTGGGGTTGTGGCTCAGAGGTAGAGTGTTCATCTATTGTGGGTGAGGCACTGGGTTCAGTCCTCAGCACCACATAAAAACCAAAATAAAAATATTGTGTCCACCTATAACTAAAAAATTAAGTATTAATAAAAATCTCTGGCATAGTATGAAGTAGTTCTAAGAGGAAAAATTAAATCATTGAGTGCATACATTAAGAAAATAGATCCCAATTAAATAAGCTTATATTCTACCTCAAGGTATTAGGAAAGGAAGGAAAAAGTAATTCCAAAATTAGTAGAAGACAGGAAATAGTGAAGATCAGAATAGAAATTAATGAAATTGAGAATGAAAAATATTTCAGATTGATTCAACTAAGAATTTGTTCTTCAAAAACATAAATAAGATTTACAAATCCTTAGCCAAACTAATTAAAGGAAAGAGAGTGAGAAGACTTTATGGAGATGAAAAAAAAAAGAGATATGATCACAGACATTTCTGAGATGTGGCAAAAAGATCGTACAAAGATACATATAGCTTTATATTCTTGTCACGAGAATTTAACTATAATCCCCAAAGGGTCATTTATGCTACTTCTTCCTGGAAAGTATCTTCACGTCCTGGCTCAGGGCAGAGTGGCCAGCTGCTAGAAGGGCAGGAGCAGGAGGAGGAGCAGGGGGGAAATATGTGATGCACCTGCTGGAGGCCCCCTGCGGGTTTGTGAGGTGCTCTGCCCCCACCCAGGCTTTCTCCAAGGCCCATGGGCAGGAAGAGCCAGGAGACTCGGGCTGCAGGGCAGCGCCTTGGCCTTTTGCCCTTGACTGAGCCACAATCCATGCCCCAGCGGGTCAATGACCCTGGTATACAGGACAGGGCCCTGAATGGAAGGCTGGAACAACCATGGGCGGCCACGCTCTTGGCTCTTGGTGACGCCTTTTGCCCCTGAGGCTCATTTTTCCTACCACTGAAGCAGGTCTGCTAACTTTCTTAGGTACATATTTTTATATGTTCATTTTGAGTTTTCTGTGCCCTTATTTTTGTCCTATATGTGCCGCATAAATAGAATATAGCTAGATTTATGTAATGAAGTTTCTTACATCGAGTTTGAGAATCTTAATTGGAGTGTTTAGTCCCATTTGCACTTACTGGTTATTGATACTTTTGGATTTTTAAAGATTTTATTCATTCTGTCTACTGTTTTAGCTTAATTTTTTTTTGGACCCTTCATTGACCAATCCTATTTTATTTTTTCTTCTTTTCCCCCTTTACATCTTTTTTTTTTCCTTCTACTTTAATTCTGATGTGATTTACCCTTAAGGTTTTAGTATATATTCTAGACCTAACAAAGTCAAGCATTAATCAGCACCTCCCCAGCAATATAGGGAATGACTCAGAATAACTTAGCACCCTCTCCTACCCTACATGTCTGTTGATAGTCTCTAGCATTTAATTTCCTTCTCATTTCTTAATCTCTGAAAGTTGCAGTTGCTAATATAATAACTACTTTATATAATCATTTCCTGTTTAGATTCACCCAGGTAGTTGGCAGTTCTCACCACTGCTATTGGTTTTTTACCGTTCATCTGGATCCTGTTTGCTTCTTCCTGAATTTCAGTTTCCTTGTTTTGTATTCTTTTAGTAGTTCTCAGTTCCAGTATAGCATTAGGACAGGACCCTGAGGCCAAGGGCCAGTGGATGGCTTATGAATTCCATGAGGGTAAAGGCCATGAGTATGGGAACAAGACTTTCCACGGGAGGCAGAAAGAGTCGTTTGCTTTGAGCCCAAAGAAAACCCACCAGATGAAACAGAAGCCCAAGTGCAAGAGTTTTCAGGGCCTGATCTTTGAGGACAGGAGGCAAGAGCGAAAGTGTGGCAGAAACTGAAGTCCAAGTAGTGTAGCTAAATATACATTGTCAGGGTTTAGTGCTTCCTTAGTATCATCATCTTAGGCTAATGTTCTCAGGCTTGAGAACTTGGAATTATTTTAAAAAGTGAAACCACATACACATTTATTGTAAAATGGGTTATAGAAATCATCATTGTTTTCATCCCCAGTGATAATCTAAGTACATATCCTATTTCTTCTGCTTCAATACTTCTCCTTGCTCAATGGAATTCTTGATCTTTCCTTCCATCTATTTTCTTAGACCAAGTTGTCATTATCTGGTGTCTGAATTTCTACAGAAAGATCCCACCTTTCTCCCTTCCTTGAGTACTTTTCCTTAATTCATCCTGCATCCTCTTCTTGCCCCCAGGATGATCTTTGGCCTGGGAGGCTTTCTTAATTGTGAAGCCAATGTGTTTTTCTTCCCTTTACATGGAGCCTAGATTTTCTACTCTTAGTTCCTGTAGGGAATCCTGGAAGGCTATACTGGGAAACACCTTTTCTGAGCCATATTCATTTTCAAATGAAATATCTCTGCTCTTTAGAAAAAAAAGGTAAAACATATAAAGAAACATATATTTATTGGTTACCACATGTTTTCAAGTATATATCCATTGTGGAATGGCTAAATCTGGCTAATTCACAAGCATTACCTCACATAGTTGTGTTTGTGGTAAGAACACTTTACATCCACTCTCGTGACATTTTTCCAAGAATATAATATGCACCATTAAATATAGTTGCCATGCTGCACACTAGATCCCTGGAACTTGTTCCTCGTCACTAACTATAATTATGTGTTATTTGACAATACTCCTATAGGCTCTCTGTCACCAATAACCCCACCTGTGGTGCATACTGTCCTACATTCCACTTCTGAGATTGACAATTTTAGATTATAAACAAGTGAGGTTTATATGGTGCTTTTCTTTCTGTACCTGGCTTATTTCACTAAATGGACTATCCTCTGGCTTCATCCATGGTGTCACAAATGACCATATTTCCTTCTTTTTATAATGAGTGATATTCATCATATGTGTATAACCACCTTTTTTCTCCATTTATCTCTGGGCTGTGTTGGTTGATGCCTTATCTTGGCTATTGTGAATAGTGCTGAGTAAACATAGGAGCACAGATACTTCTTTCATGAACTGACTTGTTTTCCTTTACACGTATACCCAGAGTGGGATCATAGGATCATAGGGTAGTCCTGCTTTTAGTTTTCAGGAACTTCCCCTCTGTCTCATATGATAGGCTGTACTAGTTGACAGTCTCACCAGTAGTGTGCAACGGCTTCCTACTCCACACTTTTGATCACAGCCATTCTTACTGGAGTGAGGTGATACTTCATGTGGATTTTTGTTGTTGTTGTTGTTTGTTTTGATTTGTTTTTTGCTACTGGGTATTGAACTCAGGGGCACTTGACTACTGAGACACATCCCTAGCCCTATTTTGTATTTCACTTAGGCACATGGTCTCACTGACTTGCTTAGTGCCTCACCATTGCTGAGGCTGGCTTTGAACTCCCAATCCACTTATCTCAGCCTCTGGAGCCACTGGCATGTACCACCCAGCCTAGCTGTCATTTGGCTTCCATCTGCCTTTCTGTGATGATTTCCGTGATGATTACTAACACTGAGCACTTTTTTACAGATGTATGTTGGCCATTTGTATGTCTTCTTTTTGGATGTGTCTATTCAGGTCTTTGGTTCATTTTCCCATTGGGTTTCTTGTTTAGTTTATTGAGTTCCTTATACATAATTTACAAATATTTCCCCTGATCTCTGGGGTTTTTTTAGTTCTTATGAAGTTGGTTTGTTTTTTTTTTTTCAGCTGAATTATCAAATGTTTATTTAAGTCATTTAAGTTTAAAAGTTTAATTAATCTTAACAGTTGTAATTTATGTTTCTATTCACTTATCTATACGCTAATTTGAAAACAATTCCTTAAAAAGAAGGAAGACAACATACACCATGTACACCTGTATAAACACATACATGAAATCTTATAGCTTGCATTTTAGGAATTTAGTTGTAAGACAGAAGAACATTAAACTTAACAGTTTATAAAATATATTTGGTTCCAAATTAAATTTTTAATTTTTTAAAAATTTTTATTCCCTTTAGTTATACATGACAGTTGAATCCATTTTAATATGTTACTACAAACATGACAAATATTTTACTCTAATTAGGATCCCAGTCTTGAGGATGTTTACAATGGTGAGATGCACTGTGGTGTATTCATATATGAGCATAGTAGAGTTATGTTAGATTCATTCCACTGTCTTTCCCATTTCAATTCCCTCTCCCTTCCTGTCCACCTCCTTTGTCTAACCCACTGAAATTCTATTCCTGAAGGTGTTTCCATGTGTGGATAGTTGTTCGGAATAATGTTTCTACAAAGGGAGGATCTTCCCTGGTGGTGTCTGTTTTTTTACTTGGCTCCACTTTCTTTTACTTCTTTTCATCTGGAAATTATCTTCGGTCTGTCTTTAAGATTTATGGCTTTGATATTTTGGAATGACACTGTCATAATCAGTTATTTGTTTAACAATTTTATTAATGACAGACATATCTTTTAATTTTTCTATTGTAGATGGACCCCAAAAATACAGTTACTGTATTTTTATGCAGTTCTGAGAATCAAGCCCAGTGCCTCACACATGCCCCACCTCTGAACTACAACCCCAGCTCCCTAGCTAGTTATTTTGTAGAGTCTCTCAATGTGAATTTCCTCCTAATTAGATTCAAGTCATGCATTCTTGCAGAATACCACACATGTGATTGTGGGTTTTTATCAATCCATTTTATATGCAAGTACAGGCTGTTGATTTAAATGGTAATTTTAATTTTGACCCTTTGTTGAGAGGATATTTTTTCCTTTTATGATTTTTTTCTTATGATGTTTTTTGAGGGAAGATACTTTAAGGCTATGCAAATTTTTGTTTCTCATTTAAGTTTCACCCATTTTTCAGCATGCATTGATTCTTGCATGAAGTAATTGCTACTAATTATAACAATTCTTACCAACTGATGATCTTTTTTCTCCCAAATTTCCTCCTGTATTTATTGGAATTTTTTTTAGGATTCTTCATGTTTTATTTTCTCATTTGCTTACATAGACATGAATTCTTATACTAAAAGGATTATACCATTTTTCTTTCATTGTACTTGTTAACTTTGTTTCTCTCAGTCACTATCCTGCAAATAAAATATTACCCCCATTTCTGTCACCATACCTTGGTGATGCTTGTTTTTTTTTTTTTTTTAATTTTCCCTATTCAGAATCATATTTGCATAGTCTTTTTTGTCTTTTGCTCAATCTTTGAATTCAGTTTTGGGCATAGCCTTAGTGAATTCACTTTCCTGCTTTGCTGAGTATTTCATTGTAGTGAATTTAACATGTTCCATTGCAGGTGTACATTTGGGATGTTTCTAGTCTTGCTATTACTCATAGCTCCACTATAGATACTCTTGTGCAAATGTCTACTATGCACGCAAGTATGTGTTTTTGTTGGGGATACACCTGGGAGTAGAATGTTCAAGGTCACTAGATACTATTAATCAGTGTTTCAGTATCCAAAATAGTTGTACCTACCAGTGTTTACATCCACAATCAGCTTAAAAATTCCTGTTGCCAAATGTCATCTTCAGCACTCAGTGTAATTAATCTGGTTAGTTCTACGTGGTGAATATTCAAAATGTAACTTGAACAGCCTTTCCTTGATAGGTCCTGGTCTTCAATTTCTCTACTTCTTCCTCTAGGAGGTGTGTCAGTTTCTTTAAATTCTCCCAGCCACATGTACTGGGATTGGGAGGTACCTTGGGAAATCACAGCCTCACTTGCTGAGATCATCTCTCTGAGTCCCTATTCTCTCTTATCCTAGCCCTTGATTCTTTACTGGTTGTAAATTGGATTGAGCCTTAAACACCCACAATCTTGTACTTTGATCCAGCTTGGCTCTGTCTTCTCAGGAGGCAACAGGGCCAGGCTATTCAAAAAACTGCAATCTTAGGTGGCTTCCAAGGAACAGCTATATTATAGATTACTTTAAACTACTCAATCGAAAGACAACTTCAAACTGAAAGAGCATGAAAGTGCTATGCATCACAACTCTGTAGGCCACCAGGGTAATTCGGCAAGACCCTGTCTTAAAATACAAAAGGCTGAGGTTGAGGCTCTAGTATAACCTTCTGGGTTTGATCCTCAATACTGCAAACAAAAGGAAAACAACAAATTGAAGGCTGGTTTTTTGAAAATATTGCATTTGACATTGTCAAGATGGAAGAGAAAAAGAATATGAGAGTCAAGTAGAATTCATTCTTATGAAACTTTAAAAAAACGTCACAAGCTACTGTTTGCCAGTAATTTAAAACCTGAAAAACTTAACTTTTCTTAAAAAAAGAATGATGTTTAACTAATGTAATGAGTAGCAGGAAAATTATTAATCTTGATCAATTTAAACAATATAGTTGAAATTTTACATCCTTTCAAGTGAAAGGAAGAAAAATTCACTTAATATATAATTAAGTTTTAATCTGATAAGAAAATATGTTTCCCAAAACTTCCTGTAGTTATCCTTATGGTAAAAAAAAAAATGAGTTTTTTTTCTTTCTCATTAAATCAGGAACAGACCAAGTGGGAGCCCAACTTCCTAACTGCTTAGTGTCCTGCCAGAGGTCATGTGCAATGTGGGGCACCTTGTAAGTCAGGTGGTTTCTGTGAACTCCCAAGATTGTTTGCCCAGAGTTCAAATGGGGACAATAGTACTTACTAGTGGGTATCTAAAAGACTAAATTGGGTCAAGAAAAGTATTTAGCAAGTGCCCTACATATAAAGGTCATCCTTCAAAAGGTGACTGTCCTAATCCTGGTATCCTTCTGTCAATACTTTCAAACTATCCTGGTTAACTTCACACTAACTTCCTAGAAATTGAGTCATTGGCACAAAGGATTTTGCACACTTAAACATTGGTTGCACATTGCCAAATAGACAATCTTATAGCCTTTTTCTTTCACCCCCTCACAGTTATGGGATGGAATGTGATTCTACACCGTCTGCTTTCTTAGACTCCAGTAGTCACTTAATAGACACTAGTTTGTCAGTGTTCCACCTTGAGATGGTTTTCAGTTCTCTTATTGTTACTCAGTCTTAAAGATATTGATGTCCGCTTACTTTCCAGGTGGTTTGTATACTGTCCGATGGTGGGAAAAACAGGTGTGATGAAATAAAAAAAAAAATATATATATATATATATATATATTTATGTGTTCAATGCCTGACTCGAATCCAGTGTGTGGTTGTACATCCCATGGACAGAACCTGGTCATTACTGACTGTGGCCACAAAGGTTGCCTAGCAGATGATTTGAAAGATGGGAGGAGCTTTATTGAAGGTGGAGACAGGTATGTAGGAATTTCATTAACTTCTATTCTATTTGTGCATAGTGAAGTTTAAAAGTCTACTTTTTAATCTAATAATTATTTTTTGTTCATATTTCTGTTCTGAATTTACTTTTTTCTGAAAAAAGTTGGAAAAACAACGTTCATTGGTATTGATTGTTTCTATGATATTGTGAATCAGTGGAAGTCAACAGCAGGAATTATGGCAAGCATGGATGAGGGATTAACCATGTAAGTCAGCCTTTGCAGACACTTAGTTATCAGCTGCCTGGGTACCAAACAGAAGAGGTGGACCTGACTCATATTTGTTGGGGGTTCATTCAAGTAGTTCTTAGCCATGAACTGTCCCAAATTTCTGGCAAAGTTATACTCTCTACTTCAAAAATATTTTGCAGGAATTATTGGGTCCATGTTTGTTTTTGTTATTGCTGTGCTTTATTTCTTTTCTAACAGAGTGCAAAAGTAGCAGCTGACAACTCCTGCTTTTGTGTAGTTCTTTGTGTGAGATAGTTGTTACCACAGGGCTCTGAGGACATCATGAAATAAAAATGAAGATGTCACGCAAGCCACAATCTCTTCTAGAGGCTTGTGGTTCTCTTCCAGGCTCTTCTTGGTATGGCAGAAGCCATTTCCTTATGGAAGTAGCACACAGGTCCCAATGCTTTGCTGTCCGTCAGCTGCAGACCAATCTCAGCTCTTAGATGTTGTCCATGTTCCTTTCCACACACCTCTCCCATCTTCCAACCAGCCAGGACACATCAAGTACTTGTTCTTCTAGAGGCCTGTAGGTATAGAATTTTGGCTTCTTTAGGCCTTTCTATGCAATCTACCCATAAATGAAGATGTGCCTCTATTTTCACACCTTTCCTTTTTTCCTGGAGCTACTTTTCCTCATCCTTAGAGTGGAAACCACACCACACCTAAAAATGAGTTTGTAGTCCTTAAGTATTTGATAAATGGCCCTCATAGATTCCCCTCCCCATTGATGTTTGTGGCCCAATTGAGGATAATTCCAGAGTGTTCTTTAGGGAAAATCTATCTTCCATTTTCACAGAAGGCATAATTTTCCCTATTCTCTATTTGAAAACAGTAAAATTATTTGGTACAGCTTTTTTCTTTGAAATTAGAAAACAATGTTGCAATAATGGGACAACAGTGTCACCATGCACTGAATGGACATTATGAAGTGTTTTCTAGGTTCAGCAGTGAACACATGGAACCAAATTCTGAATAAGGTATCTCATGAAGGTTAAATTTGGATAAAGAGGCAGACAAATAAATACTGCACATAATGTCAATGGTCAGGTGTGCTAACTCTGAAGCTAACATTCAGGGGATAAAATCTTGAGACATTTTATAATTTTTGGACATGTTGTAGTTGTCATAATAGCTGTCACTCTTGCAAATCAAGATGCTCCCTCATATGATTATCATGGATGAGCCCTTGCCTAAGATACTGACCCCAAAGGAAGAATCTCTGGGAACAGCATTTTCATTTGGTTCCATTCCCCAGGTGGCGAAACTACAGTAGTCATGAATGTTGACAACATCAGTAATTTGTAGTAATTTTAACAGTTCTTATTGTGTCTATTCAAAAACCCTTCTAAGACGCTTAAGATATCAAAAGAGACTGATACCTTGATCAAAGTACATATGTGAAAGGATTGATCCTTAGTTGGATTCTTTGGCTACTACTGTGTATATGTATGTCTGTATAAATACACATGTACACATGAACATATTTTTTGTCATGGATTAATTCAGAATCCAAATGATTCTTAAATTTTAAGATTCCACCTAATTTATTTTTTTCTGCAAATAAGTGGTACTCTGAATGTACCTTCCAGGAACTGGGAGAGGAGATTGTGGATAGATTGAAGAGCTGTTTGCAAGGTCAGCCTTGGGGTCGGTGTACCAACTGTCCATCCATAGTCCTCGACAAGTGGAGACAATGCCCACAGAGACAATTTGTTCGTGACTGAAAATACATTTTTGTTGACACACTGGGATGGTGGTATGCTGGCATGTAGTCTAGTGGGTAGAGAACAGAAATGATCCAAAATACCCCCTACACAACACAATGATACAATCACACACACCACCAAGAGTTGTCTGTCTCAAATTTCAATGGTATTGTCATTGAGAACCCCTAGACTAAAATAAATAAATAAATGAAAGAGACCCCTGGATTAGTCTGAATTTGGAGTCTGTGAGTGAAACTGTCCTGAAAGCTACAGTAAGGTGAACACTGATATTGTAAAAAATAGCAGAGGGCAGTTTGTCCCAAGTTGAGGTTTACTTACATGTTTCCAGGTTCCCTTCAAGTACTTTGAGTTCCTGGTTTAGAAGCGTACCACATGCACCACAATCTATTGTGGTCTATTAGGATAGAGTGGGAGGTGGTCCGGTTCAAGCTATGCTTGACCATGATTGCACACATAGGTGAATACATAAATTTAGATGATGTAAGCTGTACTGTTTAGATGATGTAAACTGTACTGTGAAAAATCTGTTCTCGGGGAGAAGAAAAAACCCTAAGTGTCATGTGAAGAGAAAGAAAGAGCTTGTAGACATCTGTGGCTGGGTGGGTAGATAACAGCCTCAACCCTTTGACTTTGTGGTTTACACTGAGTCATGGTACAGATTGGAGTGTCACGGCAATATCTTTTCCCTTTTCCTTTCATGGAGTGCTGTGTGGAGCTCTTTTAAGCCTTAGAGGCTCATTTTCCATTCTCCACCCCTACCCAGGTGATATCTAATCTCTCTTGCCTGTCTTCAGCAAGAATCCCATTAGGTTTGCTTAGCCAGAACCCTTCTTGTCCCTGATGTTTCATCATACTGGTTTTCTATCTCACCTCCTTTTGGTTCTAAATTCTCATTTTTTTCCTATTGTATTCCAAATTGAGCTCAAACTATCTCCCCAGCTGCAAAACTCTATCGCAAAATCACTACAGCTATTGTGAGGGACACCCTATATAAAGTATGAAGGGTAAATTATACCACAGAGATATGCCATAAATATACAAGTTTTCAGGGCTAAAGGTGCCATGGGAAGAATGTCCTCTGAATGTTGGAACAGAGTGGGCACAGTAGCCTGAGGGAAGTCACCTAAAGAAGCCTCATAGGTGTCTGTTTTCAGAGGTAGAAGCAAGTCAGAAGAGTGGCCAAGTAGTGACCAAAGGGATCTGAGGCACCTTTGTAGGTGGGGCAGCAACACCTATGGTCTCACCTATGTTCTCAGGCCCACCCACAAGAGTATGTAAACTCTTCACCTTCTCTGTTCAACACCCTCATTTCTGATCTGATCTGAACTTCTGGAAGGCAGAACAGATCCTCTCCCCACATCCTCCCCAACTCCCATGTAAATTACCCACCATCACCTGAAAGGATAGAGATGTATCCCACTAAAAAGACTTCTGTCTTCAAAGTTTGTCTCTCACCTAACACCTCTGACTATGAGAAAGAAGGCTTGCTTCAGTGTTGGTCCTAATGGTCAGCTCTCAGTGTACGGCTTTGACTGAGAATGAGTTGACAAATTATGTCTTATTAAAGAATTTTTAGAGAAGTGTCCCAAAGTGGTCTAGTCATCCAATCATCCCCCACACCCTTAAGCTTTTTTCTCAGACATTATAATAGAGGATTAGCTTCCAACTTTCATGGGTTCTGCTTTTTACTTTTTAAATTTGTTTTTTCTTATAATCTTTCAAGTGCCTGCTGTGTGCCAGGAGCTGGAATGAGTTCTTAACTTACTTAATCCTCAACAGAATCTGAAAGAGGAAGTATTATTACCATCTACTGGAGAGAAAGCAGATCAGGGGCTCACTGGAGAAGGCTCAGAATGAGGTCAGGGTGGCTTAACCTCCACTTCCACTGTCCTCTTCACCTTGCACATGCCTGTCCTTGCTTGCCATTTACCCTCCACATGGAGTTTGTCTGCAGCCTCAGCTCTGCATACACTAGAGACTCAAATAATCACCACAGAGCCTTCCTGAAACCCACCCAGGGGCATTTCTGTCATCTTTTGAATGCACATTGCAGTGGCTGCTGTGGTTAATATGCTATATTTATTTAATAAGATGTTTAATCTTCACAACCACTCTTTAGGTACATGCTCTCTGCATGTTACTACCAACTCCAGGGCAAAGCCTCTGTGCATTTTATTTCCCTACTTCCAGAGGGAGGGATGTGCAGAAAGTTTGAAATTTATATTAATTGCTGGAATAAATTGCTAATAGATGTTAAAAAACAGGCATGCTGACCCTCAGATTCAGAATGTTTATGTGTGATATGGAAGAATGTGCCATTGAAAGGCTTTATTTTGCGGGTGGGAGATACTTAAAAGCTAGAAGAGACCTATAATATTCAAAACCATGTCATTATTAAAAGTCAGAAATTAGCATCTTCATGGATAGAGTGTTTTATATCCATATTTTCATCTCTTCATCAAGCCATCTGCTTGCATAATTTTGTTTCTATTCTATAGACACCCACGGGCAGCCCTCCACTGGAAACAAACTTGGCTTGTCCTATTCTTATTTCTCAGGAAAGATCCAATGAGATGGCTGCAGATGTTCCCTCATTTAATCTTCACAACCACTCTTTAGGTACATCTTATTATCTGCAGAAAACTGCTCTACTATCACCTGTGAGCTAGCTGCCTTTTGTCAAGGAGCTGGCCTGGGCCTAGGCAGAATTCCTGTTCCCTTGGCTGCCTGGATTTCCTGGAAGCCACCTGCTGTGCTCTGCTGCCTGGCTGAGAGGTTTGGGTCCTCCAAATTTTCCTCCATACAGATCCTTTGCCCCCTCCCAACACCTGCAGTTTCTTCCCTCACTGGGTTACTGTGACAGAATCTGTAAGCCCTGGAAACTCCTCCCAGAAAGTTGCTATAGAAACTCCCATTGCGTGGAGGATGTGGTGTGAATCCTCCCAGCTGATGTAGGGAGCCGTGGGCAGTGCCCATGGCAGCTCTGAATAAAGCCCCTAGCATTTCTTACCCAACGTGTGCTGTCCCAGAGCGCGGAGGAGGAAGACACCCTCTTTCTTTTCTGTTCTGTCAACTCAAGGAAAAAGAGAACTTTCCCTATTTCATCTTGATAAAGGTAGAGGGCTCATGGAGCCCAGCCACTTCAGTTCAGAGAGTGATATTGAGGCCCAGAGTGGCCATCACTTGCCCAGCGTGTCAGAGATTTCTGATAGCCAAAGAAGGATAAAGTGATAACACAGCACTCCCTCTCCCTTGGCAAGATGCAGGTCAGTGGACCCTGATGGACAAGCTGCTTCTTGGCAAAGTCACACCTGCATCCTGGATCCAGACCTGTGGTAGCTGCCTTCTCAGAAAGCGCCCCCTGGTGGGAAGGGTCGGGCAGCCAGATGGAACTTGGGGCATTTAATCTCACATGTTGACAAATGACTGGATTTTTCACAGGGTTGCCTGTGAAATTGTCTCTTTTCACACAGTGCTTAAAATATCTTGTTGAAGGGAGGGTTTCACAGGGGAGAAGTGACAGATATATCCTGTTCTACATAATATGACTAATATCCCGCAAATGTTCACATGCATAAACTGGAGAATATCAGTCACAAAGAGCCTTGGAGATAAGGGCCTACTGGTCCATGTGAGGAATGGGAGGTGAGAAGGGATATAATCTCTCCAGTAAGGTAAAACTCCACTTAAATTAACATTATTGAGGACATACTGTGTGCCAGACTTTGTGCTGAGGATAGGACAAGCTTCAAGATATATCTAAGACATGATGGGATTTATAGTGTATTTAGGAGGTTAAAATATGGGCAAATATAATGTTTATAAGAATAGTTTTAAGATACCAAAGGAATGGTGGAGAACTAGTATAGTGGTAGAGCACTTTGCTAGCATGTACAAAACCTTGGGTTTGATCTCCAGCAACACCGAACAAACAAACAAAAAGCCAAAAAAAAGATATGAACTATGGAGTCCTGGAGAATAAAGGACTGGGTTCCCTATTTTATGGGTATAAGAGGTTTATTCTGAGAGGGCTTTGTTAGAGTTGTAAGTTCTGAGATTGACCACAACAAATCAGTGGTATTAGAATCCAGGTTTTTAAGAAGGCAAATATGAACAAATTTTAAAACAAAAAACACTGGAGTTAACAGAGAGATTTTAGAAAGAATTTATTATGGCTGATTATGTAGCTATGTATTCAAAGAATATTTGTTAATATCAAAAAATGCATCAGATTAAAGAGGAGGCTGCTCATCCTTCCTGCTCTGATCTGAATGTGTCTCTCCTAATTCATGTGTTGGAAACCTTATATCTAATGCAGCAGTGCTGGGATATGGGGCCTGATGAGAAGTGCTTAGGTCAAGATCAATGCTGCTACAAAAACCATTGTTCACTGTCTTTTGCTCTTCTGCTGTGTGAGGACACCCTCCTCTAGAGGGTTGGAAGCAGAGACCAGAAGCCAGTGCGTTGATCTTAGACATGCCAATCACCAGAATTGTGAGAATAGATATCTCTTCTTTATAAGTTACCAGTTTTAAGTACTTTATTATAACAAAACAAAACAGATTGAAACACCTCCCATCTCTAACTTAATGCAATGTTCAAAGGAGAGATAAGAGTATTTCATATTCAGAAAACCAGTCCAGAAAACAGGAAGCAGATGCCAGAGCAGACCTGTAAACTATCTAAAGTTCAATCTCTCACCTCAAACACAAACTATCAGCCTCAAAAGATCAAGATGGTTAAGCACAAACTGTAAACAATTACTGACTAATCACTAAGATATGCTGACCCAGAAGAACTCCTATGAAACCAGACTTAAAAATAAGCATAAGATTTTTTTTTTTAAATGAGCAGGACTCTTTAGTTGCATACTTTGGGGAGACCAACCAAGAGAATTAATGCAACAAGTCTGTAAGTTAGCAAAAATATTCCAAGACAGAAACAATAACTTAGGAAAGTAGTAGGGGTGGAATCAGAATCTAGAGGTGTTGTCATACGGGTGTGATCTAAATTTTCCAACTTATAACAACAACAAAACAGGAGAAAAATTGGACTCTAGAAACTACTTCTAATGGGGCCCAGTTGAGGACTTATTAGACAAAATATCAATGCAGCTACTATAAATATGTTTAAAACACTAAAGGAAATTGTGTTTAAAGACTACAAGGAAAGTATGTTGACCATGGCTTATCAAATGGAGAATACCAATAAAAAATTAGAATTTTTTTTAAAAAAAGACAAACAAATGAAAATTCTGGGGTTGAAAAATTCAACCACATATTTGTGTTGGCAGAAGATATAATAGGGAAACTAGAGGAGAGATAATACAGATCATCTAATCTGAATAACAAAAGGAATATTTTTAAAAATTGAACAGGGCCCTCAGAGAAGAGAGAAAGAGGTGAAAAATACTTGAAGACATAATAGCTAAAAAGCATCTCAAATTGTTTAAAATTAATCTACACATGTAAGAAGTTAAAAAAAATTTCAAAGAAATTCACACCTTGAAAAACATAAACAGTTTAAAGACAAATATTTGAAAGCAGCAAGAGAAAAATGACTCCTTAAGTACAAGAAGCCACAATAAAATTAAGATTTTATTCTGATGAGAATTTCCGTCATAAACAATAGAAGCTAGAAAGCAAAGTATTGAAAGGAAATAAGTCAGCCTAGTATTCTATAGTCAACAAAACTATCCTTCAAAAATAAAGATTAAAAAAAAATAACAAAATAAAGATAAAAATAAAGACATTCCCAGATAAACAAACACTGAAAAGAAATGACACCAGTGACTTGACACATGAGAAATTAAGTCAATATTTTTTTAAAAATTACATAGGTAAACATAAAAACAGTTTAAATGTATCATTTATTATATTCTTCTCTTAAAGAAAATTGTACATAATGATTATAATACTATATTTATTACTGTAGATTATCACATATTGATAAATGATACATGGATAGATAGGTAGATAAATTAACATTTTAGCATTATCATTTATCAATAGATGATAATATACAAATGGCAAAAATAGCACAAACAGATAGATATATAATAGCAAAAATGTCATGAAAAAGAAGAGTAATAGAGCTCTATTAGAGCCAAATATGTGTATTTTACTGGAATTAAGTTAGTATTAGTATTAAATAGATTGTCGTAAATTAAGATACATATTATAATTCTCAGATAAATCATTAAGAAAATCACCTTTAAAGTAAGGCAAAAACAATAGTTATAACAAAGGAATCAAATGGTGCAAGAAAAAATATTTACCACAAAAAAGACAGTAAAGAAGCCACAGGGGGATTAGAAAGACATACAAATCAAATATTAAAATGCAAGCTTCCATCACATAAATAGGTTAATGGAGCCAGGTGCAGGAACACATTCTGTAATTGCCTGAGGCAGGAGAATCACAAGTTCAAGGTCAGCCTGGGAAACTTAGCAAGATCCTGTCTCAAAATAAAAATAGAAATGGACTAAGGGTGTAGTTCAGTGGTAGAATGCCCCTGGTTAAATCACCTGTACCACAAAAAGTGTAAATAGATTGAACATCTCAATTTAAAAAAAAAAAAATCTGAGATTTTCGCACTAGATACAAATAATAAGTCCTAAGAAACACATGTTTGACCCAAGATATAAATAAGTTGAAAGTAATAGAATGGAAAAAGATACCCATGAAAATGGCAATTCTAAGAGATCTGAAGTGACTAGGCTAATAACAGACTACATGACAAGAGCATATCAAAATTAATGAAATGAAGCTAAAGCAGGGCTTAGAGGCAAAGTTGTAGCTTTAAGTGGCTTTATTAAAATGGAAGAAACTTCTAGTAAACATGTTAACTTTCCTAACATTTAAATAACTAGCACAGAAGAGAAAACTATATCTTCAATAAGCAGAAGAATGGAAATTTTTGAGATTAAAGAGGACACCAATTAGACAAAAGAAAATAATAGAGAATATCAATGAAATGAAATTTTTTAAAAAGTCAACAATAGTGCTGAAAGTTTATGGAGACTGGGGTTGAGGATGTGGCTCAGTAGTCAAGTGCCATTGAGTCAATCCCTGGTATCCCCCTCCCCCACAAAAAAGAAAAAGAAAAGGAAAAGACAATCATGAACAAAGGAGAAGACATCATGGGTGAGCTTACAGAAATAAAAAGACTATGAGGAAATACCACCAACACCTTTCTGCCAAAAGAGCAGATAATCCAGATGAATGCACAAATTCCTAGATACAAATTACAAAAAAAAATGACTTAAAGATCAGTAGAAAATGTGAATAGTCCTAAAATAAGTAATACCCTAAAAACTACTTTTCAAAATCCATCACAAAGAATAAAAACAGGCCTACAGGTCTTCAAAGATAGTTTCAGGGATTACAAAATTCTCAGTTTCAGAGACTAGAAGAGTTGCCAGTTATTTTCTATCAGTACTTAACATCTACTGATTTTATATTGTTTCTAGTCATGATTAACTTATAAGTAATATGACTCTTCATTTTACCTAGTTTGAAGACATACATCAATTCTTTCTTATCTGTAATTTCACTTTCCACAGTTTGAGTTATCCCTGGTCAACTGTGGTCTGAAAAAATTAAACAGATATTTTCAGAAATAAACAATTTATAAGTTTTAATTGTACATCATTCTAAGTAGCATAGTGAAATCTTGTACTGTCCCACTCTTCTTCCAGGACATGAATTATTCTTTTGTCCAGTGTATCCACACTATATATAGTACCTGCCAACTTGTCACTTAGTAGTTAGCTCTCTTATCAGGTTGAATACTGTAGTATTGCTTGTGTCCAAGTAATTCTTGTTTTACTTAACAATAGCCTAAAAGCCTGAGAATAGTGCTCTTTCCAACTCAGATATGACAAAGACAAGCTTCACAGTGCTTCCTTTAAATGAAAACATAAAAGTTCTTGACTTAATAAGGAAAGAAGAAATATATGCTTAGGTTACTAAGCTCTATAGTAAGAACAAATCTATCTGTGAAATTGTGAAGAAGGAAAAATGTGTGCTACTTTTGCTACTGCACCTTAAACTGCTAATGTTACATCCACAATGCATGATAAATGATGATTTAAGATAGAAAAGGCATTATATTATGGGGTTCAATGCTATCCTCAGTTATAAGCATCCAATTCGGGGGTACAGTCCTGTAATGTATCACCATGGATATAGGAGTTGGATATGTATGTAATCAACACACTTATATATACATATATCTTAAACATATTTAACAATATATAAAGTTTAAATACTATATATATAGTATATATATATATATATATATATATATATTTGTGTATATATATATATATATATATATATATATATATATATATATATAGTTATTAACAGGCTTAATAAGAGATACAGCATAATGAACACCATAGAGTATATAGTGTTCATTATGCTGTATCTCTTATTAAGCCTGTTTTGTGTATCTTCCTATTTTTTTACCCATCATTTCTAGAAGTTTCATGATGAGAGATTTTCCAGACTATCTAGTCTGCCAAGTTGCCGAAAATAGAAGTCTCATTTAAGTTTCTAATTATTCTGGAATCATGTTTTATTTATGGTGTGCCAGGGTATTACATGTTTTTAAATTATTTTTTAAAATTTTATGCATAAAGCCAAATGCTCCAGAACTATTTTTTTGAATAGTAAGCCTTTTTTTCCAAAACTTTACCTTCCTTTCTGTCTTGCACAATTGTTGAATTTTCCCGAAACCAGTGATCCTGGCGGGGGGGGGGGGGGCTACAAAAAAGTTTTCTCACCTTTTGTTCTAAGAAAGCACCTACTACAAACAACTACCTTCTCCCAATGAGTTAGATTAGGCGATGTCCCCTTATTTACCTATGACAGGGTCAGATGTAGATCTTTCAAATTCCTCCAAATGATTTTCTAGAGCCTGTGGCCCTTACACTCTAAATCATTTCTAGACTACTTAAAATACCTTATAAACAGCAAATGCTATGTAAATAGTTGTCATGCTATATTATTTAGGGAATAATGATGAAGTGGAAACGTCTATAATGTTTAGTACAGGCATAATTTTCTTTCTTTCTCTCTTTCTACCTTTAGTTGACTGAATATACAGATTAGGAACACAGAGTTATAGACATCCAACAACTCTCTTCCAAAACTTGTATCCCCACCCCTACCATAATTTTTTAAAAAATAAAATGTCACCTCACTAAGGCCAGATTTGTTTTTATTTGGCCTGTTACCATATTTTTTTTATGGTTTTCATTCTGGTCTCCCCATTTTTGTCCACTGATCTGGCTATCTATGCACATGCTAATGCCTTAGTTTTTAAAGTTTTTTAGTAATTCTTACTATATATTTCTCCCTTTTTCTTGTTATTTTCATGTGTTTGTTTCTATATGAATTCCAAAATCCTTGCTGGAAATTCATTGTAGATAGATTCATTGGAGATAGATTCTAAATGTGCACATGTAGACAGAACAGCCTGCATAATATGTGTCAAGGAAGAAAATCAAGATAGAGTAACTTTTGTTCAGGGCACTTGACTAAAAACCTACAGTCCACTGGAGGATCAGGTTTCAGTGTCTCCATGGGAGCTGACATTTGAACTGGGCAGCAGCCATATCTACCCAGGAAGTGAGTTGATCTTTGGATTGGGCCAAACTGAGCCATAGGTTTCCTGAAACATTAATAATCTCTGCTGGCCTTCTGTAGAATAGGCTCCTCCCCCAAAACTACCCAGAGACCAACCCCTTTGTTACCAGACACCTTAACTTTTGCCAGTACCAATCATAATTCCTGATTAACAAGTACAAGTGATATGATTGCCAACCCCCCTTGTAGTTTAAATCTATAAATACATCCACTATTTTGTGAAACCTCAGGACACAATTCAAGACTACTTACATTTCTGTCTCCTAGAATGCAATCCTAATCAGCCCCAAATAAATGTGATTTCTCTTTGTTCTCAACCAGGCTAAATTTTATTCTTGGTTGACATATCACATGATCTTCATGTCATCTTCCACCACCATGGTATGGCACAAATTTTTAAATAATTATTTTGTTAAACAAAAATGCCAGACTTTCCGTTTCTAGTCAGGAATTTAGGAGCTTAGAAATCATCATTTCTGTCCTAAATAAAAGAACACAGTTAAGAAAACTGAAAATCACCTCTTCTTAAATCCACAAGAGAATTGGGGTCACAGAGAAAACCATTGCCCTAAAAAATTGAAGGGGTGGACAGGCAATATTACTGGAGCAAAAACCTTGAAGCAGAAACTACCCCTATGGCCAGTACCAGGGTAGGAAAAGCCACACTGTTATTGATAAATGACTAGAGACAAATTTAAAAGTTAAAAACCCAAAGGGAACCTTGTCTTGGGAAGATGTCACTTTCTTGAATTTTACCTCCATGAGCCCTACTAAGTTCTCATGGTGAAAGTTACAGAAAAATTCTCTTAAATCCCAACAGCAGGAAAGGAAGAGTAGCTACTCTGAAATGTTCTCAGAGAATTCTGACCTTAACAAGGTCTGCCCTAATGAGACAGTATTTACCAACTGCCCAATGATGGGATTTGGCTTTATGAGAGACTAAATGTCCTGAGGAAAGGGAAATATCAGTGCTACTTCCCTCTAGCCAGTCTCTCACCTAAACCAGGAGGAGCCTAAGAAGCAGTTGTGAAGGTCAGAGTCCAAGGGCACAGGATCTCTAAAATACTGGGACCTAACTATAGAACTATAAAATGTTTCCCTTCCACCCACATCTTACCAGTACATTAATAAGGCTCCTGTATTAAAATGGAAATACTACTTGAAGAAATGGATGCCCTAGGCCTTATTTAAAAGAGTCTCTAGGAAACCTTTTCTCCGCACCACCAAAGAGAGAAAGAGAGAGAGAGAAAGAGAGAGAGAGAGAGAGAGAGAGAGAGAGAGAGAAAGAGAGAGAGGTACAAACAAGGACACAAGAAGAAATTCTAGCCTATGACATCTACAATACAGTACACAGTAAATGTAGCCTAACTTATAGACAGATAAATGTAAAACCTCACACAAAGGCTTCATTTATCTATCTCAGTTACCTTTTCCATGCCTGGCTGTATTAATAGTTTTCTGTCGCTATGATAAAATACCTGAGATAAACAATTTAATAAGGGAAAAGGTTTATTTTGATATATAGTTTCAGAACTTTCAGTCTCTCTCTTTGCATGTATGCCTGGGAGAGGAAGTTTCCTCTGGGAAGCAAAGAGAGAGACAGGATGGGGCCAGAGTCCCAATATTCCTTTCATGGGCATATCATCAATGATCTGTCTTCCTTCTATTAGGCCACACTTCTTAAATATTCTACCACTTCCCAATAATGCCACATAGTGGCACTTAACACATGGAGCTTTAGGGAACATTTCAGATTCAAACTATAGCATTGACTTTCAATAAAATCTATGTGTCATAATAAAAGACAAAGCACAGTTTGAAGAGACAGAGCAAGCATAAGAACCAGACTCAAAAATTTGTGGAAATTATCAGACCAGGAATCAAAATCAGCAAGGAGTAATATGTCACGGTTCTAACTGAAAAGTGGACAATATGCAAGAACAGATATATAATGTAACCAAGGAGTTGGAAACTCTGAGAATCACAAAGAAATGCTAGAGATCAAAAATACCATAATAGATACAAAGTGCATCTTTGCTAGGCTCCTAAGTATACTGGACCCAGTAGAGGAAAGAATCAGTGAACTTGAGGAAATACCAAAAACTTCCAAAGCTGAAATACAAACATAAACAACAACAACCAAAATCAAACATTTTTTAACAAGAAAGTTAGAACAAAATACTCAAGAAGTGTTTGACAATTACAAAAAGTATAACAAATATATAATGAAAATGCCAGAAATATAAGAAAGAGAGAAAGGAAGACAGAAACTATTTGAGGTAATAATGACTGAGAATTTTCCAGAATTAAAAACAAACACCACATCACCAACCACCAATCCAAGAAGCTCAAAGAGCACCACACCCAATGAATGTGGGGGAGGGGGTGTGGGGAACAGGACCTTACTTAGGTATGTCATATTCAAATAGCAGAAAACTGAAGACAAGAAGGAAATCTTGAAAAGTTATCAGAGGACAAACAAAAACAAAACAAAGGAAAATCACCCATAGAGAAACAAGGATAAGATTGATATCTGATACCTCCTCAGAAAACATTCAAGCAATAAGACTGGATTGATGTGTTTAGTGTTGAAAGAAAAAAAAAAGCCAACCTAGAACTCTGTACTCAGTAAATTCATTCTTCACAAAAAAGAAGTGAAGACTTACTTAGAAAAACAAAAATTGAATAAATTTGTCATGAATAGACCTGTCTTGCAAGGAATGTTAAAATAAGTTCACAAGAGAGAAGAAAAATGATAGTTTAGAAACTCTGATCCACATAAAAGAAGCCCAGTCAGGAAGAATTAAATGAAGATAAAATTAATAATTATTGTCAATATGTTGGTACTTTGTTGATTTTTGTAGATTGAGCTTGAATCTAGCAATTGACAACTTGAGCTCAGTGAATAGTTAGTTCTAAATGTGTTATCTTTAGATTCTTTGAGGAATTATGTAAAAAAATAAATTTGTCTATAAATGGCAACTCTCCTGCTTCTTTCTAATTCATATGACTCTTTTCTCATTGCTTTTGGTGAGATCTAGGATATTGTTAAAAAGAAATGATCATAGCATAAGTCAGGTTAAATTCTCTGCTATTATAATGAACTTTTTATCAGAAATGGCCTTTATGAACATTTCCAAGAATGATTGAAATAATCAAATCTTTTGTTCTTGTCATTTTGTTAATGCTATACGTTACACTGAGAAATTTTTTCAGTTAAACTATTCTTGGGATGAACCCTATATTTTCATATTGTGACTTCCCCCACATTACTATATTTAATTAAAATGAAATAGTCTATCTTTTGAAGGTTTTGGCATGAGGATTTTATTAGCCTCACGACATCAGTTGAATACCTTTGCTTCTCTATGTATTCTATGAAACAATTTGATTAAAATGCTAATCTCTTTATTATTAGAAAGCCTTACATGAAACACTGTAAGTTTGCCATTTGATGAGAGAATGTAGGTGAGGTTCAGAATTTAATTCCTGTAACTTTAATTGGACTGCACTTTATATATATGCTCTAGAGCATTATGTATTTAATTTTTTCACTGTAATGACAAACTATATTGTCTCATCTTTTATAACTTTTCATCTACTACTTGATCTGATGACATGGTCCTTCTAATATGATTTATTGGCACCTTCTTTCTTTTCTTTGATAAGTCTTGCTGATGTCTAGTAAATAACTAGTCTGTTTAAGAAACTAGTTCTCAGCTTGGTTGACATCTGCACAACTTCTTTTCTTCATATTTCACTAATATCTGTGTTTTATCTGTTTTTCTCTTTTTCATCGAGGTTCTTTTATCTTTTTTCTACACTTTGATTTGAAAAATTAGTTCAATAATGGTCAACCTTTCTTCTTTTCTAATGAATGCACTTGAAGTTTTAAAATTTCCTCTATATTATTTTTGCAACATCACTCAGGTATTGATATGTAGTCATTATTTATCATTCACTCATATATATTTCATTATTTCTATTGTTATTCCACAACTCCTTAAATTATTTAGCAGTGTGTTTTTTCACTTCCAAAAGAATATGGCTTTTTAGCTATATTTTACCATTGATTTTTATCTTTAAATAGTCATTAAAGACTATCTTCTTATGTATATTAAATTGATTATTTGGTATTCTTTGAGATTGGCTTTGAGGTTTGGTACCATAGAACTTTGGGAAAAAAATTATATGGTCTCTAATTGAGTGCAGTCATAGGTATACTCATTATTGTATTTCACTGCATAATCATTGCAGATTTTATGCTACTTTTTTTCAAAAAGTAGAATAGAATCATGGGAAGCTTTTTAAAAAATATGTGCTGGTATTACTTAAAATCATTTATTAATAATCTCTCTTTGGTGCAAGATTAGGATACACAAAATATTCGTTAATATAAGTTAATATGGTGGTGGCAATTATGCTATAATATGATAATTCAAGCTTGTTTATTGTATTTTTCAAATGTTTATTCACCCTTACTAATTTTTGGTCTGATTTACTTCATCATTACTAAATTTTCTGCAAACTTAAGGGTATATCAAGTTTTGTAGGGATTCTATACATTTTTACTTTAATAATGCTCAATTTGCATGGTTTAAGTGAATATTTCAACATCATATATATGTTTAAAACCCATTTATTTACTCATATCTGTGACTCAACTATTATGTGTTTTGCATGTTTTAAAATTTGTTTGTTGATATTTTTCTCATTGATTTGAAAACATTAAAAAACTAATATTTTTTTCTGTCATATAACATGTACATATGTTCCACAGTGTGTAATTTCTATTTTAGTTTGGCCATACTAAGCACATAAAGCATAGAATCAACTTGTCAAATTTCACAACATACCAAATTTGCTGAAATTTTAGTTGGGATAATGTTGCAATATTGTTTCTAATCTATGAACATAGTATATCTTTATATTTTTCATATGTAATGGAAAACAGAAAGCTATAAAGAAAAAGTAGAAATTAATAGAAAGTAAACATAAAATATGGGAAATTAACTTTTTTAATACCAGTTTTTATGAAGCTTTGTCAGAGTATTATCTACACTCCCCAGATAATTTTATGAGGCTATCAAAATTCCCCCATTTGACCCAGCTATCAGGGTCTCTACCCAAAAGACTTAAAAACAGCATACTACAGGGACACAGCCATATCAATGTTTATAGCAGCACAATTCACAATAGCTAAACTGTGGAGCCAACCTAGATGCCCGTCAGTGGATGAATGGAGAAAAAAAAAGTGGTATATATACACAATGGGATTTTACTCAGCAATAAAAGAGAATAAAATCATTTGCAGGTAAATGGATAGCATTGGAGAAGATAATGCTAAGTAAAGTTAGCCAAACCCCAAAAAACAAATATCAAATGTTTTCTCTGATATAAGGAAGCTGACTCATAATGGGGTAGAGAGGGGAAGCATGGGAAGAACAGATGAATTCTGGGGGGCAGAGGGGTGGGAGGGAAAGGGGGGGGCAGGGGATTAGCAAGGATGGTGGAATGTGATGGACATCATCATCCAAAGTACATGTATGAAGATACAAATTGATGTGAACATACTTTATATACAACCAGGGATATGAAAAACTGTGCTGTATATATGTAATAAGAATTGTAATGCATTTTACTATCATTATTTTTTAAAAAAATCAATAAAAATTCAGATATCAAAAACTTTCAAGGTTAAAAATTGATAAATCCTTGATAAAACTAATTGTAAATAAAATAGCAAAAAAATCAGAACTAAAAAATTGCCAACTATCACACTTGAAATAGGCTAAGAAACTATGAAGAGCCCTACAAACATTTAAATATAGATGAATTAGCCTTCCAATAAAAACAATGCAGGCCTGATTTCTTAACCCTGGAAGTTATCAAACAGTTGTGGAAAAATAATACCAACATTTTTTTCCATTCTAAGGATTGAACCCAGGGCCTTGTGCATACTAGCCATTTGTTTTTAAATTTTTTGTAGTGGTAGATGGACAGTATGCCTTTGTTTTATTTATTTTTTTTTGTATGGAGTGCTAAGGATTGAACCATTTCTCACACATGCTAGGCAAGTGTTCTGCCACTGAAGCACAGCCCCATCCCCCCAATGCCCTTTTTAAATATAATTTTTGAGATGGTGTCTCCCTACAATTGTCCATAGATGGCTGATTCCATTCCTCAGGATTCAAAGTAAGGCAGGACATCATGGCAGAAGAATGTGGTAGAGCAAAGTGGCTCAGAACATTGCATTAGGAAGCAGAGAGAGACTCCCTTTACCATGGACAAATATATACCACAAAGGCACACCCCAGATGATGCACCTCACCCTACCTGCCCACAGTTAATCCCTATCAGTGAATTAATGCACTACTTAGGTTAAGATTCTCAAAACCTAATAATTTCCCTTCTGAACTTTCTTGCATTATCTCACAATGAGCTTTTTGGGGACACTTCATATCTAAACCATAACAGAGTATTTTTTATATATATGTATATATAAAAACATATGTATATATATACATATATGTATATATGTGTAAAGAAAATTACAAAGAAAATGTAGAAAAATATATATATGTATATAATAAACATATATATATTTTATATTATATATATATCCATTTGCTACAAATAATGAGGCTAGCAAAATCCAGATACCAAAACCTTCCAAGGCTAAATTGAAAAAGATGATTCAAAGTCCATTTTCCTTATGCATTTAAGTAAAATATTCTTTAAAATATGGGAAATTTAGATCAATCAAATTTTTTTAAAGTTTTATAAACCAAGTTGGTTTTAGCCCAGGATTTCAGTATTGATCTTATATGAAGAACCAAATATCTGGGTGTGGTGGCAAATGCCAGTAATTCCAGTGACTTGGGGAGCTGATGCAAGTTCAAGGCCAGCCTCAACAACCTAACAAGACCCTCAGCAACTAAGCAAGACCCTGTCTCAAAATAAAAAGTAAAAATAAAACATACTTGGATGTAGCTCAGTGGTAAAGCACTCTGGGTTCAATCCCCAGTGCCAAAACAAACAAACAAAAACGAGGAAGATAGAAAGGAAGAATCAGTAAACTTACTTATCAAAGGGCTGGGACTGTAGCTCAGTAGAGGCCCTGGGTTCAAATCACCAGCACTATAAAAATGACAAACCAAAAAGGAAACTTAATGAAGAAATATTGAAACCTTACACTTGGATATCAGAAGTAAAACAAGGATTTTTGCTTATACTAGCATATTTTATCCAGAAAAAAAAATAGAGTGATTAGAAAGTAACAGATGCAACTGCCATTACCTGCAGATTATTATGTAAATAGAAAATTCAAAAGGATCTAAAGATAAACTCTTACAGGGAATAAATTTATATTTATAATCATACAAATCTTAATTGTATTTTTGTTCACCCACCATAGTTATAAAATAAAATTTATATTAGCTTTCATATACACAAAAATAGCCAGCTAGATTATAAATAAAAGATAATATGCCTTTTGCAGTATAAAAATAAAATAAAGTACTAGAAAGTGCCTTAACTCAAAAACAGCAACACCTAGGTGAGGAAAACTATTTGAAAAACAAGAATCTTTAGACAGATACAAAATTTGACTTGAACAAATATAAACACATGTCAGGTTGTTAAACAGGAAAGCACAGAATCATAAAGATCTCACTTCTATGGTATTTTTTCCAATTTAATGTGAGACTATGTGTGAATGAATTGGACAAGGTGATTATAAAGCTTACATTAAGAATATGCGTCTCCTCGCCGGCCTGCGGCCTCGGTGCCCGTCCTCAGCTCGCGCGGCCCACGACCGCGTCCGGGCCTCGGCCTCGCCAGGGCGCCCGCGCGGATTGGGCGGGCCTCGCAAGCGACGGCGGCCGCCGCGGCGCTCTCGGGCGCGGGCGCCCCTCCCGCGGGCGGCGGGCCCGGGGGAGGCGGGTCCCCGCCGGGCGGCTGGGCGGTGGCGCGACTCGAGGGCCGGGAGTTTGAGTACCTCATGAAGAAGCGCTCGGTGACCATCGGGCGCAACTCATCGCAGGGCTCGGTGGACGTGAGCATGGGTCTCTCCAGCTCCATCTCGCGGCACCACCTGGAGATCTTCACGCCCCCAGGCGGCAGCCCCCGAGCCGGCGCAGCCCCGGACCTACACGGGCCGCGACTTCTACCTGCGCTGCCTGGGGAAGAACGGCGTGTTCCAGTGGCGCGGGGCGCCGCCGCTGCAGCTGCCTAGTGTTTCTAGGCAGACCCAACGTCTTTGTTTGTATGTGGTGCTGAGGATCCAACCCGGCCCTACGCATGCCAGGGTATCACTGAGCTGCTAAGCACCTGGCTAAATTACTGAAGCTGACTTTGAACCCATGATCCTCCTGCCTCTGCCTCCTGAGTTGCTGGAATTACAGGATTGTGCCACCACGCAGGACTACTGGCTATTTTTATATTGAATTTTCTTACCTCCAGACTAACAAAGAATCCAGAAGCTGAGAAAGAAGAACTGCCCAGAGTAAGACTGGAAAACCACCAGAAAATTACCTTTCAAAACTAGCATTTGGGATTTTGGGGAATACTAGAATCTATTTTTTCTTTCTGTATCAGATGGGACTATTAATTGATGGTAGTCTTTATATTGCCTGTCAATCACTCAGTAGAGTTTGTATTTGTAATAGACTCCATTTCATGCTTTGAACATAACTCTTGCTATTCTGCCACCGAGACTTATTTTAAAATTGACTTAATTTTTTTTCCTTTCCATTCTTCTCCCCCTCCATAACCTTGGGAAAAGCAAGATTACCCTTCCTGCCATCCTAGATACAGTTATCTATCTTTATGTACACACACACCGTACTGAAGTAATTTGGATTTGGGGATGGTTCCTGAAGACTAAGAAATGGCTATCTCTCAAGTGTACAAGTGAATCATGACCCCTGAGAAGGTACAGCCCGAATGTGACCTTACACTCACCTCTTTTAAAGCTCTCTGTTCTTCTGATGGTCAAAATCACAGCCTCTGGGACAGAGTCCCCTGTATTTCTCTTTAGCTAGCAAAGCAATAAAGTTATTTTTCCTTTTTCTCAAAAAAAAAAAAGAATATGCAAGGGGGGCTAGTGTTGTAGCTCAGCAGTAGAGCGCTTGTCTAGCATGTTCAATCCTCAGAACCACATAAAAGTAGCTAAATAAAATTAAGGTATTGTGTTCAACTACAATTAAAAAATAAATATTAAAAAACATGCAAGGAAGAATAGACAAGTTCGTCCTTAAAGAGTTGCAACAGACCCACGATGGTGATGGCCTGAGGCCTGGGGTTGACCACTAACTGGCCCCTGACAGGGAAGAGCGCTGGCAGAAACCCCACTTGTTCCTCAGCAGGGCTTTTGCTTGGCTGTGTGGGACCCTGGTGGCCACCAGAGGGAGATCTTGAGGCTGTCTTTGCAATACAAATTGTCATTTGCCATCAAAAAAGAAGAACCAGAAACTTTGGATGATTACAGGGCTGGGACAAAAACTGTAAAAACAAACAAAAACAAAAAACAGAAACAGAAATCCTGGGGCTTCTTTATGTTCCAGAAAGCAAGTAAGCTATTAGAGACTAACAGGACTATGCCAAAAGGACTTTGGATGCCAGGCACAGTGGCACATGCCTGTATTGCCAGTGAGGCAGGAGGATCGAAGTTCAAGGCCAGCTTTAGCAATATAGCGAGACTCTAAGCAACTTAATCATACCCTGTCTCAAAATAAAAAATAAAAAAGACTGGGAATGTAGCTCAGTGGTAAAGCACCCCTGGGTTCAAGCCCCAGAACAACAACAACAACAACAAAAAGATATCGGAGCCAACCTGAGGCCTAAGAAGAATAACTGATTCACAGAAAGTAAAACAGCTCTTGATATAACTTTATCTATGTCTATATTCAAGATTTTATTATAACACTTAAGAATTTTAAAATAAAAGCATTTTAACACCTCCCCACACACACCCAGTTACCATTAGAAATTACAAGGGTACCAACACTTTACTATTAAAACTGACAACAAAATGAATCACACATTTAACTTGCCTTTCTTGTGTGAATTGTTTTTCAGGCTAACTATGTAGATGATGAAAGAAAATTCTTCTTCACAGGAAAAAAAACAGAGAAGAAATGCAAAAAACAAACAACAACAAAAATTTCATAATTCACTATAAAATAATGGAACTGGGAAATGGTAAATCCTGAAAACACAACAACAAAAATAAAGATTTTAGGTAAACGATTGGCAGAGGACTTCATAATAGAGGGATCAGCTGAATAATCTCTAAAAGATCAATCTTAGCATTATCAAACATGGGACAACCCTCTGACATGACGTGACAGTACCTATGTGAAGTTCACAGTACCTGTGACATGTTCTTCCCCAAAAAGTTAAGCTAGTTTCTTAGTCCATTTTGTGTTGCTATAAAAATAAAAACACGGAGACTGCTGATTTATAAAGAAAAGATATTAATTTGGCTCATAATTCTGGCAGCTGGAAGGCCCAAATAGCATGGTGCCAATATCTGGAGCAAGCCCTCTGACTAAGTCACAACATAACAAATGGCATCACATGGCAGAAGAGCATGGGAGGGAATTCACATAGCAAGAAAGTGAACTAAGAAAGTTAAACTCACTTAATAACAACCCATTCTTACAAGACTTTACCCATTCTTGTGAGACAGCATAAGTTCCTTCATGAGTGTGGCATCCACATGACCAAATTAATTCCCGCTCTCCCCCACTTCTTAAAGTTTCCACCACCTTGATTGCCACACTGGGATTCACACTTTCAGCAAGTGAACCTTTGGGTGAAAAAAACACATCTAAGCCATAGTAGCTGGAATCAAAATCAAGCCTGTTTACAGAAAATTAGGTAAAAGGGAGGAAGAAAGGCAAGGAATGACACAATAAAAATAGAAAAATGACAGCATTAGATGATACCATAAGGAAACAATCAGCCACTTAAGAATGCAGTGTGTGTGTGTGTGTGTGTGTGTGTGTGTATTTATCTGATGAAGATGGCTTTGCAGAATGGTTGGAAGAGTATGGACTTTCTAATAAATGGTGCTGGGACAGGGAGATATGTATGCAGGGAAATTATATTGTATGTCTAATTCACAGTCCACTGAAAAATCATCTTCCAGTGGATTATAAACCTAAGGTGAAAAGCAAAGCAATTAAATTTAAAGAGCAAGTATAGGAAATTAATATTATAATCATAAGGTAGTAAAGATTTCTTAAGTGATACAGGATAGTCAGAAATAAGAAAACAAATCTGCAGGGAGTTGAAATTTTTCCTGGGATTATATTCTGGTCCATGTTGGTCTATAGCAGTGTCTTTCTAACTTTTTATGCATTGATCTAATGTACGTATATACAAATGTGCATACACACACACAGAAAAAAACACCCACATATGCATGCATGCACAAACACTCATGCATACACATTGATACAAAACAACTTTATCTGTGATGTGTTCAAATGTTTTGTTTTTACAATATATCATTCTGATCTATTTGTTAAAATAATCTTTGTAATCCATTAAAATAAATATGAGCAATTAAAGGAGGTATAACACTCTATTTGAAAAGCATTGACCTGGGCTGGGGCTGGGGCTCAGTGATAGAGTGCTTGCCTGGCATGTGTGAGGTACTGGGTTTGATCCTCAGCATTACATAAAAATAAATAAATAAAATAAAGGTATTGTGTCCATCTACAACTAAAAAAAAAATTAAAAAAAATAAAATCATTGACATAAAACAAGAATTTTAACATGCAACTCCAGAGCAGAAGAATAGAGGTAGCCTGCATACAAGGCTGAGGGGGAGGCTGGTTGAAAACCACCTCATTGATGTGCACCAGAATGGGTGAAATGTGGCTCTCTCAAGCTCAGCTCAGGAGAGACTACCAAAAAAAAGGTATCTCTACAAGTCCTTTCTGCATTGATATGCCCTGAATACAGGCCTAAAAATTCTCAAAAATTAGTAAATCTCTCAGGGTAAAAACTATTATGAATGCATATAAATAGAAACAATGAACTTCAGAATCAGATTCATCAAGCCTGAGATACTGGAATTATTCTTCAGAATATAAAATACATGTTTAATATATGTAAAGACATAAAAAAGGGGTGGAAAGTAGGATAAAGGAAGATGAAACTGTAAAAAAAAAAAATAGAGCCCATTTTAAAGTAACAAACCATTTCCTAGAAATGAAAATCTAATAATAGAAATTAGAAACCCTATGGATGACTTAAGCAACAGATTAAGCTCAGATGAAGTAAAAGCCAGAGAATTGGAAAAAATCTATAAATAGTCCAGATTGCAACATAGAGAGACAAAGACATACAAAATTAAAAAAAAAGAAATAGAAGAGGAAGAAGTGAAAAAGGCTTAACATATTTCAGAATTTGTTAGATAATCTGCTACCAAAATTACCAAAGGTAATTTTGAAAGTTAGATATATCTCCAGAAGTTATTTTAACAAAAGAGAAGAAAGAAGTGATGGCCAGGGAAAACATTTAAATTGAGGTGATAAAATATTAAGATATTCTAAAATATTAGACAATATTTGCGAACCACTAAGAAAGGAGATAATTGATTAGAACTAAAGAATTCTAAGGTATTTTTGTTGTTCAGTAGGATAAAGATAATGGTTAATTTTATACTTTGGTCATTAAATATTCATTTTTAAGACTTCTGAAGTATCTACTTAACAGAAACAGATTCAAATGAGGGAAATTTTGCAAGAGGGGAAATCTCAATGAACTTTAAAAATTGCAAGAAAGGAGGTGGGTAGAATAATGGGGAGGGAATAAATACTTCAAAATAATATTGTAGAAGTGAGTCCAATATAGAAAAAATCAATCCTAAATACAAAGAATCTTCCAGTTTTTGAAAAAGGATTTCAAGACTTGACTAAGAATCAAAATTCCAAAACATGTGTCAGTAGAGGATAAGTAAGAAACACTATATTAATAGTAGACAAATGAAACTGATTTGAAAGGCAGGAGTAGATATAATAATATTATATATTATAGGGACAGTAATAAAATAGCTTTAGAATATTGAGTACAAAAATTAAGAATGGATGAAAAAGAAGAAAAATCTATCATCAAAGTAAAATATTTTGATATACCTCTTTCTGAAGGTAACAGAGCTTCTCAACAGTAAAACAAAAAAATATGAAAAGAATAAAATAGTGATTAAAAATAAACTTCATCTAACCCACACATTAAGAAAGTGCTCCATCCATCTACTTTTATTTTATTTTTTTAAGAGAGAGTGAGAGAGGAGAGAGAGAGAGAGAGAGAGAGAGAGAGAATTTTTAATATTTATTTTTTAGTTCTCCGTGGACACAACATCTTCGTTGGTATGTGGTGCTGAGGATCGAACCCGGGCCCTCGCCTGGCATGCGAGCACGCTACCGCTTGAGCCACATCCCCAGCCCCATCCATCTACTTTTAAACACAAAGCATGTATCAACCTATGAAAGCAGTCTTATGTCAGCTCACAGAACTGTTATAATGAAGAACATTTCTCTTTCCTCAGTCACTTAAGTTAGACAGAAAAATAAAGAAATAAGAAGGAAGAGGAGGAGAACATGGTATGTTAGCCAATTTTCCAAAACTGTAACAAAATAACTGAGAATCTCAACTTTTAAGGAGGAAGTTTGATTTTGGCTTATGATTGTCAGTCCATGGTCACTAGTTTGGGGACCTGTAGTAAGACAGAACATCATGGCAGGGAGCACATGACAGAGCAAAACTGTCCACCTCATGGTGGTAAGGAAGGAGAGAGGGGGGCGGTAGAGAGAGGAGGGTGGAGAGGAGCAGAGGTCCCAATGTGCCTTTTAACAACACACCCTTGATGACTAATTTCCTCCAGCCAGGGCTCTCTACTTAAAAGTTTTTAACATCTCCCAATTGTGTCATCAGTAGGGGACCAAGCTTTCAACACACAAGCTTTGGGGGGGACTTTTAAGATCACAGCCCAAAGTAATTTACCTCCTGATGTGAGACACATGGTTCAAACTGTGTCACTGGAGACTGAACAAAGCAACTGTATAAAAAAGTACAGGCAGAGTATATGTAGGAAAACAACATGGCCGGATAACATTAGAGGCCCATGATTCTCACAAAACTTGAAGGAGCAAAGAAAGGGGTGGTGTTGGAAGTGAGCGAAGAGAATCTATGTAGACAGATGTAATGGATGTAGCTGGTGAAGACACTCATACAGAAAAGGAAGTGGAAGTAAACTCCACTCCCACCATTCCTTTTGATTCCATTCCAGGACACCTGTGAGACATACACAAGCAAAAGTCGGAGGATAATGGTGTCTTTGTTGAACTGAGCACACAATGTGGATGGAAGCATGCAGATGGTTCACCTCTTTTGCTTTTGACTCACAACTCACAGTAACCCAGTAATGATGAACATGCACTTCTTTATAGCTAATGAATTCAGAAGAAATGACAGTATAGAATATTAACATTTTCACACCCCCTAATGGAACAATGAGTGCAGGTGATGGTCATCATTGGCAGTTAAAACTATTAATTTACAGAAAAATTTATAATGGATGGATCATTCTGATAATACCTGATCCAATGTCATTATTAACATTATGAAAAAAGAGACAGACAATAGAGGACTCCTGTGTGTAATAGAAAGTATACCATAATAGAAAGTATACCATACTATACACTCTGGCATTCTTGCCCAAAATACTGAAGCTGAATCTAATCCAGACTAAATTTAGTCCACAAGGGCAGACTGTACTTAGGAAATACAAGGAACTGAAGGGTATGTTAAATACCCAAGGGCTGCAATCAGAAAACTGCATACTATGGAAACTGTATAGGGAAAACAACCCAATTTCATTAGCAAATATATTGCAAGATATGAAAAAGATGGATGAGGAAAACTACTGATGGATTTGAGACAGAGCCACACCATGTTTGTCATGTTGAACCTTTAATGGATCCTAATTGCAACAAACTAGCTATAAAATATTTTTGAGGCAATTGTGGAAGTTTGAACAGTGACTGGATACTTAGTGATATTAAGGAATTTTATTCCTTTGGGCATATGATTATACTATGTTTTTTTTTTTCTTGAAAAAAGAATCTATATATTTTAGTGATAACTATTGAATATTATGTATAATATTAATTGACTAAAATAACTCAGAAGTGGGTAGAGAAATGAATCAAACCAATAAAAACCATGAATTGTTGATTTTGAAACTGAATTAGTACATAGGAGTTTGTTATACTACTTTGAACGTCTTATGAATTGTCTATCACATAATCTCATGACCCACAATTGGCATTCAGAGGACATTGGGAGTTGGAGATGTCTACAGTAGAAGAAGAACAAAGGCCTCATGTGCTCCAAATTTTGTGCCGGTTACAGGTTTCCAGTCTTTAGTGAGCTTTGACTCTGGAGAGAACATAGAATCCTCAGTGAGAGAATGAGAGCAGATGGAGCTTGTCTGTAAAATTGAGAGGCCATGGTTGGGAGAAAGAATATGAAAATGCCCATTGAGTCATGGAAGGAAGGCAGAAGTGGAAAGTATATAACCTTAATCAGAGCCAAATACAGTCTTTTTTTGGTGTCCTCAGGAGTTTGGTTTCCAGGAACCCCCACTACCAAAATTCATGGATTATCCAGTCCCTTATATAAAATGGTATATTATTTGCATAGAGCCTATGCACATCCTCCTATATACTTTAAATCATCTTCAGATTACTCATAATACCTAATACAACATTAATTCTGGGTAGATAAATTGTTGTTATAGTGAATTGTTTAGGGTATAATGACAAGAAAAATGTCTGTTTTCATCATAGGTCTAACTACATAGTATGTAGTATATGACTGAAACTCAGGGGAACAATATTCAAACAATGAGTGCTGTTAAGAGACAGGATCCATGAAATGCTGGGGAGCTAAAGCAGGGTTTGCCCACATAGCACTTCACTGGCATGAATTTAGCATTGCACCTGGTGTACACCAAATTCAAGTTTTGCCTTTTGAAACTTTCTGGATTACTTACCCCTCAAATATGCAGATATGGAACCAACAGACATGGAGGATGACTATGTACTATTCATAGGCAAATAAATGTTATTGGAAAGATGATCAAATGTATATGCTTTATAAAGTCATGTACTCTGGAAACTTTAAAAAAGAATATTTTCCTATTTTTAGAACTATTTTGAAGTAGTACAAAAACTAAAGGAAAGAACTCTATCTACATGCATCAATTTGTGTACACCTTAGCAAGAAGATATTGAGTTTCAAAAGCAAGTTACAGGATACTACTTGCATGAAAATTATAAATATGCTAAAAAATGCACTATATCAGTGTTTCTCAAATTATTGGTTTTGTAATTATTTTATAATTATTTAAGGCCCCAAAAGTTCTATTTCATTTAGATTATATTTATTGATATAAGAAATTAAAATTGAACACAAGAACATAAGTATTAAATCCCTTTGGGTATCAGCATAATCCATTTTGAAGTCTCTGAAAAACTGCACTGTACCTTCAAGAAAAAACATGAGGGTTAAAAAATAAAAATGTATTATTAAAATTGGTTTTGTCTTACTATCATCCCAAAAGGGTTATGGGTCCCCTCCAGGAGGTCCTTGGGTCATTCTTTAAAAATCAATGTATCATATAATTTAGATATATCTTTAGATGTAATAAATTTAGTAAAATTATAAAAAGAAACATGTCCTGGGAGGAAAATCTGTATAAGGCTGAGATAAACCATGCTACAATAACAAACATTCCACAAATCCTGTAGGCTTACAGCCAACCTTTACTTCCAACTGTGTTACACATCCATCATCCACAGCACTACTGCCGCATCCTCCTCCTATCTATCTGGAATGCAGATAGATAGAGGCAGACACTGGGATTTTTCCAGGCTCATGGCACATGAAAAAGAGAAAGTGAAGCCACCTCTGGCTTGTAAGAACATGGTCACTTATGCCCACATTTTTCCTGGCCAAAGCAACTTACACAGCCTCACCTGATATCAGTGAGATAGGGAAAGTAATCCAACCTGAGAAATGGCAGCAAATTTTTTTTTTCACAAAAAGTTTATCTTACCATATACCAATGTCAAGGTGGTTGTTAGTTCATGGTATAAAGGGAGATGTAATGAGATTATGGTCATTGTTTTAGTAATAGGAATAACACAATCATCCCTGGCAGCTGCAGGAGCTTTATTCCAGGAACCCCTCAAATTCATGGATGCAGATCTCTTATATAAAAGGGCATAGTGTTTGTATATAATGCAGGCATACCCTGCTATATTTTAACTCATTTTTAGATTACTTACCCTAATACAATATAAATGCTGAGTAAACTTTTGCTATAATTGTTTTGTTTAGGAATAATGAAAATAGTCTGTACGTGTTCTGAACAGATACAATTATTTTTCAAATATTTTATAGACACGCCTCATTGGACCTGGGGGTGTAGAACCCATACAGAGGGCTGACTGCAATAATCATAATAGTAACAGCATAATAGTAACAGCAATTATCTAAACAGGTTTCTGAATTAAAGTGAATAAAATAAAACACAGTAGAAACCAGAGGTTTTCTCTTTGTGATTGATTTGACCTGACTACATTCTTCAAAACAGTGTTAAATTAGGCATGATCATGTGGTCATGGACCTAATGGCAAAATGAGGAAAACTATGTATGACCAAAAAAAAAAAAAGACTGTCTTAGATGCTATACTTTCTGGCTATATGACCTTACGCAAGTTTTTAAATGTATCTTCACCTTTAAATGGGCTTCATGATGGTACTTGCTTTATACAGTTGTTGAAAAGTAAGGTTTATTCCCAAATAATCCACATATCTACAGTGTTCAGTGGAGCATCTTACCTAGAAGATGTGCTACACAACCCAAATTGGGAAGTAAGACACACCAATTAACATTGTGATCTTATTCATGGATAGAGAAATGAGAATTTAGACAATACTTAAAAGAAGTTCTAATATTATTGGGCATCATACTCCAGCCTTGAATACCTATAATTTCATGGTGTGAGTTGAAGATAAGAATCTTTTCCAAGAAGCAGCACTTAGAAAGATAAGAAGTAGGGTTAGTGACAAAATAATGGGGGATATGTGATATATTTCACCAAACTTATTGAAAACCAAACCAGTAGCTTCCAAACTCCACTACTATGGGTGGCAGAGAAGTCACTGACTGCTGCTCCTGGTTAAATAGTAGTGGGACTTCTGCTGCTTATTAGGAAATCAAAGGTTGTGAGAAGCTCTTGCTCACAATATGATAATAAGGAAAACCTAGTTTATTCCCAAACCATCATTTGTGACACCCATTAGAAAGAAAATGCAAAGAAGTGTGAATGCACTACATTCCAGGGCAGGATGATCCCTTCCGAGTTAATAAGAGACCTTCAGCTGCTTTCATCTCTGGAGCACAGAGTAAAAAAGAAAAACCTTTCCAAAAGCAAGCAAGAATTGGCAGTGAAACCAAGTAAGCCTGTAAGAATCCTGTAGGCAAGCTCGATGGATCCAAATCCAGAAAAGCCCCCAAAGCTGATTGATCTACACACCCTGCAAATTCTTTTCTCAGATATTTGATTTCAAGTACAGAGTGGGGCATGAAAGGCTGGGAACAGGATAAAAAGTGAAGTGAAACAGAGAAAGAGGGACAGAGATCCTTCTGGGCAGACAGCTAGGGGTGAGCAAAACAGAGTTCCCCCCAAGTCCTGGGAAGTTGGAGAATGAGCAAGAAAACAGAAATCTGAAACTCAGATCCCCATCTCTACTTAAAGGAGGAATCTTATTGCTACCATAAAATATACAAAAACCATGGTCAACATGAGCCAGTTAATTCAGGAGATGTGAATGTCTTCACAGGATACAGTAAATAATATACAAAAATGAATGCCTAGAGCTAGTAAGTGCAACAATGTTTCAGAACACAATATCAACAGAATAATATCAATCATATTTCTCTATAGTAAATATGAATATGTAGAAACCAAAATTAAAAACACAATACCATTTATAATCACTCTAACCAATTAGTGTTTGTCAGGATTAGTAATGCAAGATCAACTTGGGGCGGGGTGGAACAGATTATTATTTTTTTTATAAAAGGGGAAAAGGATGGAACTGTTCTGATTGAAGAGATCAATCCATAAATCTACACATACAAGGCTTAAACTTACAAAAATGAGTACATATTAAAACTGATAATACTAGATAATATATGTGGATTATATCAATATCAATTTCCTGACTGTCATGTCATAGTAGTTTCCTCTTATCCACAAAGAATACTGTTATGGTTTGGATCTGGAATGTCCTCCTAAAGCACATGTGTTGAAGACTTGGCCCCTAGCTTGGTGCCTTTGGTAGAACCTCTAAGAGATGAGGCCTAGCGGGAGGTCTTTAGGTCATTTGGGGTGTGCCCTCAAGGGGGATGTGAGATCTCAGCCACTTCTTCTTCCTCTTTTTTTCTTCCTCATCATAGGAAACAAAGTAGGGTGGGGGTGGAGTCCACAGAAACCAAAGTTCTGCCAATCACACTGGCAATTCATACTGAAAACCCAATGATAATTAATGAAATTCTAACCTGTGACTACACAGAGAGGGCAGGTCATGAAATAGAGAAAGACTAGATCTACTCAGCCCAATTCCAAACCAGAACATTAGAAGGAAGGATGGAGAGATCCTCTCAAGGATTATATCAAAGAGGGACAATTACACTGTCTTCATCTTTATTCCAAAGAAGAATGTAGGGCAGGTGTAAGAATAAACTAGTTCATGCTTCTTTTCTTCCTGCAGCACACCCCCTCCCAATCTCACATGAGTGTGCACACACCCACACACATGCACATCCATCTCTTCAAACTGCTGCATTTACTGGAATTGTTTACACCTCAGGTGGGCCTATTTGTTTCCAATAAACATACTTGGCATCTATTTTGGGGTCTCATCAACCTAATGAAAGGATCACAGAATGCTTCACAGCCAATTTCCGTGTACAAGATAAATGCATGTATTTATTCATTCTCTATAATGATGATTAAGAGGGAGTTCATTTCACTGTAGTCTTGCAGATGTTTAAAAAATAAATGAACTGACTGCAAAGAGAAACACCCAGAGCCTACCTGAGGAAAATGCCATTCTAGATAATGCACTTCTGTTCAAGCCTATTAGCATGAAATCACCCTTTTATTCCTTCAGATCTCACTAAGAGGATGAGGTAAAGCAAGTGCCAGATACATACCACTTAAAGAAAGGGACTGGCTCCCCTGTTTGCCTCCAAGAAGCCCAGCCCCCTAACCTATTCTTCTTCCTGGGTTTTCCTTTTCCCTGATGTTTTGTTTCCTTAATGCAGTTTCATTAGGCTGGATTTGATATTTGTTTCTCCATAGCAGAAGGAATACATTCATATGGGAAAGATTTCCCTAAATAAATCTTCTTTTGAAGTTCTCTACCAGGAGAAACTAAACATACATACAGCCTTGGAGTATTAGCATTTTGGGGGTGCAGGGCTTAAGCCTTTCTCAAGACAAGTGATGCTGTTAGAACTCCTTGAGGTTTCACAGTTGGCTGTCTTCACAGTGTGTCCCTCTAGAGACCTTTATCACATCCAGCCCCGGAAGTTCTGTCTCTAAACTTGCTGTGCCAAAGCTTCACACTGCAGGAGAAAACTCTTGAGGGAAGAAATTGATAGAAAAGCAATTCATTTAATGCTTCACTCATATGCAAGACAATATAGCAAAAGTATTTCCCAAATTTTGGTAAACTTCTTTTTTGGCCACAGGTAGTGGTGCTTGGGAAAGCTTACCTTCCTTCTCTCCTTTCCCCCAAACAGTGTGGTCCATGCATTTTGCAATCAACTCCACCAAGAAGAGAGTACAGGAAGGTATCTGGGACAGGTTGTGAATGTTAACTGGTGAATGCTATTTTTTCATCTTTTGTTTTATGACTGCTTTATAAAATATCTATGAGCAAAATAAAGTTTTCTTTTTTTACTACTAGGGATTGAATTCAGGGGCACTTAACCACTGAGGCACATTCCCAGACCTTTTTTGTATTTTTATTTAGAGACAGGGTCTGACTGAATTGCTTAGGGCCTCACTGTTGCTGAGGCTGGCTTTGAACTCCCAATCCTCCTGTCTCAGCCTCCAAGCCAGTGGGATTATAGGCATGTGCCACTGTGCTGGCAAAATAAAATATTTTTGAATACTTAAAAAAATTCATGTACATGTATTTCCATGTGTGTTTATAGGCAAATATGCATTTACCTACAATATACTAACTAGCATTTACTTAGTTATTGCTTTTTTATTTAAACACAAAGTAGTAACATTGTAACACTAATTACATTCGAATAAGTATCACCAATGAAAAGTAGCAGCTGAAGGTAATGTCTGCTGCAGTTTTTGTTTGATTAACTAACATGATCTGAATAGCTTACTCTAACTGTTCCCTATCCTTAATAGGAAGTCCACAGGACTGGCCTGGCATCTTCCACCTTTTAGATTGGATCCCGGCTTCCCCTGCACCTCAACCCCACTTCATTCCCAACATTATTGTTTCCAAGCTTATTCAGCAGTTTTCATGTCCATCTATTCTCTCACTGATGCTGCCTTTTCCTCCTTGCCTGACATCACTGTCCCTTGGGGTCTATTTACCTGTGACCTGCCAATCCAACAGGTCTCTCCCAGGGCTGCTCATCATCCCATTGCATATCCTGCAAACATTTTATTCGACTGTATAAATATGCAATTTGGATGTATAGTCACCCACGTGTTGCTATCATCAGACATCTAGCCCCGTGCCTGGTGCACAAAAGGAGATCTGTGGGTATTTTGTTACCCAACCTATGGATCCAGGGTGAGTCAGTCATGGTCAAACAGCTTCCACTTTCAGATCAGAATTCATCAGCTCTGAAAAATAGAGTCTTTCCTGCTGATCTTTGGGTATCTTCCCAGTTAAACTTTTCTTCAAGCTGACACAAAGTGGCTGCTGGGAAACAGAGATATCCTGTTAACTGTATAAACACTGTGAGCTCAATGGTCTTGTCCCAGCATGGAAACTGCAATTTCAGGACTAAAAGCAGCACAAGAAATGGATTTCCTCAGTGCATGTTCAATGCAGACCTCAACTACATTCATATCATAATTAAATAATGCAATAATGGGCAACTCTTATACATTTTTTTAGCAATCTCCATTTTAGTAGCCCTTTAAAACTTGTATTCTTCCTCTCCATTCTCTGTTAAAAGTTAATATATTTGGTGTCACTGTTGGCAAATAGATTTGGAGCACCTTTTGTTGAAACTTCCTCAGGGAAGAAGACATCCAGGCTTGGAAGCACTTGTCTGTGGTCTGTCAAAGAAATTACCAATTCTTGCTGAAATACCCTCTCACTCTATTTTTTTTCCAGCCATTCTCTAGCTTCTGATTTGCACCCCATCCCCTCGAACTACTTTGGGTTACTTCCATCATTGTGCAATAAATATTTCCAGCAATATTTCATAGGAACATACAAATAAAACATAAATGACTTATAATTGTTTTATATGGGTCATGGGCTAGATGAGTTTTTCCCCCAATTTAAATCAAGATGTACTTTTTCTTTATAGAAATTTTATGCTACCTGCTAGTCTTTCCTGTAGGGATTCCTTTGCAAAGAATGGAGCCATGGTTTTCTCTGCAGCCAGGGAACCCTGGCATTGTTACAGCATTCATGTCAGTACTCACTGGATAGGAAAACTCTCATTATTACGTGATGTGCATTTTATGGTTTGCAACCCCATGACACATCCATCACTGTCACCACTCCTCTTCTTTTTTAACTTTTTAGTACCAGGGATTGAACACAGGGGAGCTTAACCACAGAGCCACATTCCCAGGCCTCCCCCTTTTTAATTTAATTTTTTTTTGAGACAGGGTCTTTCTAAGTTTCTAAAAGCCTTACTAAGTTGCTGAGGCTGAACTTGCAATAATCCTGCCTCTACCTCCCAAGCCACTGGGATTACAGGCCTGTGCCACCATGCCTGGCTACCACTGCTCTTTTTCACAGGGAGATAGATAATGTTCATATTTTACACACATAGAACAGGGTTCAGAAAGTCTCATAAAAGCGAAGTGTTTTGCTTAGCATCAACTGTATGCTCATTGTTAACTGTGACATTCGGGGACATAGAGTGTTTAAATATCCAAATAAATGATTAATGTATATATATTATATATAATTAATAGGTTAACATGTCATGTATGAGTACAATATGCATATTAGTTTATGTATATTTTCATATACATTACTATTTCCTTGACAACAACAAAACCAAATGAGAGGAGATAAAGAGACAAAGTCCTCAGCATATGAAGTATAATACATGGGCCCAATGTGATGTCATTCATATTTTTTCCTTCAATTTAGAGTCAATTTTTTTCTGGTAATGTCTGTATTATTTTCTATATTATTTTGAAATTTTTAAATGACTGTTATGGGCTGAATTATGTCCCTTCTTCCACTTATATATTAAAATCTTAAGACCTACTAACTCAGGAATGTCACTGTGTTTAGAGATATGGCCTGTAAAGAGGGAATTAAGTCAAAAAGAAGTCATTAGGATGAGCTCTAAGCCAACATGATGTGCCCTAATAAAAAGAGGAGATTACATGAGCACACTCAGAAGAAGACCATGTAAGGACACAGGAAAGACAGCCATCTTCAGGCAAAAGAGAGGTTGCCAAAGAAATCTACCCTGTGGACATCTTTATCTCAGACTTTCTGTCTCCTGAGTTGTGAGACAGTAAGCTTCTGTTGTTTAAGACATCCAATCTGTGGTCATGGCTGTCCTTGCAAACAAACACAATGACCATATTCAATTTAATGTCCTGTACCTTAGTAAAGTAGAAATTAGACTTCCATTTGGATAATATAGTACTTAGCAATAATTTGATGTTAATGATCATAATGATGATGTTAATCTGATATTAATTTTAGCAGTGGTTTCATCATGTTCATAGCAGATCCTTTGATTAAATCCATACCAACAAAATGCAAAATAGTGACACAACATTCTGTCAGAATAAGAAAACAAGCAAGTTCCAGATCTGCTAACAATTTACTTTGGACATTCCCTGGAGAATTTTCTATCCTGAACTTCTGTTCCCTTTGCAGAAAATGAGATCATATGAGGCCTGATGCTGGATATTTTATAACTCTGTTAAGTACTTGAAATGAAAAATGACCTTTGATTTTACTCAATGAAACTAGTCACTGTTTTCATCTTAAACCCAAATGGAAAGGTCTTGAAGGCTTACATTCTGGCACTAATCTCCTCTTCCATATTGATCTGCTACTTGAATCTTTTATTGTATAACCTGCATTATATCTTGTTTCATAAAGAAGAAAAAAACCTTATTTTAAAGGAAATGGTAGATCTTACAATTTTTTGCACCTCTTCATCTAGCATTGCTCTATGATCATTCTATGGATTTAAATAATATATATGTAATGAGTTACCATAGTTCCCCCTTAGGTACCTGAAACCACAAATAGTACAAAATCTTACATGTTCTGTTTTTTCCTATATGTATAAAATTACAAAGAAAAATCTTAATTTATAAATTAATCACAGTAAGATTATAAGAATAAAGATTTGCTGCAATGAAATGTACTTAAACTTAAAGATTGTAGTTATTTCTGGAGTATTTCATTTAATATTTTGGGGCCACAGTTGACCTCAGAAAACCAAAACCATAGAGAATAAAACCATAAATAAGAGGGGCTACTGTAGTAGGATGTGTTGTTAGTGAGCATGTGTGTGTGCACCTGAGCTTGCATTATAATAGCCTGGATTCTTTTGTGAAAAAAATTGAGAGGAAACTAACTTGAGTTGAGAAAGGATATTGGTTATTAAATCTGAGAGGTCCAGGAGTCAGGGCAGGTCCAATTGTCATGGGAAAACAGGGAGTTGAAACTCCAAACCTCTGTTCTTGTATTCTCATGAATGAAGATTTAAAGTCAGACACAAAAAGCCAGGCAAGGGAACTTTATTACAGGTATAAGTAAAGTAAAAGCAAAGTGAAGCTTAAGCAGAAAGCACTCACTCTCAAGAGAGAGAGGGGCCATCTCTGAGCAACAAAGGAGACAATGCTGTCTCCAAATTTATTACTTTACTGTTTACTAGTGCGGTGTTTACCAGGAGAACTGGGGACCACCTTCTGTACTGTTTGCCAATCAGGTGTTCAACTCCAGAACTCTCATGGTAGCCATCCCATTTAGGGGGGCTTCCTCTACAAGTCAATCCTATGTTAATGAGGGCACTGGGGTCAATAGTTGGTCAGAAGTGACCATAGTACACCTGCACTGCTAAAGGAATCTTCCTTCCCAGACAAGTGGAAACACCTCTAGCCATTATTCCTAGCTTCACATCAACATCAATGGACCCTGTCAAGAGTTAGTCCCACTAATCCTTTGCTTTTGACATATTTTCCCATTAGCTCCTTTGCCTCTGTTTATTTTCTATAAATTAACTACCATCCTTTGCTTTGTCTACTTTGAAATAGATTAAAGAAGACCCTAAAGTATTTTAAAGAATACTTGTGACCTTGCCTGCATTTCACTGCTCATTGTAGCTACTACCTAACACAATGGTGTTGTTAGGATTCCATCTTGTTATCATCTCCTCTATGTTAGCCTTACTTTTTGGAAGGTCTCCCACAACTCCATGATGATTTGAGACAGAGGAGATGGCCAGAGGAACCTAAAAGTGGACATTTTCCTTCCTGATAATTCTGGTTCGCAGTGGGAGAAGGACTGACTTTCCTGATGGCTGTAGGGAGATCTGGCAATGATTTTTACTGCCTAATTTTGGTTATGTACCAATCCCTGGACCAGCTACCAAGGTAAGGGAAGCAGCTAATGCTGTGTTGTTGCTTTGTTTGTTTGTTTTAGTACTAGGGATTGAACCCAGGGGCCCTTAACCACTTAGCCACATCTCCAGCCCATTTTTTATGTTTTATTTAGAGACACAGTCTCACTGAGTTGCCCAGGGTCTTGTTAAATTGCTGAGGCTGGCTTTGAACTCCCAATCCTCCTGCCTCAGGATTCAGAGCTTCCAGGATTATAGGCATGACTCACTGCACCTGGCTTAATGCTGGGGTATTTGATGTGGCTTTAAGCATCCTGGCTAAGATGGCTCAAAATAATCAATACTATCCAAGAAGTTTTCACTTGCAATCAGGAGTGATCATTCTCATCTAAAATGTGCAAAGAGGTGACATATCTTGCCACCTCTCTTTCAAAACTTACATAGCTGAATCTCTTTGTTATACTTGGTATCCAATTACAAATGAAAGATAATACTATTTTGAAAGTTCCCTCTTAATAGTTTTCAGTATTGTTTTCTTCTAGAACAAAAAAAAATCAAAGTTTTAAACAAGAAAAGAAAAATAAAAAATTTTGAGTACTAAAAATGGCAAATTAGTAAGATTTAGCAGTGTAACTTATAGGCAAGGATTTCATTTTTTCCAAAGTATATCTTTAAAATTTCTTCATAGGTACTAGCTACCACAGTGTCTGCTGAGAAGCCATGTTCCTCCCAGGGTTTCTCCATTTTATAAATTCTGGGAAAATACTTCCTCCCAAGTGACATACAGAGGGCCATACTGACCTTCCTGGGCTCCCCAGTCCTCTGAGCTCACTGATCCAGACATTGTGGACCTCTTTGAATAGTTGGTTGCATGCTTCATTCTGCCTCTGAGAAGTGCACAGTCTCCCTGGTATAGATGGTAAGGAAAGATATACCATGTTAGGCAAAGAAATGTTCCAACCCATGTCCCAAAGAAACTCAGTACCTTGAATAGAGAGGTTAAGCCAAGGAAACAGAGAGATGACTTCTGTTGAGAGAACAAATGAATGAAAGAAATAATAAATGCTTGAGGAGGTAGATATGATAATTAACCTGATTTAATCATAACACAATGTATACATATATTGAAATATCACATTGTAGCCCATAAATAAATAGAATTCTTATTGGTTAACTAAAAATAAACTTTCAAAAAGATAAGATGCCTAAATCACAGTTTAAAAGATAAGAGACTTTAGAGCAGAGATGCAAGACACCTGGCATGAAATTAAATGTTTCCCAGGAAGAAAAAAAGAGAGAGACTAATTTTAAAAATGAATTTTTTGAAAGTGAAAGACTCAAATCTTCAAATCAAAAGGTTTCACAACCAGATAGAATGAATGAAATAAAACAAAACAATTCCCTGATGCATTCTGGTTGAACCCCTGAATCCAAAGAATGAAAAGAAAACCAACCCTGTTGCAAAGAAGAAAGAACAGTTTGCTCAAGAGGAAAACAGAATTGGACAGAAATCTGATGTCTTATCTGCACCATCATGTGTAAAAATTCCATGAAAAAACTATTCAAGGATTATTGAGGGAAGAAATCACTAAGATACAAGATTCCCAGCTTCATAAGCGGAAAAAATAAATTGCTTAGTGATGAAAGCCTCTTGCACCCTATCAGAGTAAAATATCTGAAAAAGAATTCTAAAGGAAGAAAACTTGAAATAAAATATATGACTTAAGATAGGGGAAAATAACAAGGAAAAGATAGATGTGGATGTTGGGTGAGATCCCAGCCTCCATCAGCCTATATCCACTCTTGGAAGCTTTCAGGATGGGGTTTTCAACAAATGTATCATTAGTGGTCCCCCTTCCAAGTCCAAGACATCAGCACATGGGCAAACAGGAATGTTACACAATGTCAGTGTTTTGATTCAGGTAAAATCTAGGTAAGCATCCTGAGCTGGAAAATTGGGAACTAGAAGTTCAGCCTCTCTGCCTTTTAGTTGTCTGGGAAATGATACTCACTGAGAAGGGATGGGTGCAGTGGAACCCCTCTCAGAGGACATTATAAATTCACATGCTATCAGGAATTAAACCAGACTCAGATCAGCTTGAGCCAAATGATGTTGCTTACACAAAGCCCTGGCCTCCCAACAGCACAAGGCCCAAAGGAAAGGAGCCCCAGCTTGGGGCAAGCATATGCTTTGGGGTTGCTGCAGGATCAGTCAGATGCTGCCTGCATTTTTTTGTGCAGAGAGCCACACCCTGCAGCTGCTCAGAGAAAGGAAAAAAAGTGTAAGAAGGAAACAGTGGAGCTGTAGCTCCCAAGCACAGGGGTCAGCAGGAGCCACTGTAGAAAGGATGGAGCAGGGATTTTATGAGCTGGGGAAGAAGAGCAACTAAGAAAAGAGTGCCCTGTGATTGGTGCTCAGGATGCTGCTCCTGATTGTTCTCTTCCATCATCCTCCTGGCCACAGTCCCTGCTAGGGTTTGAAAGTGCCTCCCTAAAGTTTCTGTGATGGAAACTTAGTCCCCAAATTCATATGGTAGTTGGAGGTAATTAGGTGTTAGGTAATGGGCATTTGGGAGGTAATTAGGATTACATATGTCCCGAGGGTGAGGCCCTCATGATGATGTTAGTGCTTTAAAAGAAGAGGAAGAAAGATAGCTGTGTATTCAGTTATAGCATCAGAAAATGGACTACATCAGTCATGTTCTACCTCTCAGTGACTTACCCACATGGTGATGTTGGAGCATCAACATCATACCCCTCTTGTCCCACCGAGGCCACCCTTGTGGTCTCAAGCCTTCCATTGCCTTCCCTATTTTTTCTCTCTAGACACACCCAGCCTATGGCCAGTCAGGATCCCCTTTGGTCCTCCATGCCTGCCACCCACACACCACAAAGCCAGTGCAAGAGGTCTGTGGCCCCTGGCTCCTGCTCTTGGACTACTAGCTCTCTGATCTCCTTTCCTATTCTCTAGATACATGGACTTATTCAGCTCTGCCACCACTCAATTCAGATAGGCCTTGATGTTCATCCATCCCAAAGAGATTGGACATCTAATTCCTAGAATCCCACTGATTTGGATAGTTTTGTTTGTTTGTTTGTTTGTTTTGTTCTTTGTAGCTTCAAGGACAACACTCCTGAGCACCAGAATCTTGCTGAGCACCAAGGGAGCCTCCCTGATGATGGTTACTACAGCTTCTCTCCTTGCGAAAGCAGATTTGACAGCCCCAGCGAACTCCCTTCTCCCTAACCTTTCTGTCCCTGTCACTGAAACATCCCTCCACCACGGCCAAAACTCAGGATAAGTGCCTCATCCACTAAATCATCTTCGAATCCTAAGGGGCATTGTCCTTCACTTAATCACTTCTGCAGATAAGAGCCTGCACACTGTTGAGGAGCCTCTATCACCTCCTCTACTAGAGAGCACAATCACTGAAGCACCTTTGTGTACTCTTCAATGCCAAGAAAAATACCTGGCAAGTACTTTGGACATGAGTAAATATTTACCAAGCTGAGTCATGACCCATTTAATGCAAGCCTAAAAGAGAAACAACATGAAGCAGTATGGCATTGTAGGAGGTGACCCCAACATTCTGGGATATCCCTGTCATCTGAAAAGTGCAGCCCCTCCTCCCCCACTCTATCTGAGGGTAGAACAAAAAAGAGTTTCCAGCCCAACCTGTAGCTCAGTCTCTAATCCCACTGTGATGAGGTCCCTATGGTCCAAACCACACTAGAGTGGGGCTTAGCACTGCCTGCTCATCCCTTTGCATTTTTCTATCTCTAATGTCTGCAAATGAATTTTACCTTCACAATTACAAGGTCTTCACCAGGAATAATCATAATTTATATTATCATGTCTGTATATCAAGACATTTACAGACTCTAACTCCTGATGATTCAACTTTCTAATTTTCAGCTATAGGATGTTGTGATAGCAAAATGCATTGAATAGAAACCATATTTTGAATTTTGGATTCTGGCTTTTTCCCTGGCTAGTATTGCACTCAAGTTCTCTCCTGTCGTGCTGGGCCTCATCAGCCATGAGGCCATGAGGCCATGAGGGAAGACAGCTCACACTCTACAGGGCAGTGTATTGCTAACCTATGTTGTTCTGTAGATCAGGAATCTTATATGCATTTTTGACTTGTGATATTTTCAACTTCTGATGAATACTTTGGAAAATCCATTATAAGTCAAGGAGCTTTAATACTCAGTGATTCAGTACCTTATCAAGGGATGTCTGATGTTGTCTGTTTGCCTCAGAGACAGTCTGCTCATAAGGAAACTGAGGCATGGAGAGGCTAAATAACCTCAAAGTCACAGAGCTAGCAGGTGAGTGAGCCAGTAGCAAGGCTCTCATCTACTCCTACTTGTTCACTGCCCAGGTGATTAGTCAAGTTCTGGGTTCAGAGCTGCCACAGCAAAAACAAGGCATCAGGAGGCTCCTTCCTGGCTCTTTGGAACATTCCCAACTTCCCCAGAAAAGGAGGGCTTAGGTAGAGTTCATAAATCTAATGTGCTCTTCACCATATGTAGAGAATTTTGTCCTCCCAGATAGTGACCATCTAGGGAAAAATCTGAAATTCTGCTTATTGTGCCTGTTGAATCAAGTGTACCAAGAGGATGACTGAACAAAGATGAGAGCTGAGAGAAATTTCTTTTCCAGCTACTTGAAATCCTTATTGGCAAATGTGTGCAGACTATAGAGAGGTCCATGGAAAAACTAAGCATCTTCTGTGGTTTGAATGTGTTTGGCCTCTCCAAAATTTATATATTGTAAATTTAATTTCTAATGCAACAGTGTTGGGAAGTGGAACCTAATGAAAGGATTAGTGCTGCTGTTAAAAAGGTTTTTGAGAGTAGTTTTTCATTCTTCTGCTCTTGTATTATGTAAGGACTTGCATTTCTTTTTCTTTTGCCCTTCAGCCTTCTGCCATGTGAGGACATGGTAAAAAGGCCCAGACCCGATGATAGTGCCTTGATATTGAACTACCCAGACTCCAGAACTATGAAAGAATAAATATACTTTTTAGTCACAGGGATTCTATTATAGCAGCACAAAACAGAATAGGACAACTTCCTTCTAACAGTGGCTGCCTTGGATACGGACCCCCAGCTATATCCAGCCTCAATATGATGTAGCAATAGCTGACAGCCCCACTACAGCCCCACAGGAGCCCATGAGCTAGGGCTCCCAGCTAAGCCTCACCCAGATCCTGTCCCAGAGAAACTGAGATAATAAATGTCAATCATTCTATGCTTCTCAATTTGGGGGGAGGGGTCATTGGTTACAACAAAGCAAATAATGATGATAAGATTATTTATTTGCATGTATTATCTACTATGTTAAGTTTTAGATTCCTTAAAATGATGATTCACATATATTATCTTGCATCTAGCATAGTGTCTAAAGTCTGATAGGTCCTCCAGAAATGTTCATTGCATACATGAATAAATAAATTAATTTCTGATAAACTTTAGAGCTGATTTTATTCATTGAACATTTATTAAGGACCTAATAGAAGTCAGGAATTGAGCCAGGCTCTGGGGACATGTGTGAGTTGGAGCTTCCTGAGGCCAACTCTGAGATGAGGTTATGAACGTGCTCAGAGGATGGAGAGGCTGGGTTTTCACCCACTGACTCCCCTTCAGCTTTTCTGGTTGAGGGCTGCTTCTAGGTCCTCACATTCTGCCATTGCTGGCCTGTCTTGAGTGTGGGTCCAAATGCAGTTTCAACATCAGAACAGCAGTGCTCAGGCCAACAGCCTCAGGTGTGTTCAACCAGTAGCTTTGGCACAGGTGGGGACCACAGCATTTGCTCTGGGATGAGGCATAAAACCAATGCCCAACTCTTAAGGAAATCAGAGTGCCATCTAAAAGGAATTATACTTATCATAAAATTTTAAAGAGGAAGAACAAAGTAAGTTGTTAGACTCCATGATATTCTTGCTGCCTACTGGACTGAGGAAGGCAAGAAGATTGGAATGGGTGCTACAGAGTGACTGCTAAGAATAAAAACATGGAAAGGACCAAGGCATACCAAAGCACAGAGGGTGCATGCACATGGCGTGTCAAAATGGGAAGTGCCCACTTGTAACCACAGTCTCAGTCACATAGGAGATATAGGAGCCAGGGATAGATGGAAGCCTATAACTGGTACCTCTTTGGCTTTACAAGTATTTCCTAGTGGCAGAAGTGCTGCCTCTGATGGGAAATGTGAACCCTCTGTGAAAATTAGTCCACATTCTTGACACTCTTGATCCTGTCCCAGAGAAACTTCTGGTATCCCCAATACTCCCAGCATTCCCAACACTCCCATTATTCCACACCCCCATAACTCAGATGTTCCCAGCATTCCCATACTCCTAACACTCCTGACATTCCCAACACTCGACATTCCCAATGTTTCTAATGCTCCTAGCCCTCCCAAGAAGAGGCAAGAGCCAGATGAGATTTTGGTCTCTAGAGTCAAATAACCTTCCCCAGCTGTGATAAAGGAGGATTGCAGTCTTTACTGTTTGCTTTGTGGCTGCTGAGCAACTGAAACCCTTTCCTACATTTGCAACTGTTACAGAGGAAACAGTTACTCTCTCCCTCCCCACATGAATTTACATGTTGATACTCTCATCCTTAATGTGATGGTCTTAGAAGGTGAGGTCTTTGGGCTATAATCATGCATAATTGTTGTCATGAGAATATAGAATATCCATGAGAGGATGTGTGATGTGTCCTTAAAAGACAAGATACCAGAAATATTTCTCTTATTCTCTCTCTGACATGCAAGAACACCTCAAGAAGATGACCATTTACAACCCAGAAGTGGGCCCTGATCCGAAGCCTGCCATGCTTACACCCTAATTTTAGACTCCCTACCTCCAAAACTTGGAGAAATAAATGCCTGCTTTCTAAGCAAACCAATCTATGGTACTCTGTTATGGCAGCCTGAGCAGAATGAGATAGACACTCTACCAGGTGTTAATTTTGGAGAGGCAAGGAATTTCATTTCAATGGCAGAAGCCAAGAGGGTTCAGACATCCCTGTTCTAACACCCAGATCCAAGCCACAGATTGTGACCCGGGCTATGTCAGTAGGGTGTGAGTTTGCATAAAATTTTAAGGTATCAGGGCAGTGAAAATGACAGTGATCCCTGAGGATCTGAAGCATCACCATGCCCCACTGTGTGAATTCAGGAAATAAATGAGGCCTGATGCAGGCCTGCCCACAGGAGACATTCCAGGAGTAATGTGAAATACTCCTGGTACATCTGTCATTTAATTCATTACTTACTGCATTTTCATTATTTGCTAGTGATATGTGGGCTTTGCAGAGAGATTCCTTCTTACATAAGGGTGGGTAGCTTTGATCTAACCCAGTTCTTATCTGAAAAGTTGTTTTGTCTCTGCTGAAGTCCATGTGCAAAAGGTAACATCCCAGCATTCCTTCTGCTAGGAAGAGAGGAACTTTCTCTTTCCCATCTGCACTCATTTCAGGCTCCACATTAAGTGGGATGAATTGCCATCACCTTCTTCCTACAGTTGAAATAATTTCTTACTCGGGGTTTTATAGGTGGAGCATGAAGAAAATCACTATCAACATTATTATTGTGATTTGAAAGTCTAATGGATTTTTTATTTTCATTTATGTTTTTGCCATAGAAATAAAAAAAAAAACAACCTTGGCAATTTTATGTGCCTTTTTTACAGTTTCCATAGCAGTAAAACACCCACTCAATGATTTTTATAATTTTCTAACTACAGGTGGGATTATATCTGTTGACACGTTAAGGCACTGGCAATGAAGTTTATTCCCAATAACACCACTGCTTTTATGTGCTTAAAATTCACTCTTAAGAATAATTTTTAAAAAGTAGTAGAGCATGAATCTCAGAGTTTGTATGAAATATTCCTTCATGTTTATACAACACAAATTATTTTTAAGATTCTTCCACTTATGGCGGAAAAGAAATTCCAGGCTATTGCCTCCTTCCAACTTTATCCCAGTCGTGGCTGTTTTGGATGGTTCCTTGGTGCCATGTCTTTGGGAATGGGTGGAGACAGGCTTTCACTCCACATCACCTTCTGCCTGTCATCCCTGTGGATGCAACATCCTGGGTGGCTGTCCGTGTGCGGGGTGCTACCAGTCACTTCTCCTTCCTAACTGCTGGGCTCTTCCAGCCCAACAACCTCCCAGATATTTTGAGCTGTTTTTAGAAATCAGGAAGGAGCTCACTGACTGAAACCTGGGCTACAGGAAGCTTCAGGGCACTCAGATATCCTAGTCCTGGCAATGGGGAATTATTTTAGTGTTTCCTGATGGAAGGGGATTCAGTAATACTACTTATGTGCATCACCCCAAGTGACTGGACATGTGGGGAAGGTACCTAGAGTAAGTCCCCTCCACTTGTGGTTCTGCCTGGCTTTTCTGGCCATTCCCACTTGTCTTCCCTACTGGTTTTGCAGCATGGTATAGAGAGCTCTGTGTCCCTCTCTTACTCCCTTAGCTCTCCGTCCTCTCCTTTCCCCTAGGACATTCTTTCATCTTTCTCCCAGTCCAAGAAAATTTCATCCATTTTTCAGGGAAAGAAAATCAGACTCAAAATGAATGCATATTGTTTCTCAGGCCCTGACTTAAGAAATTCAAATGTTTTCATCTCACACTATTATTTCAGACTTAAATTTCAAAGTCTAGTGTTGAAACAGTAAAAGTAGATTTTGAATCGTTAGTTCTCATTCTTATTTTTATTTTTTATTAGAGCTTTATAGTTACACATAATGAATGGATTCATCTGGATAAACTCACACATGCATGGAAATTGATTTTGGTTCATGATCCCCTGTCCTTTCCCTCCTGTTCTCCCTCTCCTCTCCCATTCTCCTCCTTCTACTCCACTAGACTTTATTTTGCTTGTCTATTAGTTTATATTTGATTGGTTCTTTAGGTTATCCTATCCTTTCCTACCATTTTCCTTTATTTTACTCTAGTTTCTACATATGAGAGAAAACATTTGACCTTTGAGTTTCTGAATTTGGTTTATTTCATTTAGTATGATGATTTCATTCTTTTCTATTGCTGAATAGAATACACACATTTGTATGTATATATACAATATGTACACACCACACACACAATTTCTCAAATCATTCATCTATTGGTGAGCATTTGTGTTGATTCCATAATTTTGCTATTATGAATTGTATTGCTATAAACATTGAGGTGGCTTTATCACAGTACTACACCAATTTTAGATCCTTTGGGAAAATATTTTGAGATAGCTGGGTCATATGGTAGTCAAACCATTAACTCTCTCTTTACACTCTGCTGGGCATGGTCCATATAACAGGTTCTAAGTCTATACTCTGTTGTGTGTCAGCCATACAACCAGCTCTGGCTGATGCCTCAGTGAGGGTAAAGTTAAGAGACAACCTGAAACACTGTTGCAAATGATCTATTTCTTCTGAGTATGAAAATATCATCCACTGTGATATAAATATTGCAATGCCATTGTTAAAGGGATTTTTGCCTCTGCCAGACACATCAACAACACTAATGGTGAACTGAATTTGAATTACTGAAAATCATAGGAAAGGTTCCTCTAAAGGATAGGTTTCTTGAAAAACTTTCAGAGATGCCTGTAGAATGCTCTCTGGGGGTGCCAGTCCTGGCTGCTTGACAGTGTTGGCAGCTGCCTATAGGGACTCAGTGCAAGGGGTCTGGGAGGTGAGGCTGGAGGAAAATGGAAGGATTTGGAAGAGTTCAGCATGAATTGTTATTAGCAGCCCTCCATAGCTGCAGGTTCTGTACCATACATAACCAGCCACCAGTCTAAATTTTCCTCAAACTTACTGTGTCTGTACACAGATTTTGTTCTTGTCATCATTACCTAAATAATGTACTATCACAACAATTTATGGAACATTTACATCATGTTAGGTATTATAGGTCTTTGAGAGATTATTTAAATTATGCAGGAGGATGTGTTTAGGTTATATGCAAATACTATACCATTTTATATAAGGGACTTGAGCATCTGCAGATTTTGGTATCTGCAAGAGGTCCAGGATCCAGTGGCTCACAGATTCAAAGGGATGACTGTATTCTTCACATGGTCTCCCTACAGAAGCACAATTGAGGGTGAAAGGCATGCCTCCAGTACTCCTTTTCTAGGACACTCCTCACACAGGGTTCCTAGAGACTGGTGTTGATATTGGGAACAGAAGATGGCTGGTCTACCTGCATCCAAGTCTTCTTAACTTCCTTACTCTGCCCACATACACAAAATCCCACAGCCCTCCACCCCCTTCAAATTTAGACTGAACTCAAAATTTTATCTCTTACTTCTTATTCCTTCTGAGTTAAACTGAGCATGTCTAAACTCCCAGGAAGAGTTCCATGCTGGGGTTGCATCTTAACTGAGGAAGATGTGGAGTCCCCTTGCCTCAACTAGATAATGAATGACTGTTCAGCAGAGGGTGAGGGAAATGGTGGGCTCTGACTTCAAGCTATTCACCTTTATGCTCAGGTTGGCTCTGAATGATGATAATTCCCAAGCTTTCCCCATAGAAGGCCATGAAATTTTCTGGGCATGGATGAGGGTGCTGATGAGCTAGGATAGAGGGCACCTAGGCTCACCAACCAATAATAGATAGAAAATATTTTTGAAATTTGCATCTGTACTGAAGTCTCGCCCACATCCCAGCACAGGCTATGAAATTTGGACTTCCTCTTCATGGAGAGTACTGGCTGAGAAATACTGTGAAAAATCACACAGCAGAGACAGTAGTTTTCACAAAGCGGGCATGGGTCAGCTTTGTGACCTTAAGGGTCCTGCTTCCACACTGGAAGGAGAGAGAGAAGAGCCTGCATTTGCTTTATTTATACAAGGGGGCTTCAAAGGTTTTCCTTGGAATGTTCTTTCACCAAATAAGGTTGGAAGAGGGCTGTCCATGCCCAATAGGTAATGCCCAAGTCTGGAGCTACAGAGCAGCCTCTCTAGCCAAGCGAAGATTGAGGTCAAATGCTTTGTGGGAGAAGCCACAAAATGACTTGCAACGCCAGACCAAAATCTCCTTGGCTCCAAAGCCTAGTAGAGGCTTTTCAAATAGCTCAGGGGTAGCCCCTCACACTGAACAGGCACAGACATTTTTTTTGTCATTAATCCCAAAATAATACAACAACTATTCAGATAGTATTTACATTGTAGTGGGCATTATAAGTTCTCTAGTAATGACTTGAAATGTATGGGAGGATGTACATAGATTCTGTGCAAATACTACACCATTTTATATATAAAGGACTTACACATCCTTGGCTTTTGATATCTGCAAGGGAAGAGAGAGATATCCTGGAATCAATCCTTCTTAAATACTGAGAGATGACTATTTATCTTAAGCATCCAGAATATCAAAATTACAACAAACAAATAAATATCTGGGTCTATCATATTAAATTCTAGAGGCAGAACATGGCTTACCTCTATGTGTATTGTCCTTGGCAGTAGTTTCTCATGAGGTGGCCTCACACACCCATCATGTTGTTACAAAGCACCATGGCCACAATTTCAGCCCCTGCAGGGTTTCCTCTGGACCGTTGGGTCTCAAGACTTTAGACCTGGACTCAACCTTAGAGACTGTGGTTGTTTCTATAATAAAAGTGTCACTTTCGGAAGTCCTACTCTATAGCTTGGGCCGCTGTTCTCAAATCATATGCTAGACATTTTGCCTGGAGTCTGGAGGGATACTTAAAAGGCTAGGTGTTAAATAAAATGCTGGCATTGGAAGTTCTCTTTAGTTCAGAGATCTGAATGGATGAGACAAAAATCCTCCATGGACACAATGTTAGAATTTGGAAGGGAATGCAGTAATCTCTGACACTGACATCTTCTTGGCTCCCATAACAAATTCCATAACACAATAGATGACTCACCCAACATAAATGTATTTGCTCACAGTTCTGGAGGCTGGAAGCCCAAGATCAAGGTGTCAGCATGGTTGGTTTCTCCTGAGTTCTCTTTGGCTTACAGATTGCCACCTTCTCAGTGTGTCCTTGTGGTTTTCCTTCTGGATCTGCCTGTGTCCTAATCACCACTTCTTATTAGGACACCAGTCATATTGGATCAGGTCCCACCCACCCTATAAACCTAATTTTGACTTGATTACTGCTTTCGAGGCAGTAAATCAGAAAACTGTGAGACTGTGGGTTTGATATTCAGTATATGAATAAATGAGCACAATTCAGTTCATGATTAAAAACTCACTTCAGGGCTGGGGATGTGGCTCACGTGGTAGCGTGCTCTCCTGGCATGCGCGGGGCGCTGGGTTCCATACTCAGCACCACATAAAAATAAAATAAAGATGTTGTGTCCACCGAAAACTAAAAAATAAATATTAAAAAATTCTCTCTCTCTTTCTCTTTTTTAAAAAAATTCACTTCATTGTATCGTGATTTAGAGTAAGACAACATTTCACTGCCTATGAACTAAAAAAATAATAAAGTATGTGAATAGAAAGGGTTAGATGTAACTGAGAAAATGTTCAAGAAAGATATCAGATACCTCAAAGTAGAGGACTGACTCTAACCCTCCAGCTGCAACAAAGTAAGTCACTTCCCCTCCCCAATGCCCTATTTCTTCATTTGGGAAACAAGGAGAAAAAACACATATCCTGCATTCCTGCAAGGATGGTAGTCTATCAATAGTGTTCACCTATAGTGTGACAGCATCTCACAGCTCATGAGCTGTAGGACCACAGATCAAGAAGAGGTTAGATGTGGACAGGACCCGAGCAACCATTTTGATCTCTTCCAAAACACTACCTTTACAAATGAGAAGGATGGCTACAGCTGGGTAGTTTATGTGCTTAGCATGAGTGAGGCCCTGGGTCTAATCTTCAGCACCTAAATAAATACAAACATAAATAAAAATAGAATTAAATAAATAAGACAAGAAGAAAATTATGGCTGTTCGTGTGAATCATTGTCATTATTCTGAATCTCCATGGGATCCCAAGCCTCAGCAAAGACGAAGGCCCCCTTTTCAGAAGCTTTTATCTGGTGTGTTGCTATACATCATGCAATGGGATCATGCAGCTCTGGATACAATACTTGGCATGATACCTGAGCTTTGGGCCAGACACAGGGATTCTAATGCTGCCATCCCTGTGGGTACTTTCTGGGGGGATCGTGCATGAACATCTGACTTCCTGTCAAGATACTGAGCTCACGCCCTGCACTTTGCCCATATATTCCAGCATTCTGATACAAACCTCTTCATGTGAGCTCACCTGTAAAAGTCTCTATGCCTTAAAGTGTGGGGAAAAAAGAAAAAGCCTTTTGTAACTAATAGAAGTATATGAGGGAATTCCTCACGGTTGTAAACTAGAATGTGGTTTTCATGGCTGTACTTTGATATTCTCTTGCCTGGGGGAATGTCCTACGGGGATCTGGAGTCAGGGAAAGGAGGTCAAGTGGCAACAGGTAGAGAGGCAAAGTGCTGCACCCATGAGCATGGAATTCTTGATGTGGTGCCCACCTGTTGTGTGACAGCATCTCACAGCTCATGACCTGTAGGACCACAGATCAAGAAGAGGTTAGATGTGGACAGGACCCGAGCAACCATTTTGATCTCTTCCAATACACTCCCTTTACAAATGAGAATAGAGGCCTAAAGAAGACAAAGTTGCACAATTGATGGCAGTGCCAGGGTTAAGTTTTAGGCCTATGACTTCAATAGTCTTTCTACCTTTAAAGTTAATTATAGATATTTTAAAGTTTTTAAATTTTTGCATATAAATATTCAGTCATCCCTTGGAGGAATTGGTTCTAGGAGTACCTAATAATGAAACATCCCTAGATAAGGATATGAAAATTTGCAAATTCTAAAGTCTCTTATGTAAAATGATGCCATATTTTCACATAATCGACAACGTTCTCCTGTTTAATTTGAATCGTCTCTAGATGACTCCTAATACCGAACACAATGTAAACACTATGGAAAGACTTACACTGTATTGTGTGGCGATAAGGATGAAAAAGTCCACATGTGTTCAGTACAGATAAAATGTTTTTTTTTCAAATATTTTCTATCTGTAGTCAGTTGAATCCATGGAAGCAGAAACTACATATGGAGGGCTGACAGCTATCCCAGCACCATTTGTTGAAACACTATTCTTTTATGTTCTTTTATAGTAGAACTCCAGCCTCTTTCATGGATACGAATGAGAATGAGAATAGAAGAGCAGAAAGTCAAAAGTTCCCTTTCCCCCCATGAACATCCTAGAGCCTAGGCTGTTGATCTCCTGAATACGTACTATTTAAAAAGCAAAACACTTTTATTTAAAAGACTATTTTATTGATGTTCCCTTACATGCATTTGAACCCATTTCATAACTGGTAGCAAACAAGACTTAGAATAGAATTTAACATCCAGTAAGATGTTATTTGACTCACATGACCCTGGGTAGGTCATATAATTTCTTCAGTCTGTTTTCCTCATTTATAAAATTGATCATCTAGTAGCCACTGAAAAGCTTGTGAAAATAAAGTCATATGAGAAAGTACCCAGCATACGGTATAGCACATCACAGGGTTCAAAAAATACTTCTCAGTTTTCTCTCTAATACAACCTCCATAAATTCCACTATTACATGAATCCATATCTGCAAGGAGTTAGGTGAGCTTGCACAGGTAAATGTTAGATCCATGGGAAAGGCTATGTTTAGTTTTGTTCAGCCCCAGTTGGGGTTCGCTGAGACCTCTGGATTTAGGATTCATCCTTCAGCCAGGTGCCATCATGCCCAGGCTCACTGTGGTGTGGGCAAGAAGGTCAAGCCTGGCCTGATGGTACCAGGTACTGTGACCATCACTGGGTCCAGTCTGAGGAACTCTTTCTTTTGCCTCTCATGACTGTTGCAATGATTGTGATATGGTCTGAAGGATGAGATAGACCAGGTCTCCCCTGGTAATGCTGATTGATCACTCCTGGAACAGTTTTGGAGAAGGTAAACATTCAAGGTAGAAAGCTGCAAATTGGCAAGTTAGAGACAAAAACCAAGCTCAAAGAAACTTAATCACTAGATCAAAAATAAGTTGGTTTGTACAACTTGAATTTCTGTGAGCACAGCCAGTCTCAGCTATCTGATATTATCACTTGGGTTTTGGCAGTCCCTGCTTTATATAAACCTTCATAGCACTAGGAGAAAGTCTTTTTCATATATTTGTCAAAAGTAAATTTGGAATGGACTCTGGTAAATCCCAACCCATGTCTCATGCTTGTCCTTGAAACAAGTACCATAGCTGAGGTGGGAGCAGATCCTTTACTGGCCAGGAAAACCCAGGACATGAAATCCCTACTGGAGGCAACCTGTCTAATCCCTATGTATGGTTCAGCATGGCTTCAACATCAGAAGGCAAGAAGGGTTGATCGGCAGATGGAAACAAGACATATCTACTATAAGGGTCCCAGGAATATGAGGAGAGGAGTCAGCGTCCCTTTACTCTCAACCCTGCTCTCCTGGGCCTTGTGTTTCAGTCAAGCTTCCTATTCATGTGTTTCTTAGATGTGGGGGTACAGTTACGCCACTCACAGGAGGTCATGAAAGAACTCAGAGAGAAGGGAGCCACTCTTTATTTATTTATTTTTTAATCAATTTTATTTTTTTAAATACACAACAGTGGAATGCATTACAATTCTTATTACATATATAGAGCCCAATTTTTCATATCTTTGTATATAAAGTATGTTCACACCAATTCATGTCTTTATACATGTACTTTGTGGGGTTTTTTTGCATTACAATCCTTATTACACATATATACCACAATTTTCATATCTTTGTTTGTATATAAAGTATGTTGACACCCAATTTGTGTCTTTATACTTGTACTTGGGGTAATGATGTCCATCACATCCACCATCCTTGTTAATCCCCTGCCTCCTCCCTTTCCCTCCCACCCCTCTGCCCTATCTAGAATTAATCTATTCCTTCCATGCCCCCCTCCCTAACCCACTATGAGTCAGCTTCCTTATATCAGAGAAGAAATTCAGCATTTGTTTTTGGGGGATTGGTTAATTTCACTTAGCATTATCTTCTCCAGCGCTATCCACTTACCTGCAAATGACATGATTTTATTCTCTTTTATTGCTGAGTAAAATTCCATTTTGTATATATGCCACATTTTTTTTACCCATTCACCTATTGAAGGGCATCTAGGTTGGCTCCACAGTTTAGCTATTGTGAATTGTGCTGCTACAAATATTGATGTGGCTGTGTCCCTGTAGTGTGCTGATTTTAAGTCCTCTGGGTATAGACTGAGGAGAGGGATAGCTGGGTCAAATGGTAGTTCCATTTCAAGTTTTCCAAGGAATCTCCATACTGCTTTCCATATTGGCTGCACCAATTTGCAGTCTTCATCTTCCTCTTCACCTTCCTCTTGGCTGTCTTACTTACAGCAAAGGTATTGATTAATCTTCAAAACACAGGGCTCCCATTTCCCTCATCTTCCAGATGGAGATAATCCTAGTGCCTGTCTCTTGGGGCCTTGGGGATCAAATGAGATCATAGATGTCAAGCACAGTGCAAAGAAGTCATTCCACAAATGTGTAATGTCATCATTGCTATATCTTTTACTGTCCCTCAGCAAGTCATTTTGTCTTCCAGCTTGCTAAAGATATGCAACAAAGTTGGAATTTTAAAGCAATTTAAATAAGAATTTGAAATGAGTAAACATTTTCAATGTGGGAACTAAATTTGAGGCTCCTTGTCCCACTGAGCCAAATAACAGAAAAAGAGAATACTGTACTCAATGGCGTGATTAATCACAACTGCAAAGGAGGCCACACATGGGTCAGGGAGGTCATTATTTCTAGAAAGAAGATAGGATGACTTCACCTTCCAGTTAAAATGGAGTAACAGGAAATAAATTTGCACTCATGCCTGAGATAATAAAGAAAAAAATACATACAAAATATATGAAACAATGGTTTCTTTTCTATGTTCCCAAATATTAGGCCACAATGAATACGTGACCAGTGAAATTCCACATCATGTACAACCACAATAATGGGATCCTAATTAGAATAAATTATACTCTATGTATGTACAATGTGTCCAAATATAATCTACTGTCATGTATATCTAAAAAAGAACAAATTTTTAAAAATATGGTAAGTGGGTTATTTTTTATTTTTATTTTTTTTGGTGTTCAGTTTTTTGAGTTCTTTGTATATCCTGGAGATTAGTGCTCTATCTGAGGTAGAGGTGGTAAAGGTTTTCTTCCATTCTTTAGGCTCTCTATTCATATAAATACCACAATCAATAAGTGGGCAAAGGAATTGAACACGCACTTCACAGAAGAAGAAATACAAATGGTCAAAAGATACATAAAAAGTTGTTCAACATCTCTAGCAATAGAGAAATAAAATCAAAACTACACTGGAATTCCATCTTGGTCTAGTCAGAATGGCAATTATCAAGAATACAAGGGACACTAAATGTTGGTGAAGATGTGGAGAAAAAGGTTCACTCATTGTTGGTGGGACTGCAAATTGGTACAACCACTCTGGAAAGCAGTATAGAGATTTCTCAGAAAACTTAGAATAGAACCACAATTTGATCCAGCTATCCCTCCTTGGCTTATATTCCAAAGACGATACTACAATATACTACAGTGAGGCAGTTATATCATTATTTATAGTAGCCCAATTCACAATAGCCAAGCTATGAAAACAACCTAGATGCCCTTCAACAGATGATTGAAAAAAGAAAATGTGATACACACACACACACACACACACACACACAATGGAATATTACTCAGCCATGAAGAAGAATGAAATGTCATTTACCAGCAAATGAATAGAACTGGAGAATATCATGCTAAGTGAAATAAGCCAGTCCCAAAAAACCAAAGGCTGGATATTTTTTTTCTGAAGCTAACCCATAACAAGGGAGGGTAGAGAGAGGAAGTATAGAAGCTCACTGAATTAGATAAAGGGGAATGAAGGAAAGGTAGGGAGGTTAGGAATAGGAAAGACAACAGGATCAATCAGGTATCACGTTCCTATGCTTATATATGAATACATAACCAGTGTAACTTCACATCATGTACAACCACAATAATGGGATCCTAATTGGAATGGGCTGTGCTCCATGTATGTATAGTATGTCAAAATACACCATATTGTCAGGTATAACTGAAAACAACAAATAAAAGATAAATAAAATAAAATAGGGAACCAGTGAAGGATTAAAAACAAAAAGACAGTGAGTGATACCTGAGACAAAGGGGGGAAACAAGTGAGCTCTAAATCCAGACAGTCTTCACACAAAGGCGGAGAGAAGCAGCACTGAGGGAGAACCCTAAGGAGTCCCTGAATCAGAGAGAGAGAGAGAGACCCCAGGATTCAAGTCAGATGGAGTGCAAAGGACAGAGTAGCAGAGAGGAGAGAGCCCCGTAGAGAGATCAATGGCAAGTCTTCTTGAGTGTTCAGCTGTGTGCTGATGGAGGCCTGCATGTAGATAAGCCACTGGGAGGCTGAGTGTCATATTTAATTTTATATATGAATTGAATAGGCCAGAAATGCCCCAGAAAAACGTTATTTCTGGGTTTGTCTAGGAAGGCATTTCTGGATGAGTAAGGATTTGAATTGTGGACTCGTGGAGAGCCCTTCTCCATGGGGGTGGGCATCATCTAATGCATTGAGGGCCTCAGTCGAGCAAAGGCAGAGGAGGGAAGAATCCATCCTTTCTTCCCACCTTACTGACTGCACCAATGTCTCATTTCATCTTTTCCTGCCTTCCAATGAGAATCACACCATCACCTCCCTCCCAGTTCTCAGAGTTTAAACGTGCACTGAAACCTGCCACCAGATTTCCTGGGCCTCGGACTGTGGACGGCAGATGTTGGGACTTCTCAGCTTCCATGATTGTGTGAGCCAGTTATTCATAATTAATAAATAAGTAAGTATGTTCATTAATGATAATATATAGAAAATATTACATAGTATATATTAATTACTATATACATTAAGGGATGAATTTAAAGGGATGAATGGATGAATACTCCTATAAAAGAAGGTGAACAAACCAAACTTGTTCCTTTTGCCACATGAGTATAGTATTCATCCCATCCATTCCTGCTGCCTTTTTGGCATAATGAGAACACACTCATCAATGCCTTGACCTGGGACTTCCTAGTCTCTAGAACTATGAGAAATAAACCCTATTCCTCATAAATGATACTGTCTAGGTTTGTGGCACCTGCACAGACTGAAATAGTAGAATACTAATAGGGCTGTCGCCTCAGAAGTGGGGAATAACTGGTGGTAGACTAAACACCACATCTTGTCTATAAATCTTAAAAGCAGGATGCAAAAAGAACCAAACTCTTTCCATGTAACTTAATGACAAACAACACCCAAGAATACTTAGAGCTGGGCTGGGGAATGTAACCTAGGGGTAGTGTGCTCGCCTAGCATCCGTGAGACCCTGGGTTCAATCCACAGCACCACACACACAAAAATATGCATATTTATAGTGATACAAAAAATTAATCATTCAACAAGATAAATTCATAATCTTGTATAACCAATCAAAAATTATCAGGCATGAAAAGGAGCAAGAAAATATAATCTAGAAAGAGGAGGGAAGTAAACAATTAAACCAAACTAGAACTGACACAAATGTTGAAATTATTATACAAACTTATTTTACTTAACATAATACCCTATACTTCCATCCATTTTGCTACAAATCACAGGATTTCATTCTTTTTATGGCTTAATACTATTCCACTGTGTTGTGTTTTTATACCACAGTATCTTTATCCATTCATTTGTTGATAGGCACCAAAGCTGATTATATTTCTTCCCTATAGGAAATAGTTCCACAATAAATATGGGTGTTCAGGGATCTCTTCGGTAAGCTGATTTCATCTTCTTTGGTTATATACCTAGGAGTGAGATAGCTGGATCATATGGTGGATTTATTTTTTAATTTTTTAGGGAACTCAATGGTGTTCTCCAAAATGGTTGTACTAATGAAATGAAATAAAGAAGAAACAGAAAGATAAGTACTGCATGTTGTGTCTTGTATGTAGATGTTTAAAAAGAAAAAACAGCCAAGCATGGTGGCACATACCTGTAATCCCAGCAACCAGTTGTGGCAGGAGGATCACAAGTTCAAAGCCAGCCTCAGCAACTTAATGAGACCATGTCTCAAAAAAATAAAAATAAAAAAAGGGCTGAGGATGTTGCTCATTGCTTAAGTCTCCTGGGTTCAATCCTTGGTATCAAAGACAAGTAATCAAAATGGTTAACCCAAATGTGGAATGGGGGCTATTAGAAATAGGAAAATGGGGGTGGATAAAGGAGGCTGGATTTGATTAGTGCACATCATACACATGTATTAAAATATTACACTGAACCCCATGTATATGTATAATTAATATATGCTAATCAAAATTAAAATAAAAAGGATTAGTAAATAACAACATTGAAATTTTATTACAACTATATTCTAAATATTCAAAAAGTTAAGTAGAGACATAACCTAAACCAGACTTGATAAATAAAAACTCCAAGTCTGAGATGAAAATACAATACACTGGGTAGAATTAGAAGTACATTAGACATTGTATAAAAACAAATTTGTGGACTTGAAGATACAGCAGCAGTATAAACTATCCAAGAAGAAACACATAGGAAAAATAGATACAAATGAAAAAAAAAAAAGAGGTGAGCTGTGTAACAAAATTGTGTAAGTGGTCTAAATGTGTGTAATTGTTAGTAATAAAAGGGGTGGGTAGGAAAATATTAGAAGAAAATACCCAAAGTCTTGGAGCTGGGGCTATGGGTCCGTGATAGAGCACTTGACAGGCATGCCCAGGGCACTGGGTTCTATCCTCAGCACCACATAAAAATAAAATAAAGATATTGTGTCCATCTACAACTAATATATATATATATATATATATATATATATATATATGTGTGTGTGTGTGTGTGTGTGTGTGTGTGTGTGTGTACATATATATAAAAACTTTTTTAAAAAAGAAAATACCCCAAATCTTTGCAAATTTTATGAAAATGTTTAATGCCCAAAACTAAGATCTTTAGCAAACTTAAAGTGTAAGACACTCAAAAAATTTTTCAAGGCACATCATAATCAATTTTCTCAAAAACCCTAAGAGGAAAAAAAAAAACCTACCATCACCAACAAAACAAACAAACAAACAAACAAACAGCCAAAACCAGTATGTATAATATGTCAAAGTACATTCTACTGCCATGTATATCTAAAAAAACAAATAAATTTTTTTAAATGATTATGAAAAAGAGCCAAGGACAGCAAGTTTCTCAAAAAAAAAAAAAAGAATCCAGGTAACTTGAAAGCAGTGGGACAGTGAAACATCTTTAGAGCATGGAAAGAAAACCCTAGAGCCCTAAACCCAGGGAAACACACGTCAAAGGAAGATAAAGACATCTGCGGACATACAAAGCCAAAACAACTCATCAGCACGAGACACATATAATAAGAGAAACTCTGAAAAGTTCATCTGGTAGAGGGAAAATGGAAACATAAATCCACCCAAAGGAATGAAGAGAACCAAAAATGGTAACTACATTGGCTCTATATAAGGTTTTATAAGGTTATTTCTTAGTATTCAACTTAATGGGCTGCTTAAGCAACAGTTATTACAATGTAGGGTGGAGTTTATAAAATATGTAAAATCATATTGTAACAAGGACACCAAGAACCATAATGTTGCAAGGTCCTCACATTATACTTGAAATGGAGTAACCCTGAAGAAACCACTAAACAATAAAACAAAGCTTTTAAACTAATGATCCAACAAGTATTAATTTGAATCAAAAATAGTAATCCGTTTACTTGAAAACAAGCAGGAAATAGGGGAAAGACGGAGCAACATATAGAAAAAACAAGCAGAAAACAAGCAGCAAGAAAGCCAGCAGCCAGTAATCACAAAAATCTTTGAGCCGAAGCACTCTGCTCCCAAGTCAGGGATTGTCACCTGGGCGTGGTGGTGCACACCTATAATCTCAGTGGCTTGGGAGGCTGAAGCAGGAGGATTGAAAGTCCAAAGCCAGTCTCAGCAACTTAATGAGACCTTGTCTCAAAATAAAAAAAAATAAAATGGGTTAGGGATACAGCTCAGTGGTTAAGTGTCCCTGGGTTCAATCCCTGGTACAAAATAATAATAATAATAATAATAATAATAATAATAATAATAATAATAATAAAAAATAGTCAGGGATTGTCAGATTGAGTCAACATTAAAGATACAACTCTATGCTGTCTATAAAAATAGTATTTTAAATATAAAGATACAACACTTAAAAGGAAACAGAAAATTATATCCCATATGAAAAATCAATTTAAAGAAAGCCCTAGTTACTAGATTAATGTCAGCATAGATAGATGGCAGACTGCAGAATGTTACCACCAACAATCAGGTTGGTTTATAATAATAAAGGAGGATATAAAAATCCTGAAAAATTAACAAAACTATAAAATAATTGAAGCAAACACTAATAGAGCATTAATAAGAAATAACCAAATCCACAACTGTAAGCAAATATTTCAATGTGCCTCCCCTAATATTTAGCAGAACAGGTAGGTGGAAAGTCATCAAGGATATAGAAGATTTTAACATGGTCAAACAGCTTCACCTAAGTGACATTTACTGAGGACTGGGAGTATGGATAAGTGGCATGCTTGCTTGTCATGCTTGAGGTCCAAACACTTCAGTGTGTGTGTGTGTGTGTGTGTGAAACAGGGCATTGATAGTGATAGAAGATAATACTTGAAACTCCAAAACAAATCTTAATAAACTTAAAAGGATTTTAATCAAACAAAATTTGTTCTCTAGCCATAAAGCAATTAAACTAGAAATCAATAACAGAAAGATGTCCAGGACAATCACCAACCATTTGGAAATTAAGCAACACACTTCTAAACAACACTTAGATCAAAGAAAAATTCCAAAGAAAATTTAAAAGCATTATGAACTGAATGAAAATGCATCATGGCAAGTTCACAGGCTTCCACTACAATGAGATTATGGATTTGAGTCAAGTTAATGGCCTCAAACCATACTTTAGGAAGTCAGGCTAAAAAATTGTTAAAAGCAAATGAAATGTAAAGATTACAAAAGAAGTGAAATGAAATATAGCAGTAGAAAACGATGAAACAGAAAACCAAACCATTAGAAAAAGCCTCAATGACATTAAAAAAAATGTTTCTGAGAAGTTCAGTGAAACTGATAAACCTCAGGTCAGACTAATAAAGAAAAAAGAAAAACCACAAATTATCAGTATAAGGAATGAGGCATATGACATCCTTACAGACCCACAGATATAAAATGTAATTATGAATTATTAGAACATTTTATATTAATAAACTTGACAAATTAGATGAAATGAATAATTCTTAAAATTTTTTTATTATTTTATTTTTGGTACCAGGGACTGAAGCCAGGGGCACTCAGCTACTGAGCCGTATCTCCAGGTTTTTTATTTTTTATTTTGAGACAGGGTCTTGCTACTTGCTTAGGGCATTGCTGTGTCTCCCCTTAGGAGAAGAGAGACACATCATAAAGACAATATTAGGAAATCAAATATCACTTAGCTGATTTATAGATTCAATGCAAGTCTAAAATTCTAGAATGCTTTGAAGAAATGAATTAGTTAACATTAACAAGAAGATACAATGGATTCTTATAAAAACAACAATAGAAATAATGAAAATTTAGAAAACAAATTTGGAAGATTTACTCTATCTGCTTTCAAAGACTTCACAGAGTACAAAGTAATCAGTACAGTGTGATATTGACATGAGACATACAGGTATACAGTATAGAAAACTTAGCTTCTAATAAAGTATCAAAGCAATTCAATCTGGAATTCAACAAAAGGTGCTGTAACAATTGGAGAGCCATTTACAACAAAGTAGATATAAACTGCCACTTCAAACCATATATAACAAATTAACTCCAAATAGATCAGGCACCTGAATAACAATCTGAAACTCAAAATCTCTAGAAGAAGACATAGTAGAAAATCCCTGTGACCTTGGTGTAGGTAAAGGTTTCTGCGATGGACAAGAAAAATGCCAAAATATAAACAAACAACAAACATACCAGATTTCACCAAGATAAAATGACACTTGTTCTTCAAAGATAAACATTAAGGAAAATTAAAAAAAACACAATGTGAGAGAAAATATTTGCAATGACTATATCTGACCATATATTTGCAATCAGAAGGCAGAAAGAGTTCTTAAAAAACAATAAAAAAAAGAAAAACTCATACTGAAATGAGGAAAAGATTTGAATAGATAATTCACACAAAGGAAGTATAAATAGTCAATAAGCACACAAAAAATATTCTCAACAATATTAGTTTTCAGAGAAATGCAAACTAAAAATCACAAAAAGATATCACTCATGCACATTAGAATCATTAATTTAAAAAATATACCTCACCAGATGTTAGCAAGAATATAAATGAATAGGCATTGTCTTTGAAAAACAATCTAATAGTTTCTTAAAGTCTAAATATACACCTATAATATGAGTCAATGTTCTACTTTTGATTATCAAAAATAAATAAAAACATATGTCCACACATGACTAAAGTACATAGCAATGTTATTTCTAATAGCCAAACACTGGAAACAAGTCTAATGCCCATCAAAAAGCAAATGGATTTTAAAAATCATTGTTTATCTAGATAATGGAAGACTACTTGACTACTTGTGAAATAACACAAATAAAACTTAGAAGAATTATTCTGGATAAAAATACAAGGTAAAAATGTAAATCAATTGATCATATTTACATAAATTTTAGAAAATGCAAACTAACCTACAGTGCCTGAATTAGATTATAGTTGCCTGGGGACATCAGTGGTGGGAGAATTTTTGGAGCAATGGAAATGTTTGTTATCTTGTTTGTGATGGTTTTATAGGTATATAAGCATATCAAAAATGAGAAAATTCCTTCCTTAAGTATAGGTACTTTATGTCAATTATTTCTCAGTAAGAAAATACTCATAAAATAATACAAGGAGCACCCAATGGCCAAAGCTGGAACAATTTGAAAAACAAAGTAAATATGCCAGTTTGGGATCATAACCCAAAGTGTAAATTAATTATCCATGCACCCATATACATAAATTATTAAAATGATTAAATACATTTAATTATTGGAAAAAAGGAAATACCCTGTGTGAAAAAATGATCCCAAATGATTTATGTAGATATTCTACTCTCGAGGGGGTGGATCATAAGTATGGGCGGCACATAATAAATTTCTTCCAAAGAGAACAGTGAAAGCAACTTCTTTGGGTAAGAGTGTATTTGTTGCTGAATTAAGTTACAGTTTTTGAGATAAAACTAAAATCTGGATTACCAGAATGGATCTCTAATTCAATGACCAGTGTCCTTTTAAGAGAAAAATATGGGAAGAGAAAATGCCATGTGAAGTCAGAAGTGTAAATTGAAGTGCTACATCAAAGTGTATGATGCAGATTTATGAGTTCTAGAGGCTGGAAGTCCAAAATCAAGGTGCCAGCACAGTCAGGTTCTGGTGAAGGGTCTCTTCCTGACTTACAGACAGCCACCTTCTACCTGTGTTTTTTACCCATGTGACCACATGGCCATTCTTTGGTGTGTGCACATGAAAAGAGAGAGAGAGATGGGGAGGAGGAAGTAGGGAAGAATGGGGGGAGGGGGGAAAGAGGAGAGGGAGAGGGTGAGAGATAGAGAGAGAGGGAGAGAGAGAGAGAGAGAGAGAGAGAGAGAGAGAGAGAGAGAGAGAGAGAGAGAGATGGATCCAGCTTGCTGAGTTCCCTTCTTATAAGAGCACTGATCCAATCAGACCCAGAGCCCTTATCCTCATAACTTAATTACCTCCTAAGACCTTATCTCCAAATACTATCACAATAGAGGTTAGGATTCAACATATGAAATTTGGAGCACCATAATCATTCAGTTCTATCATCGAGGAAAGCCATCAGAATAGAGAGGTATGAGACAGATTCTCCCTCAGAGCTACCAGAAGGAATTAACTCTGCTTACACCTTGATTTTTGACTTTTGGCTTAAGTGACTGTGAAAGCATATATTTTTGTGGCTTTAAGCTGCTCAGTTATGCTATTTGTTATGGTATCCCTAGAAAACGGGTATAATATTCATATAGAGTGTTAGCTAATTTCAATTTTGTATTTCTTTAATGATGTTCATTACTGATGCCTTAATTAAATTGTTCCCTACTCTACTTTCTACAACTGAACATATTTCATCACCATTAAATATCCCAAGACTTAACTGGTAGAACTTTAATTTTTAAGGGGGAGGATATAAAAATATTAACCCAAATGAACACATTCTGCATTCCACAAATATCTCTTATGCAATTCTTTACTTTCTAAGCTTCAGAATTGTTGATGGAACTGGAGATATCAGTCAACAAAAACAGACATATTCCAGCTCACAGGAAATTTACAGGTTAGAGGCCTTGACAAACAATAAACAAATCAAAAGAAGCATGTAATATTTCAGGTGGTTGTCAGTGCTTTACAAAAACCTAGACCTCCAGACAGAATGAAGGTAGGAAGGATGTGTCACTTCAAGTAGGATGTCCAAAGAACTTGAACAAAAGATTTTAGCAGGAACTTGAAGTCAAAAGGAGCATGACTCATTCAGATAGCTGGGTTGAGAACAGGCACCAGCAAGGGTCAAGGCCCAAATGTAAGAATATGCATAATTAAGTCCAGGAATAGCATGGAAACTAGCAGAAGAAATAATCCCAAGTGAGTGAATTTGCCCCCTCAAAGTTGTCCCCAAGCAATACTGCATGGTAGTGATATTGGTTGTAGCATTGGCAGAGGCAGCAGAAGCCAGGGGATTAATCGGTGATGGGTATTAATACTTTCTCTGACTGAAGGAGACATTCTTTTAAGAGGGTGGAGTGAATCTCTGTTGGTGTTTTTTTTTTTGGTCTGTTCTTTCTTTCTTTTCCTCCTTCCCTCTCTCCCTCCCTTCCTTCCTCTGTATTCCTGCAGCATACTGCCTGAATGGAGATGAAGCTTTGGGAAGTGTGTGGCAGAGTAGGGATGTTCACATTTAATACCTTTATCCATTGTCTCACTGGAAGACCCAGTAAGTGCAATTAAGAAGACAAATAAATACCACCAATGTTGGAGAGGAAGAAGAAATTTGTTCTTACTCACCAAACTTAAGTTTACCTACATAGAAAATCCAATGAAACTCTCTCACACACAAAAAGCTCTTAGAACTAATTGAGTAAATAAGATGGTACAATATAAGGTCAACACATAAAAATCAATCACATTTATAAAACAAAACAGTGATAAAAAATTAAATATCATAAAAATACTTAAACAGAAATTCACAAAAGAAAATCTAAGGATGATAAATAAACCTGTGAGCTCATCACAAGCTATTAGGGAAATACATCTTAAAATCATAATGAGAGCAAAACTCTGACATGGAAAGAACTTGAAAGTTGTCACACTTGTCTTTACAATTAAACAAACTGTACAAATGAGAAAACAATGACTTTTCTTGGACCTATTGAGGTTACAGAACAAACTGCCACTTGGAAATGTAAAGGCACAGGTGAATCGAGGGAGTCCCGGATTAGACTTGCTGACCTGGAGAATCTGCAGGAGTCATAAAATTGTAGTGACTCTTAAATTGTAATTCTGAAAGATTACTTGAAGGTAGGTGTGAATTAACTGGAGAGGGAGAAGCTCCAGAAAACTCACCAGGTCCTCACAATAAAGCTCCAAGGAAGATTTCCCCCTTGGCTCTGGCAGAAGTGGGGAATGAATTCATGTGAAACATACAGAATGCTATAGTTTGAATTTGCTCTCAAAAACTTATGTGTTGAAAACTTAAACCTCCAACTCATAAACAATTTCCTGAAGGTAAGGCCTCCAGGAAATAATTAAGATCAGATGAGATCAGAAGAGTGGAGTCCCTGCTATGGCATCAGAGGTCTTGAAAGAAGAAGCACACTTGATATCTCCCCATGTGATACACTCTGCCATGTCAGATTCAGCAACAAGACCCTCACCAGATGCTGGTATCTTACTCTTGGACTTCCCAGCTTCCAGAACCATGAGTCAAATAAACTTCTATTATTTATAAATTACCTGGTCTCAGGTATTTTGTTAAAGTAACTGAAAATGTACTAAGTCATAGAACATTCACCATAAAAAAAAAAAAACATTATTTCCAAGGAGGAATAGACTTTATCTGAGATTTATCCCAGAATCATGGAAAAGGACATTTCTCTCAATAAAGCTACACCAGCTTACTTGTTTCTGTCTTATCTAAGTGTAAGGAGAAACAATTGTGAAAGTCACAAGCCTCTTCAACAAATAGTACTAGGAAAACTGTGGTCAGGGTATAAGTAGGTGGGAGTGGAGGTATTAGCCTCTACTCGAGTGGGCTCATTTGGAAGGGGGTCCAGTAAATGGATAGAACTAAAGACTATCATGCTAAGTGAAATAAGCCAGTTCCATAAAACTGAAGGCCAATGTTCTCTCTGATATGTAGATACTAACACACAGTAAGGGTGGGAGTATAGAGGTTCATTGGATTAGACAAGGGGAATGAAGGGAAGGGAGGGGGAATGGGAATAGGAAAGATAGTAGAATAAATAGGACATAATCTTCCTACATTTATAGATGAATACAGGACCAGTGAAATTCCACATCATGTACAGCCTCAAGAATGGGATCCTAATTAGAATAAGTTATACTGTATGTGTGTATAATATGTCAAAACACACTCTACTGTCACGTATATCTAAAAATAACAAAACATTTTTTTAAAACACTACAGGAATGTGAAGCCTCTAGCTACTACAACCACAATAAATCTTACATAAAGGCCAAATCTTAGCAGATATATTTACTACAATTTCTATTACCCAATACAATGTGCTTGAATTTCAACAAAAATTTAGAAACATGATAAAAATGAGAAAAAGTGACATAAATCAAATAAAGTTAAATTCAAATGTGGCAGATATTGAAATTACCAAAGAGGGAATTTAAAATAGCTATGAAGAGCAGGGTACAGTGGTACATGACTGTAATCACATTGACTAAGAGACTAAGGCAGGTGGTTCACAAGTTCCAGGTCAACTTTGGCAACTTAGCAAGATTCTGTCTCAAAATAAAATTATAAAGAATAAAAAGGGATGGTATGTATCTCAGTGGTAGAGTACCCCTGGGTTCAATCCCCAGTACCGCAAAAAAAAAAAAAAAAAAAAAAAAAAAAAAAAGAAAGAAAGAAAGAAATTGAGTAAAATAAAATAAAATTGCTATGATTTATATGTTAAGGGCTCTGTATGTTTCATGTGTCATCTAGGCTGTAGTGCAGGTTATTCAATCAAACACTAATATTAAATTTGCTGTGAACACTTTGTGTATGAGACTATCACTTACTGGTTTTAAGTAAAGTATATTTTCCTTGATCATATGGGTGGGCCTCCTTTAATCAGGTGCCTTAAGAGCAAAACTGAAGTTTCACTGAGGATGAAGAAATTCTGCATTAAGACTTTAGCTTCAGTGCCTACCTGAGTTTTCACCTGGTAGCCTACAGATTTCAGACTACCAGCCTCTAAAATGGCATAGGACAATTAGTCTCATTCTTTCTTGCTCCCCTACCACTCCCTACACATATACACTCAACAAGTAAAATGTGTGTATTTACACATACAGCTTTTTACTTCCCTGGTAAACACTGAGTAATATGGGCCTTAGGGGAAGACAGAGGATATCCTCTAAGAACATGAGTTATGGGCTGGGGTTGTGGCTCAGTAGTAGAGTGCTCACCTAGCATGCATGAGGCACTGAGTTTGAGCCTCAGAACCACATAAATGTAAAATAAAAATAAAGTGTCCACCTAAAACTAAAAAAATAAATATTAAAGAAAAAAAACACGAGTTAGTTATGTAACCTGATGGAAATTTTAAGGAAAAATAGAAAATAACTGAAATTAAAAACACTGTAACAGGTATGAATAATGTCTTTGAATTAAAAACATTGGAACAGGTATGAAGAATGTATTTGATGGTCTCTTTGGTACGTTTGATGTGGCTGAGGAAAAGAATCAGGGGACTGGCAGATAAAACACCAGAAACCTTAAAATTGAAATGCAAAATGAAAATCAAAAGAAAAACTAGTACAGATATCCAATAACTATGGAATAATTTCAGAATTAGTACAACACATATAATTGGAATAATATAATTAGAAAAATGAGAGGATGGAGCACAATAAATATATGAAGTAATAATATTAAGAACTTTGCTGGAAGAAAGGTGTGGGTGATGTAGCTTATCTATAGAGGAAAACGGATAAGGAATACAGTTAACTTCTCATCAGAAATCATTCAATCAATAAGAGAATAGAGTGACATATTTAAATGTTTCAAGATTTTTTCCAGGCAGAATGAATATAATAAAGGTCAGAAATTTGGATTCATATAAAGAAAGGAAGCATTGGAGAAGGAATAAATGGAGACAAAATAAGTCTTATTTTTCTTACTCTCAATTGCTCTAAAAGACAACTGTTTGTTTAAAGTAATGATTTTAACAGAGTATTTGGTGATTATAGCATATGGATAAGTGAAATGAAAGGCAGCTATGTTGTAAAAAGTGAGAGTGGAAGATTGGAAACAGATTATTGTAAGATACCTGAACTACATGTGAAGCTGAATTTGAAACTGGACATAAATTAGTGAAAAATCTATAGCCTAAGCTCTATAATGACCATTGAAATATCTTTTAAAATATAAATGATACTCTAAGAGAGTAGAAAAAATGGAATTATATAAAATGCCTAATTAAAATCAGAGAAGGCCAGAAAAGGAACCACTGGAAATCATTACTGACATGGCTGATATAAACCCATTTATATCAATAACAATGTTCAATGTGAGTAGTCTAAATACACTATAATTATAAGAAAGAGATTGAAAGAGTGGATACAAAAAATTAAACCCAACTATCTTTTGTCCATAAGAAGCCCATGTAGAGGAGAGATGATGGTGGAGTGGAACTAGATGTGTTAAGGTGCTATTTCCAAATAATTCTCCAGGTCCTTTGAAGGTAAAGACAAAAGCATTTTTTTCTGACTGGGGCCAAGTGTGCAGAGAACCAAGCAGTTCCACAACCCTCAACCTGGATTGGAGGTAGGAACACACTTATAAGGCCTAAAACCACAAAGGGCAGGGGCAAGAGAAGTAATCATAAGGTACATTTCATACAAATGGAAAGTTACAAAGAAAAAGTCATTTAGTCATATTCTTAGAAATTACATTTTCAGAAAAACAATCTTGCATTGGTTCCATAGAGCAAGGATAATGTGGTCAGGGTATAAGTAGGTGGGAGTGGAGGTATTAGCCTCTACTCGAGTGGGCTCATTTGGAAGGGGGTCCAATTTTACACAGGGTGAGGTGTCTGTACAAAATGGGGTAAGTCTGGGCTAATTTTCGAATCAGTCCATAACAGGTGGAGGTTCTTGTCCATAATTTGTGGCTGCAACCAGTGGGAGCTTGGAAACAGGTGACAGGGCATTCTTAGTCCTGGGAAACAGAGAGGAACAGTACCTGAGATTCACAACTGCAGCCAACAGGAGTTTGGACACAGGCTGCCTATGAATTAGCAGAGGTGAGTGGGACTCACGGTTCATAACCTTGGGCAGTTAGAGAACTGGCTGAATATATTTTCCAGTAGCAGGGACAGTGCTCTAGTGATCTGTTGGTCAAGGGGGGTGACCCTGCACTACAAACTGAGCCTATGTAGAACCCACATCCACAGGTCCTGTACTTGCAGACAGCCACCAGGCTCTATGCCACTCTGAAGAGGCCCTGTGGAGGGAAGCAGGTACGGCGACCTGTGGCAGCCAGAGTGAAAACTGAGAGCCAGGAATCCTCAGCTCCTGCACACAATAGAAACAGCCAATGGACACAGCTCCACACCCTCTGAGCATACAGCCTCAGGCCCCTGAGCTGACAAATGATAACCAGCTGGTAGGAGGTACATAGCAACCAATCTCCATCTTCTGAAGGTCCCCAAATCCTGAAGAAACCCAAACCAACACTCAATAAGAGTTTTCTTCACCTTGGCATGGTCTACTATAAATAATTCAGAATGTCAAATTTAATCATTCATATAAAATCATTTCATTCTGGTTTGATAGCTGCTATTCTTGTATTTGATATTGTATCTTCAACCCATTTGATATTATTTCTTTTAATGTTTTAAAGCATTAATGAGAATCATTCTCTATATCTTCATTTCCTAGCTTAGGTTTACACTTACTCTTCTTGCTTCCCCCCCCCCATATTACCTGCTACTGTGTCAAATCACCACCCCCATCTTGTTTTCTGTTTAATTTGGTGTGTGTTATTCTTTTTTTTATCATATTTCCTTCTTTCCTTTATTTTTTTCTCTCTTTTTTGTCCAATTTTTCTCTCCTCCCATTCTCAGCCCCTATATAATGTTATAAAAATTTTCCTATATTTAATAACTAATTTTCAACCTATTCCAGAATCTTACTATATGTTTATACCTGGATTAGAATATCTATGAAGACCTCTATCAACAAGTTCTTCATTTTTCATAACTTCAAAATAGTATAGACTTTGGGTTCTAACCCAGTGTAGTATAGACTTTGCTCTGAAGTTACTGTAGTATAAGGATTTAGTGTTTTATCTCAAAGTGGTGTTAATGTTGGGAACAGCAAAGGGCAACTCATTGAGTGAAAGTATCAATACCTGGATATTTGCATATTCCAGGGCTCTTAAGACAAAGAAGTCCACTAAATAGTCCTTGCACAAAAGAAGAAATGATAAACAGATGAGTACATACAAACAGTATGAAAAAGCAAGGGAACAAACCATTCCAAACAACCCACAACACTTCAACAACTGACCCCATGGACACCACAGTAGAGAAAGCATTTAGAAAGACAACAGTAAAAATATTCAACAAGCTTAAAATGATGTAAGGAATGAACTTAGAAAGTAAAGGAAGTGAAAGATCATTTCAATAAAAAGAGATACTGAAAATAAACCAAACAGAAATCCTGAAAACAAAAGACTCAATCAATAAAATTTAAAAATTCAGTTGGAAGAAGCACCAAGATATCAGAACACATTGAAGATGTATTCTCAGGCAGGCCTTGAAGATAAAGTATATAATCTTAAAGATAAAGTCTAAATAAAGAAAAGATTTCAAGAGACTGTAACCAGATATCCAAGAAATCAGGGATAGATGAAGGCTCCTAAATATAAGCTAAAGGAATGAACAATATCTTTAATGAAATATTAGAAAACTTTCCAAAACTTAGAAATGAGATGGAAATACAAATACAAGATGCATATAAAACTCCAAATAAGCAAGATCAGAAAAGATCCTCGCCAAGTCACATTATAATGAAAATGCCTACCATCCAAAATAAGAATAGAATTTTAAAAGCTGCAAGAGAAAAATAGCAGATCACATTTAGAAGTAAGCCAATTTGTATTTAAACTGAGTTTTTAACCCAGACCCTAAAAGCTAGATATAATATATACCATGTTCTGAAAAAAAAAATGGGTGCCAACCATCCACAGCCTCATCAATGTTTATAGCAGCTCAATTAATAATAGCTAAACTATGAAAACAACCTAGAAGCCCTTCAATAGATGAATGGAAAATGTGGATAAAGATTGCTATATTTATCCTTCAGAATTGAAGATAAAATAAAAGCTTTCCATGATAAGCAGAAACTTTTAGTTTCTTCAATTCATAACCATCCACTAAGCCTCAACTACAAAACATATGCAATGAAACATTTTATGCAGAAAAATTAAAATTAAAAATGAAAACCAGCATAGGGATGAATTGAGCTAGAACAGTCAATTAAAGGATAATCAAGTCTGAAATAGAAGCAAATCAAAATGGCTGGAAATAAAAAATCATCTTTCTATTTTAACATTAAAATAAATAGTCTAAACTCTCAAATCAAAGACGCAGCTTGGCAGAATGACTTAAAAAACAAAATCAATAAATGGGATGGATTCAAACTAAAAAAGCTTCTTCTCAGCAAAGGAAACAATCATAACATGAAGAGAGAGCCTACAGACTAGGAGAAAGCCTTTGCCACATACATTTCAGATAGAGCACTAATCTCCAGGATATATAAAGAACTCAAAAAACCAAATAAACAAATAACCTAATCAATAGATGGGGTAAGGAACTGAACAGACACTTCACAGAAGAAGAAATACAACTGATCAATAAACATATGAAAAAATGTTCATCATCTCTAGTGATTAGAGAAATACAAATCAAAACTATTCTAATATTTCATCTCACTCCAGTCAGAATGGCAATACATGTAATAATAAATGCGAGGAAAAAGGTACAAAAAGCACAAATTTGCTGATGGGACTGCAAATTTGTGCAACTACTCTGGAAAGTGGTATGAAATTCCTCAGAAAACTTGGAATAAAACCATCATTTGACCCAGTTTATCCCACTCCTTGATATGTACCCAAAGAACTTAAAATCAGAATACTATAGTGACACAGCCACATCAATGTTTATAGCAGCTCCATTAATAATAGCTAAACTAAAAAACCAACCTGGAGCCTTTCCATAGATGAATGGAATATTAATCAGCCTTAAAGAAGAATGAAAGTATGGCATTTGCAGGTAAATGGATGGAGCTGAAGCATATCATGCTTAGTGAAATAAACCAAACCCAGAAAACCAAAGGCCAGATATTTTCTCTGATAAGCAGATGCTGACCATAATGGAGAATGACAAATAAAGGGACTTTGGATTGTGCAGAGGGAAGTGCAGAGAGGGGAGAGGGAGTGGAAAGTACAGTGGAATGAGATGGGCATTATTACCCTACATACATGTATGATTATACTACTGGTGTGACTCTGCACCATGTTCAGTCAGAGGAAGAAGAAGTTGTGCTCCATTCGTGTATAATGTGTCAAGATGTATAACTAATTGGAACAAATTTAAAAATTAAAAAAAAAAAAAAATATATATATATATATATATATATATATATATATATATATATATATATATATGAAAACAAGATCCCCTGGGCAAGGTAGTGACACAGGAGGCTGAAGCAGGATGATTGCAAGTTCAATGTCAGCCTCAGCAATTAGCCCTAAGCAATTAGTGAGAAACGTTTACAAAATTAAAAATAACTCAGTGGAAATATGCCCCTGGGTTCATGGGTTCAATGCCCAGAAAAAAAGCAAGACCCAACTACACATTATTTACAAGACACATATCTTACAGGCAAAGACATCCACAGACTAGGGGTGAACGAATGGGAAAAGATATATCAGGCAAATGGAAACTCAGAGAAAGCAGGGGAAGCTATTTTTATATCAGACAAATTAGAATTCAAGCCAAAATTCATCAGAAAAGGCAAGTAAGTTCACTTCATTCTGGTTTAAAAAAGTCATTCAACAACAGGATATAATTACTATAAATATTTATGCCCCTCCCCTCCAAAAATGGTGTCTATGTGCACAAAACAAACCCTTCTCAAGTTAAAGGATCAAACAGACCATAATACAATAGTACTGGGTGATTTAAACACACCTCCCTAACCATTAGATAGGTCAGCCAGACATAAACAGAGTAAAGACACTTCAGGACTAAAAAATGCTATTAATTAAATGGATCTATCAGAAAAACAGAATATTTTATTTATTGACAACTAAATTCACTTTCTTCTCAGTGGCAGATGGCACATTTTCTAAAATAAATCATATATCAGGGCATAAAGCAAATACAAAAATTAAAGATAATTCTGTGCATGTTATAAGATTATAATGGAATGAAATTTGAAATCAATGGCAATGTAGAAATGAAGAACAGAGAGATAACAAGAAAATCCCAAATTATTGGATATCAAACAATACATTTCTGAGAAATGAGTCAAAGGATAAGCCTCAAAAATAAAATATATTGAACTAAATGAAAAGGAAAATATAACTTATCAAAATTTGTGGTATGTAGCCAAAGCTTGAACGGAAACATTAAATTCACATGTTGGAAAATAACAAAGACAAAATCAAAAAATCTAAGTTTTCACCTAGGATATTACGGGAAAAGGAGCAATTTAAATCTAAAACATAAAAAAAAGAAATTCTTAAAATTACAAAAAAATTTACAAACATGAAGACAATAGAAAAAATCAAAAGTTTATTCCTTGAAAAGATCATTCAATCTGATAAAAATGTAGCCAGGCTAACAAAGACAGACAGATAGTTTACCAATGTTAGAAATGAAAATGGAGTTTACCCTATAGATTTTGTATACATTTAAAGAACATTATTTTGAAAAAGTCTACATTTATACATTTGAATATTTAGTTGAAATTAACAATTCCATGAAAGACACAGCTACCAAAATGCACATAAGAACAAACAGATAACTCTATTCCCAACTTAAAATTGAATCAATAGTTAATAACATTCTAAAAAATCACAAGACCCAGATGGTTTCATTAACAAATTGTACTAAATATGTAAGGAAGAAATGTTGTCATTTCTTTACAAATTCTTTTTTTTTTGCATTTATTGTTACCTGTTGCTAATTTTTATTTTTATTTTTTCTTTTTTTATTGATTATTCAAAACCTTACAGAGCTCATGATATATCATCTTTCATACATCAGACTCAATTGGGTTTTGAACTCCCATTTTTACCCCAAATACAGATTGCAGAATCACATCTGTTACATACTCACATTATTGCATAATGGCATATTAGTGACTGTTGTATTCTGCTACCTTTCCTATCCCCTACTATCCCCCTTCCCCTCCCTTCCCCTCCCCTGCCATCTTCCCTCTCTACCTCCTCTGCTGTTGTTCAATTCTCTCCCCCTTTTTCCCCCTCCCCCTTGCCCCTCATAACCTCTTATAATTTTGTGTATCATTGAAGGTCTCGTACAATTTCCATATGCTTTCCCTTCTCTCTCCCTTTCTCTCCCCCCATTCGTCTTTGTTTACTGTTAGTAGAGACCATTTTAATTCATTCTGTGATGCCAGCATTATCTAGAAACGAGACAAGAAAAAAATTACAAAAAAGGAGAACTATACAGCATCTCTCATGACTAAAATAGCCCTTAGAATATTACTAAACTAAATGCAACAATGTATAAACCAGTTATAAATCACAAGTAGAATTTATGTACATAAATCTGATCATGCATTTGGAAAATAATGCAATCCATCACATCAGCAAAATAAAATCATATAATCATATCAATAGGTGCAGATAAAAACATGTGACAAAACCCCAAATTCATTAATGATAGAAACTCTCTGCAAAATAGAAACAAAGGAGAACTTCTTCAACTTGATCAAATAACTTACAAAAACCCTGCTGATATGCAATATCTAGTGGTAAGAAATTGAATGCTCCCCCTAAAGTCAGGAAAAAGGTAAGACTGTCCTTACACCATTTCTGTTCTACATGATAACAGAAGTTCTAGTTAGTCCAGTAAAACAAGAAAAAGAAATAAAATGGCCATTGATTGTAAAGGGAAAAAAAGAAAACTGTCTCTATTAGAAGACAGCAAATATTATATGCTTTGTGGATAACCCACAAAAGCAATCCTGGAACTGATAAGCAAGTATAGCAAGGTCATAAGATTCAAGATTAATAAAGAAAAATCAATTGTGCTTCTACATTCCAGCAATGAAAAATTGAAACTTAAAATAAAGAATACCATTTACAACATAAAAATGCAAAAGTATGTATAGGAGTTATGTAGAAAACTATAAAACATTGCTGGAAAAATCAAGGATGATATAAATGAATGGTGATATATTTCATATTCATGGATAGGAGGACTCAATTGTTTAGATGTCACATCTTTCAAACTCAATGTACAGATTCTACAGAATGCAAATCCATATCCCAGAAAGTTATTTTGTAGATATGTATAAACTCATACTAAAATTTAAGTGAAAAAGCAAAAGACTAGAACAGCCAATGCAATATTGAAGAGGAAGTACGAAGTTGGAAAGCTGTAAGACATACTATACTAATCAAGACACTGTGCTATAATAATCAAAGAATATGTACACTTACATAGAGAGAACACAGAAATAGACTCCGGAAATATAGTTAACTGATCTTGGGCAAGGAGCAAGGGCAATTAGACAAAGAGTGTTTTTTTTTAACTAACAATATTAAACTAACTGAACTTCTACATACCACATACAATAATGAAGAAAGGAGGAGGAGGAGGATAAAGAGAAAAAGAAGAGGAGAAGGAGGAGGAGATAGAAAGAAGGAAGGAGGAGGAGGAGGAGGAGACAGAGACCTTGTACTCTTTACAAAAACTAAGTGAAAATGGATCACAAATGTAAAAATACAGAATTCTAGAAGAAAACAGAACTAATTATATGTAGTCCTACTTTGGGTGATGTTTTTAGATACAAATACCAAAAGTATGATTCATGAAAGAAAAAAAAAATCTTAAGTTAGACTTCATTAAAATCAAAGACTTCTGCTATGTAGAAGACACTTAAAAAATTAAAAGACAAACCTTACCTCAGCAGAAAATATTTCAAAGCACATATCAATACTTCTACATAAAATATATAAAGAACTCTTAAAATTCAACAATAAGAAAAAAACAACCCAATTAAAAATAAGCAAAATACATGAACTTCACCCCAAAGATAAACAGATGGCAAATATACAATTGAAAAGATTCTCAACAAATCATAAAGGAAAATAATAATGTTATAGCATAAGTCTATGAGAATGCCATATACAGGATATTATATACATTTTATACACACACACATATGCTTACCCACACAGACAGTACCTAACTTTGATGGTTCCACTTATTTTTTTAAATATTTTATTTATAATGGCACAAGGAATATAAATTCAGTAGGAATGGTACTTCAAATTTTGATTTTTTTCTTTGTAGAACTCTTCTCACAGTCCTGGTCCACAGAAGCCTCAGTTATCAATCAAATCACAAATGTAAACACCTGATACTTTATAGTGCACTGTGCTGCTAACCCATAAGGTGCAGTAGGTTAGGTGTATTAAATGCATTTTGTGCTTATAAAATTTTCAATCTACAATGGGTTTATCTAGGTGTAACCTCATCGTAAATCTTGGAGCCTCTATTTGTGCTTGTGTGTGTGTGTGTGTGTGTGTGTGTGTGTGTGTGCGTGCGAGCATACACATTAGTCCAATTAATTTGAAAACGTTTTTCTGTACAAAACCCTGCGTGCAAATGTTTATAGAATATCTATTCACACTGGACAAAAATCGAGAACCAACCAAATCTCAGTTAGTGGTGACTAGATTAAATGTGCTGCAAACAATCAGATAGTAAAAGAGAAATATTGACACATTCGACCAAATGAATCTCAAAGACATAATGGTGAGTGAATAGTCCGTTTCCTGCCTGCCACATCTTGCATAATTCCATGAATATGAATTCTCACAAAGAGAAACACATAACCATGGAGAACATATCAGAGGTTTCCAAAGGTTAGGGCTTGGGGAACAGTGTGGTATTCTGATTGTGCTGCTGATTACACCAATCCAAGCAACTGTTTAAAATCATAGGTTTTCAAACCAAAAAAGCCAATTTTCCCAAATTAATTTAGAAAGCCACATTACTAAACATTATCAAACATAACGTTCAAAGTCAAGGTTAAAGCCCTAAACTAGTAAAATAACGTTTCAAGAAATGCATCAGGATTGTATTAATTACCTGCAATATGTTATTTGTAATAAGGGGGCGCAGTTACACCAAAATAGTTGATGTGAGAGCAAGCAGAGAGCAAAGTGCAGAACTTGGCATTAGTCAAGGTAACTAACTTAAGTAATGGCATGAAAAAGTATTAAGAAGAAAAGAAATGGGAGAAAGGTCAGACAACCGGGTTAGGAGACAAAGGACTATGCTCAGATTAGACTTGATAGTTTGGACCTGGGGCAGGCAGGGAAGTGGAGCAGAGAGGATATATGGGAGAAAGTTTGGATGCTTAGAAATAGCGAATCAGTACATAGGAATAGAGGGGTGGAAGCAAAGTCAAGAGGCCGATAGAAAAAGCAAGCTATGCTAGCAGCATTTCGTGCAGTTCAGGCTATTAGGACGTCTAGAGGGTCAAGCGCGGGAACGTGGGAGCGTGGGCGCAGGTTGAAGGGGCGCTTGAATAATCCGGAGATTCAGAGCCCCGGTGTGTGTAGTGATAGCGAGCACGCGCTCTCCAGGCCGGCTCCACGCGGCGGGGGCGGGGTGCGGCGCAGCGCGCGCGCACTTTCGGGCTGGATGGGTGCGGGGCGCGGCTGCGACCGGTGACGTTAGGGGGAGGGCGCGCGCTGGGTGGCTGCGGGCGGAGCCGGGAGGCGGGCGCTGCGCGCGGCCTCGGCCGGAGCGGATGGGCGCGAGGGGCGGAGCGGAGCGCGGGAGGAGGTCGGGGAGGAGAGGCCCCCGGGACCCGGAGCGGCAGCTGGGGAGGGGGCGGCGGAGCCGGAGCGCGAGCAAAACAGCTGATCTGGTTTTCCTTTAAAGCTGGAGACAATGGAAGTCGGGTAGAGGCGACTGCGGCGCTGCGGGCTGGCCAAGCGCAGCAGCGCGGCGCAGCAGGTGAGACGGCGCTGGCCGCGGTGCTGCCGGCTGGCGGCGGGGCATACTAGGCAGGTGCGCTGTCCACGCGCTGGCGTTGGATCCTTCCTGGGCTCCGCGGTGAGCCAGGTGGGCGCTGAGGCCGTGGTCGCGGGGCCAGAGTTTGTACCAGGGAGCAGTAGCTCAGAGTTTTTGAATATGGAAAACTTTTAAGATTGATGTTGTTGTTGCTGTTGTTGTTTTCCTTTAACCAATTATTTGGATCTGTGGAGATTTTGGAGGCTTCTGTTAGAATACAAAGCCTTCCCCTCCACCGTGAGATCAAGTCTGCACAAAGATATTTCCTGGAAACTTGTACTACTATGTGTTTTTCTGGTGATCTGCCCATGTGACCCCCATGGGCCTACCTGGATTTTAGGTGACATCCTTGCAGACTCTGGGATTACTGAACTCTCTTATGTAAGAAGGTCCCCACAACTGACACTTGCAGTATGCTATTTAAAGGAGGTTTTCTGTGAATTCTTTGCAAGTGAAGAGAAGCTTGTCTGGGTTTGTGATGTTCCTTCTCTGCCCACAGAGAGGTGAGGTTGCCACACTGGGGTATAGTCTGTGGTAGTCCCTTAATGGCACCTGCTTGTGACCAGAGCCTCCCTTGTCTCATCTGTAAATGAGGCATACTGGTCAGAATTCGTGTTTTCTTTATTTTTTGCTTCTTTTTGCATTGTGCTGATGAACAGCAGGATCTAGATTGAGTAAGTACTCTGGGCCATGGGATCCTGAGGAATCCGCTGAGGTTCAGCTGTATCTCTGGACATACTGGCCTCAGAGAGCAGTTCTCTAGGAAGCCCAGGTCTGTGTCTGTCCCATGTGGCTTTTTTTTCTCACTGTGTGACTGTGTCATTTTCTCTCCCTGATGTTAGCTCCTTCTCAGTTTCCTCATGCTCGTGGGGGCAGATGTCCACCAGCAACTTTCTTGCTGCAGAGAGCTACCACCTTTTACAACACCAAAAATAGAGCAATGTCAGAAAAAACATATAGGTACATTGGACTACATCCAAATTAAGAATTTATGTGCTGGAAAAATAATGCCTTTGAAGAAGCGAAAAGACAATCAACAGAATAGGAGGAAATATCTGCAAATCATACCTGATAAGGGGGCTCATATCCAGAATACATAAAGAATTCTTATATCCTAGTGATAAGACAAATAACCCAATAGAAATAGGGAAAACACTTGAACATACATTTTGCCAAAAAAGATAAGCAAGTATTCAGTAAGTACATGAGAAGATGCTCAATATCATCAGTCATTAGGCACATGCAAATCAGAACCACAATGAGACATCACTTCACACACACTAGGATGTCTAGAATTAAAAAAATAAAATAAAGTAGATGAGTGTTGGTGAGGAGGTGGAGAAATTGGAACTATCATACAATGCTTGTGAGAATATAAAATGGTGAGACTCTGAAAAAGTTTGGCAGTTCCTTACAAAGCTAAACATAGAATTTTCATATGACCTAGCAGTTCCACTCTTACATACATACTGAAGAGAAATGAAAATCCATGTCCACCCAAAAACTTATTTACATAAGTGTTCATAGTATCACTCTTAATAACGGAAAAGTAGAACCAATGTAAATATCCATCTACTGATGAATGGATAAAAAAATGTAGTATATAGTGTTATATTATAGCATGTAGTGGCATATTATCTGTAATACAAAGAAATAAAGTACTGAAATATGCTACAATCTTGTTGGTCCTTAAAAACAAGCTAAGTGGAATTCGCCAGTCACATTGTGTGGTTCTACTTACATGAAATGAAATAGACAAATTTAAAGAGTTAAAAAGAAGGTTAGTGTTTGCCTAGAGCAGGGGTCCTTGGAGGGAATAGTAAGTGACGACTAGAATAGTTCTAGAATTAGATTGTCATGATGGTTGTGCTGCTCTGAGAATATTTTAAAAACTGTTGAATTGCACACATTAAATTGGTGAATTATTTGGTTAAGTGAGTTATATGTTAATGAAGCTGGTTAATCAATAAAAAGAATCCAAGTTCCTGGGGAATTAACCTGGCCCAGCATGAGTGGTGCCAACATTGTCCCCAGAGTGAAGTTTTGTTGTAATAGTGTAGCTTCCAGACAGTGTGGAGCTGGGTCCCTAACTAGGTAGGAAGGCAGAGTGCTGAGTAAAACAGCAATAGGTGCATGAAGATAACGACGGTGTCTACTTTGAAAGGTAGTATTAGGATTAAAATAAAGAAATTCCTGTGAATTACTTAACACAGTACTTGACACACCATACATATTGACTCTAAAGGCCACATCACCATCACTTTACCCTGGCAAAAATCCTAAGGTATAGCATACAAATTAAGACTCAAAAAATAACCAAGTTTTGAACTCCACCTAAAGGAACCTGAAGAGAAACCCAATAATGAAAAGGTTATTTAACTCCAACTTGTCATTTCAAACTTCGAAGGCAAGGGGTGGGTGGTTGATTGCTTAAGTGGGATACATTTGTTCCTTGTATTTTTAAATCTATAGACATGGAATCATCTTATATATAGATACAGTCTCATTTAGTACCCAGGGGTAATTTTTGTTCACCATTGTTTGCTTGCATGAGGATTTAGTGATTCCTACCCATATTTTATTGTCATTAAGTTTCCATTGTTGCTTCTTGTGATATGATATATGAAGTGGTTGCCAACAGAAGCAATGACAAGAATGTTTAAGGATAGAGTGGGACAGAAGTAGGCTTTCTGTAATCAACTTTGGTAAGCTGAAAGTAAGACCTTTATTTAACCTCTTGGGTTCCATCCTCTGCCATGTGAATGATACCACTTCACAGTATGGAGGTAGGGGTAAAAGAGGACTAGGTATTTAAAACTCCTATGTACTGAGGAGACAATCATAGTATCATAAACACTGTGATTATGACTTTAATGATCACAATATATGTAGTAAGCAGTATGTAATATATAGTATAAGCATATATTATGTTACTTAATATTTATAAGTACTTATATTTACACATTATATATAAATATGTAAGCAGATTGCTTATATAAAATTAAGTAGATATTGAATTAGGCACATAATTTTTAAGCACTTTAGAAAAAAAGTAGTCTATGAAAATGAAGGAAAATAAATTGAAGCTCGATGTTTTGTATTCTCCAGCAACCACTGTTTGTATTGGCCCTTCCAGGATTAATTTATTTATTGCTCAAAAAACATATAGATCAGGCTACTCTTACTCTACTTCCCTCTGAAAATTTACAAGACATCCTTGTGTACTAATAAACACGTACTTAAGCCTTAAAATCATTTTGAAGATAATTTTGTAGTCAACAAAAGATTTACAAAAATAGTGCTTACATATTTCTCTCTGGCATCTAACTTGCAGCCTCCTAGGACCAGCCATACTTCCACAAAAGTGCCTTACTCTTCGTTTTTTGGTTTTTTTAGTTTTTAGGTCTCATTCCCCACTCCCAGCCACCAAACCAATTTGTCCAGCTTAGAAGAATTACTGGGCTTTTAATGCAGTTACGTTTTTAACCATAGGGTAAAGGTTCTATTTTTCATTAGATTCTTGCCTTTAAATTTTAAGTTTTAGGGCTGGGGATGTAGCTGTCTGGTAGATCACTTGCTTTCCATAGGCCAGGCCCTAGGTCCTATCCCAGCACTGCAAATAAATAAAAGTCTATCCTTTTTTTAATTTCTTACTACTTGGAGATGAGAGGCTACTTCACTTTCTATCTTGACAAGTCCCTAAATTTATGGACTGTCCATTCCCTTTCATTCCTGCTTCAAAATCAGCTAGTTCTTTTGTTGACTCATGTCCATCTTGTATTACCTTTCAAAACCCAACTGAAAGTTTTGCCTCTCCTCCCCACCACAAATACACTATGCAGGACTGATGTTCTGCCCTCCTCCTCTTCTCATTCATTACAGGATCTTCCAACTAGCTGCGCATGGAAAATAATTTTAAATAAGTCTCTACCCAACCACTGGGACCAGGTATATATTAATAATAATAATAATAATAATAATAATAATAATAATAATAATAATAATCTTCCGACTAGCTGCGCATGGAAAATAATTTTAAATAAGTCTCTACCCAACCACTGGGATCAGGTATATATTTTTATTATTATTATTAATAATAATAACAACAACAACAACAACAACTATGATGATGATCATGATGATTTATGCTTTTGTGATTTATTATTGTTATAGCAATAGACCAATAGCAGACACTCATGTTTGTACCAATCACAATAACCTCTGCTATGCTTTAGTAATAAACAGTGTCAAAAATGTCAGTAGCTTACAAAAGTTTATTTCTTATTCCTATCCTTATCTATCCTTGGTTAGCAGGGACCATTGAGATGTACCCCAAAGGAGCATAGAACATTGCTTGTGGCCCAGGGAGAGAGGTGGCCTGGGAAGGTAGGCAGTGACTCTCAAGCTTACACACAGGAATGGCATATCACCTTTGCCTGCTCTTTATCAGCTAAAGTAGGGTCCATGGCTTCATGCCCCAGATGTAGGGATGCCACTCTTCACCTAGAAGGAGGAAAATCAGACACACTCAGAAGCACCAGTGACCCCCACAGTGCCCTTTTGTTGGAAATTTTAGTATTTTCCACTTTTCTTCTTATTAAAAAACAGACAGTGAATATCTTTTTCCCATAGCTCTGTTTATCCCTTCTTATTTTCAAAGGACAAATTATAGATTTGGAATTATTGTGTTGAAGGTTTTGACATAAGGTCTCCTCCTAAGGACCGATTTTGGTACCTGTTATACCCTCCTTTTCCATGACACATTGTGTATATGTATTGATTACCACACCATAGCTCATAAATGTGTATTATTATCAAATGTCAATTAAAAATCAAGGTTGCTGTGAGCCTGTGGGGGTGCTGTCTTAGTCTGTTCCTGCTGCTATAAAATAGTAATGTAGATAATTTATAAATCACAGAAATTTATTTTTCGCTGTCCTGGGGACTGAGAAGTTTGAGATCAAAGCATCACCAGGTTTGGTGGCTGCTCTCTCCTGCATAGATGGCATCTTGTTGTTGTGTCCTCACATGTTTAAAGACATAAAGAGACTAATACTATGTCCCACATGGTAGAAGAGATGAAGAGGAAGACATCTCTATGAAACTTCTTTTATGGGAGCCTGAGTCCCATTTAGGAAGGTGAAGCCCTCATGACCTGAAGCCCTCACTTCCAGCAGGGTCCCCTTAATGTTATCACCTTGGGGTGTAACTTCCAACATACAAAATTTAAAGGGACATGTGCATTTGAACTTCAGCAGTGCCTCTGTATGTATGACATAGAAAGAAGTAAATTGGCAGCAGTTTGGTGTGAATGAATAGGTAGTATGCCTCTTTACAGCCCAGGCCAGAGGTGTGATTTGGCAGGTGATGACCAGATTTGGGATTCTGCTTTCCCCTCAGTTTGATAGGATAGGACAGTACACTATGTTTTTAGCTGTGGGCAGGACATACTAAACACACACACACACACGCATACACACACACACACACACACACACACACACACATATACACATATATATGAGAATGATAAATTGCAGGTTGCCTTCTGGAGTCAGTTTATGTTTTTCACAACAGCTACCATGTCCTGACTTGCAGGACCCAATGGAGACCAAAAAATACTTGGGTTTTTCAAAGATCAACAAATAGCATTTTAATCTTCTTCAACATTTATCATTTATGTTGGGAACTTTTGAACCCTTCTAGTTCTTTGTAAGATATATAATAAATTGTTTACACTGTAGTCACTACCATTTTGTACTAGAAATGATTCCTCTTATGAAATTGTGTTTTGTTACCTGTTTCATGAAATTGTGTTTTGTTACCTGTTACATGAAATGAAACAGACATCATCATAATACATTGTGTTTATGTATTAAATTATCACACTGTAGCCCACAAATGTGTGCATTTATTATGTGTCAATTATAACTCAGCAAAGACCCACAATAGAGATGCCCATTATATAGAATTCACTCTAATCTGCCAATTGCATTGAATTTCTGGATAGAGTGCAACAAAACTGGAAAAATATGAGTTCTGTTAATCTCCTGGTGTCTGATTTCTCATTTTCAAAGGGGAGCTTCCTTCCTTAGAATGCAGTTGCTTTATCTGTCCTGACCATGGAACATTTCTCTGCACTTTCAGCCAACTCTTACTTACCAAGGAACTCTGAGTGATGTGGCAGTGAGCCAGGGTGGTATTAATAAATAGAGGAGAAAATGGATGTGAATAACTAGCTTTACTGGTGGACAAAGCTATGGATAACAAGCTAGGAGGTACCTTGAACTCCTTAGGCTTTGAAAACCCACCAAGAAGGGGATCCTGCTGATAGAAACCAGAATGTTCGTAGCCTCAGTCTGAAAACAAAATCCATAACTTTAGTAATTTCTTATGATTTGGGTTCTGAAAATATGATTGTGCAATTTTGTTGTCATCTTGAGTAGAATTAATTGAGGGAGGCTCGTTAGGTTATTTGGTTATTAGGTTAAATGTGTGCTATGTAGGTCCCTCTCAAGTACCCTTCTGCAGAGTGGCCTTCCTGTGGTGTGGGTAGGCATCCATACATTTTAAAAACTTAAGGACATTATAAATCTGTATACATAAGTGAAATTCTGTAATCAATTTGTCTTCTAAAGAATTTATTCTGGGAGTCTTTCAAGTACTAAACCTCTCAGTATACATTCAACACATGATTCTAAGTTTCAAAGTAACTTTTCTTGATGTAATAGGATCACTATTGACTACAGTAGTCCTCCCTTATCTTTTGTTTTGTTTTCCATAGTTTCAACAGCAGTCTGAAAATATTAAATGTAAAATTTCAGAAATAAATGATTCATGCATTTTAAGTTGCTTGTCATGCCATTCTGAGTAGCATACTGAAATCTGATGCTGTCCCAGCTGGACATAAATCTTCCCTTTGTCCATCTTATCCATGTTGTATACACTGACCACCTGTGAGTCTCTTATGGATATATTGGTTATCTGATTGACTGTTGAAGTATCACAGGGCTTGTTTTCAAGTAACCCTTATTTCACTTAATAATGGCCTCAAATTTCAGGAGTAGTGATGCTGGCAAATCACATATGCTAAAGAGGAATCAAAAAGTGAGATGAAGAGGTGAAAATATAAGATGTTTTGGGGGGGAGGGGAAGGGGGGTGGGAGGGAGGGGAAGGGAGGGGAGGGGACAGTATAATCACATAACTTTTATTACATTATTATAATTGGTTTCTTTTGTTATTAGTTTTTATTGTTAATTCTTACTGTGTCTTATTTGTAAATTAAGCTCTATTATAGGTATGTGTATATGGGAAAAGTATAGTATATTTGGGGTTTGGTATATCTTTAGTTTCAGATATTCCCTGGGGGTTTTGAAACACATTCCACATGGAGAAGGTGGAACTACTGGGGTGCTTTTCATGGCTTTTTTTCTTTCTTCCCATTTCTGAATTTATAAGGAAGGAATAAAATATCTCTTTTGTATCTTCCTAGAGGGACATGCTAGAATTGCAGATCTTCAGCTGAGATCTCTACACAAGGTTTGATGTTACTTTGGATTAATCTGATGAATAGCATTCCCAAGGCCTGCTGCTCTTCATCTTTGACATGAAGTGGCAAAGTAGCTGAAATACTCCAAGCCTTCCCTGCAGTGGGGCATGGAGCAGACAGAGCCTCTCGTGCTCAGGGGCATCTTCCTGGAGGACAGGATGGACTCCTCACACATCAGTGTCTCAAGCTGGGCACTTGCCACCCCTGATCAGTCACTGCTGCCAGGGCAAGGAGCTCAGTAAAGGGCATAAGCCACCACTTACCATGCTGACTGGGAACATAAGAGGGATCCTTCTCTTAGAAGACCTGTCCTGCTGGCAGAGACGATAAGCTACAGATAAATTTCCATGTGAGAGAGCACGTCTTATATCTGGGGATGCATTTTGTTCGTTAATTTATAGAATACCTACGTTTGTGTGTTGTGATGCAACTTATAAAATAACCCCCTATGGAACTCATGGGAGGGAATGCGGTGCCTGGATTTGATGAGATTATAGAGCATGGAGGGAGTGGACCTCAACCTGTTGTCTCCAGCCTGCTCCCACCTCCTCATATCCTGGTGCTTTATTTCTGTAATGAGCCAAACCACATTCCTTCTGATATGAAGAGACCTGGTCTGATGATCTTCTTGAAGTAAGCTCCCACAGAACTTTCTGGCCTCTCTCAGGCATTGGTGAAAGGATGATAATGACTTGGAGGAGGAGGGATGAGAGGCACACTGGATGCCACGTGAAATTGAACATGAATTCTCCAAATGACCTTGAGTTTGTTTCTTACTGGATAGATGTTTGTTCATCTGTAAGATAAGATGATCATACATCATCTCATTCACCCTCGAGGGATGGCTGTGAAGATTAGAAGGGAGAACAGATGCAAAGGGTCACCCACATTTGGGACTGAGGAACTGACAGAGGCCCCTGGTTCCTGTGGCAGAGTCATTCTGCCAGAACTGTGATTCATAGCTCTCTGCTTGGGCATGTTGTTTTCCCTGCTAAATCAGAAGCCTGTAAATAATCGTTCCTTCTGCCACAGCATCACAAATGTCCAAGCAGGTAGTATGCGGAGGGAAGTTCACATATTCCATGGATTTGTACCATTGCAAACATAGATGTGGAGTCTTGGATGGGCTGGGGCAGGAATTAGAGGAAGGGCTGAGGAATTCTGTGTACCTTTGTTAAGGAACACGGAAGAAGTTCTGAGCCAAACTGACTTCCTCCTTTGCAGCTAGCCTGGGATTTACGAGTCAGGGCAGGTGGCACAGAAAATGTGTGTCTATAGGATGCTGATCTTGTGGCTGGGAGTCTACTCCAGCTTTGGCAAAACAGGGTGTTCATCAAGAGCTGTTATATTCCAGACATTTGGACAATGTGTGCATATATTCATATCCATACAAAAATGAGCTGCTCAGTAAATGTGGATAGAACTTGAGCATAATTTTAAAAATTCTATTCTCTTAAGTATTAAGGTCCTTCTTCATTTCTCAGGAATGCTGAAGTTAAGGTGTGTTACATGAACCGGGTGCAGCAAGTTTGTCCCCCTAAGGCCGTCAATCAATGCCTCTGGCAATGCTTCAGCTTCTGCCTCTGTGGCACCCAGCAGGAATGACTCTGGGCCTTCTTGTGGTGGGGCAGGACCAGGGACTAATTCTGCCTGGAGAATTATGAAGGGGGGGATGCGCACTTCCAGGCTGTAGTGTTAAACTGGTAGCACATGATTCTAGGGCAAGCTCTTGTCCTGTGCATGGTGATGCCACATTTGAGGTGTGCCTCATCAGCCTGTGGCTTAAAGTGAGAAGTCACAGAGCATAGCCCAACGTTGATCATAATGACTGTTCAGCATGAGTGAGAAAAAAGCTGTTGTGGGTCTGAGCTACTAGGACGTTGGCTGGGCTGGTAGTTAGCCCAGGTGACCTAGGCTACCTAGGATTTATGCTGTCACTGCTTTTAACCCTCCTATATTTCTCTAAAGTTATTAGACTGAGAATTGAAACATTATGGTTATTTACCAGAATTTACAGTTAAGGAATCTTTCTAAGATTTTAAGATCTTTTTAAGATTCCTTAACTGGAAATTCTGGAAATTAACCTAAAAGGCATTCTCAGGTAAATCAAGTAGAGCCTCTTGACTTTTGTCCAGATGTCGCCACAATGGCAGGAATTAGACTTAGATTTTCCAGGAGATTCATATTTGTAGAGGCATTTTGAAAACTAGAAAGCTCTATAAAATGGTGAAACTGGAAATTTCCCAAGTTATTTTTCATGATGCTAAAATATATTCTATTATAAAATAAAATTAGATTATTTGATCTAAGGAGCTTGGAAACTATTATATACTGTCATTTATTCTAGAAGATATGTGATGCCCATTCATGTATCAAAGGCTCTAAGAAGGTACCCAACATGGAAATTGATTACTCAAGTGGAAACTGGTTTGGTCAACGTATGTCCTTTCTTACTCCTGACCCCTATATACATTTTTTAGATCCAGTGTTTATGGGAAGTCAGTATGTGAAGTGTGGGATTTGCTTAATTATTGTGCAGTAGAATAATGCATCTTCATTCAAAAAGCTGTAGATGTATCACATGGGAACTCATTATGACATGGTACAAATAATTATAATTACTTCTTTTTCTAGACTTTTTTAGGCAACAATTTGTTGAGCTCCTAATATATGCTGGATACTGAGCAGAACACTCTTGTTTGGTCATACAGGAAACCACATTGGTGTGGAGAGAGCATGCATATATATTACATGCCCCAGCCTGCTCTGTCACCCTCAGAATGGAATTCTCTTGACATGGGCTAGGGGATCTTCACTGAGCACATGACACACGTGGTTCTCATGTTTTCTTGTATTTGAAAATTGGTGTAAAGTTGCTTATTTCTACCTCATTTTCTGTTTTGGGTTGGGCTCTGGAAGTAGCTGGTGTGGTCCTGATCTCAAGGATCTGATCATGATGTCCTGAGAGAGCACACACGTTATGCTCATGCTTGTGTTTGGGTGGAGAAGCTTAGTGCCCTTGGAAATGATAGCTAAATTCTTGTATCTTAGAAGAGATTTGTCATTTGCTTGTTAGAGCCAAGGGGGGCGACAACCAAGGATCCCTGTGACCCAAGGCATGTGGCACAGACTCTCTAAGCATGTTATATGATTGATGGAACTCACTTGTATACTGCAGTTTTTTGGTCCACATGGTGACATTCAGGAGGGGAGTGCTTTATGTAGCTAATCCAGCTGTCCTACCTCTGGGATGCCTTTCATTTCAGCCATCAGTGAGCAGTCTGGAAATAAGCATACATGGGCAGTTCTTCTGGAATTTGTCCAGGCACCAAAGAGTGAGGCTGGATAATTCTCCTGGTCCATTAAATGACTTCAGGGCATTCATTTCCTTGGGAGTGGCTATTAACCATTACACAGAATTCCTCTCTGGGCTGTTTCTTCTATCATCCAGCAAGGGCAACTGTAAATGAGACAGGGTCATTTAAATTCTGTCCTTTTTGCGTTCAAATTACCTCACCTTGGCTGGTAGCTGATGTGGCTCTTTGGAAGGCGTTGCTGAAGGGCACTTGATGCCATGACTGCCTGATTCCTGCAGGTCAGTGTGATGGGCTGGGGGCTTCCAAGGCCATGCTGAGGGCATGGGTGGGCCTCCCAGAGTTAGGGTCAGCTGGAATATTCTGGATTGGATGGGGCACTGAGTTGGGGAATTTGGGGGAGACAAAAGGCTCATGTGCAGTGCAAATTGAGGCTTTAGCACTGTGGAAGCTGGGGTCCCTCCTCAGAGGGTCTTTGTTAATGTTCACTCTGAGAACATTAAGGACCAGCACGGAGGCTTCACTCTAGTCAGCATCTGCTCTGCTCCTAGAAATGCTGGGGAAAACAAAGCGGTAAGGACCCAGCATCCTCCTCTGGCTCTGTTCCTCTCAGTTCTTCTCATGAGTGGCCCAGCCCACACAGCCTCTGGCTAGAGTGAAGCTGACGCTCCTTCTGGGTGGAATGAGTGAGTAGCTGACTGAGTGAGTGAGTGAGTAACTGACTGACTGAATGAATCAATGCTAACTTATTGTGGGGAGTCATGGAAAGCTGAGAGAAAAGCATGTTGTGTTACTCCAGGGAAATGTGGTATATGTCTGGGCCACCTGTCTGCGGGAAATGTCCTGCTCAGTTTGAAACCCTGGGCAGGTGGCAGCCATTGTTGTCTCTGTGTCCCATATAAAGTGAGGACCATAAGGCAGTTGTTTTGAGGGTGAGAGGAAATCACCTTTGTAATGCCCTTTAGCCAGTGCCTAGAGCCCCAGGAGTATTGAGGACAGCTCCAGGAGTGTGGTATCGCATTACTCCTGCTGCTTCTGTTTCCCTCCATGCCACACACATGCACAAACAATAACAATATGCAACATGTAAACATACATACACATGTGTCACACAATGAACAATTCATATACACACTCATACCACACACAGCCCCCACAAACACATACATATCCCATACCTCCACATGTGCCCATATATATATATATATATATATATATATATACATATAGACACACACACACACACAAACACACACAGACACACACACACATATACACAGACATACCCACACTATAGACACATACCCACAGGCACCCATACCACATATCCACACACTACATCACACACACTCCTCACAGACACTTCACACACACATCCCTCACATTACTCAGACATACCCCAAACACACATGGGAGCGTGCAAATACACCACCCATACACATCATCCACCCCCAACACACACAGGTCAAATCAGTCAAAAGATCCCAGTAATTCATTCTCAAATATCTCTCACTCTGTCTGCTTCTTTGCATTTCTTTCCTGATTGCAGCCATCACTGTGTCTCTTTAGCCAGGAATATTATTATCTTTTCTACCAAATATAATTTAAATTGCACTTAATGGTAGGGCTTGACACAGGAGGTTGAGTCCCTGTACCCTCTCTGCAATGCCTGGTCTGTATAATGTGCTCTACTTCCTGACTCTCCCTGCTCCACAGGAAACCCTGGGGCTCTTCTCTTGGGCTGCAGATACAAGGCACACGGTGTAGGCCCTCAGCAGCTTGTCTTTGTGCCTTATTGGATTGGAAGATTTCTTATCACAGAATGCTCTGGCTCACCCTGCTGGGTGATCTCCAAAGCTCTAAGCTTCCCAAGCATGGATGCCTGAGTTGGCTGACACTATAGAGCCAAGAGAGACTGGCAGACAGAATTCCAGAAGGGGCCACATTGGTCTTTGGAGTGTCCTGCCTTTAATGATTAGTACAGAACCATTAGTAAAGTGTCTTATTGTGGCAGCAGATATAAAGGTTATTGGCATTAGCTGTTGAGGTGGTTATTGTCTTAGTCTACTTTGACTGCCTTAACAAAATATCACAGACTGAGTGTCTTAAACAACAGACATTTATTTTCTCACAGTTGTGAAGGCTGAAAGTCCCGGATCCAGGTATTGCCAGTGTTGGTTTCTGGTGAGGCCTCTCTGCATGGTTTGATGATGCCCACCTTCTCACTGTGCCCTCACATGTTGGATTCCCTGTAAACATGAGGAGAAAGAGGGCGTTATCTCTGAAGTCTCTTATTCTTCTCATAAGAACACTAATCCTATTGGTTTGGGGTCCCACCTTTATGACTTTACTAAACCTTAGGAACCTCCTCAAAAGCCCCGTCACCAAATAATAATCACCGTGCAGGTTAAGGGTTCAATATGAGAATTTGAAGGAGGATACGATTCAGTCCATAGTAGTGGAGTTTTCAGCTGAGCTTCCCTACCCCTTCAGGCAGGTTCCACCAAGAATACACAGCAGAGTTGATGTCATGCTCTGGCATCCTTAAAAGGGAAGTGCACCAGGCTCTCCTACACCTAAATTTCTAAACGTGTAGAACAAGATCCAAAGTAAGTATGTGTAGAGTTCCCAAGGCTGGAACAGACCAGGAGATGGGATCAAGAAGAGAAATCAACCTGCCTCCAGGCTGAACTGCCTTCTTTTGTTTCCAGACTGTTTTCTGAAGTTTGTCCTAGCTTGGGCTTCTGAAAGTGCTCATCTGAGTTGGCATTTGAACAAGGAACATACCATGGGTGTTGTTACCAATACCTGACTATATTTCAAGAAATGCAGTACCCCATGTTGGGGATAATGAAATAGAAAGACTTTTGCTCAAGGTGGAAGGTGGTTTGGGTGTTTTATTTCTTTACTTTGACAGCTTACTCTGGCTCTTGCTGATGACTTGACAATTCTTGAATAGTTTTAGTGGAAATTTTGTGAGGATATATGAAGGGTTTTATTTATTTATTTATTTATTTTTTATTTTTTATTTTTTATTGTTGGTCGTTCAAAACATTACATAGTTCTTAATATATCATACTTCACAGTTTCATTCAAGTGGGTTATGAACTCCCATTTTTACCCCGTATACCGATTGCTGTATCACATCAGTTATACTTCCATTGATTTACATATTGCCATTCTAGTGACTGATGTATTCTGCTGTCTATCCTATTCTCTACTATCTCCCTTCCCCTCCCCTCCCCTCCCCTCCCCTTTTCTCTCTCTACCCCCTCTACTGTAAATCATTTCTTTACTTGTATTATTTTTCTCTTACCCCTCCTTTCCTCTTATATGTAATTGTGTATAACCCTGAGGCTCACCTTCCAATTCCATGCGATTTCCCTTTCCTCTCCCTTTCCCTCCCACCTATCATCCCTGTTTAATGTTAATCTTCTTCTCAAGCTCTTCATCCCTACCCTGTCCTAGGTTACTCCCCTTATATCAAAGAAGTCATTTGGCATTTGTTTTTTAAGGATTGGCTAGCTTCGCTTAGCAAAATCTGCTCTAATGCCATCCATTTCCCTCCAAATTCTATGATTTTGTCATTTCTTAATGCAGAGTAATACTCCATTGTGTATAAATGCCACATTTGTTTTTATCCATTCATCTATTGAAGGGCATCTAGGTTGGTTCCACAATCTTGCTATCGTGAATTGTGCTGCTATGAACATCGATGTAGCAGTGTCCCTGTAGCATGCTCTTATTAGGTCTTTAGGGAATAGACTGAGAAGGGGAATAGCTGGGTCAAATGGTGGTTCCATTCCCAGCTTTCCAAGAAATCTCCATACTGCTTTCCAAATTGGCTGCACCAATTTGCAATCCCAACAACAATGAACAAGTGTACCCTTTTCCCCACATCCTCGCCAGCACTTGTTGTTGTTCGACTTCATAATGGCTGCCAATCTTACTGGAATGAGATGGTATCTTAGGGTGGTTTTGATTTGCATTTCTCTGACTGCTAGTGATGGTGAGCATTTTTTCATGTACTTATTGATTGATTGCATGTCCTCCTCTGAGAAGTGTCTGTTCAGGTCCTTGGCCCATTTGTTGATTGGGTTATTTGTTATCTTATTGTCTAATTTTTTGAGTTCTTTGTATACTCTGGATATTAGGGCTCTATCTGAAGTGTGTGGAGTAAAGATTTGTTCCCAGGATGTAGGCGCCCTCTTTATCTCTCTTATTGTTTCTTTTGCTGAGAAAAAAACTTTTTAGTTTGAGTAAGTCCCATTTGTTGATTCTAGTTGTTAACTCTTGCGCTATGGGTGTCCTACTGAGGAATTTGGAGCCTGACCCCACAGTATGTAGATCATAGCCAACTTTTTCTTCTATCAAATGCCGTGTCTCTGATTTAATATCAAGCTCCTTGATCCATTTTGAGTTAACTTTTGTGCATGGCGAGAGAAAGGGATTCAGTTTCATTTTGATGCAAATAGATTTCCAGTTTTCCCAGCACCATTTGATGAAGATGCTATCCTTCCTCCGTTGCATGCTTTTAGCCCCTGTATCAAATATAAGATAGTTGTAGTTTTGTGGATTGGTTACTGTGTCCTCTATTCTATACCATTGGTCCACCCGCCTGTTTTGGTACCAGTACCATGCTGTTTTTGTTACTATTGCTCTGTAGTATAGTTTGAAGTCTGGTATCACTATACCGCCTGATTCACATTTCCTGCTTTGCATTGTTTTTGCTATTCTGGGTCTTTTATTATTTCATATGAATTTCATGATTGTTTTATCTATTTCTACAAGAAATGCTGTTGGGATTTTGATTGGCATAGCATTGAACTTATAGAGAACTTTTGGTAATATCGCCATTTTGATGATGTTAGTTCTGCCTATCCATGAACAGGGTATATTTTTCCATCTTCTGAGGTCTTCTTCTGTATCTCTCTTTAGGGTTCTGTAGTTTTCATTGTATAGGTCTTTCACCTCTTTTGTTAGGTTAATTCCCAAGTATTTTATTTTTGGGGGGATATTGTGAATGGAGTAGTTGTCCTCATTTCCGTTTCAGAGGATTTGTCGCTGATATACAGGAATGCATTTGATTTATGCGTGTTGATTTTATATCCTGCCACTTTTCTGAATTCATTTAGTAGCTCTAATAGTTTCTTTGTAGACCCTTTTGGGTCTGTTAGGTATAGAATCATATCATCTGCAAATAGTGATAATTTAAGTTCTTCTTTTCCTATTTTTATGCCTTTAATTTCTTTCGTCTGTCTAATTGGTCTGGCCAGTGTTTCGAGGACTATGTTGAACAGAAGTGGTGAGAGAGGGCATCCCTGTCTTGTACCAGATCTTAGAGGGAATGCCTTCAATTTTTCTCCATTCAGAATGATGCTGGCCTGTGGCTTATCATAGATTGCTTTTACAATGTTGAGGTATGATCCTGTTATCCCTAATTTTTCTAGAGTTTTGAACATAAAGGGATGCTGTACTTTGTCGAATGCTTTTTCTGCATCTATCGAGATGATCATATGGTTCTTATTTTTAAGTCTATTGATGTGGTGAATAACATTTATTGATTTCCATATATCGAACCAGCCTTGCATCCCAGGGATGAATCCTACTTGATCATGGTGTATAATTTTTTTGATATGTTTTTGAATCCGATTTGGCAGAATTTTATTGAGGATTTTTGCATCTAGGTTCATTAGAGATATTGGTCTGTAGTTTTCTTTCTTTGAAGTGTCTCTGTCTGGTTTAGGCATCAGGGTGATGTTGGCCTCGTAGAATGTCTTTGGAAGTTCTCCCTCTTTTTCTATTTCCTGAAATAGCTTGAAAAGTATTGGTGTTAGTTCCTCTTTAAAGGTTTTGTAAAACTCTGCTGTATACCCATCCGGTCCTGGGCTTTTCTTAGTTGGTAGTCTTTTGATGGTTTCTTCTATTTCCTCTATTGTTATTGGTCTGTTTAGGTCATCTATATCTTCCTGACTCAATCTGGGCAGATCATATGACTTAAGAAATTTATCAATGCCTTCACTATCTTCTATTTTATTGGAGTATAAGGATTCAAAATAATTTCTGATTATCTTCTGTATTTCTGAAGTGTCTGTTGTGATATTGCCTTTTTCATCCCGTATGCTAGTAATTTGGGTTCTCTCTCTTCTTCTCTTCGTTAGCATGGCTAAGGGTCTGTCGATTTTATTTATTTTTTCAAAGAACCAACTTTGAGTTTTGTCAATTTTTTCAATTGTTTCTTTTGTTTCGATTTCATTAATTTCAGCTCTGATTTTAATTATTTCTTGCCCTCTACTTCTTTTGCTGTTGTTTTGGTCTTCTTTTTCTAGGATTTTGAGATGAAGTATGAGATCATTTATTTGTTGGTTTTTTTCTTTATTTAAGTAATGAGCTCCAAGCAATGAATTTTCCTCTTAGAACTGCTTTCAATATGTTCCATAGATTCTGATATGTTGTGTCTGTGTTTTCATTTAACTCTAAGAAGTTTTTAATTTCCTCCTTAATGTCTTCTATAACCCATTGATCATTCAGTAACCTATTGTTCATTCTCCAAGTGATGCATGATTTTTCCTTCCTTCTTTTATCGTTGATTTTCAGTTTCATTCCATTATGATCAGATAAGATGAATGGTATTATCTCTACTCCTTTATATTGTCTAAGAGTTGCCCTGTGACATAATATATGATCTATTTTTGAGAAGGATCCATGTGCTGCTGAGAAAAAAGTGTAACTACTTGATGTTGGGTGGTATATTCTATATATGTCAATTAAGTCTAGGTTGTTAATTGTGTTATTGAGTTCTATAGTTTCCTTATTTAACTTTTGTTTGGAAGATCTGTCCAGTGGTGAGAGAGGTGTGTTGAAGTCTCCCATGATTATTGTATGGTGGTCTATTAGACTCTTGAACTCAAGAAGAGTTTGCTTGGTGAACGTAGCTGCACCATTGTTTGGGGCATATATATTTATGATTGTTATGTCTTGTTGGTGTATGGTTCCCTTGAGCAGTATGCAGTGTCCCTCTTTATCCCTTTTGATTAACTTTGGCTTGAAATCTATTTTGTTTGATATGAGTATGGACACTCCTGCTTGTTTCCACAGTACATATGAGTGGGATGATTTTTCCCAGCGTTTCACCTTCAGTCTATGTATATCTTTTCCTATCAAATGCGTCTCCTGTAGGCAACATATTGTTGGGTCTTGTTTTGTGATCCATTCAACTAGCCTGTGTCTCTTAATTGGTGAGTTTAAGCCATTAACATTTAGGGTTATTATTGAGATATGGTTTGTTCCTCCAGCCATATTTGCTTTTTTTTCCTCTTTGATTACTTTCCCCCCTTTACTGTCCTACCTCCCACTGATGGTTTTCAATGTTATTTTCGATTTCCTCTTCCTGTAATGTTTTGCCAAGGATTTTTTGAAGAGATGGTTTTCTAGCTGCGAACTCTTTTAACTTTTGTTTATCGTGGAAGGTTTTAATTTCATCTTCCATCCTGAAGCTTGATTTCGCCGGATACACGATTCTTGGTTGGAACCCATTTTCTTTCAGTGTTTGAAATATGTTATTCCAGGATCTTCTAGCTTTCAGAGTCTGTGTTGAGAGATCAGCTGTTATCCTTATTGGTTTACCCCTAAATGTAATCTGCTTTCTTTCTCTTGTAGCTTTTAAAATTCTCTCCTTATTCTGTATGTTGGGCATCTTCATTATAATGTGTCTAGGTGTGGATCTCTTATGATTTTGCACTTTCGGCGTCCTGTAGGCTTCTAGGATTTGGGATTCTGTTTTATTCTTCAAGTCTGGGAAGTTTTCTCGTATTATTTCATTGAATAGATTGTTTATTCCTTTGGTTTGGAGCTCTGTGCCTTCCTGTATCCCAATGACTCTTAAGTTTGGTCTTTTAATGTTATCCCATATTTCTTGGATATTCTGTTCATGGTTTCTTAGCAGACTTGCTGAGCTGTCTATGTTCTTTTCAAGTTGAAATACTTTGTCTTCATTGTCTGATGTTCTATCTTCTAAGTGATCTACTCTGCTGGTAGTATTGTCAATTGAGGTTTTAAGTTGGTTTATTGCTTCCTGCATTTCTAGGATTTGTATTTGTTTGTTTTTTATTACCTCTAACTCCTTGTGAAATTGGTCTTTTACTTCCTGGATTTGTTTATGTAGTTCCTTGTCAAAGTGATCTTTCATTGTCTGATTTTGCTGTCTCATGTCTTCCTTGAGACTCCAGATCATCTGAAGCATGTATATCCTGAACTCTTTATCTGACATTCCATCTGTTGCAGCTATTTCCTTTTCTAAAGTTGAGTTGACCTGCATTGCTTGTGGTCCTTTCTTTCCTTGTCTTTTCATACTGCTCGCGTTTCTTTCTGCTTGGTGAAACTGTTGTGTTTTTGAAATTTTCCCCCTATTTATTTATATTGCTCTTGTATAGTTGGGAGATCTCTCTTGCAGGGCGGGTACTGGCTGTGCTCCTCCTCTATTTAGGGTGATCTATCTACCACGCTGGTTGGTCGCAGGTCTGCCCACCCTGCGGGCACGGGTGGCGGCTCTACTCTGCCCCCACTCCAATTGTGGTGACGTAACTACCACGCCCTCGGGTCGTTGGTCCTGATCCGGATGTGGGTGGCAGCTCTGCTCCGCCCCTACTCCAATTGGTGTGACGTGTCTACCACGCTGGTCGGCCTCTAAGCCTGTTCCGCCGGTGGGTCGCAGATCTGCCTACCTTGTGGGCTCGGGCGGCAGTTCTGCTCAGCCCCCACTCCCAGTGGGGGTACCTAACTGCCTCTCCAATGGGTCGCTGGGCCTTTTCCGGACATGGGCGGCGGCTCTGCTCCACCCCCACTCCAACCAGTGTGACGTGACTGCCTCGATGCTACTTGTCCACCACACTGGCAGGCTGCTGGGCCTGTCCTGCCAGTGGGTCGCAGGTCTGCCTACCTTGCAGGCTCAGATGGCAGCTCTTCACAGCCCCCACTCCAAATGGGGTGACTTGGCTATCGCGCCGTTGGGTCGCTGGTCCTGTTCTAGGCATTGACGGCTACTCTCCTCGGCCCCAGCTGCAGTTGGAGTGTCGTGATACCACGCCGGCAGGTCACTTGGTCTGCTCTGGGCGCAGGTGGCAGCTCCACTCTGCCCCCCAGGCCCCCACAGCACTCAGCAGGACCCGGACCCAGAAGCAGTCCCCACAGGTTCCCCAGCCCTGGGCCAAAGCAGCTTCGGGAGTCAGAACCCGGCCTCTCTGATCCTAGCCACGCTATGCTAGGAGCAGGCTCCACAGAGCAACCCCCGTGACTTCCCCAGCCCCAGGCCAAAGCAGCCCCGGGAGCCCGAGCCTCGCTGCTCCAAACTCTCCCAGCTCGGTGCACTCTCCGCTAGGAGCAGGGTCAAAGACGCAGTCTCCGCGGGCTCCTCAGTCCCGGGCCAAAACTGTTCTGGGAGTCAGAGCCCAGCCACCCCTCAGCGCACGTTCCACTTGGAGCTGGCCTCAGCACGCAGTCTCCGCAGGTTCCCCAGCCCTGGGCCCAAGCAGCCCGGGGAGCCAGTATCCGGCCGCTCAAAGCCCGGCGCACGCCTTGCCAGGAGCGCGCCCCGCAGAGTATTCTCCTCAGGTTCTGCAGTCCCGAGCCTGAGCGATCTGTCAGTGAGACGCAGGCAAATACCAGCCTGAAATCACCTGTTCCGTAGTTGAATGAGCTGAGATCAGTAGAAAATAGGGATGATTACATCAGCTCTCCAAGATGGCGGCTGCTGTCCTCCGTGGTCCCACCGGTGTCGAGAATCGAACTGGACCGCTTCTCTCCTCTGTCTCAAAGCCGGAACTCAGCACTAAGCACAGCCAGTGCACCGCTGGCAGGAGCCCCCAGAATCCGCATCGCTGTACTCCCGCTCCGGTACCTCGCCGCTACTCAGCGCACGCCCCAGACTCCATCCGCGGGGCGGTGCGCCAACCAGGCTCTGCTACCCTCCGTGCGGAGAAATCGCCCGCGACCGAGTCCCCGCAGCCGAATCCCGCGCGCTGGAAATCCGTCCTCTAGATTCTGGAGCACCTCAATTTCACTGGAAATTCCCAACAAGGTAGCCTTCAGCTGTTTCACCTCGTCTTTCTCCCGCACAGTGACGCGGTGCACTGGGGTGATGAACTCCCATCGCCACCATCTTCCCTTCCTCCTACATTGACTTTTTAAACACATAAAATCTTGATTAAATTAACTCATGTATGAATTCATGATTTACTATAAACCTCAGGAAGAACAACATTTATTTATTTTCAGGTTAAGATTGGCTCTCTTATTCTGAAATATTTATTCCAGAAACCAGAGGGGCTTTTACCTAAAACCCTGGTGGGAAAAGCATTCCTCAGACACTGGGCGGGGAAGGGGATATTATTAAGATGGCTTGCTGATTCCTATCACTAAAAACATAAGTTTCACGAAGACAGAATTTTGTTGTTGTTCACTCAATCTTCAGTCTCTATAACATGCCAACCAACAAATATTAGGCATCTAATATATGTTTTTTGAATGAATGTCTCAATTATTGATTTACCAGCTTAACCCCTTATTATACAAATGATAGTTGGTACTTAACAAAAACACGAAACAACAACTTTATATTTGAATATTGTCACATTGTTTTCTGATTGGTAGAATAGTTGTTTTTTAAAAAAATCTCTTTAAAGAAATGGCTATTAGTGTAAAAAGAACTTACTTTACCAGATAGGGTGTACCACAAATCTAAAGTAGTTAAAAGTTGTGGTCTTGAGGTTAGTGCAAACAAATAGGCCTGCATCTCAGAATAGGAAGATCTGAGACAGACTTTTGTATGACAGGAGCTTAGTATACGTTAAAGTGGAACCACGAATCAATAGGGAAAGTTTATGTAGGGGAAGTTTTTATAGAGAAATTTTTTAAATAAAGAAAAAACAAAAACCAAACTGAACCCAGACTACACACCACACAGGAAAACTAAAAATAAATATTTAAATGTGAAAGATTAAACTATAAAGTTAATTGAAAAAGGCTTAAGTGTAGGAGGGATATCCTATGTAAAATCTCAAAAGTACTAATTATAGTGCAAAATTATGCATTTGATTATATCAAAATAAAGCTTTCTGATAAAGAAGGTCTACCTATCTTGGAGAGCATCTACAGTCAGATGATAGATGGGAAAAAAATAACTGTGTTATCAAGGAACAATATATAAGGAACTCTTCCAAGTCAATAGGACTCATGAAGAACCAAAATGGAAAAATGGGCAAAATATATGATCAGGCATTTTACAAAACATGAAAATTTCAAGGCTAAAAAGCAAAATCAAGATTGCTTACATCATTTTTAATCAAAGAAGAGCCTTATTACTAGTAGCTCTAGCCACAGGTGCAAGAGGAATGAAGAAAATAATACCTCCCTGCCTCTTCAAGAACTGTAATTTGTGGATAGCAGAGAATGAGAGACAAACATCTCTAAGTTCAGTTCTTAAAATCTGTGACATATTGTTACTTGATATTATAGATATTTTCCTCCAATCTGTAATCTGACTATTGATAGTCTCCAACATAGCATTCACTGATCAGAAATTCTTAATTTTGAAGGGAGGAAATGTACTATTTCTGCCTTATAACACAGGCTCTTGAAGTAGTAAGAAGAAGGTAAAAATGGACCATAGAGAAGAGGTGAGTAATATGAGCAGAATCCCCTGGGAAACCAGGTTGTGTCAGGAAATGCCCCTCTGGCCTTCCATGTAGGCTAAAGGGAAAGGAGATGATGTTCCTGCTCACAGTATGGGGTTCTCTGCACCTCTCCCCAACCATTTCCAAAGCCCTACTGCTTCCATGCCTCCTTACCTCAAGTTGGGTAATCCAGACTAGCAGGAGCTACTACCAAACCAGAATCAACCGAGAAGGTAAGAGCTGAAAAGCCCTGAGACCCTGATGCTGAGGCAGCAGAGCTGGGAAGGACAGGTCCTGACCCTGTCATCCAAAAGGGCATTCCTGTCACTTCAGGGAGATATGAGTCAGTTTTGTGGTCATTTTCTGTATCCATGTGACTCTGCCATTTTATGTCCTATGCAATACTTGGAGTGGTGATAATCTGCATGACTAAGTGACAGGAGTACACAGGTGTACTTACAATTCCCAGGGGTGCTGGGACAACCTTTACTACCTTGTATCCCCTCCTCTGCAGAGCCTGGAGATTAAACAGAATTGCTCCCTAAGGGTCTGTAACTTCCCAGTTACTAAGGTTCCAATGCCTGTTTACTGAGCTACACTGGGGTTTAGTCATCATTCTAGGCCCTGAGTCTGAAGAAGTGGACATAGACATGAGGGCGGTCCTAAGAAGCTTGTGGGGAAAAACAGGATAAATATATCAAGAGCAAAGAACATCATCTAGTAATTATAATCTCTATGCAGAGAACTAAAACAGGATGGCGTGTTGGAGACTGAGGATGCTTTAGCCTGAGGAGGAAGCAAAGGTCTCAGAGGAAAAGATATTTGAGTGAGAGTAGAATCAAGATAGGGAGCCAGAAAGAGGAACAGCAGATGTGAGGTTAGGAACGTGTATGGCTTAGGCTAAGAACAACAAAAACCTGAGTAGGGGGAATATAAAGGGCCACCAATATTTGTTGGGAGATGGAGTGATTCAAGATTCCATGGAGAGGCAGGGCCCCAGCAGGTGAAGAGGTAGAGATCTTGTGAACTTGGCTATGGAATTTGGGTTTGATCTCAAGTGCAATGGAAAGTAATTTTGAGGTTTGAAATTAGAGATGGTAGAATTGTTTCTGCTTAAAAACAACAACAACAACAATAACAACAAACCTTGCTACTGTATAGGGGTCAGATTGTAAGCAGACAATGTAGACATAAAGATATCAGTAGACATTTTCAGTCACCCAGTTAACAGATGTCATTTAGTGGGTGAAGTGTTGGCAGGGAGATGATGACAGGTGGAGAGTACATGTTCTGGATTTTCCCGGGTATTGCATATGAGAGCTGAGGAAAAGAGAGGAAGTCTTAGAAGCTTGAGAAGTTGGATAGATGCTTGTATCATTTATTAATCTGAGAAGGAAGGAAGAGGAGCTATTTGGAAGGAGTGTGGAATAAGAAGTCAAGAGTCCTGGTTGGGTAACATTTGGTTTGAAATTAGTAGGAATGTCAAACAGGAAATTGAATGTTGAAATCCAGGGTTCTAATGAGATATCAGAGATGGGGGAAGGACTCTGGTCTTCCTCTGCATCATCCAGCTGCCATTTACAGTGCATTAGAATGGTGTAATTCCAGGCAAGAGCAGCCTAGGCTGAGCTCTGCATCCTATGACATTTGTCAGTTGGGTTTGGGGAGCACCGAGTAAGAAAGGAGGAGCTCTTAAAGGAGTGTTTTCAGAGGAGTGAGAGGCCAGCTGGATGGACTGCTCTTGGAGGCTAAGTGATATAAACTTTGTGGCTGACTACAGAAACCCATGTCAGACCAGACTACACAAAGCTGAATAGAAAGGCATTTAGATACCTGCATTGGCCTGGGACATTTGGCACCTTTACTCATTTGTCACATGTCTGTGTTACAAGTATCTGTTCCATTGACTTTTTCCTATTCTACCAACTAGAAGCAGAAATGTTATCATTTCTTGGACCTTCCTATTCAAAAAAGAGGGAGGTAGCAAGAAATCCAAAACCAACGTAGAATGACAGAACAGAAAATGTGAAAAATTCCAGAAAAATCATCAACCCACTTGTTATATCTAACACAATTCAGTTTCCCAGGAACCAAGTGACTTACCTAAGTTGACAGGTGGTTAAAAGGTCGGAACTAGAACCCAACAACTCTACCTCTCCTTCTGTTATTTTTACCATGAACACCCTGGAAAGGTGTCTCAATTATAAAATTCTCATCCCAGTTCCATAGAGGGGACCAATTTTATTGTTTTCCCACATGTTCTAAATACTGGGTACTGCACAAGCTGATTCATCCTTTTCCAACTACATGCCAGTTTATCTCAGGTGATCTGTGGTTGTCAACATATCATCCACCACCAGAAATAAGATACAATTCACAATCCCAGCCTTAGAATCTTCTTCACAGGATCAGTTCCAACCCATTGTCTCAATGGTGGGCTCTCTTGGAACAGACTTTGAGGTAACAGTTTCTACAAGAGTGATTTGAGGAGGAAATGATCTCAGGAGAAAACAGAGTGAAGAAGACAGGCAGGGAATGAGAAGTGATTGAGGAGGGTAAAATCTGAGGCAAGGTCACACAGAAAGTAATCTCAGACTGATCCACAGGTTGACCTAATTCTAGCCAGGATCTTTGAATCTTCTTCCCAATGAGGCCTCAACTTTTGTACTTATGAGTCCATCTTGATATCACTAAATGTTAGCTAGACTTCCCCCCTCAATATGTAATCACACTGATGAGGTTGCTCATTTTTCCTACCACTGAAGCAGGTCTGCTAACTTTCTTAGGTACATATATTTATATGTTCATTTTGAGTTTTCTGTGCCCTTATTTTTGTCCTATACATGCCTAATAAATAGAATATAGCTAGATTTTATATAATGAAGTTTCTTACATCGAGTTTGAGAATCTTCTAATTGGAGTGTTTAGTCCCATTTGCACTTACTGTTTATTGATACTTTGGGATTGTTAAAGATTTTATTCATTCTGTCTACTGTTTTAGCTTAACTTTTTTTGGACACTTCATTGTACCAATCCTATTTTCTTTTTTTCTTTTTTTCCCCCTTTACATCTTTTTTTTTTCCCTTCTACTTTAATTCTGATGTGATTTACCCTTAACTTTTTAGTATATATTCTAGACCTAACAAAGTCAAGCGTTAATCAGCACCTCCCCAGCAATATAGGGAATAACTCAGAATAACTTAGCACCCTCTCCTACCCTACATGTCTGTTGATAGTCTCTAGCATTTAATTTCCTTCTAATTTCTTTATCTCTGAAAGTTGCAGTTGCTAATATAATAACTACTTTATATAATCATTTCCTGTTTAGATTCACCCAGGTAGTTGGCAGTTCTCACCACTGCTATTGGATTTTTACCATTCATCTGGATCCTGTTTGCTTCTTCCTGAATTTCAGTTTCCTTGTTTTGTATTCTTTTAGTAGTTCTCAGTTCCAGTATAGCATTAGGACAGGACCCTGAGGCCAAGGGCCAGTGGATGGCTTATGAATTCCATGAGGGTAAAGACCATGAGTATGGGAACCAGATTTTCCATGGGAGGCAGAAAGAGTGGTTTGCTTTGAGCCCAAAGAAAACCCACCAGATGAACCAGAAGCCCAAGTGCAAGAGTTTTCAGGGCCTGATCTTTGAGGACAGGAGGCAAGAGCGAAAGTGTGGCAGAAACTGAAGTCGACATAGTGTAGCTAAATACACATTGTCAGGGTTTAGTGATTCCTTAGTATCATCATCTTAGGCTAATGTTCTCAGGCTTGAGAACTTGGAATTATTTTAAAAAGTGAAACCACATACATATTTATTGTAAAATGTGTTATAGAAATCATCATTGTTTTCATCCCCAGTCATAATCTAAGTACATATCCTATTTCTTCTGCTTCAGTACATCTCCTTGCTCAATGGAATTCTTGATCTTTCCTTCCATCTATTTTCTTAGACCAAGTTGTCATTATCTGGTGTCTGAATTTCTACAGAAAGATCCCACCTTTCTCCCTTCCTTGAGTACATTTCCTTAATTCATCTTGCATCCTCCTCTTGCCCCCAGGATGATCTTTGGCCTGGGAGGCTTTCTTAATTGTGAAGCCAATGTGTTTTTCTTCCCTTTACATGGAGCCTAGACTTTCTTCTCTTAGTTCCTGTAGGGAATTCTGGAAGGCTACACTGGGAAACACCTTTTCTGGGCCATATTCATTTTCACATGCTCTTTAGAGAAAAGTAAATCATATAAAGAAATATATATTTATTGGTTACCACATGTTTTCAAGTATATATCCATTGTGGAATGGCTAAATCTGGCTAATTCACAAGCATTACCTCACATAGTTGTGTTTGTGGTAAGAACACTTTACATCCACTCTCGTGACATTTTTTCCAAGAATATAATATGCACCATTAACTATAGTTGCCATGCTGCACACTAGATCTCTGGAACTTGTTCTTCGTCACTAACTATAATTATGTGTTATTTGACAATACTCCTATAGGCTCTCTGTCACCAATAACCCCACCTGTGGTGCATACTGTCCTACATTCCACTTCTGAGATTGACGATTTTAGATTATACACAAGTGAGGTTTATATGGTGCTTTTCTTTCTGTACCTGGCTTATTTCACTAAATGGACTATCCTCTGGCTTCATCCATGGTGTCACAAATGACCATATTTCCTTCTTTTTATAATGAGTGATATTCATCATATGTGTATAACCACCTTTTTTCTCCATTTATCTCTGGGCTGTGTTGGTTGATGCCTTATCTTGGCTATTGTGAATAGTGCTGAGTAAACATAGGAGCACAGATACTTCTTTCATGAACTGACTTGGTTTCCTTTACACATATACCCAGAGTGGGATCATAGGATCATAGGGTAGTCCTGCTTTTAGTTTTCAGAAAGTTCCCCTCTGTCTCCTATGATAGGCTGTACTAGTTGACAGTCTCACCAGCAGTGTGCAACGGCTTCCTACTCCACACTTTTGATCACAGCCATTCTTACTGGAGTGAGGTGATACTTCATGTGGATTTTTGTTGTTGTTGTTGTTTGTTTTGATTTGTTTTTTGCTACTGGGTATTGAACTCAGGGGCACTTGACTACTGAGACACATCCCTAGCCCTATTTTGTATTTCACTTAGGCACATGGTCTCACTGAGTTGCTTAGTGCCTCACCATTGCTGAGGATGGCTTTGAACTCCAAATCCACTTATCTCAGCCTCTGGAGCCGCTGGGAAACAGGCATGCCCCACCCAGCCTAGCTGTCATTTGGTTTCCATCTGCCTTTCTGTGGTGATTTCCATGATGATTACTAACACTGAGAATTTTTTTACAGATGTATGTTGGCCATTTGTATGTCTTCTTTTTGGATGTGTCTATTCAGGTCTTTGGTTCATTTTCCCATCAGGTTTCTTGTTTAGTTTATTGAGTTCCTTATACATAATTTACAAATATTTCCCCTTCTATCTGGTTTTTTTTTTTTAGTTCTTCTGAAGTTGTTTTTTTTTCCAGCTGATTTATCAAATGTTTATTTAAGTCATTTAAGTTTAAAAGGTTAATTAATCTTAACAGTTGTAATTTATGTTACAATTCACTTATCTGTATGCTAATTTGAAAAGAATTTTTTAAAAAGAAGGAAGATAACATACACCATGTACACCTGTATAAACACATACACCAAATCTTATAGCTTGCATTTTAGGAATTTAGTTGTAAGACAGAATAACATTAAACTTAACAGTTTATAAAAATATATTTGGTTCCAAGTTAAATTTTTAATTTTTTAAAAATTTTTAGTCCCTTTAGTTATACATGACAGTTGAATCCATTTAAATATGTTTCTACAAACATGACAAATATTTTACTCTAATTAGGATCCCAGTCTTGAGGATGTTTACAATGGTGAGATGCACTGTGGTGTATTCATATATGAGCATAGTAGAGTTATGTTAGATTCATTCCACTGTCTTTTCCATTCCAATTCCCTCTCTCTTCCTGTCCACCTCCTTTGTCTAATCCACTGAATTTCTATTCCTGTAGGTGTTTCCATGTGTGCATAGTTGTTCGGAATAATGTTTCTACAAAGGCAGGATCTTCCCTGGTGGTGTCTGTTTTGTTACTTGGCTCCACTTTCTTTTTCTTCTTTTCATCTGGAAATTAACTTCAGTCTGTCTTTGCCTTTTATGGCTTTGATATTTTGGAATTGCACTGTCATTACCAGTTATGTGTTTAACAGTTATATTAATGACAAACATATCTTTTAATTTTTCTATTGTAGATGGACCCCAAAAATACAGTTACTGTATTTTTATGCAGTTCTGAGGATCAAGCCCAGTGCCTCACACATGCCCCACCTCTGAGCTACAACCCCAGTTCCCTAGCTAGTTATTTTGTAGAGTCTCTCAATGTGAATTTCTTGCTAATTAGACTCAAGTCATGCATTCTTGCAGAATACCACATATGTGGTTGTGGGTTTTTCTCAATCCATTTTATATGCAAGCACAGGCTGTTGATTTAAATGATAATTTTAATTTTGACCCTTTGTTGAGAGGATTTTTTTCCTTTTATGATTTTTTTTCTTATGATGTTTTTCAAGGGAAGATACTTTAAGGCTATGCAAATTTTTGTTTCTCAGTTAAGTTTCACCTATTTTTCAGCATGCATTGATTCTTGCCTGAAGTAATTGCTACTAATTATAACAATTCTTACCAACTGATGATCTTTTTTCTCCAAAATTTCCTCCTGTATTTATTGGAGTTTTTTTTAGATTCTTCATGCTTTATTTTCTCACTTGCTTACATAGACATGAATTCTTATACTAAAAGGATTATACCATTTTTATTTCATTGTACTTGTTTACTTTGTTTCTCTCAGTCACTATCCTGCAAATAAAATATTACCCCCATTTCTGTCACCATACCTTAGTGATGCTTGTTTTTTTTTTTAATTTTCCCTATTCAGAATCATATTTGCATAGTCTTTTTTGTCTTTTGCTCAATCTTTGATTTCAGTTTTGGGCATAGCCTTAGTGAATTCACTTTCCTGCTTTGCTGAGTATTTCATTGTAGTGAATTTAACATGTTCCATTGCAGGTGTACATTTGGGTTGTTTCTAGTCTTGCTATTACTCATAGCTCCACTATAGATACTCTTGTGCAAATGTCTACTATGCACGCAAGTATGTGTTTTTGTTGGGGATACACCTGGGAGTAGAATGTTCAAGGTCACTAGATACTATTAATCAGTGTTTCAGTGTCCAAAATAGTTGTACCTACCAGTGTTTACATCCACAATCAGCTTAAAAATTCCTGTTGCCAAATGTCATCTTCAGCACTCAGTGTAATTAATCTGGTTAGTTCTACGTGGTGAATATTCAAAATGTAACTTGAACAGCCTTTCCTTGATAGGTCCTGGTCTTCAATTTCTCTACTTCTTCCTCTAGGAGGTGTGTCAGTTTCTTTAAATTCTCCCAGCCACATGTACTGGGATTGGGAGGTACCTTGGGAAATCACAGCCTCACTTGCTGAGATCATCTCTCTGAGTCCCTATTCTCTCTTATCCTAGCCCTTGATTCTTTACTGGTTGTAAATTGGATTGAGCCTTAAACACCCACAATCTTGTACTTTGATCCAGCTTGGCTCTGTCTTCTCAGGAGGCAACAGGGCCAGGCTATTCAAAAAACTGCAATCTTAGGTCGCTTCCAAGGAACAGCTGTATTAGAGATTACTTTAAAGTACCCAATGGAAAGACAACTTCAAACTGAAAGAGCATGAAAATGCTATGCATCACAACTCTGTAGGCCACCAGGGCAATTCGGCAAGACCCTGTCTTAAAATACAAAAGGCTGAGGTTGAGGCTCTAGTATAACCTTCTGGGTTTGATCCTCAGTACTGCAAACAAAAGGAAAACAAATTGAAGTCTAGTTTTTTGAACATATTGCATTTGACATTGTCAAGATGGAAGAGAAAAAGAATATGAGAGTCAAGTAGAATTCATTCTTATGAAACTTTAAAAAATGTCACAAGCTACTGTTTGCCAGTAATTTAAAACCTGAAAAAGTTAACTTCTCTAAAAAAAAAGAATGATGTTTAACTAATGTGATGAGTAGCAGGAAAATTATTAATCTTGATCATTTTAGACAATATAGTTGAAATTTAACATCCTTTCTAGTGAAAGGAAGAAAAATTCACTTAATATATAATTAAGTTTATAATCTGATAAGAAAATATGTTTCCCAAAACTTCCTGTAGTTATCCTTATGGTAAAAAAAAAATGTGTTTTTTTTCTCATTAAATCAGGAACAGACCAAGTGGGAGCCCCACTTCCTAACTGCTTAGTGTCCTGCCAGAGGTCATGTGCAATGTGGGGCACCATGTAAGTCAGGTGGTTTCTGTGAACTCCCAAGATTGTTTGCCCAGAGTTGAAATGGGGACAATAGTATTTATTAGTGGGTCTCTAAAAGAATAAATTGGGTCAAGAAAGTATTTAGCAAGTGTCCTACATATAGAGTTCATCCTGCAAATGGTGACTGTCCTAATCCTGGTCTCCTTCTGTCAGTACTTTCAAACTACCCTGGTTAACTTCACACTAACTTCCTAGAAATTGAGTCATTGGCACAAAGGATTTTGCACACTTAAATATTGGTTGCACATTGCCAAATAGACAATCTTATAGCCTTTTTCTTTCACCCCCTCATAGTTATGGGATAGAATGTGATTCTACACCGTCTGCTTTCTTAGACTCCAATAGTCACTTAATAGACACTAGTTTGTCAGTGTTCCACCTTGAGATGGTTTTCAGTTCTCTTATCGTTACTCAGTCTTAAAGATATTGATGTCTGCTTACTTTCCAGGTGGTTTGTATACTATCCAATGGTGGGAAAAACAGGTGTGATGAAATTAAAAAAAAAATATATATATATATATATACACTTATGTGTTCAATGCCTGACTCGAATCCAGTGTGTGGTAGTACATCCCATGGACAGAACCTGGTCATTACTGACTGTGGCCACAAAGGTTGCCTAGCAGATGATTTGCAAGATGGGAGGAGCTTTCTTGAAGGTGGAGACAGGTATGTAGGAAATTCATTAACTTCTCTTCTATTTGTGCATAGTGAAGTTTAAAAGTCTACTTTTTAATCTAATAATTAATTTTGTTCATATATCTGTTCTGAATTTACTTTTTTCTGAAAAAAGTTGGAAAAACAACGTTCATTGGTATTGATTGTTTCTATCATATTGTAAATCAGTGGAAGTCAATAGCAGGATTTGTGGCAAGCATGGATGAGGGATTAACCAAGTAAGTCAGCCTTGGCAGACATTTAGTTGTCAGCTGCCTGGGTACCAAACAGAAGAGGTGGACCTGACTCATATTTGTTAGGGGTTCATTCAAGTAGTTCTTAGCCATGAACTGTCCCAAATTTCTGGCAAAGTTATACTCTCTACTTCTAAAATATTTTGCAGGAATTGTTGGGTCCATGTTTGTTTTTGTTATTGCTGTGCTTTTTTTCTTTTCTAACAGAGTGAAAAAGTAGCAGCTGACAACTCCTGCTTTTGTGTAGTTCTTTGTGTGAGACAGTTGTTACCACAGGGCTCTGAGGACATCATGAAATAAAAATGAAGATGTCACGCAAGCCACAATCTCTTCTAGAGGCTTGTGGTTCTCTTCCAGGCTCTTCTTGGTGTGGCAGAAGCCATTTCCTTATGGAAGTAGCACACAGGTCCCAATGCTTTGCTGTCTTTCAGCTGCAGACCAATCTCAGCTCTTAGATGTTGTCCATATTCCTTTCCACACACCTCTCCCATCTTCCAACCAGCCAGGACACATCAAGTACTTGTTCTTCTAGAGGCCTGTAGGTATAGAATTTTGGCTTCTTTAGGCCTTTCTATGCAATCTACCCATAAATGAAGATGTGCCTCTATGTTCACACCTTTCCTTTTGTCCTGGAGCTACTTTTCCTCATCCTTAGAGTGGAAACCACACAACACCTAAAAATGAGTTTGTAGTCCTTAAGTATTTGATAAATGGCCCTCATAGATTCCCCTCCCCATTCATGTTTGTGGCCCAATTGAGGATAATTCCAGAGTGTTCTTTAGGGAAAGTATATCTTCCATTTCCACAGAAGGCATAATTTTCCTTATTCTCTATTTGAAAACAGTAAAATTATTTGGTACAGCTTTTTTCTTTGAAATTAGAAAACAATGTTGCAATAATGGGACAACTGTGTCACCATGCACTGAATGGACATTCTGAAGTGTTTTCTAGGTTCAGCAGTGAACACATAGAACCAAATGCTGAATAAGGTATCTCATGAAGGTTAAATTTTGATAAAGAGGCAGACAAATAAATATAGCACATAATGTCAATGGTCAATAATGCTGAATAAGGTATCTCATGAAGGTTAAATTTTGATAAAGAGGCAGACAAATAAATATAGCACATAATGTCAATGGTCATGTGTGCTAACTCTAAAGTAAACATTCAGGGCATGAAAACTTGAGACATTTTATAATTTTTTGGACATGTTGTAGTTGTCATAATAGCTGTCACTCTTGCAAAGCAAAATCCTCCCTCATATGATTATCATGGATGAGCCCTTGCCTAGGGTACTGACCCAAAGGTAGAATCTCTGGGAACAGCATTTTCAGTTGGTTCCATTCCCCAGGAGGTAAAACTACAGTAGTCATGCATGTTGACAACATCAGTAATTTGTAGTAATTTTAACAGTTCTTATTTTTGTGTATTCAAAAACCCTTCTAAGATGCTTAAGATATCAAAAGTGACTGATACCTTGATCAAAGTACATATGTGAAAGGATTGATCCTTAGTTGGATTCTTTGGCTACTGCTGTGTATATGTATGTGTGTATAAATACACATGTACACATGTACATATTTTTTGTCATGGATTAATTCAGAATCCAAATGATTCTGAAATTTTAAGATTCCACCTAATTTATTTTTTTCTGCAAATAGGTGGTACTCTGAATGTACCTTCCAGGAACTGGGAGAGGAGATTGTGGATAGATTGAAGAGCTGTTTGCAAGGTCAGCCTTGGAGTCGGTGTACCAACTGTACATCCATAGTCCTCAACAAGTGGAGACAATGCCCACAGAGACAATTTGTTTGTGACTGAAAATACATTTTTGTTGACACACTGGGATGGTGGTATGCTGGCATGTAGTCTAGTGGGTAGAGAACAGAAATGATCCAAAATACCCCCTACACAACACAATGATACAATCACACACACCACCAAGAGTTGTCTGTCTCAAATTTCAATGGTATTGTCATTGAGAACCCCTAGACTAAAATAAATAAATAAATGAAAGAGACCTCTGGACTAGTCTGTATTTGGAGTCTGTGAGTGAAACTGTCCTGAAAGCTACAGTAAGGTGAACCCTGATATTGTAAAAAGTAGCAGAGGGAAGTTTGTCCCAAGTTGAGGTTTACTTCCATGTTTCCAGGTTCCCTTCAAGTGCCTTGATTTCCTGGTTTAGAAGCATACCACATACACCACAATCTATTGTGGTCTATTAGGATAGAGTGGGAGGTGGTCCTGTTCAAGCTACGCTTGACCATGATTGCACACACACGTGAATACATAAATTTAGATGATGTAAGCTGTACTGTTTAGATGATGTAAACTGTACTGTGGAAAATTTGTTCTCAGGGAGAAGAAAAAAACGTAAGTGACATGTGAAGAGAAAGAAGGAGCTTGTAGACTTCTGTAGCTGGGTGGGCAGATAACAGCCTCAACCCTTTGACTTTGTGGTTTACACTGAGTCATGGTACAGATTGGAGTGTCATGGCAATATCTTTTCCCTTTTCCTTTCACGGAGTGCTGTGTGGAGCTCTTTTAAGCCTTAGAGATTCACAGATGTCCATGAACACACTGTCAGTGTTTTGCAGATATCACTCCTTTGGTCCCAGAGTTTTTAAGTCTCTGGGCTGGGGTTTCCTCACAGCTGTCTCCTCAGCCTCATCTGTTTGTAGGGCTTGCTGCCCAGGAGAGACAGCAGGACTCTTCCTGAGGTTGAGAGGAAAGGTCCCTTCTCATAGGATATGGATGGCTCTGAAGAGATTCCTCCTCTTACTCCCCTACTTTGGTACATGCAATCAAGTCTATAAATTGTGTTGTATGGATGGGTGTCCAATGTCTTCAAGCTTTTGAACAGGTGCTAAATGTGTGATGTTCTAGCACTCTGAATCCTTCCGAGATGAGATTGGGTAAACATCTTATCCTAATTTTTAAAATATCAAGCTAACTTTCATTATGGTGAAGAAATGAATAAATTTCAGGTGTCTTTTTGTTGTTGTTGTTGTTGTTGAAAATAATAATCGACTTGGAAATCCATCTCCAGGAACTGTTATTGACATGGTGTTAACCAGGGAGCAGTGGAGAAACAGTTTTATTTTGACATCTGCGTCTATAACATTCTCAGTTCACCTTGGCCAAATCACATAATCCCAATAACTTCACCTTAGAAACATTTTCTGAACCTTGATGACTAATTTGGTCTATATGTTTTTCACTCATGGCCAGGGACTCTTCATTGGGATTTAGAAATTGTGATTGGTCTTGTGGTTAACTTTCTTAATCAAATATTTGTGTCTGTAATGAATAAAGGTTAATTTTATTGTGGCCCTAAAATGCCTTTAAGTATGAATATGAAAGTAGCAATTATGTGTTTGATAGCTTGGAGCCATCACAAAATTAATATGAAATATGCCTTATCAAAATGCTTATTTATGTAATAGCCTGAAGAGGTTTTCTGTTTTTAAAAACATTTTGCTGCTTTTAAAGGGAACAATATTAAAAAAAAAAAACAGTTTCTCTTATGACACTTATCCTATAAGAACCTGGACAAATGATGCATTATGACAACAGGATGAGACATCCAAAATTCTTAGATAATGAAATGGTTACAAAAACTCCATATTAAAATATTCATAGGGCTGGGGATGTGGCGCAAGTGGTAGTGCACTTGCCTAGCATGCGTGAGGTACTGGGTTTGATTCTCAGTACCATGTAAAAATAAAATATTGTGTCCATCTAAAAAATTAAAATTAATATTAAAAAATAAATAAATAAAATATGTTTACAGTGGAAGATAAGTAGTTGAAGATTTGCAGCATGCCTATATTTTATTTTCATATTTATATGTGGTGCTAAGGATCAAACCCAGTGCCTCACACATACTAGGCAAGTGATCTGCCACTGAGCTACAGCCCTAGACCTGGGGAAGACTATTAAAGGAATAAAAGTCACTAGAAAAGTAAATAAGAAATGCTGAATTAAAACATCAATTTAAATTTAGATAATTAATAATGATAAACTTCACAAAAATGAAGAAAAATTGGAGGAAGTACCAAAGAGCTGTTTACACAGAAAGAAAATGGTCAAATAGAAAATACATTAAAATATCTGTAATGCAATGGGAGCCATAACGATATAGAACATAAGAAAAAAAAGCATTCAGGAAATTGTAAGTCAAAATAAGACTTGTTGTATATCAAATAAAAGTTTCTGTATGAAAAATGTGGGAAGGAATAATAATCAAAGACAGTCTCTGAGGTTCGGAATGAATACACATGTTTGAAAATGAAATGAAAATACTCATGTTTGAAAATAGTCTCATTCCTGTGGTTGTGAGTGTGTTTAAAAAAACAAACAAGGTAGATCTCTAATAGTATAATAACATTTACACAGGAAAGGGCTATAAAGTTAAAACATTTTAAGGTCCCCATTTATTGGGGAAAAAAAGATTCTGGTTAAGTTTACACTTAGATGTTTCATTTGCATAATTGAGTTGTGTGAAATCACAATGGGGAATAAAATATTATATATATTATATATATATATATATATATATATATATATATATATATATATATATATATCAATAGAAGGGAAGAAATGAAGTAGCATTAAGGAAGGGCAGAAACATGGATCAATATAGTCAAATGCAGGAAAGAACTATTTTAAAAAAGCACAAGTAGAATAACCAACGCATTACATAAGACTCTACATGTAAAAATAAAATTCAGTATTTACAACAAATGAAAATAGATTAATATTACTAGTGATGTCATTTACTGAGTTTGAGTGTATTCCACCAATTCTTAGGGAGAAACAACAAGCCTCATCTTTGAATTTTTGCATCTAATTGCCTATTGCCATGCAAATATGCCAATTCTACTTCTTTCCCTAAGCATCAGTACCTACATTTCAAGTCTCAATCTCAGGAGACTTATTTTCTGCCTGCACTTAATTGTCCTTTATAGATTTGCTTTATCAAATCATTGTTAGTTAGACAGGCTTATAAATCTGTCTATAAATCAGATTTCTGTAAATCAGCAAATGAAAAATTTTCATCTGATACTAGGATTACCATATTTCTTCTCTGAAATAAGCTGACACCCCCATGTTCTGTAATTCCAGTTATGACTTTTCATTGTGAATCAGTCTTCAAAATCTGGTACTTTTACTTCTGCTCATTATTGATGTTTTCTATGACACCATCTGCTTGGACCTGGATACAGGACAGAGTTTAACTTACAAACTGTACCACATGAACTACAATTTGCCAGTGAGTTTTTTGTTACTGATTTGCCTTCAGATCTCTAAAACACGTTGTTCAAAATTGAGCAACTTTCAACCTTTGAATTGATATCTATGACAGTGTAAACTTAGAGAATGTAAATGTAAGTTTGAGATGAAAAGTATAATTTTTTTTTCTCTAGTAAAGGACATCATCTGAGTTCCTGCTCCTTGCCACAATACCCATAAACTGGCTTACCTTGCGGGCCAGAATAGTCACCAAGAACCAAATAAATCACAGTACAACTCTATTACCTTTGAGCTGCAAAGGAAGAAAGACCTGATGTGATGTTGAAAACCACAGTTTGTACTTTGTTTGTTTGTTTGATTTAATTTTTTACTTTTGGATATCTGAAATAGATTCTTAGCAAAGTTTTAATCATTTGTTATTGCACATGGGAGAATGTTGACTAGCAACAGAGATACTAAATCAAAGAAAAAAACCAATATATACCCAAAGGAAATTCAGAAATATGACTCTGATATTTGGGATTGCTTATTATACCACATACTCCACAGGAGGCAATTGAGTGAGAAGTTGGATGTATGTTGACAGATATATAGGTCTGTGTTGAGAAGATGGGGTCCAAATCAGCAGTGCTTTCTACTCAAAATATTACCACTGACTTGACCCAAGACCTTTGCAGCCTGCAAAGAACTGCAAAGAACAAAGTATTGTCTTGCAATTTCCTTTTCAAATGTTGAAAAGCTTATGTAACTAAATGTGCCCAATGGGTTCATTCCAAGTAGTGCCACTGATAATTGAAAAGAATCAGACATTTATCATCTATGGATTGTATCTTGAACAAATGTATATTTGGAGAGGTAATAAACAGAACCTGGCAGATTGGAAACATGGAAATCTTTTGCCACTTTTTCTGCAAAGGATGAAATTATTTCATCTCTCTTAGCCTTTTTATTGGGTTGATGTTCCAAGCGTGATACCATGTTAACTGCACCATCATCAGCAGAAGTTTTGAGTTCATGGTTTATGTGAAGCTACATGCTTTTTCTGGAACCACACAGGTTGCTCTTTCCACTTCAGAGGATTCTTTGAATAGACTCAGGAAACAACATATAAGAACTCTGTTTTTTTTTACTCCTCTAAAGATAGTGGTATATGTGCAGGGAGCAGACATTAGTTTCCAATATAACTATAGTAGGAAATAATTTGCTTTGATTATATGGTAATTGATTTAGGTTTGAAATTTGTACCTATCTCATGAAAAATTACAAAGCATTTAAGAAAATTTTTGTAACACAGTTAAAATCCTACTGAGAAACAAGGCCAACAGTGATGTATATAGTAGAGGAGAAAGGCCCATAATTATACAAGAGCTAAGGCAATTAGAATTAGAAATTGGTTTATGTTAAGTGTCTAGAAATCTAAAAGATTAATTTGGAAGAAACAGGGGAACATTTTTATAAAAAAAACTTTGTAAATTTTCCCCATAAATGAAATAGATAACAAATATCATTCTTAATGCTATCAAACTTAAAAAGTCATTGAATTGAGTGTCTTAAAATATGTTCTACTGATTAAATTGATGTTTTTCTAAGATAAAAAATGGAAATATTACTTAAAGTAGGGCACTGTCTTATTACAATATCCTATTATTCTTCTGTAAAGGAAGTTGGGCATGGCTATTATACAATGATAGGACTGGAGTGGGGAGGTAACTCTCCCTAGACCCTCTTGCTGAGCTGCTCATGGAACTCCCTGTAATGATGAATATCCTTCCTCAGATAGTTACATACTATAAACTCCCAGCAGTGAACTCAGAGCATCCTTCCTCAGCTAGTGACTCCCACTGTGAACAGAAATCTTTCCACTACTGAATTTCAGTATTTCCAACACTGAAGACAAGCAGTGATGGATCTTGAATTCAAGGAAAATAGTTATGACTAGCAAATATCTAATTGCCATTGCTTTGATTTTTATTGATTTGATCATACTGAAAATATTTTAATTTTCACAAAGCAGAATGCAAAATGATAACTTAAATGCTGGTGTTTCAGGCTTGATGAGGACTTTTTGTCTATCTCAGGAAGAACTTTGAAAGAACTAAAAATCTTCCAATGTGATGAATTGGTAAGACAGATTTTTCATGTCATGTAGGGCTAAGTTAGGACCACAAGTCGGGTTCCCCTATCCCCCAAGCTGGTACCAGAAAATCTTCCATCCTGTGGAGAGCTGGGTGGCAGTTGGGGCTTCAAGACTCAGACTGGGATCACTTCATCACTTCTCCCTGTGCCTCCCCAGGGTTCCATGTCATATTTAAGCAGCCCATGCTCCCTACTTGTAACTGAGGGCCACCAAAATTGAGAGCAGCCTTCACTCTAAGCCATTAAGAAATAATGAGGCACAGTTAATAGGCCATAATTTGATATTTCTGTATTCTGTTCCCAAGGGTTCCCTCCTAAATTATTACCTAGGAAGAAACATGAAATTGCACATAAGACTGTGTCTTTCATAGAAACAAAAGAACGATCTCTTTTTTTTTTTCCCTGTAACTCCCTGTAATTTAAGGCAGTGTGTCTTCCTAGCTAGAAATGAGGTTGCTACTCACAGATCAGAGATGTTGCCTTCACTGGCTTGTACCATTGGGATGTGGACATGTGTACAGGGCTGGCTGCAGAATTTGTGTTTCCTGGTGCAATATAAACATGTGGGACCTCTTGTTAAAAATCTAAGGAATTTCCAATCTTCAGCAGATGATCATTAACCAAAGGTGGGGAATTTCTGAGTAGATTGCTGGGTGGCTGCAGAGATGGCATGTCTGCAGAGCCAGATCTGCACAGGCAGGATGCTCTGAGGATCAGAAGGTCAAGGCCTCCAAGCAGACTCTTGCCTCTGCCTGGCCTCTGCAGACAATGGAGATTGTAAGAAGATAAGGAGAAAGTTTGGGGTGGCTTCTTTTGGAGAAGGGGGGGTGGCCAAGGACGGATTCCTCCCTAGTGGTTCTCCTGGTCCTGATGTGCCTGGAGTTGGGTACTAGAGGGCCCAAAGATCAGAAAATAGATAATGACAGGAGGATATTGGAAGGAAGAAAGGATCTAATATGCAAGAGCATGCTGGGATTGAAGAAGGGGTAGACAGAAGGCAGGGGTTCTGGGCAGGGAATTATCCCCATTGTGTTTTCATTGAATCAACTATATATGTATTTGTGTGTGTGTTCATTTGATACACACACACACACACACACACACACACACACATTATTTTCTTATTTTTAATGAAGTACAATGCATCAAATTCAGATAAATTAATTTAGATAAATCATTTTTTTCCTCTAACCTACTCCTCCCATTTCTCTACCTTGATAATTTTCCATCACTGTCCTCCTCATTGATCAAGGCAGAAACAGGGAGTCATCTCTGACACCTCTCTAATATCCTATCACTTCTACTATCAGTGTCTCTCTTTAGCCAAAACAGGTACTTTCCATGGATGCCACCATTATTCCTGGCCATGACTGACAACACATTTTTCAATTCTTACCTTTCGCACCATGCAGACAGAAGTTTGAGTCTTCCTTTTGCACGTATTAGCTGGGTGACTTCACTGAACCTCAGTTTCCTCCTCAATAAAGTGAGAATAATACTACTTATATTTAAGGGTTATTGCAGAACTTGAAATGAGAGTAGGGCTTTACCATCATCCTTGCTTTTAGTTTAAATGTAACAATTATTTTAACTCTTAATAAAAAAATCATTTAATATTACCACTTGATTTTGTGACGAAAATATAGTTGTAAGCTATTAGTATATTAGGAATTCATTTTCCATGTCTCCCTTTATTTTTCCAGATCATTTCTGCCAGCATTGGAAATGTTGGCCTTGTCCAACTCATTGTGTTAAATCCCTAAACAAATTTTCAGGTATGAGAATGACCTGGCTGTATGCCAGACTGGAGTCTGACATCATTGGCCTGTACAAGGTACTAGATGAGCTGATCCTGGCCAGAGGTGATCTGGAGATGCAGATTGAGAACCGGACTGAAGAGCTGGCCTATCTGAAGAAGAACCACAAGGAGGTCAGAAGTTGTTTCTTTTCTCCAAGACCCCCAAATTACACTTTCAAGTTTACAAATCTGGAGTTAAAATATGTCCTGTTAAAGTGTTCACTTGTTTTAGATGTGCCTGTGTGAACATTGCTGCTGGTGCTGTTGATAATGGTTCCTACTAAGGTTTAACAAATTAGAGGAACTTTCTGATTTTATCATTTTCATTATTAGGTAATGAATTAGGTAAGGAGAATTCTAATTATTTTGATTTAGTGATTTTGAAAAAGAAATATATGTATGATATTTCAAAAGTTAGCAAATAAACAAGTCTATCAATAATACAAAATGCTATCTATGCCACACATGGAACTCTGATTGGCCATGGTGTATATTAGGGGCTGGTGCAGAGAATGGACACTGGCAGTTAATTGCTAAAGGACTCCACTCAATTTTCAATGACTCTGCAAACCCTGCAGGCCTAGGAACTGTTTTCAGCCCTCAGTTTGACATCTGTAGTTGAAATCCTTCCAGCACCATGCTTACCAGTCCTCCCCTTCCTGTACAGATTGTGGACTCTCTAGAAAAAGGGCCAACTAACCCTTCTGGCCCATTGGTGCAGCATGTAGGGTCATAGTCAATAAAAGGACCAGTGAAAATATCTTAAGTTTTTTTTTTTATCGTGTTCAAATATATTGCCTTTTTTTGTTCTAATTAGTTACATATGAGAGTAGAGTGGATTTTGGCACTTCATATATCATGGAGTATAACTTCTCATTCTTCTGACTGTATATGACATAAAATTACAGTGGTTGTGTTTTCATATTTACACATGAGGTAATAATGTGTGATTTAGTCTCCTAACCCACCTACTTCTATACCCCCTCCTCCTTTAATTCCCCTGTATTTAATTTAAAGTGTCTCTATGCTTCCCTAGACACCTTCCCTTACTGTGAATTTGAATCTACATATCAGAGAAAACGTTTGGCCTTTGGTTCTTTGGGACTGGCTTATTTCACTTAGCATAGTATTCTCCAGCTGTATCCATTTACCAGCAAATTCCATCATTTCATTCTTTATGGCTCAGTAATATTCCATATCATTCATATATATATATATATATCACATTTTCTTCATTCATCTCTTAAAAGGAACCTAGTTTGGTTTCATTGTTTAGATATTGCAAATTGAACAGCTGTAAACTTTGATATTGCTGTGTTACTTTGGATATAAACCAAGAAGTGAGATAACTGGGTCAAAAGGTGGTTCCATCCCATTTTTTTTCTGAAGAATATTCATACTGCTTTCCATATGGTTGCACCAATTTCCAGCCCCACATGCCCTGTATGAGTATACCTTTTTCCCCACATCCTCAACAAAATTTATTGCTGCTGATATCCTTGATAGTTGCCAATCTGACTGGAGTGAGATAAAATCTTAGAGGAATTTTGATTTGCATTTCTCTAATCTCTAGAGATGTTGAACATTTTTTCATATATTTGTTGATTATATTTATTCTTCTCTGACATGTCTGTTCATTTCCTTTGCCCATATATTGACTGGATTATTTGGTTTTTGGGTGTAAAGATTTTTTGAGTTCTTTATATATCCTGGAGATTATGCATATGATAAATATTTTCTCACATTCTGTAGACTCTCTCTTCATCTTAATGATTGTTTCCTTTGCTATTAAAAAACCTTTTACTTTAATTATATTCCATTAATTTATTATTGATTTTACTTCTCATGCATTAGGAATCTTGTTAAGGAAGTCAGCTCCTAAGCCAAAGTGGTGAAGAATTGAGCCTACTTTTTCTTCTATTAGACACAGGTTCTCTTTTCTAGTGTGTAAATTCTTGGTTCACTTTGATTTGAGTTTCTCACAGGGTGAGAAACATGTTTAATTTCATTTTGCTACATATGGATTTCCATTTTCCCAGCACCATTTGTTGAAGATGCTATATTTTCTCCAATATATGTTTTTAGCAACTTAGTCTAGTATGAGATAACTGAATTTATGTGGGTTTGTCTTTGTGCCATCTAGTCTGTACCATTAATCTATATGTCTGTATTAGTGCCAATGCCTTGTTGTTTTTGTTACTATCACTTGTAGTATAATTTAAGGTTTATTGATTTCCTATAAACATCATTTTTTTTTAAACCAGGGATTAAACTCAGGGGCACTCAACCACTGAGCCACATCTTCTGCCCTATTTTGTATTTTATTTAGAGACAGGATCTCACAGAGTTGTTTAGTGTCTTATTATTTCTGATGCTGGATTTAAACTCACCATCCTCCTGCCTCAGCTTCTATAGCCACTGGGATTATAGATGTTTGCCATTGTGCCCAGCTAAATATCACTTCTTTAGGGATCCCTTTTCTGCTGTGCTCAGTGATGGCTCTCACAGGCACCCAGACTGCTCTGCAGCATTCATCACATGAATCTCTCTTCTCATACCTGTCCTCTCCAAAAGGACCTTGTATACCTAATGAGGGGTCTGACAAGGAGATGGAGTTCCTATCATTATATAACTGATATATTCATACATACTCAGCTTTAAGTAAGTGAGTAAATTCACACTAAAATAACACTCCAGAGATTCCATTAATAATGGATGCTGGTGTGCTTGCTTCACCAGAGCCAATCCTTTATAAGAAACAGAGCTTGGTCAGAAAATGCCACTCCAGGCAGGCCTGACAGAGTCAGGAAGCCAGGTTCCCAGGTCAACACAACAGAACACAGGGGGTATGGAGCAAATATATGGCAGTGCAGAGGGCAGGAGGAAACCCCAGGGGAAGGAAGGAAAGTGGTATTAGAAGGTTCCTTGGCTCAGGGCCACCTGAGTTGTTTGTCCTCTGGCCCTGGCAGCTCCCCACCCTGTCTTCCCCACTAAGACCATCTGAGCAAGACATGAGGGGGCCAGTGCCCTGAGAAGACCAACACAGGCCTAAAGGTGGGGTGGCTTATTTTTGTGTGATCTTTGTGAAATAAAATACATATGCAAAGTACATGAAATGTATCTGTGGAGATTGATGAATTATAACATGAGTAGGCTGACACCCACCTCCCCAGTCAGGACCTACAGCATCCCCAGCACCATAGAATCACACACATATTATTCCTGACCTACTTGCTATATCCCTAAGGTGGCCTTGGCCCTGGATTTTGTCATTACCATGTCCTCACACCCCAAAGAGTAATTGTATGTCTCCTGGTTTTGAAGGTCTTAAGGATGGGAACATAGAGCACATTCTGTTCTTTCCACTCAGTATTTTGTGAGTCACCTTCTGCTTGTATGTAGCCTGTTTACTCACTATTCTTGCATTAAATTTTGTGTCTGAGAGTCTCATAAGCTATGCATCCTGATTCTGTTGATGGACAGTTGTGCTATGTCTGGCTTGTGTGCACTCCGTGTCTTAATGTGAGGCTATCCTTCTGGATGACTTGTAACATTGTGGGGGAGTTTAGAGGGAAAGGGAAGGGAGGAGACACAGGAAGCATATATTTTCATGGGGACAGGCAGGTGTGAGAGGCCTGGCTACAGAAGTGAGAGTGGGCCTATCTACCACGCGGCCTGCGCAGTGGTTTTATTAATGAGGTTCTGGCATTCAGTTAGTTAGAAGAGATCAAAATAAAACACACAGACAGTACCTTATTTTAATGCTAGGTCCGAGACGGCTCGGTCTCCCTGTTTCCCTGCCTCCAGCCGCTCAGCAGGGCAGCGAGGATTACTCTGGGCTAGCAGGAGAGAGAGAGAGCGAACACGCCGGGGATCAGCCTTTTATTTGGGGGAAACAAGAGATTCAGGGGAGAATTCCATCCAATGAAGGTTGAGGGGGGGCTGTACTCCAAGGTCAGGGTCAGTGATTGGGTCTCCAGGGTCAGTGGTTACGCACACCCCCACACGGATGGGCTCTCTCATCAGGAAAGGGTCGGGATAACTCCGACACAGCCAGAGTGCCTCAGGCCCTTAACGGGAGTCACCCAATCACGTGTCAGAATGGCTCCCCACATATTCCCCCTTTTTATTCTTAACAATGAGGCGGCGGTTCACTCTCTGGAGTCCCCGGATTCTTGATTGGAGGACTCGCCATCCTATAGTTACAATACAAAAGAGAATTAACAGCAAAGAGAATAATCCAATAATGTACCAAGCGGAGTGTTTAAGAATATTTCCAGGGTTGAATCCATTTAACTCCTTCAATATTTGGTTAGCCAAAGAAGAAGGATCTGAAAAATCAGCTCTATTATTTTGAATGTCTTGGATATGGTGATGAAGTTCCAGAATATCCAAGCTATTATTACTATTTTGCCAAATACCTAATAAATGGTTTTTAACCTTCTCCCAATCCCAGAGAGAAGCATTGTACTTGGCAGCTGTAACACATACATACTTATAATTAGCATGGCATTTAAGCCTTTCCTTAAATTTTAAGGCTGAAAGTTCATTACCAATGTTAATAACAGTCGCCTCTAAGGCGTTTAACTTAGTCTCAATCCTTTCATCAATATTTACTTGATTACGCAGAGCCTTGGAAGTATTTTGAGCTAAATTATTAAGAAATTTTGCATGCTGAATATTTTGAGACAATGTCAGAGATGCAGAGACGGTTGAGGCAATAAATGAGACCAGTGCTAAGACACCAACAATTATGACTCCAATAGCACGTTTAGGTCTTGTTAGCTGGGCATGAATTTGCTGTAAAACTTGTAAACCAGCATCAGCATACCATGGCTCTGAAATATTAGCAGGTAATAAAACAAAAGAGGGCTGATGAAGTATCAGCACTCCTTTTCCTCCATTATACCTAGAAATACAATTGGTTAGGTTGCACTTATTACAAGTAACAAAATATCTATCATCTATCCATCTAACTTTTACATTTCCAATAATTAAAACATAAGGAGATTGGACACAGGCTCTTAGGCCATAGCAAGATCCCTCTTTACAGTTCTTGCCGACAAATTTTGGTAAAGGTTTGTCTGAAAAATGTAAATACTCTGAGGCAGCAATTAAACGCCAAATATCTCTTTGAATGCCTCCTTCACTATAAGTCAAAATATTACTAACAAATCCTGCAGGTGTCATAGCAGAATTTTTTCGTAATTGTCTCTTATCAATTTTTGGAGACCAGTCTAAAATATACCCACTAGCTTTAGACACCTTATGTAGTACAGGAAAGGTATTTACACAATTTATCCATTTAGGAAAGGTGCCAATTTCAATTATAGAACTATTTGGACAGTGGGGTACTGGTGGAGGTTTTGCAGAAATGACTGGCTTGTTATGGGAAAGTCCCATCTTAATTACTGATCTAGTATTAGGTTTTAAGTCTCCATAAATAGAATTATTTGTCAGTCTAGGTTTACCAATTGCTGTCTTTTCTTCAAATGATACTTTCAGACAGCCAGCATGTTTATCATGTGACCAACATAAAGGTAATTGGGCACTGTAGCCAGAATAATTAAATCTAGTCACATGACTGGGAGTAATATGAGTATCTGTAAATCCTCCCATCATAAATGAGTCATTAGTAAATACTGGAATAGATTCTCCAGTCCACACAGCTGGGTGTACCAGGGGTGGTTCTGGGAAATAAGTCCAATAAGTGTCTACTTGATTCCCTTTTACCTGACAGCCCAGTAGGGCAATTATTGTCGCTACCATCAAGACTGGTGTCCTGTTCTTTCCTAGGCGTCGAAGTATTTGGGAAGCCTGGGTTGTCAATTTCTTCACATCTTTCCATGAAATCAGCTTCTCGGCTGGTTCAATCTGGTCTTTCTTCATCTTTTTCCGATATCTCCTCCTTCTGGGTTGTGGCTCCTCCGTGTCTATCCTCAGTCGCTTGAGTCTGGGTTCTATTTCCTCCATGTCTGATGGCACGTTCAGGCACCCAGATAGGACGAAAAGCACCTTCTGGAAAAACACAAGCATGCCCTCGGCCCCATGATATTACCGGATCTGGGCCCTTCCACTGACCAGTCTGTAAATCTTTCCACAGAACTCTGCCTAATGGGCCTGTCACCGAGGGAGACATTTGCCTCTCAGCAGCAGTGTGACCTTCTGTGTCACAGTTTAAAAAATTTAAAACAAATAAGGCATGATTAAGGCTATTTTGGGGAGTCATTATCTTATTCCCCCTTTTTAATTTTTGTAATTGAAGTTTAATAGATAAATGAGCTCGTTCTACAATGGCTTGACCTTGGGGGTTATAAGGAATTCCTGTTTTATGATTAATTTGAAACTCTTGGCAAAATTGTTGAAAAGCAGAGCTTACATAAGCTGGAGCATTATCTGTTTTAATCTGCATAGGACACCCTAAAACAGAAAAAGCTGCTAAGCAATGAGAAATTACATGTTGAGTATTTTCCTTAGTACGTGCTGTGGCAAAAATAAATCTAGAATAAGTGTCCACTATGACATGCACATAACATTGCTTACCAAATTGAGGAATATGAGTTACATCCATTTGCCATATTTGATTTGGTTTTAATCCACGGGGATTTACCCCTGATGGCAGAGATGGAGTGTAAATAACACACTTAGGGCATTGGCTTACAATCTGACGAGCTTGTTCTCTGGTAATACTGAATTTTTTACGTAAGCTAGAAGCATTTTGATGATGCAAGGAATGGGAAGCTAGGGCACAGTCATATGAAGACATCTGTTGACAAAAAGCTACTAATTTATCAATATTATCATTACCTGCAACCAAAGGTCCAGGGAGGCTAGAATGTGCTCGGATATGTCCAATAAAATATGGGTACTTCCTCATTAGCACTGTCTTTTGTAAATTATGAAATAATTCAAATAACTCCTGTGATGAAGTAAACCCAATAACTGAGGTTTCAATATTTTTGGTAACTCTGACTGCATATAAGCTGTCAGAATAGATATTAATAGGCTCATTTGAAAAATAATCTAAGGCCAAAATCAGGGCTTGAAGTTCTGCCCTTTGAGCTGAAGTATAAGAAGTTTGTATTACCTCTGTGTGAACACGGCTGAAGAAACCTGCCTTACCAGAGCTGGAACCATCTGTGAACACCGATAAAGCTCCCTCTATTGGATGGGAAAGTACAATCTTTGGAAAAATAAGTGATGTTAATGATGCAAATTGTACAATCTTATCACGAGGATAATGGCTATCTATCTGGCCAGGGAAATCTGCAAAAGCTATCTGCCATGAACTAGAAGTTTGAAAAAGCCAATTAGTCTGTTGAACAGAAAATGGAATAATTATGATATCAGGCTCAGATCCAATTAATTGTAAAATCCTAGTTCTACCCTTAATCACTAATTGAGCTGTAGAATCATGAAAGGGAATTAATGTCTTTTGAGGGGAGTGAGATAAATAGATCCATTCGATAACTCCTAATTTTTGCCATATGGCTCCTGTTGGGGTATGTTCAGTTGGAAATATTAATAAATATATTATTTCTTTAGGATCTATTCTAGTAAGCTGTGTATTTTTAATTGCAATTTCCACTTTCCTTAAGGCTGTTTTGGCCTCCAAAGTTAGTTGACGTGGAGAGGTTGGAGAAGGATTTCCTTGTAATATCTGAAATAAAGGACTTAACTCAGAAGTAGTTAACTTTAAGGATGGTCTTAGCCAGTTAATATCTCCTAATAGTTTTTGAAAATCATTAAGGGTACGTAACTCCTTAACTCTTATCTGAAGATTTTGAGGACGGATTGTACTCCCTTGAATTATCTGACCTAGATATTGAAAAGGAGATACCTTTTGAATTTTTTGAGGAGCTACACTTAAACCCATAGTTGTAAGTGAGGTCTCTAACTGAGTAAAAATTTCTGAAAGTACTTCTGAATTAGCATGGGCCAATAATATATCATCCATAAAATGAATAATGTATGCATCAGGGAAGCTATTTCTAATGGGATCTATTGCCTGATCAACATATTTTTGACACAGTGTAGGGCTATTACGCATTCCCTGAGGAAGGACTTTCCAGCAGTATCTTTTAACAGGTTCCTTAAAATTAACTGCTGGGACAGTGAAAGCAAATTTTTCACAATCTTCAGGATGTAACCTTATAGAGAAAAAACAGTCTTTTAAATCTATTACCATCAAGCTGTAATCTAAAGGAATGGCTGTGGGGGAGGGAAGTCCTGGCTGTAATGATCCCATAGGCCGAATTGCCTGGTTTATTGCCCTTAAATCCTGTAATAATCTCCAATTTCCTGACTTTTTCTTAATAACAAAAATAGGTGTATTCCAAGGGCTAAGTGTTGGTTCAATATGACCAGCTTGAAGTTGTTCCTCAACTAATCTATGAATTATTTTAAGCTTTTCCCCTGAGATGGGCCACTGAGAAATCCAAATAGGCTCTTCTGTGAGCCACGTAATTTTTTCAGCTGTTTTAAGGATCGGGGAAGTACTCAGTGCCCCTAATAAAAATTTTGTCCTGAAGTATTTACTAATCCTTGCCGTGGAGACTGGCTTGTAAACAGATATTCTTCCTGAAAGTTTTCCCTATCATCTCCAGGAAAATACCTCTGATTAATTTCTTCAACTGACCTTATAGAATTTGGGGTGACTAGTAGCAGTCCCATTTTGGCTAGTATATCTCTTCCCCATAGATTAGCTGGTAAAGACTCTAACACATAAGGCTTAAATACTCCACTGTTTCCATCAGAATCTTCCCAACGGAGATAGTTGGCACTTTGAGCAGGCTGTGAAATTTTTTCTATTCCTTCTAGATTAGCTGAGGCTGTATGTAGAGGCCATGTCCTGGGCCAAAATCGGCTGGACAATATTGAACTATCAGCCCCTGTGTCAATTATTCCTAGGAAATTTTTATTATTAATTTTAAGTTTTAATAAAGGGCGTTCTTGTCGCACTAACTGGGACCAATATACTCTGTCTGGCGGTTTAGAAACTGAATCTGCCGGCAGGTGCCTTTCTGAGACACAAGGCAATAATATTAATTGAGCAAAAATATCCTTTGGGGTGAGTCTTAGGGCATAATTGGATCTTACAGTAACATATAATTGCCCTTTAAATTCTGAATCTATCACACCAGGTATTACTTCAATAGCTCCCTTTAAATTATTACGCCCCAAAATTAAACCTACAGTATTTTCAGGAAGCGGCCCGAAAATCCCAGTAGGGATTTGTGTTGGTCCCGTTTCAGGATCTAATTCAACTGTCTCTGAAGGTCCTAAGAAAACTGTCTGTGATCCATGTCTCTGCTCCGGTAAAAATCGCGGACTGTCCTGGTCGGCGTCGCTAGTGACGTCACACTGTGCGATGTTTCCCCATATTGTTTCTGGGCCCGGGGAGGGGCCGAACGGAAGTTTTTTGTCCCCTCGCTAGGAGGAAATACTTGTGGCGAGAAGGCGGGCTCATACGCGCCACCCGAATCAACCACGTGGCGCCGAGTCCTGCAATATCTATTATCGCCAGTAGATGGAGCCCTAAACCTAAATTTGCGTTGGCGACATTCGTAGGCGAAATGACCGGGTTTTCCGCAAACGTAACACTTGCTGCGGGACTTCTGAACTGAATTTTGTGGCCCCAAAGTTTCCTTTAATACTGTTGCTAAGGCTACCGTTTGCAACTGAGTGGAATCTAAGTCAGAACACAAGCGAATATACTCAGAAATTGTTCCTTTCTTACGATGGGGGCGGAGAACATCTTGGCAAATTTTGTTTGCGTTCTCAAAAGCCAATTGTCTAACAATAAATTCGCTAGCTCCTGGGTCTCCGATGGACCTGTTCGCAGCCTGATATAGTCGGGCTACGAAATCTGAATAAGTCTCACTGGCACCTTGTCTGATTTTGGTAAGAACTAAATTGGACTGGTCCTTGGGGACAATTTGCCTCCAGGCACGTTTTGCACAATCAGTTATTTGATTGTACACTACAAAATCATAATTTAACTGTCTTTCTAAATCAGCAAAATCTTCAGTCCCTAAAAACATCGCTACTGGCGTTTCTATGCCTTGTCTTCTGTTTCTTTCTGCCTGTTCATTACAAAAATCAGTCCAGTAAGTTTTCCAAAGTAAGTAATTTCCCCCGCTCAAACAGGATCTGGCTAAAAAAACCCAGTCACTAGGAGGAAGGGGTTGTGAGCAGATATTTTCTATCAGACTCTGAACAAAAGGCGAATTTGGGCCGTACGTTTCACATGCATTTTTTAATTCCTTGATAGTTTTAAATGGAATTACAGCATGAATTCTAACTCTCTGATTTTGTTCATCAGTTTGCTCAAAAACTGGAAAGAGGTGAAAACCAGTAGTATCCTCCCCCATTTCTTGAGCCTTCTTAATACCTTGCTGAACTGGGGTAAGAAAAGTCATCTTTAATTCAGCACACCTGTTAAATTTGGTTCTTCTAGCAGGTATCGGCTGAATTTTAAAGGCTTGGGCAGGTGGTGCTAAATGCAATCTATTAAAATTTCTCTCTAAGTCCTGAGTTTCTATGTCTAATTCTTCTTCCTCAGACTGCGAGCTGCTATCAGACTCTGTACTATCGCCATTTGGAATTTGGGTTTCTAACTCACGTGGCTGAGAAGAAACCTGAGCCCCGCTAGGAGTTTCCTTTGTATTTTCCTCTCCAGGAAGATTGGTTACCACTTCTGGAGGGCTCTCCAAGATTAGAGATGCTTCTTCTTTATCATGCTGTTCTGTATAATCTGTCTGCGGGCTAGCTTGCACATTTCTAACCTTTGTTTTAGTTCCTAGCGCTTTTGTTTTAAAACGGCTCAAAGGAAAGGAAATTAACTTAGCCTCAGGCTGATTTTCCATTTGAATAGACCTAATGGCTCTTTGAATACCTCTCAGAAGCTCTTCTGGTGGCCACGGACTCTGGTCCATGTATTCAAAGAGACAAATTTCTAGGGCCGTCCAAGTTTTCTGTATATTCTCTATGCCTCCAGGTATTTCAGTAGAAAGACAAACTCTCTGTAACTTTCTTCCTAATTTCTCCCAAGTAAGTAAATTTGGAGACTCTTGGTCACAAAACCAAGGACAATATTCACCTACAATCTTTAAGAATTGCAATAACTGAGTTTTCTTTATCTGTTTTCCTTTCTGATTAATTATACTGTCTAAAATAGTTAGATACATTTCCTTATCCGAAGAAGTAGAATTTCCCATTTTAAGTAAATTAACGTCTCTTTCCTTCAATAGTTCCTGGTACTTTTGTGACTCAAATGTCACTTCTTCCTTTCTCTTATTTCTTATTTTCTTTATTCTCTTTATTACTTTTGTGACCCAAATGTCACTTCTTCCTTTCTCTTATTTCTTTATCTTCCTTATTTCCTCTTTATTTCTTTATTTCTATTTCCTTATCTTTCTTTCTCTTTATTTTTTTCCCTTAATCTTTTTAGCGCGCGCTCCCACTCAATCTAACTAATTCAGAATGCCCCCCTCTTGGGCGCCAATTCTACCACGCGGCCTGCGCAGTGGTTTCATTAATGAGGTTCTGGCATTCAGTTAGTTAGAAGAGATCAAAATAAAACACACAGACAGTACCTTATTTTAATGCTAGGTCCGAGACGGCTCGGTCTCCCTGTTTCCCTGCCTCCAGCCGCTCAGCAGGGCAGCGAGGATTACTCTGGGCTAGCAGGAGAGAGAGAGAGCGAACACGCCGGGGATCAGCCTTTTATTTGGGGGAAACAAGAGATTCAGGGGAGAATTCCATCCAATGAAGGTTGAGGGGGGGCTGTACTCCAAGGTCAGGGTCAGTGATTGGGTCTCCAGGGTCAGTGGTTACGCACACCCCCACACGGATGGGCTCTCTCATCAGGAAAGGGTCGGGATAACTCCGACACAGCCAGAGTGCCTCAGGCCCTTAACGGGAGTCACCCAATCACGTGTCAGAATGGCTCCCCACAGGCCTATGGGCATCATGAAGAAGAGACACTGCAAATCTTCTTTGATGTTTACTCCTGTCTGAGACTGGACTGGTATCCTTCTCCTAAAAATATTTGGTTGTTATGGGCACCCCACAATCCTCTGGACAGGGCTACCTGACCTCTGCAACTCTCTGGGGTATAAACTAGTCCTATATGCATAGAGAAGCCAGGCAAGACAATCTATTGAAAAACACTGTCCATGAGGGACAAAGGAAACACCACCAACTGGCCAACAACTGTGTCTCTTTTCCCAAGATGGGCATGTCTCAAGAGGTTTCTGTTTGGGAGATTCAGGGATTCACTGTCACACATCCAGGGGCTGTCCTGCTTAGAGATAAGGTAGCCAGAACCCTGGAGTGAAGATGCTTACACAGCTGGCCCCTCTCCACACCTCAGCTGTCCTGGGAACCAGGCTGCTCAGTGGAACCCAACTCTTGGAGACTTCTGAGAGCTCAGGGCAGAGCTTCCCACCTTTTCAAGAAACCCTATCTTGGCATCACCTCAAATCTCCTATTTCCTACTGGGGACTCTCCTGGCCAAAGATGGCCAGGAGTCTCTCCTGTCATAGGGGACTTGGGGGGGGGGGGGCTAAAGCTCCAAACCCCAGTTCTTCTCTTCTGAAGAAATAAGACTTTGAGTCAGTCACTGAAAACCAGAAAAGAGAATTTTATTAGTAAAACTAAATTAAGATTCAAACAAAGAGCACTCCCAGCAAAGAACAACAGGAAACAGTGCTATCTCTGAATTTTTTGGTGTTTTGTTTTTGCCTTGAGAACTGGGTCTACCTTCAGCACTCTTTGCCAATATGGTGTTCTCCTCCTTCATGTTGGGTGGTAGAGTTTTGACCTTAGTTGGTCCTCTCCAGAACTATCATGGTGGCCTTCTTGTTCAGAGGACTTCATGTACAAGTCAGTTTTCTGTTAATATGAATATTCAGGTTAATGACAAGGCAGAATTCACCTTACAGCCCCTGCACTACTGAGAAAATTTTTTCTTCTGAAATATATTGGGACACCTATGGCCATAATTTCTAGCTTTACAATGACCCCAATTGACCCTGTCAAGAGTTAGAATAGTCCCCGTTAATTTTTATTTCTGGATATATATCTTGATTGGCCCTCTTTCCCTGTTTATTCTTTAAGATTTCCACACCTGTTGTTTTTCTGTAAGTTATCTGTTTACCCATTTGCCTTAAAAGTAACGTAAAGAAAAACATAAAAGTAACTTTAAAGGAAACTCATGACCTTGCCATGTTATTGGTTTGCATTTCACTGGTCACTACTAACTGCTACCTAATACCCTCTGCCAAGGTTCAAGACCCTAAATCATATCTGGGACAAGGGTGACTAATACCTACTTTCTGCTGATAAGGGTAGGTATCTCCCATACTTGCTGTCAGTGAAATGCTCTTGATTATGAGTTAAGCTCTATCCATGGGGCCTCAATATCTGAAATAGAGGAAATCATTTAGAGGCAAATGCCCTATAAGAAAAACAACAAGATACAACTATCACCATAAAATTGATATACCAAGAGACAGAAAAAATATTAGATACATTGAGCTGTTCCAAAACCCAGAAATTTCCTCCATCAGAAAGTGCTAGAAAACCCCCAACTAAAAACTTGTCTTCATGGCAAGGGTGGTGAGGACAGAGCATCTTTTGGGGAATGCAAATCTGGATTTTATGGTAGGGGTTACCAGAGACTGAAGTCAGGGGAAACTCACCACTAAGCAACATCCCCAAACATTTTTATATTTTATTCAAAGACAGGGTCTTCCTGAATTGCTTGGGACCTTGCTACTTTGCTGAGGCTGGCTTTGTACTTACAATCTTCCTGCCTGAGCCTCCCCAGCCACTGGGGTTCAGGCATGTGCTTCACTCTCCAGTGGCTTCTCCTGCCACATACAGGGCAAGAAGTCTTTGGAAGCCTGCCCTTAATTGGGCAGATTTTCTTCTAGTGCCCTCACTTTCTGTAATGATGACAGACACCTACAGAGGCTCAAGGGTTCTGGGGGGAAGAAAAGAGGGTGGCCATGAAGAGCTGCAGTCAATAATTGTATTGGTCTCTTGGCCCTCTTTTCTCCTTTCTTAGGTCCCTTCATGTTTCCTCCTGGTTTGATCATAATACACCTGCATGGCTAACTTTAAGGGAAGTCCCAGGGCCTGCTACCAATTTTGTAATTTCTAAAATCTGGGGCAAATTGAAGAATAAATATATCTTTTAAAATAAGTTGCCTTTCAAGAGATGCAGGATCTAAGAATGTATATTTTACTAAGCCTTCCTTCAATATTTCTACAAAAGTCCTGGGATTTCACCCCAACCCTTGATCAATTGATGCCAATGTCATAGAGTAGGTTTCATCTTATTATTTTTAAGTGCTGCCTTGAGACAAATGATCAGGCAATCTCTGTATCACCTTCAAAGTGATTCATCATAACTCCAATGAGGTTGCTCAGTTTCAACAGCAGAAGGGTCCACAAGGTATAAAGTGTTAGGAAAATATAAATCATCCTCCAAACCTTAGCAAACTGAGGTCTCTGTTAGAGTTTGACTCAAAATTACTGTTATATCTCTCCAGATTACCTCAAGGCCTGAGTTTGAATCCCTCTATATATTTATCAGGGTCATCAGCAAATCTTCCTAAATCCTGTTGGGCCTGTTTTAGATCTTGCATAGAAAAAGGTACCTGCATTCTTACCAGTCAATATTCTCCATTTTCCTCTTGTAATGTGTATAAACTGGTAGTAGGCTAAATAGGGACAGACTCATGATGAGGGAAATAGGGTTGCAGGAATGGGAGCAGGTAATGGTGGGTACAGAGGAGAGTGGGAGAATTTGATATTGACAGACAAGTGTTAGGTACATTGTTGAGAGGAAGGAAGGTGTGGTTTGGGGGTGCCTAGGCCAGAAATGTTTTGACGCATTTGACTAGAAAGGCCTCATCAGAATAGGATGGGCATGATATTGAAAAGTGGAAGAGGGGAGCAAGAGTTTTTGTGTCACTCTATTGGAAACATAGATAGTCCAAAAATAACAACAGGATTACTGACATAGAAAAGAGCAAGAATCATTGTATTCCTTGGCTTTCCTTTAAAATAATAAATGTGAGGGGACATGGGGTCCATGCAAAGGCACTATAGAATAAGGACCATAACAACCACTTTGGTGAAGAAAAGATACCAACTGAGAATATATTTCTTAGCTATGAGGGATCTTCAACTAGTGCCCCATGAGAAGATTTGTAAGTAGATAAATGTGGTTAACTCATTGCTCTCCAGATTCGGGAAGTAACCTATAAAAATGATGGTGTGGTGCCCTTTACTGAAGAGAGACAGGGGGACACTATAAGGCAACAGCCATTACAGTGGAGCCTCATTGCCTCTCTGATGGCCTTGCTCAAAAGAATGCCACAAAAAGCAAGAGAAAGTGTACATCTATATGTCAGCATGAAAAAAAATGTCACTGTTATTAAGAGGAAAAAAAGATGAACAGTGACAACTTAAATGACATTAGACAAAGCATGGGTGTGACATATGGAAGAGGTTTCAGCAGAGGAAAGTGTAGACAGAGAAACTAAAGCAAACTGTAAGATATCAGAGGCTAAGTTAGACATAATCTCAACCAAAGCTGGGAGAAGAATAAGGTGAAGTTTAAATTCCTTCCTGTAGATGGCTGTCAATCTGATTCAAGGCACTTGATTAGATGTTGCTGGAGAGTGGGGAGTTGAAACTCCAAACCTCAGGTCTTGTGTTCCAAAGAAAGAAAATTTGAAGTCAGAAACCAAAGATAATGCAAGATAACTTTTTCTTAAAGTAAAAATAAAGTAAGTCTCAAACAAAGAGCATTCTCCAAACAGTGGTTCACTCCCAGCAGAGAACAATGAAGGAAAGAGTGCTGTCTCCAAATTCATTGGAATTTTATGGTTGCCCTGAGAACTGGGTCCACATTCACCACTTTTTGACAATCAGGTGTTCAACTCCTTCATGTCAAGGGGTAGAGTTTTTACTTAGTTGTTCTTCTCCAGAACTGTCATATTGGCCATCATATTAAGTGGGGGGGGGTCTTCATTTACAAGTAAATACTATGTTACTGTGAATATTGGGGTCAATGACCAGAAAGAACTTAACTTTTTTCTCCTGTAATGCTAAGAAAATTTCTCTTCTGAAATAATTTATTGAGACACTTATGACCATAAATTCTAGCTTCACAATGACCCCAATTGATCCTGACAAGACTTAGTAATAGCCCCATTAACCTTTCTTGGTGTATTTCTTAATTGACTCTCTTTGTTCTGATTATTTGTGTACCTGTTGTTTTTCTGCATCATCTGTCTACCCACTTGCCTTAAAAGTAATTTAAAGAAAGCCTTAAGAGCAACATAAAGAAAACCCATGACATTGGCTGTTATTTGTTTGCATTTCAGTGCTCACTACTAACTTTGATCTAACATCTCTCACCCACTGAGAGAACTGACAATGGCCTTCTTTGGTTTGGCAGGTAGAGGTCAGAGGAGGGTCCCTTTGCCTTGGAGCTGGCGGGCCACATGGCAGATTAACAAAATCCCCCTGCCTTCCACAACGAACATGAAGGAAAGCAGGTAGAGGGTAGGGGTCAGTCACAGAGCTACCTTTGTCAGAATGTCCCACCTCACACTGTACAGCAACCAGGATTCCTAAAACTTGGTGAAGTTCTTCACTGATCTTAAACATCCCCATGTGCAGATTGAACACAAGTCCTCACAGAGAAGAAATTAAAGCAGAGCACAGCTGTCCAAGTGGCCCAAACATAAGCACTAAAGGGGTTGGAATTCAGGTCCCACCACCCTTGTTCATGGCTCATATCTATTGGGTGGCAAAGAGCCAGGCACTCATGGGCACTGGCCTGGGCAGGCACCAAGATGTGATTTCACCAGACTGAGGTTCTGATGGACTTGGTGTCTGGTGCAAAACTTTAATCCAACTGTTAGCTCTAAAAACAGGAAAGCATATATTCTAATCAATAAAATTTTCCCTTTTTGACAATATTATGGTACAAAATTCAAGTGTTATCATGCAACTTTGATATTACATCCAGGAAGTCCCTATAATGAAACCTGAATTTAGTTTCATTGTGATGAATTACTTTTCCTAGAATTCATACTGTGACAGAGTCTGAGAGACTGTCTCTTCAGGCCCTTCAAGAATTAGGACATTCTAGCATTTCAAGCAGGCATTGATGCAGGAAAGATGAGTCTGGACACCTGAGGAATTTGAAAGAAGCAGATTTATTTAAGCTGCAGCAATCCAGAGGGGCTAACACCAAACCAGCTCTGGACCCCAGATCTGGAAATTCTCTAAGATTTCAGTGGGTGGTTACACAGCACAATGTTTAATATAACTTAATTTTGTTCCACATTCATAGGTTGGACAGAGGTTTCACAAGTTTTTACACAGAAAACAGAAATTTTCGCACATCAACAAACTTGATTGGAGACTTTTTTTTTTTTTTTTTTTTTACGATGTAGATGAGCACAATACCATTATTTTTATGTGGTGCTGAGAATTGAACACCAGGCCTCACATGTGCGAGGCAAGTGCTCTATCACTGAGCCACAACCCTAGCCCTGCAGGCCTAACTCTTACAAGAAAGAGAGACCTGGCCTTTACAACAAAAAGGAGCTCAAAGCACAATGAGTGCTTTGGAAATTTTGCTGACTTCTTAAAATAATCTCTTCTTGATTAGGAGAGAGACTTGTGTGTTACAATTAAGGTGGGAGTCTTTTGGGAACTACAGCATTACCCTCTTTGATGCTCATTATTTAATCCTCTAAGTCAAAGGGCATTATTATCTTCTTGGCTTAAAGCTTTATATAATGTAATATATAGTTATATATTATTAATATATATGTAATGTATAGTTATATATTATTAATATATATGTAATATATAGTTATATATTATTATATAATATATATATATTATATATAATGTTATATATTACATATATATATAATATATGTAATATATAATGTAGTTGTTTCTCTTTTTTAAAAAAGAAACCTGCTTCTATTGTAGAACCACTAGTTTTAATGTAAATAGGAAACAAACATGGAAGCAATAAACAAGTTCATAGCATAATCTATGCTATGTCAATTAAGCTTTTGAATCCACCAAGAAAAGGAAACCATGCTCCAAATAGTGAGCTTGGATCTCAACTGCAATGCCCTTTCAGGACTGAACTGGTGCATGTGTTTTTTTTCTGATATTATTAACTATGTGTTTGATTGTTATCAGTCCTAGGGTCAAGACAAAACAAAGGACTCTGTATATGACAGATGTAAGGGGTGGCAATGACAGTATAAGAGCTGTCTTAAAGAGTGAAACAGTCCATTTTCCTTTTGGTTACTATATCTTTCACCTTGTACATCCAACCCAGAGTGGCTGAAGCAGGGCTGATGTTTCCTCAAGCTTTGGGCACATTCAGGCTAGTGAGCTTCCAGAGTGACTTGAGTAGGGTTGGTGTCCTTCGGATCTTTGAGTTTCTCTGGTGTTTCCTTCTTCCTGATGCTCAGCTTAAGGGGTACAAATTAAGGAGGGAAAGCTGCAAAAGAATGTACATAAGAATAAGAGATTTTATTTTCAGGAGGTTCCAAAGCAGGCTAAAAGGAACAAAGTATTATATAATCAATATCTCTGCATATGTACATACATGTATTGACATACTTGGTGACACTCTAAAAATTAGAGTAAGGGATTGTAGATAGTGCTCTATGTGGGGGTGTGACAAGAGGTGGGGGATATCCCAGGAGGCTTGAACTATGTAGATTTAACTCAATGTAACTTTAAACAAATTTTAAAACAGCCTCTAATTTCACAAGCCGGACCCAACATTGGCTTATGATCTTCCATATATTATTATTTCATCTAAAAAATGAAGTAAATTCAACCGCCTGCTCACAGGTCAGTTGCCTTTCAAAGGTGCATCTCTACGTGGGTTGACTTTAATCTCAGAATATATTTCTGCATGGAAATCATGTCAAATGCCTTCCTGGCTCCCAAAGTTTAGGTACTGCTCAACAGCTTAATTTTACCCCTGGCTTATCCTCCTCACCAACTTTACTTTACCAGATGCAAACCCAAGGTTGTACCTGGTTCTGCACCCTGGTCAAGGTCACCCAGTTAAGAAGGATTTAAATCCAGCTCTACCCAATCTGAAGTCTTTACTTCTCCTCACACTACCCCTTAGCCAGACAAACTTGCTTACTTATATTTTTCCTTTCTTGATAATCTCTTGGAAGAAGCCAGTGTTAGGCTAAATTTGGTAGATCTAGGAGGATATTTTCCCAATAGGCTATTTTTCCTACAAGTCCAGGTATGGCCAGTCTAGCTGTCCCCATCCTGCTGCAATGTACTGGGGCCTGCCTCACACCACTGCCAAGAGACCCTGTGCCCAGATGACCCTATGTCCAGGACACAGAGTCTCCTCAGGGAAGAGTGGAGGAGTAGGGGAAGGAGACACCATGGAAAGTTCAAGAGAAAGGACCAGAAGGTTCTTCCAGGGCTAGACTCCCAGAGCAGCCAGAGATCCCTCTGTATTTTGCCCTAGAGGATCAGGTCTAGACCTGGCCAGCAGCTCCCAGGCTCTAACCCCACCCTCTCACCAGTGAGCTGGACCCACCTAGCCCCACCCACTGCCTGCTGTGAGGACTGCAGCCTTTATTTAAAGTGCTCACTTGTTTATTTGGATGAGTTCCCTGAGTTAGAGCCACAACTCCTCAAGGGTCCTGAGGACTGGTGGCTGGTCCTGGGGTGACAAAAGGCAGGCAGCATGCAGTGGAACTTGGTGAGGTGACTGTAATGGAGAATGATCAGTTTCCCAGCTCTTATACATCTTGAGCAGAGAAGCATCCTTGGGGTCAATTCATCGCAATGGCACCATCATGAAATGGTGGCATATGGTGGCAAGAGCAGCATCCAGCTGTTTTGGGCATAGGGCATCAGGCATCAAAGTAAGGAGTTGAGTATTGGTGTGGGGTGGGGGTGACTGCGGTGGTGTCAGCATGCAGCTGTGATTTGGGAGTTCCTTGCTTCCTACTCATGGTGGCGATGACAGTGGAATAATCCAGAAACAGTGGTTGTAACAACAGATGCATCCAGCCATGAGTGTTTTCATCTGCCATAGTGACAAGGGTCTGGCTGCAGTTGCAATGAAGTTGGCCCCAGTACTGAGTGTCACTCTCTAGTATCCAGGTTAAAGTCTGGTGGCAGCAGGGTGGAGCTCCAGAGTCTGGCAGGGGTGGGAGCAACATGCAGCTGCATCAGGGGTCCAGCCTCAGTATAGGGGTCGGGCACCAGGTGTAGGGTAAAGTGCAATGACATTGGGGCCTTGGTGGGCAGTGTTGGAGCCCATCTGGAGTTTGGAAGTTTGAGTGCTGCACAATGGTGGGGGCACCATAAGAGTTCAGAAGCAGGGGCAGCAACAGCAGGCAGTGTCCAGCAGTGAGCATCTTGATCCTACAGAAGTAACTGGGGTCCAGCTGCAGGGCAGTGAAGGTGGCATCCAGTGGCCATATGGGGAGTCTGGTTGGCTGCAGCGAAGAGCTCCAGGCTGGCATGGCAGCAAGGGCATGGGATAGTGGGAGTCAGAGTGCTAAGTTAACCAGTAGCTGGGATGTCCTCTGTGGTGGAGGCTCCAGGCCCTGGTCTTGCTCCTGGTCGACTGGCCTACTCAGGAAGAAGCACGCGGGAGGCGGTGGTACCCAGGCAGCTGCCCAGAACCTTATGCTTCCCAAAGCTGCCATGTCTCGCTCTGGCCATGAGCCCACTGCGTGTCTGCTCACCCCATTCCCTGATATAGCCTCTCTACTGAGGAACTAGGCTGTCTGCTAGGTTGGGGCGGTCTTGGGAGAGAACCTCACCATCCCCAGCCACATTCTGCATGGACTGTGGGTGCAAAAAGCAGAGGTCCTAGGACATCTTCACCGCCAAAGTGCATTTCTGTGGCTGGGGGTGGCAGAAGACAAAGACAGAGAACTCGTAGCCCTTAGACTCCCACTGACAACTGTGCCCTCCACCCTTGTCCTGCCCCAGGGATGCACTTGGAGGGTGAGGATTTTCTAGGCCCCCCCACCTCCCACCTCTGCACTCTGCTACCAGAGCCCAGGGGCAATGTAGCTGGGGAGGGTGGGTGTCTTCTCCCAAGGCTGCCCCAGCTGACAGCAGGCCTTCTCATCCCTCAAAGGCTACAACTCAGGGAGGGGCAGGGTGAACTCAAGGATTAGGTGAGCAGCCTGGTGAACTCAAGGCCAATGCCAGGCATTGCTGTAATGGGTGGCATAAGGTCCTCAGCAGGTGTCTGGGTACCACCAGCTCCTGCGCCCTGCTTCGTGAGCAGGCAGGCCCTACCAAGAGCAATACCAGTTGCCTGGAGGAGCCACTGCAGAGGCCATCACAGCCTCCAGTCGCCCTCTGACTCTGAGGCCTGCTGTCCCAAGCTGTCACCATCACCGCTAACAGAGCTCCACACTGCGGCCACTGGAGTCCCCACAGGGCCACCAGTGATGCCGCAGCCACCATCACTACACCAGGACTAGACTCCTGCCACTGCCAGAGGATGAGAATGCAACGCTCTGGATGCCTGGCTTGACGTTGCCACCTACAGACTCCTCAGTTGCCTTTGCCACCACTGCCATAACTGAACTTCAGACACCAATACCTCCACAGATTCCAAATGCCAAGGCTTCACTGCCCAGGCTCCTGCCCATGGCTGTCCTCCAAGCCTGAGGCCAATTCTCCATCTTGCCACTGATACATCTGGGCTCCTCAAACTGCCTTAAGACACCTAGGCTTGCTGTTTGACATTCTCCCCACAGGTGGATGCCCCTGCTACAGGATTCTGACACTGCTCCTGGTCACTGGGAACCTCCAATGTGAAACCCTGCTGTGGAACGCTGAGGTTGGCTTCTATATGCTTCAGTCCTAGAAAAAAGACTTCTTTCACAGCCACTAGTTGCCTTTGCAGGTGCCACCTATACCTCCAGGCTTGGGAATGGTCCAGCACATGCCCTTCCATGCCTGATGCCTGTTCATATCTGTCGGGGGAATAAACCATTGATTGGGTTAAAGCTCTCAGAACTGAATCATTTCACTGATAATCCTTGTATTGGCTCACCCATGAGCTTCTGGGGACACCTACTACCTAAAGCACAACACATCTTCATTGAATAGCTTAGCAAGACCTTCTAGATGACTTGCAAGAGCTTCTACATCAACACTTATTTCTTTGCCTTGCACTTTTATTTTATGGAGAGGGGCCTCTTGCCAAAAACATCATGGACCAAACTCTGGCACTTTCAAACTTCTTCTGCAGATTTCTCACTTCTCTTGTCAGTACAACAATCTAAGGTGATGGCCTTGTCTGGATTTGGCTTCATCTTCATAGAACGTGGGTTGTTTCTTCTTTTCTTCAGAATATAAAAAGTTTTTCCAGATCAGCAATAAGGCTGTTTTTGCTTTCTAGTCATTTACATATGCCCTGGAGCAGCATTTTAATTTCCTTCTTGAACATTTCCTTTGCATTCTCAGTGTGACAAAGTAGTGTAAGATGCACAGCTTTTTATTTGAAGTGCAAAACGTAAGACTCTTCTTTTTATTTAAACAATACAGACAATTACTGAGTCACTAACGGTTCTAACTTCAATATTGTGTCTTGAAGAATAAGAGGATGGTGAGCCATGATCTGTGGAGCAATAAGAATGTATATATTAAGGTTTTTATCTTATGTGAGTGGGATTTGTAGTGCCACATGACAGTTAAAATAGATCATAGTATGAGTTATAATGACCTAAAACCTTCAACACTCATTAGGCAGTCCCTTCTGCTCCATTACAGGGGCATCTATCTCACCTCCTCTTAGATGGCCTGCTTGTATCCTCTCTCACAGCACCTATGAGTTCTACATGGGCTCCATCAGCAGCTACACAGTACTGGTGGTGGCACAGCCTGGTGAATGGATTAAGCACTTTTAGGTCAACATAAAAGAATGTCACTAAAAATACTTACAATGCCATAAGAATTAGCATCACAAAAAATAAAATAGATAATCTCAGAGGGGAGGGAAGGATAGCTGTGCTGGGGCTTCTGGAACTGGGTAATGCTCAGGAGCTCACATGTGGGAGATGCCATTGAAAAGTTTAGAACTAGAGAAGTGAGGATATATTCTAGGAGATGTGGAGGACTGTGGCCTAATAGTTTCTTGCCCTCCTGCCTCTATTGTTTGGGACCCTGAATTTATATTGCTGCCAGGAAAGGTGACTCTCTTTCAAAGGATGGGATGGCAGCTTGGAGCACCATATATACTATATATATATATATATATATATATATATATATATATATATATATATATATATATACATACACACACACACACACACACACACACACACACACACACACCCCTAGTGGAAGATAATGTTCAATATCCACTGACTTGCTTATTGGCAGCTAAGCTTCATCCTCTTCTTGAACGTTCAGTGGCCACTGGTGGCTCCATATCTTCCTGTGTCATCAATGCTGGTGTAGGACCAACCTCTGATTTTGAGGGCTATTTCTCCTCCTTCACAGGGAATGTGATGATATGCTCCCCCAAATGCAAGCCAGTAAATTGGGCCACAGCTTCTGGAGGCAATTATATCACTTGATATGGTGCTAGAGCTGCAGGAGAAAACACCCAACATGACTGAGTTTCCTTGGACCTTTCCCAATTCACACTAGAATCCTGCCTCTGAGAATAGTCCTGGCTCTCCTCCACAATTGGCCATCTTCCCAGACTAGGTTCCACCAGCTTAATAAGGTTAGCCTTGTGTGTCTTGGGAACATATGGCAAATCCCAGGGGCACCAACTGAGATTCCTCTGCACACACCTTCATTCATCTGCCCCAGACCCCATCATCAGAGAGCTCAGACTTACAGGATCTGTGTTCTTCAGCTGGGGAAGGACATGGAAGTTCCCCTCTGATTCAGGCATAATGATCAACAGGAAGGTCCTGAGAAGCTTCAGGTTGTCCAAGTCTTGGGACCTCAAAAATATTCTGGATAGAGGTACAGGTGCATTTTGATGATGGAGCAGAGGGTTCTGTGGAATGTGGAGTGAAACAGGGAGTCATGATGGACAGGGCCTCTCTTTTAACTGGAACCTCCCAAGGTCACTGCATCATGGGTTCCCAAAGAGTAGCCAGGCAAGTCCATGCACCAGATCAAAAGGGCAACCTGTGAGGCACATGTGTGGGTAAGGGGCTCCTCACACTTGCTCTCCGGTCTCTGTACTGAAAAGTAGTGGCAACCTGGGTTTGGATTGGCTGTGTTGGAAAGGGATCCACACAGGGCTTGGCTCTGAGGCCCCAACCACTACTCTGTTCCTTTGGTGCCCAGAGTCAAATGCAGAACAATATGTTCTTTCTACAGGGTAAACCCCAGAGTTGAGTCCTCTGTGGGAAATCACACAGGGTGGAAATTGGGATTTGCCCAGCCATCATTTATAAGAGCTCCCCATGAAACAAGAGCCCTCCTGACTGGCCCAAAGAACACTCCCTTCTTTCCTTGAAGCTACTCCTCACAAACATCTGGCTGCAGGTTTCTATACTTAGAGATGGTGAGGAGGCTGACACCTCTAACATCCTGTGCCCCTCATCTGCCAAGATGGCTGGTGGGCTTGACTAACTTCCTGACAATATTGGAACTCCAGGGGGACTAGAAGGTTTGTCTGCATTGATTCCTAAATAATATGACAAATGATAGCCCATGGTGGTGCTACACATACATTTGAGTGATGACTGAGCCAAACCACCTACTGCCTAGCTATTCAGGGCCAGGACCCTATTCGTTTCTCCCCAGGTGTCCCTATTCTGGCTACATGCAGGTTGGAATGCTCCCAGATGCAATCCACAGACTCCTTCCTAAATGTGGAAATTGTTTTTCCTGAAGCCTCAGAGTAGTGAGGCCTGAGGCAGAGAACTTTCTCACAGGGAGGGGATATGCCCACAGGGTAAGGCCAGAGCTATAGGCTGCCTATAGTTACACAGAACCAGACATTGGGCAGACACTCTTTGGGCTCATCCTACTCGGTTTTCTAAACATCCAGGCAGGATGCTCCTCTGAAAACACTACTTTCCCCAGAACTGTCTGAGTTCCCAGAATTCCCAGCACCAAGCAGGAGATGGCCATGTGCCAGGGCTTGGAAGCAATACACATCTTTTACACAGCAGTTCCAGCACCTTCTGAGGAATGTCCAAATTTTGGGAGGAATACAGTACCTTTCAAGAATTGAAGACAGGAGCTGCTGAATAGTAAGTGTACATACATTTGTTCTAGTAGCACCACCTACCACTGCATTTCTGGCCCATGTTCATGGATATGGTTTCTTCAACTCTTCATGGTAACTCAATGTGATGGGTATATCCCCCGCTGTTTAGATGAGGAAACTGAGTCATGGTCAGATGAAATGACTTGCCACAGAATACTCAGCTACAAGTGCCAGGGTGGGAATTCAAATCCAGGCTGTCCCACACAAAGTCTGGAAGAGAGTACCGTTATTCACTCATTCAACAAACCCCTATGGGTGCCTCCTGGAAGTGAGTGCCTCCTGTGTAAGCCCAAAGATTCAAAGCACCCATGCAATGTAGGTGTCACTTTTACCATTCCCAAGTTTCCAATGAGGCTGCTGACCTAGGAAGGCAAGGCCCATCAGGCCTGTGAGGAGACTGCACTTTGCATCAGTGAAGCTCCACATGGATTCAGGTTGCTCTGTCCTGATGGCTAACACACGTGCTTCCTCAGATCACAGCCAGTAAACATCATGGTCATGGCCAATGGTGGGTTCATGTCATTCTACAACTGTCCATTCCCAAAGAATGTGCATCAGCAAGAGGAAAGATTAAGGTTAGCTCCAGACTCTAGGTGACAATGATGTGGGTTTCTGAACTGGAACAAACGTGCCTCTCTGGTGGGTAGTGATGGTGACAGAGGCAGAGGCTGAGCAGGGATGTGAGCATTTGGGAAATCTCTGTTCTTCCCTTCAATTTTGAGCTTAAAAATGCTCTAAAAAGTTATCAAGTAAAAAACAAGAGGAGGAAGAAGTGTGCTTTGTCACTCTGCACTGGGAGAGGCTGAGGGCAGGCAACCAGAGCTTGAGGCAAACAGACCCAGCACCTCCTTCCCAACCTCCCTCTTTCCAAGCTCAGCACAGCATGGTCTTCAAGGGGCTTTGGGGTCTTTATAGAGAAGCTGTCAGATGGTGACAGCTCAGAAGCCCTGCCTGACACCTCCTCAGAAGGCCTTGAGTGGATACTCAGATTTAGGGTGGCCCACCTCTCCCTCTCTGTCCCTGGGCTGTCCCTACTTATCTCCATTCCACCCCTGCTCCCTCAGAGGCTGCCAGCTGCTTGCTGCCTGAGCACCTTTGAGCTGCCCTTCCCACTTCTTGGCCCAGCAGCTCCTGTCCATCAATAAGCTCTCAGCGCTCATGACACATCCTCTGAGAAGCCCATTCTGACTGCCACCTAGGAACACCCTGACCCTCTCCTCTGTTTCCTCAACCATTTCTGAATTTATCCTATTTCATCATCCGTTTACTTGTCCTCGCTTGGTCTCTCCTTCTAGACTGTGGGCTCCAAGAGGGTAGGGGCCTTCCCTGTGCTCACGGTTGTCTCCACAGCTCTCCCAGGATTGGAATGGAGGGCTTGGAAGCTGTGGAAAAGTCATAGGGTGATGATATAATGAGAAGTGGGTCAGCTGCAACCTGAGGGAGGGCCCTCACCATACGCTGCCATCCTGGCCCCCTGATCTTGGCCTGCCAGCCTTCAGATCTGTGAGAAATCAGTTTCTGATGTTTCAAAGCCACAAAGTTGATGGTCATAGTTACAACTGCCTCCACTGATTCAGACCTGGGCAATCTGAGCCAGGCTTGGGTACTGCACTCTGGACACTTGGAGGTACCCAGGAAAGTTGAGGATGCTCTCTCCATGCAGCCAGTTGGTGTCTGTTTGTACAATATCAGGGTCTGCTCACATGATCCAGTGGACACTTGGCAAATAGTAAGCCTGCAGGCAGCACTTAAGACCAAAGACAGGTACAGGGGCAAAATCAGCCACCTCTACTGCAAGGGGCTGTGTTTTAAATGCAGCTGCTCTCACCCCTGCAGTGGGGACATCTGTGGCTTGCCTGCTTGGCTTTCATCTCCCTGTCTCATCATTTACCCTTGAATATTTTTGGTGACTCTTTCTCTCACACAATGATTCAGTCCCTCCAGGCTTGACCACTGAGATCAATCCATCTCACCATGATGGGAAGAAAGAAGCAGGGACCCATGCTGGCCCATGACTTTCACTATCATCGTGAGGACACTGTCTTTTCCTCCAATGCCAAACTAGAAGATTGTGTCTCTAAAGCTGCTTGGCAGCATGCCACCACCCCCAGAGACAGGGTGGGCAAAGAAGGCAGTGCAGGGAGATGGAGAGAGGCAATGTCCTGATGATGACACGGCAACCTCTGGATAAAGCTGTGCCTGAATCTGTGTTCAGCCCACAATTACCAAACATGTGAACCAAAGCTATCCACTTGTCAGCCTTTCTTTCTCCTGTAAAGTTATGCTTGTTTACTTATTGATCTAGCTAACATTGTTAGGGCTTATCCAATTTGAAAGGTGGACCACTTTGCTGCTTCGTAGCTGTCTGGCCTTGGCTCAAGTCCTTAAACCCTCAGAGCTTCAACTTCCTTGCTAATAAAGAGGAGTTGCTACTTTCACCTACACAAGAGGAAGTCAGCCTTGTAGATTATAGGAGACAAGGCAAAGCACTTAGGATTGATGTTTGATGAACTGAAAATTCTATAATTCTAGTCTACTAATTAAGCATAATTGACTGAAGAATAACTACAGGGAATGCTTTCAAAGACCCAAGTATCACTGAGTGTCTGACTCCTAGGGCCTCAGCTATCTGAATTTTCAATATGGCCTTGGTATAGCAGCAACTGTTGCATTCCATAAAACACCCACAATCTGAGCTCCTAAAACATCAGGCACAGAAAAAGCATAAAAATATAGATCTTCCGTCTTCTCTTATCACTAAAAGAAAAACACAGTGACCCATCTGAATTTAGAACTCTGAAACCCCTCACCCAAGGGCTCAGGACAACTCCATGGCAGGATCAGGAGGCTCCCCCCAAAGAGCTTGTCCCTTTGGACATCAAGAAATACCCCTTGCATTCAACATATAGCACAGCTCTGGGGCCTGCAGCACCCCTTCCAAGGGCTTATCCAGGTGATCAAGCTCATGCTCTGAGAGCATCTGCAAAGTCATCTGTAAGCAGAGGGCAGAAACTGACCCCCTGCAGCTGAGTCCATCTTGCTCCCACTGGAATGAGTGAAGCAGTCCTTCCTGCATACAGATGGCACCACTAGAACAGGTCAGCAACACTGCTGCACAACGGAAAAGAGACTGTCATTCCAGAGGTTCAGGTGCTACTAAATGGGCAGGACCACAATTTGAACCCAGGATTGTCTGATTCCAAACTCTGGCCCTTTGCCAACTCCAACTCACACTCCCAGCATAGGTCACAACCACCTGTGGGCTGTTGGTTGCAGCTGCAGAGCAATGTAAAGCAAGGTTTGCAGCCAGATCCCTGGGTGAACCACTCACTATCTCTGTTACCTTAGGCAAGATACCTGCCATGTCCTTGTCCCAGTTTTCTAGTGCACCAGTGAAGGTGAGTTGTTCACTCCACAGAGCATGGGGGTGGTTAAATGATATTGTCTATTGAACAGCTAGGTATCAAATGGTAATTTTTTGTTTTGTTTGTTTGTTTTTATGCCTTTATTTACTCAGGATGTCTTTAACTGAATCCTGGGCTTCCTGGAGGGGAGCAAGCCTTATCAGCTGCTGTTTTATTATATCTTAAGTACAGCCTTGGCAAATTCCAGGGAGGACTGGTCACAGAGCATGGTGCCAGCTGGTGGCTAGAACTTAGGGCTCAGCAGAGGTGGTGGTCAGCTCTAGAACCTCCTGTGCTTAGAAAGCAGGAACAGGGGGATGTGAGCAGGGACTTTTTAGGAATCACATGGTTGTTAGGGACAGAGGCCTGGGAACAAGGCTCAGGCCATGTCCTGTTGCATCAGGTGCCTGAAGCCTTAGCAATTTTGCAGGCCCATGGGGGTGACAAAAGTGCCCTTTCCTACTTGTTAACCCATGACAAAATCCTCCCCCAAGCTACTACAGCACCTCATGAGACCCAACAGCATGGCACAGGAGACACAAGCAAACAAGAAAGCCAGGCCCCTCTTGCCACTCTCACTATTGATAACCAGGAAGATCAAGGCTACCAGACACCCAACATTATCCAAAGCTCCCAGGAGCTGTGCTGCCAGAGTCCTGAAACAGCCTCAAAACACATCATGTGGGTAGGACTGCATTATTCATGAGAAGTTCTGCCCCCATGAGCCTACACACAGGCTCAACTGAGACAATCCTACAGGACTCAAGGGACCCAGAAATGTCCTTCTTGGAAGTTCTGTGCCCATTCAATGAACAAGGATTCTGCCACCCCTACTCTGAATGCTGAAAAGTGGAGGCTGAGCCTGGGGTTCCCAGCCCAGAGGCAAAATTCTGCAAAGAATAGGCCAAAGTTTTCTCTTTGGCCTGACACCCTAGTGACCATGCTTCCTTCCTACTGGTCCCTGATACTTCCATGTTCCTCCTCTGGTCCAAACTCCCCCAGGGCTCCCATCTTACTCAGGGTAAGGGCCAAAGACCTCAGCATCCTCAAGACTCTGCAAGGTGGACCCTGTTTTTCTCTGACTGCAACATCACTCTCCTTCACTCTGCTCTGGTTTCATTGGCCACCTTGCTACTCTGTCTTCCCAGCTCAAGATCTTGCAGGTGTTGATAATTCTGTCAGGAACACCCTTCCTGAAGAAGTGTATGTCCTCCCTTCCTTCAATGCTCTGCTCAAACATTATCCCCTCAGCGAGGCCAAGCTGACCACCACCTCTGGTGAGCCCTTTCCCTGTCTTTCTGACCTTTATTTCTGCCATGGAACTTATTATTTATCTACCTGTCCTCAGACTGGATTGTACTCTCAATGAAAGCATGTGAGTAAGTGCTCAATTTGCATCTGCACGGGGAGGGGAGCCTCAGTGGTGCTCAGTTCGTCCACCACATGATGTCACCCCTAACACACACACACACACACACACACACACACACACACACACACACACACACACAGACCAGGCTGGCCCAAAATGTCTACACCATGCAAGATCTCGAGGTGACAGCTCACAAGATGCAAACGTGGCTTCAAAGGGGTGCCAGGCTGAGCAATGGTGATGGGTGACAAGAGAAGGGCAAATCTCACACACACACATACACACACACACACACACACACACAAATCATAGCCTTATTTATTCATATATACTCATGCATTACACTAAACAGACTCACAAAAACAGTTCACACCGATTCACATGCAATGTCTGGAAATGCACTTGGACATCTGCAGACAGATGCAAATACATTCTCATACTCACACACTGAAGCCCAAACTCGACACATATGCACACCACACACACACATACACACACACACACACACACACACACACACACAGCCATGTGTGCACCCATGCACACTCAGTCCAGACCTGCAGATGCCATCCTTAGTCCCGCCACTATAAATGCTCCCTACATCTACAGGGACCTCAGAGGTGACTAGCTATAAATCCAGAGGCTGGACTAATCTCCACCATGGCCCAAGGGACAGTAAATGGGCAGCAGGGCAGTAGAAGTGTGTTTGTCATTCTCCTGTGTAAGGTGGTTAAGATGATGGGACACTGCCTGCCAATGGAGCAGTCCACAGACCTGAGACCCCCAAGAAGTGGCTTCTGTCTCCTGGTGTTGGTGGCTGGCTCTGGGTACTGCGAATGTGTGCGTGCAGGAAGAAGTCTTTTTGTCCCCAAACTGAACCTCTCCTTTGCTGAACGCTGAGCCCTCTTTGGCAGGCCCACTCAACATGGTCCTCCCCAAACAGGCCTACCTGTCCCCAGGAGCTTGTCTCTCCTTTAAGGCCCCCTCACTGAGACCCACACCACCGTTCCTGCACAACAGGGGGTCCCAACCAGACACCTCAAGGTATGCCCCCAACCTGGAGGATCTTCACTCTGCATCCACCCCTGCACACACCTTAAAGACACCACAGGTACCCCATACCTCCAGCCCCAGTACCCTAAACACATGGGTCACCCCTCCAGCCCTCCAGAGGTAGATGCTCATCCTGGGTGAGCCTGCCTACAATGTGGCAGCTCCTGTCACCAAGGAGCAACCCTCCAGGAACCATTGCCCCCACCCAAGTTGGCTGTGCCTTCCCAGATGTGCATCCTGCACCTACCTTCTTCCTCAAGGTCAGCAGCAGCTTCAATACTCTACAGCAGCTTCTGCCTTATGCCAGCTCTTTATCTCTAGGGGACAAGCCGGTGGGCATGGGTGACCACATGGTAGGAGCATCCAGGGCTGTCCACTCCCCAACCCACCTGGACCTTCCTTACCAGAGGGAGTAGCAGCCATGGCTCTCACAGCGTCCTCTGAACAGAAAGGGATGGGGGACCCTTGGGAATATGTGCCTGGTAAGGGCAGTGTGTTTGGTGTGCTACAACTCAGGTGGGCATGGGTAGAGCCAGGGACTGCCAAGTTCTGAACTCAGAGTCAGGTGCCTCCCACTACAGTTGGACCATTCACTAGGAGGACACCATCACCTAAGATCAGCTTGGAAAGTGTTGGGAAATTTTCCTGGAGACCAAAGCCTTCCTCAGGATCTGAGGATCTCCTCACCTGATCCATGCTGCCCTCACATGGACTCATACCAGCATCTCAGAGCAATGGTGCAGTAGCTTAACCAGAGGCCTCTGCTTCCTGCAGTGTCACTTCAGCGCCCCCTACTGAGGAAGCCGACATCATGCACTGTGTAAATGGGAAATGGTGTAAAAGCCAGCCTATGGTGGAGGAGCAAACACTGAAGGAAGGAAGGAAATAAAATCAGAGCCAACATTAATGAACTTGACAACAAACATAACAACACTAAAGACCAATGAAACAGTTGTTTCTTTAAAATGCTAAACAAGATTGATAAGCCCCCATGCTAAAATAACCAAGAAAAAAACAGAGAAAAGCCAAGTTTATAAAATTAGAGATTAAAAAGGTGAAATCACCATAGATATCACAGAAATCCAGCGGATCATTAGAGACTATTTTGAAAACTTGTACTCCAATACATTGGAAAACCTAGAAGAAATGAATACATTTCTAGATAAATAGGATCTACCAAGACTGAATCAGGAGCAAAAGAAAACCCAAACATACCAATGACTTGTAATGAGATGGAAGGCTTTTCATTACTGTCTCTAACAATGAAAAACTCAGGGCTGAGGTCTACCAAAAATCTTTGAAGAAGAAGTGATGCCAAAACTCCTCAAATTACTCCATGAAATACAAAGGGATGGAACACGTTCCAAATTTATAAAGCCAGCGTTGCACACATACCCAAACCAGATAAAGACACATCAAGGAAAAAAACCTACACATCAACATCCCCAAAGAACTTAGATGCACAAATATTGGATGTACGTTTTCTCTGATATGCAAAAAAATAAAGAACAAAAAGGAAAAGAAATGTGGGAAAGATGAGTAGAGAAAAGGGACCAAGCGGTAGGGGTAGGGGAACTGAGCCATATTGCATCAGTAAAAATATGGGGAAAATGGTAAAGATTTCCAGGAAGTCTTGATACTAACCCCAACAACGGAGACAACCAGTCATTAAGGGAATGGAACAGCTCTCAAAAACTGAGAGGTATCTCATTTCACATAAAACCACTGTTTGCTTGTTTTGGGGTGTGGGGAGAGAGGGGACTTGTCAATTAGCCTACCCTTTAATATAGAAAAAATGCCACAAGATATTTGTTTGATGACATCGGAGGAAGCCCTAAAAGAAACTCCAACACAAGTCTTCACAGGTGTCAGCTTTCTGAGGCAGGCAACATGGCTCTCAGTAAATTAAGTGTCCTGGTAGAAATGTGAAGTGATCCAAATCAAGCTAAAGGAGAGCTGGAATCCTAGAGGTGATGACCCAACCAAGAGCTGCTCCTGGATACTACATTCCCCCATCCCCACTTTTGGTAGTAGTTATGACCATTTAATTTTTTCTCATGAAATGTATAAAATAGGTGCAGAATAACCATCTTAGTGTATTCAACTGTGATTAAGTTTTTTGTTCACACAGAAAACACTCTTCTACCATCCCAGTTCCAGAAAGTGGGAAGATGTACTCAGGGGGCACTCTTCCTCTGTCAAAGCAGAATGACACCAATGCCTCAAGAATATGTTACACCCTTGAATTAATTTTTCCCTAGGTTCAAAAAAAGTGAGTTTTCTTTTCTTGTTCTTCCTGGCCCAGGTGTTCTGATGCCAGGCCTGCACTCTCTTTTAAGATGTTCATGATGGTGATTGGCCCAAGACTCACAAACTGCACGAAGGATCAAAAAGAAGAGGCCACCTCAGAAAGGGCAAAGTGTGGGCAGTGGGGCCCCTAGTGGATGTGACAGATGATTCAGACCCTTCAAGACCAAGGAAGTGGGTGACAGGTGGCATCTCATACAGCAAGTGTGAGTCTTCCCTTTACACTTACAGTTGGGGCAAGAGATCAGGGGCCAGCATCCCTTCAAGTCAAGAAATATTTTGAATAGGCCAGAAAAGGGGATGCTTTATTTTGCAAGAATGCATCTATAGGCCAAGGCACATGGTCTCCTTTGGAGTGATGGTTGCATTCCACATCTTTAGGGAGCCCAATCTACTTGGTGGAGAGTTCCACAAAAGCCATGTAGGGCACCAATACATGAGGTGGATCTCTCACCCATTCAGCTTCTCCTGCCAGTAGCCACCTGGCTCCATTACCTACTCCTTTGCCTTTGTCTGGAGTGGTGTCAAATCCTTCTCTTTCTAGAAGAGACATATTTTCTCTTTCCGGCCTTGATTTGTAACATCTCAGTACTCTCCTGGTTAGAAGGGGGAAGGAGGCATTTTCGGTTGAGCATGGCAGCATTCCCCCCTGATCTGAGCCAGTTAGGAGACTGCTGCCAGGTACTTTGAGTGGCTGCCTGAATTTTCCAAGTTAGTCAGTGTCCAGCAGAGGGAGCTCTCTGAAGTCCCAGCCATCTACCTGATGATGGAGATCAGAAACTGAGAGCCCAATCTGTAACCAGGTGGAAAGGAAGCTGACCTGGATTGAGGGAGGGATAGAAAAGGTCAAGAGGAAGTGTAATTGAACACATGAAAGCTTGGTATGTTCCATCTGGGGCTTGTCTCCTGAACAGACATGTGAGATTTGTAGAGGGGTTGTCAGCTAATCAGGGACTGTGGATTCCCAGGATGAGCAGGACAATCATCTTCTGGTGGTGTCCTTCCTCTTCAGATGTGGTGAATGAGGGTTATAAATGTGTGAGTGTGTGTTTAGGAGAAATTCATGAGGGCCTGTCCACTTATCCATGAGTTGCACTTCTGATCTCTGGCTTTTCTATGTCTTAAGTAGGATTGAGTCTCCTGCCTAGAATGTATGAGAAGGGTCCTGAGAAGAGGGTGTTGTCCCAGAAGGAGGAAATTCCTGCATGGAGGTCAAAATTATTTTCAGCAGCTGTAAAGAATATTGAGTGCTGTCTTCATATTTTCAAAATGGAGAATGCATTCTTCTTAGTGAGGTCTGAATGATCTCATAAGGGTTCAACTGCAGACCCATTCTGGGGACAGACAGGATGTGGAGCTGGGCAGTAGATAATATAATTTCCCCTATCAATCTAGTTTCCTGACATAATTAGTCCTCAGTTATTTTGTGACACACACCATGGAATTGACTGCGTTCTTTGCCTTGTTCATACATTGAAGGAATTTCACAGACACAAATAGTGAAAGTGTGAGGGCAAAGTGTCCAATTATACAAAAGCAATATAAAGAAAGCAGAACTCCTGCATGGGTGGGGTCCCAAGAGAGGGTTGCCAATGAGTGGCACTTGTCTCAGGTTTTATAAGGATCTAAGGGTTAAGAAAATAAGCCTCCAGCCCACTCTTGGTAAGGCCTTCAGGGACAATGTGCACTTCATGTGCCATTTCTTCCCCTCATGTTAAGGTCACTGTGTTGAAGTTTATCCCTTTTTAACAGATGTCTCACCCTTTGTTTGAAGCTCAGCCTTGCATCTGTGGTCTTTGTATTCTGTTCCACTGTCGTCTTTCTGTTAGGAGAAACTTGACCTTGGTGAGTGCAAGTCTCCTATCTGCCTACCCAGCTCTTTCTCTACCTACATTTTAGGGTGTGAGTCATATTTTGTGTGTTCCATGTTGATTGAGACTTCAGGCATCACACAGTCTCCAAAGAACTCTTCAAGATTTACTCAACTGGTGAATTACTTTGGAGACAAAGGTGAGAACATAATTACATTGAACGAGTCACCCTGGGGAAGCTGTCTCCCAATAGTCACCCTCAAGGTACTTCTGAGCCCCTTTCCATTCAATTTTCTACCAGTCTTGGACATTTAGGTGAAGTTCATTGCCACTATTCAAAACAATATGGCCCTCAAATTGGGCCCACTATTTTTGGCAGCTCTTTCATTTTCAGTCTCTTTTGGACACAGAATTGGCATCTGAGTCCCCTCCTTTTTCTGTCATAAGCATTCCAATTCCTCAGAAGAACTGTCTGGATAATTGCATACACATATCTGTTCCAAAATGAGATTCTAAGGGACAAAACCAATGTCCATCAGTGCTCAAGAAAACCTCTTCTAGTGGTAGTCACTTCCCTACCAACTAGAGGAGGAAGTAGAGAAGCAGGACCCACAGAAAATTCTGTCTACATCACACCACAGGAACACCAGAGGCTCCCCACTCTCTTGACAAACAGAGAACTCCACTCCTTCACACTGTGGAACTCAATGCCCAGGGTCAGTCCTCACTAGTCACAGCTAGAGATGCAACAAGGAATAGAGGCAATGGAGTGCATCTGGAGTGAAACTCAACACCACACACCACACCATCCTTAGCCGACTGCCCCAGGAGAAGGCAGATGATAAGAATGGATCCAAAACAAATGTGAGACACAACTGGGCATGGCAGTGCCTGCCTTTAATCCCAGAAGATGGGAGGCTGAGGTAGGAGGATTGAAATTACAAATCCAGCCTCTGTAACATAGTGATGCCGTAATCAAATTAGTGATAGCTTCTCTCAAAATGAAAATGAAAAAAAAGGACTGAAGATGTGGCTGGCTCAGTGCTTAAGCTCCTCTGTGTTCCATCCTAGATTAAAACTAAATAAATAAATAAATAGCAGAGGCACATCCATCTCATCAGCAGGGCAAATTTAGCACAAATACAAGAAATTTCCCAATACAAGAAAACTTGAAACCTCCTACATTCTATAATTTTCTTGGCACTGATGCCAAATATTTGAACTTGCCAGACAAACTATGCAAAACGTTAATCTTTTAAAAATATCAATGGAATCTGAGAGAATTCAGCTGAAAGATTGAAGGGGTTTAAGGCAGAACATGAACCCAGAGTGAGAATGTTTGAAAAAGAACCAGACTTAAACAATGAGTCACAATGGCCGCCAGAAGGAACTTTGATTTGAAACCCTCACTGAATTGGACAATTTTTGTTGCTTTACAGGAAAGTGGGCAAAAACATTCAGGCTTTTTGAGATATGATCCTGTCCTTCCCTCTACTCTCTGCTCTGTCCTCCTCTCTGTTTTATCTGTTCTCCTGATCCAGTCTTCCTTGCTAGGAAAATCCCAAACTCCTTCCCATTGTTCTTCAACCTCTCTTTCCACATCCTCAGAACCACCCTAGCTGCTCTCAGCCCTACCTTACCTGTCTTCCCCCTCCCAATACACACCAATCTGCTCCTGCCACCCCTATTACCCCTCCACCCCTCCTCCTGCCACCACAGATCCTCCTCCCTCGCTCCATACAACTCCCTCTTCTCCTGCAGCCAAGGCTCCTCTGCCCACCTCTTCTACTGACACAACCTTTCCCCTCCCCCTCCATCCCTCTCACCCCCTCCTCCCTCCACTCCTGAAGCCATGATTACCTCCACCCACTCACCCCTCTTTTCTCCTGTCAGTGCCCACACCCAGTCCCACCAGACAGATAACCCAAAGTTACCAGATGACCCAAAGTTCCTTTGTCCCTTCAGGGAAGTGGCTCATGCTGAAGGGATTGTCCAAGTACATGTCCCATTCTCACTTCAAGATCTTTCCCAGATTGAATAGCACCTTGTGTCCTTCTCTGCTGACATTTCTACTTATATTTCAAAATGCCAATACCTCTCCCAGACTTATGATCTTATCTGGCATGACATCTCTGTTGTTCTGTCCTCCATCCTTACCCCCATGAGTGAGCCCGCATCTAGCAGGCTCAATCAACTTATGATATCAGAAAACAAAGCTCAAACAAGCTGAGGAGGGCCCTCAGAACCCTATCCAATATATGGTGAAAATAGCCTTTATAAAGTTTATAATGTCCAGGAGGAGTCAGCTGAACTAGCTAGGTACGCTCAATTACAAAAAATTGTAACACTTCAAACCCAGGCCTTACCAGGGCCCTGAGGCCTACAGCTCAAGCAAGAGCTCCATGGAGGTTCCATCATTCCTCTACACCAGGTAATTGCTTCAAATGTGGATGCAAAGGTCACTGAAATCACCAATGCCCAAAGCCACACCCTCCTTCCAAGCCATGCCCTATCTGTAAGCAGACAGAACATTTGAAGAGTGACTGCTCCATGGTTGGCCCTTCCTTGGTGCCTCTACATCAGAGTGTAACCAGCTAGGTGGTATCTTCTCTTAAACTATTGGGGTTCACAGAAGACTGAAGAAGCCCACACTTGAGGACCCCCATTACACTCACGGAGCCCAGGATAACAGTTCAGGTAGTGGTTAAGTCCACAACCATCCTTGTGGACACAGGGGCTACCTATTTGGTCTTGCATGCCCACTCTGGGCCTCTGTTTTCTTCCAAGGTCTCAGTTATGGAGATTGAAGGCAAACCCTCCTCCCCAAAATGAACTGCTCAGCTGACCTGTGCCCTGAAGGGACACCCATTCACAGACTCTTTTCTAGTTATTCCATCCTGTCCGATTCCTCTCCTAGGCAGAGATGTTCTCAAATTACTAGGAGCCATGGTCCAAAATACATACAGAGAATACTACCACCCATGCCCTTCTGCCTCTAATCTTTACCCTCTCTAATAACCAGACAGTATCTACTGTGCTATCATCCCCTGATCTAGTGGATCTCCAGGACTGGGACATCTTCAAGCCGGTCATAGCCTCCCAACACAAGCCAGTGCATATTTAGCTGAAACTGCAAACTAAATTTCCTTTATGTCCCCATTTTCCCATTTCCAAAACCTATAGGGAGCAATTTAAACCCATTATAAACTGCTTACTTGCCTAGGGACCCCGCTTTTCTACTGACTCCCCCTGCAACACTCCCATATTGCCAGGATGCAAACCCTTAGGAGCCTATCACTTAGTCCAGAATCTCCGCCTAATGAATGAGACAGTTATTCCCATCCACCTGGTGGTTCCCAACCCTGACACTCTTCTTTCTCATGTACCCCCTTTGAGCACTCACTTTACGGTCCTGGATCTTAAAGATGCCTTCTTTATAGTGTCCCTCCATCCTGACTCTTATTAGCTCTTTGCCTTCACATGGGAAGACACTACATCCATTAGGTTTTGTCAGCTGACATGGACAGTCCTACCCCAAGGCTTCAGGGCCAGTCCCTATCTCTTTGGGCAAGGCTTGGCATGGGATCTAACTGCTTGTGACTTAGGGGGCAGCACACTCTTACAATATGTGAATGACCTTCTATGTGGTTCATCATTCAAGGCTTGTGAACTCACACTGCTCAGCTCCTCAATTTCCTGGGGTCCCTGGACTATTGGGCCTCTCCAGCCAAAGCACAGCTTACTACCTCTTCAGTTAACTATTTAGGTACACTTCTCACTTCAACCTCTAAAAGCCTGACATCAGACAGAATTCAAGCTCTCCATGACCTACAACCACCCAAAACAGTGGAATACATCCTCTCCTTCCTGGGTCTGGCAGACATTTTCAGGCATTGGGTTCCGCACTTTGCACTTCTTACCAACCCCTTATACAAGGCCACTAAGGAGACCCCTCATTGGACCCTCACCTCCCCTAAGCTAGTAGCCAATTCCTTTTACAAGCTCAGGAATGCTCTTACATATTCTTGCACTCTCTCTCTTCCTAACCCTAAACACCCTTTCCACCTCGTTATGGATGAAAGACAGGGTATCACCACTGGCCTCCTCGCTCAGCCAACTGCACCCTCCTATAAGCCGATGGGATGGGATACCTCTTCAAGCAGCTTCACTCTATGGTTCATGATGACTACCGAGAAATGTTATAAAATTTTATGTTCTCCTGAGAAGTCAAATATATTTCTAAAAGACTACAAAGAGAGCCTAACTTATTTAAAGTTTAAAAATGTTTTGCCTCTTTCCCTTAACAGGGAATTAAAAGCTCTCTTACCTAGTCTGTTTCATGTTTCATATATAATGATAAATTACGTTCACTAATTAATATTAATTTAAAACTTATGTGTAATTTTTTAAAAAAATAATATTCAAGTAAAAAATTAAGATTAGTTTCAAAATCAAAACATCTTGCCTAAGATTGAACAAGCGGCCACCATGCCTAAGTTAAAGTTCTTTCATCTCATTCCAAGTTAAGAAAATTATTCAAGTTTATTGAAAATTAAATTCAGAAGATAGGCTTTTGTTATAAAGATTACTATATTCCTAAAGTAAACAAAAACACTATATATAAATAAGTAAATGTTTCAAATTATAAAAATTATATTCCTTAATTTATAACTATTATAAAATTAAATCTTTTACTCTTATTAGTTTTATATTGTATTATCCTTACAAGTTTTAAAACTATTATCTCGTAAAGCCTTATGCAAGTACAAATTTTCATGTAACAACTGAAGGTAATTTATAATAATAAGGTGATTTCTTATAAGGCAAACAAGTTGTAATACTGTATTTTAGTATCTATACTGGCCCCAGTTTATACTTTTATTGCTTAGCCCATTAGTAGAGACAAAGGGAAATCATAAGACAAATTAAAAAAAAAATGTAGGCCTCCTCTTGCTGTGGTGCCCTCTTTAGCTCGACAGCATGGACTTTAACAATCCTCCCTTGCATCACAGGTCACTCTTGCTAATTTTGCTGGCCAAATAAAAATATGTATTGTCACTTCTTGCTGTTTAAATACTTGTGAGGTGTTAGGATGCCCAGTGGCCCCAGGGAGTGGAGGCAGGGCCAGCTGAGGCCCAGCTGAGGGCAGTGGAGGACTGTTGGGATCTAGGCAGTGTCAGCCCTTAAAGAAGTTAGCATCATCCTGTCTGGGTAGGGGGGCTGAAGGTGTTAAAGCCCAAGCGTGTTCTTAGCGCTTTCTCACGCTTCTTGTTTCTCCATGTGGGCTGATGACCATGGCTCCAAAAGCAGAGATCAGATCTGGGAGCCAGTCTGGGCTCCCAGGGCTCATAGATGGATTATGAGTGGACATCAAAGTAGAGGTTGATTTTGAGGATGTGGTGCCGGTTCCCCCAGGAGAGCTTAAGCCTTTCTGTGTGGGCAGGCTTTGGGGAATGGCAGTAACTGTGGCCACACCAGACATTGCTTTCCCTGGGATGTGCCTTGCTTTCTGTCCCTTGGTCCCCATGGTGGTGTTCTGGCTAGGGGCACTGGAGGTGTTCTGTTCTAACTGTGCCCCATGTGGCTGCCTGTTGCTTGGGGTACCTCCTCTTTTGGAGGAGATACACAAGGCCTCAAAAGCTATAATGAGTTCAGGGAGCATGTCATGGCTCCCAGATCCTCTCGATGTCATTGGGACCAAATGGTAACTAGAGGTATCCTTACTGGATGTACTGCTTGTCCCGCAAGGTGAGCTTAGGTGTTTCTGGGTGGGCAGGCTTTGAGGGATGGCAGTCAGGGTAGGAACATGAGTGTTTCCTTGCCCCTTTGTTCCCTTTTCTGTGTTTCCCCAGTGCCACGGTGGTCCTCTGGCTAGGGGCACTGGAGGTGTTCTGTACCAACTGTGCCCCATGTTGCTGCCTGTTGCTTGGGGTACCTCCTATTTGGGAGGAGATACACAAGGCCCCAAAAGCTGTAATGAGTTCAGGGAGCAAGTCTTGGCTCCCTGATCCTCTTGATGTCATTGGGACCAAAGAGAAATTAGAGACACCCTTTGTAGTGCTTGTCTCCTGAGGTGAGTTTTGGTGTTTCTGGGTGAGCAGGATTTGAGGGATGGCACTCAGGGTAGAAATTCTACTGTTTTCTTGCCTCTTTTTAACCTCTTTTGTGTTTTTCCTGGGTGCCATGGTGGTACTCTGGCTAGGGGCACTGGAGGTTTTCCTTTCCAACCTTGCCCCATGTTGCTGCCTGTTGCTTGGGTATTCTCCTCTTTGGGAGGAGCTACACCAGGCCCCAAAGGCTGACATCATTTCAGGGAGCAAGTCTGGGCTCTCTGATCTCCTTGATGTCCCAGGGACTGAAGGGCAACTAGAGATACCCTTTGTAGTACTTGTCCTTTGAGGTGAGCTTAGGTGTTTCTGGGTGGGGAGGCTTTGAGGGATGGCACTCGGGGTAGGAATTCCACTCTTTCCTTGCTCTTTTTCACCCTCTTTTGTGTGCTTTCTGGGTGCCATGGTGGTGCTCTGGCTAGGGGCACTGGAGAGGTTCTGTTCCAAACTTGCCCCATGTTGCTGCCTGGTGCTTGGGGTTTCTCCTCTTTGGGAGGAGCTACACCAGGCCCCAAAGGCTGACATGAGTTCAGGGAGCAAGTCTGGGCTCTCTGATCTCCTTGATGTCCCAGGGACTGAAGGCAAACTATAGATACCGTTTTCAGTGGGAGTGCTTGTCCCCTGAGGTAAGCTTTGATGTTTCTGGGTGGGCAGGCTTTGAGGAACGGCACTCGGGGTAGGAACTAGACTCTTTCCTTGCCCATTTTTACCCTTTTTTGTGTGTTTACTGGGTGCCATGGTGGTGCTCTGGCTAGGGGCACTGGAGGTGTTCTGTTCCAAACTTGCCCCATGTTGCTGCCTGGTGCTTGGGGTTTCTCCTCTTTGGGAGGAGCTACACCAGGCCCCAAAGGCTGACATGAGTTCAGGGAGCAAGTCTGGGCTCTCTGATCTCCTTGATGTCCCAGGGACTGAAGGGCAACTAGAGATACCCTTTGTAGTACTTGTCCTTTGAGGTGAGCTTTGGTGTTTCTGGATGGGCAGGCTTTGAGGAATGGCACTCGGGGTAGGAACTCTACTCTTTTCTTGCCCTTTTTACCCTCTTTTGTGTGTTTTCTGGGTGCCTTGGTGGTGCTCTGTCTAGGGGCACTGGAGGTGTCAATTCCCAAACTTGCCCCATGGTGCTCTCTAGTTTTGGGGGTTTCTCTACTTTCTGACCTTGATATTTCCTTGCGTGATGTCTGACCCAAGGACAAGTTTCTCCTCCCATCTGCCTTTGAGGTCACTGAATGTGTCTGGGTGCTGCCACGAGGACCCACAGTGGAGTTTCTATGTTGGTCAGACCCAAGGGTTGAGTAGTTTAGGCTGCCCAAGGTTGTTGGGCCCACAGTCAGGGGTGGCATCGGAGCTGCCCCTGGACCTGGAGCTCCTACATGTACAAGCTGATGATAGCTGACAAAGCTAGGGGCTCCAGGAACCCCAGAACTTGGTGGGACGGTGGCTCCAGGGGTGAGAGGCTGCTTCCCCTGCGGAATGTGTCCTTGCACCCTTGGAGCTGGAGAGCTGGAGCTTGCTACAGGTGAGGGCCTGTGAGTACAGTAGGGCTTTGGGCCCTGGTGAGAGCGCCGGAAGCTCCTACCCAAGGTGGAGGGAGGCCCCAGATGTGGGGGCTGCGAAGGCATAGTGGTGTTCAAGGGTGTGACCCCAAAAGGGGCCACTGGCTGTGCAGCCAAGCCTGCCAATGTGCTGAGAGAGGGCCTGGGAGGAAGGGCCAAAGCAGCAATTGGCAGGCTGGGGGAGAGCAGTCCTGTGAGATTGGTGATGGGAGGATGGCTCTGGGAAGAGACAGCAGAGCTGACCCACACTGGGGTGTGGGCCACCGTGGTTGTGCCGCTGGGGGGATCGGGAAAGGTGTGGCTGAGGCCCACTGATGCCAGAGGCCTGGCCCCTCCCAGTGGAGAGGGGACCCCCCCATGGGCTTGTGGGGCCATGGCACAGCTGTTCCCAATGGCCTGGGTCTCACCCATCAGAAGACCATTGATGCGCTGCAAAGCTTTCTTCTTCTCCCTGTCTAGGTCCTCAGCAGTCACTGCACAGGCCAGTAACAAAGGTGGTGGCAGCTTCAGAGGTTCCCCTCGGGGGCATTGCAGGAGAGGAAACTTGCGTTTCCGTGGCCTGCTGGTGTTTCCCGTGGGTGAGGACAACTTCTTGGGAAATGGGTGTCCCGCCCTGCCTTCTGCCACCTTCTCACCCTGGGCCTTCTTTGGGGGAATCCCTGGGGATGAAGAACATCCCAGGGGCAGCTCCCCGTTGGATGGGTCTGGAGCCCTCCTCTTCAGGGCTCGGAGACCTTCAGTGGAGCTGTAGGAGCTGCTGATGGGGTTTCTTTGGGGGCAGGAGCTCATGCAGATGGCCCGGGAGCTCTCAGCTCTGTCTTGGGAGCTCTGGGTGCAGAGGTTTCTCCCCAGAGGCCCAGGCCTGGGCACAAAGCCAGGCACACAGCTATGGGCCCCCAGGGGCCTAAAAGCAGATGCTCTTCCAGTGACCTGAGGGCGCCCCCTCTGATGTTCTCTATCTACAGGGGCCTCTGCTTGCTCAGCCACCACTTGGCCACTGTCTCCAGGGGCTGTGATCACAGTCCTCCCTGGGCGGGGTTCTTGAGGTGCTGGAAGCTGGCAAGGAGCCACTTCCTGCCCCTGCACCCTACAAGGCGGCTGTCTGAGTCTGCGGCCTGGGATGCAGGAATTCATGAAAGCTGCAGTTGACAGCAGCTTCCTCTTCAGGAGACCTGGCATGCGGAGGGAGGAGGCAATAGCCAAGTCTCCAAGAAAAGATCCAAGGGTCCGCAGGACCCTGGAAAAGCACAGAGCAGGCACTTTTCGCAACCGCTGAGGAGCAGTTGCAGGATGGCGGCAAGATGACCTGCGAATGGCGCCACCAGCCCAGGAAGCCCTTAGTGGCCAACCAGTATAGGGAAGTTGGCGCGGCCCACGACCTTCTGGCAGGTCTCTGCCCCTCAGCGCGGGGGGCAGGGGTGAGGGACAACACTTGCTGTGGGAAGTCTCCATGGCAGTCTTAGCGAAGGCGCTAGTGGGTAATTCTAGCTTTGATCGCAGAAGGCCTTCTTCGGCTGCTCACGCAGCTTCAGCCGAAATGGCTGTCAGACCTGTTGCCGGGGTGCAGCTGAGGAAGGAATGAGTGGAGAACACGCGAGCACGTGAGGAAAACCGTTAATACTGGACAAGAGGCAGGCTTGCGCCAGGAACGGACGCGCGCGTGCAAATTCCGCGTGCATGTGCAAAGTCTGCATGCACGTGCAAAGTCCACGTCCTTGCACCAGATGCGGAAGAAATAGGCACGTGCCTGGTGTGTGCGTGGGTCCTGGGGGGACTGTTGAGTGCTGACACTGGGATGTGATTCAGATCCCGCTGGTCCACCTCCTGACCCAGTGAGGTTTCCGGGTCATCTCGGAAGGGTTGTAGATGCTGGGTTTGAGGGGTGGCGGCTATGGCAAGGCCAGGGATCTCTCCCCTCAGACTGGTGCAACGACCCTGCCCCTCCCCAGAGGCAGCCAGGATGGCAGCACAGATGGGCTGAACTCCAATGGACGTGGGGGCAGTCAGAGGGCTGAGAAGGCTCTTGCTGCGGGTTGAGGGTAGCTCTTGGGGCGTGGAGCACTTGCGGACTAGGGTGATGAGCAGGTGTTTGGCTGGCAGTACCTGCACCTCCGGTACAGGGACAGGTCGGTGCCTCTTCAGGAGTGCTCTTCTCTGAAAAGGCGGGAAGTGCCATGGCCCCAATAGAAGCGCCCCCCATACCTCCAAGCTTGAAGCAGGGGGTAGCCTCCCTGGGCCTCTGAAGGGGAAAGCAATGTCATTGGATAGGCGGTGCACCAGCAGGTGAGCAAGTGGTGGTGGCATCTCCAGGATCTCGCTTGCTGGGGCTGGGAAGGACACCTTGTCCTCCCTTGAAGGTGTGAGCTAGTGTTTATGTCTAGCCTTGCTCTGGTGAGGGTGGGCGGGACTTAGTTTGACAGCCAGGAGCTCTTGCAATGGCAGGAATCCCTCAGCCCATGCCCCGCCCCTGAGCTGTCAGAGTTCTGTCTGCTGTCCTGCCTGGGCCTGGCCAGTCAGAAGGGGGAACTGCTGGGGGGCAAGTTTCTTGGCTGAGCAGCATTTACAGGTGGCGGCAGCTTTGGGATCATGGCCTGTGTGTCTTCCTGCACTTCCTCTGGGAACAGTGGAGGGAACAGCTGCTGAGAATGCATTTAAGGCATCCCCCAGAGTCTGGCTGAGGGGTTCATCAGGGCAGGCTGGGAGGGAATGCTACCCTCTGTGCACAGTCCTTTCTCTTTGTGTGGAAACCAGAAAAACCCAGCCGTGTGCTCACAAAATCGAGTTTTATTCATATTTGGGTTGCTTTCTTTGAATTTTGGTTATCAAGATTCTCCAATTTTTAAATTTATTTTTTTAGTTGTCAACAGGCCTTTATTCATTTCTGTGCAGTGCTGAGAATTGAACCCAGTGCCTCCCACGTGCTAGGCAAGCACTCTGCAACTGAGCCACAACCCCAGCTCTCCCATTTTTTGACTGTCTTCATGCTTAGCTGTTCTGGGGACAATACTAGGCCTCCTACTGTTCCTACAGTGTAAGATATGTGACCTTTCACCAGTCCAATCCAACACAGACACCTACAGACCCAGAGATCCACTCAGAATTCACTCTTTGGAGGTTCCAGTTGTCATGGGTCTTGGCTTTTCCTGGATGGAAGGGCACCCTGCCAGAGTTAGCTGTGAGGTTTCAAGCTCAAGCTTCCCATAACCTACTAAGCAGCCCTGCATGCTCCTCCATGCTCAGCTATTAAGAACTGTCCCTCCTCCTCACTGGTGGAGTTCTGGGCTTGCTTCTGAACTGGACAAAATATCAGTGAGTGGGGACCTGGAGGAGTGAAGTTGGAGGGAGCCTCACCTGGGACTGTTGTCCCAAGTGGGTGCTCCTTGGGCCCCTTCCATTGCCCATGGCCTTTTCTGGGTCCACTGGACCTTCAGTAATCAGTGAAGGCCGCTGGGTGAGGTTGTGGCAGTGCTCATCTCTCCTGGTGGGATAATTCCTGGCATGGTATCCTCCTGAACCCAGTTCGAGGTGCTGCCCAGTAGGTTGCATTGGGAATCAGGGTCCTGGAAGTAATGGAATCACCTGATGGGCCAGTGCAGCACAGACTTGCAGTGGGTGACAAAGTTGGAGTTGGGTTGCCAAGAACTTGGTCCTGGGGCTCAGTGTATAGGTCCTTCCTCATGCCACACAGCTGAATTGGCACTTATCTTGAACTTTCCTCTGGAGTGGCCAGAACCAGAAGCTCCTTCACTTCCCGAGTGTCATGAAATCATAGTGCTTTTGAGAAAATGGCTGGAAGATGGGTTTATGTTCCCCACCATAGGCCTCCCCACAGGCTTAAAGGCTGGGAAATTCTCAGTTTCCTCTTTCAGTCACCATTTCCTGCTGCATAGGGAGGAAAAATGGACACCCTCCTAGATCTTGCCTGCCTCTGGAGTCAGGGTACTGACTGCATTGGTGGACAGGGTGACCACAAATGTGGGCCACACCTGGGTGGTCCTGGAGTCTGAGGTTGGCCAAACTCTTTATTTTCTACTAACAAAGGTAAACACAGTCTTGATTTCTTTATTTCTTATTAAATCAGCAATTCATGCTTGGGGTAGATCAGATAGAAAGTACAGATTGCTAAGATTCCTTGGAATGTTGCCTTGGGTTTGAGTCTATGGATAGTGTTGTGTACAAGTGTTGTTCAGTCATTGAAAAGGAATACACATTGTGGTGGTCGCAAACATACACCTGTAGGATGAACTTGCAAATATACTAAGCCACATGAAGGCCTCACTGTGGTTTGTCAAGATCATCCTGATTCACAAGGACCCGTCTTTCCCTCGCCTTAGAGGGAACAGAACCCAAGTCCTGGAAACTGCCTTTAAGACTCCAAATTTGTTTTGGAGAGGGTAAAAAAACACCAATGTTGGAGAGGACTATGATGAGTTTTAGTTAAAATTGATTTCTAAATGTGGAATCAGAATAAAGTAATACATGTATAATATAAGCATATATCGTTGTTTCTAAATTATCATGTTAAATTTCATACATATCTATTAGGTCTCCCGAAAAGTTGATATCATCAGGAAAAAACTCCATTTTTATCCTCTTCCTGGGAAATATTTTCTATTACCACACAGAAATTTTTTCTTAAACTTGGTTTCAGCTTTTATTTTGACACCTGTGTTTGTATATTCATTTTTTTTAAATCGAGGATTACTTGCATATATCATCCAATCACCTGTTTTTAATTCAATGTAATCATACACACACATGCACATTGATCAGATGTTATTACCATCCTTTTCCTTTATGAGGCAGCAGAAGCACAGAGAAGATACAGAATATGCCCAAGACTCCACAGCACATTCCCTACTGAATGTTTGTGTCTCCTCCAAATTCATGTTGAAGCCCTAATGCCAATGTGATGGCATGAGAAGTGGGGCCATTGGGAGCTAATCAGATTTCGATAGGCCAGGGTGGGCATGTCTCCCAAAATGAGATTAGTGTTCTCAGAATTTGAAAAAGAGACCAGGGCTTACTTGCTCTCCACCAAGTAAGAATGCAGTGAGAAGCAGCCAGCTATGAGCAAAAAGAGGGCTCTTTCCAAGAATTCAATCTATCAGCACCTTGACCATGAACTTCCCACCCTCCCAAATGGGGAGAAATAAATGTTTCTTAAGCTTAGAATATTTTGTTGTAGCAGCTAGAACTCACTAGGACAGTCAGTGAAAGGACTTTGTGAATATTCAATGAAAAAATGTATGCAAAGTGGTCTATGAATATAAGGTATTGCATTATCACCTTCATCATCATTACCATTTTTCATAACCAAATGGCATAGGAGCTATTTTTCACAACTAATTCAATTCCAAAAGAAGTCACTGATATTTCTCCAGCAGAAAGAGGTTATGACTGCTCCAGATGAGTTACTACCTAGATTTTCAGGTTGTTTGTGGCCATTTTATAGATCTACATAGAACTTTGGCTTCTCTGTAAATGAGTTTTCTGGCCAATCATGAGATTTATGCCCTTGTGCCATCAATACCATCCCCTTTTAGGGTGTCCAATTATGACCAGTCATTTACATCTTGAGCCATTCTAAAATCCATGTGGATTTTCTATTCCTCAGAGGTCTATAAAAACATGAATGGCAGGTGATGTCACTGAAACACAAAGATGGGAGAGAACAATAAAATTATTTGATATCCTGGCTGAGATTCCCAGTGCTTGTGGAAAGCCACCTTGGGCCTAGATCTCAGATTCCAAGGGCGACTCTCACGCGTGGCCTCCTAAAATCCCAACACAATTCATGGCAATACTTCTCTGAGGTCAGTTCCAGAACTCAGTCTCCAAGGGGAATCACTCCAGAGTTCAAGCCCAGGTGGATCCAGTCATCTCTTCCAACCGCCACGCCAATGACCACAATTGAAACCAAAACACTGCCACACGGCCCTCATCTTCTTCCACATAGACACTCATCATAACCTCTGGCTGGAGGTTTCCTTGAGGGGCACAGCCCAAGACAGGGTCCACAATAAGCTCCCTTGCCCCTCATTTGCCTAATGTCAGGGTGGCCTGGAAACCTTCCTGTAAACCAGGAGTGATCAAATACGCCTGCCATGAATACTGCTCCATACCTGGGACACAAAACCATGAGCCTATTCTGGAGAGTGGCCAGAATTCAGGAAGAAAACAGGAACTTAGGAAGATAGTAGGTGTTGCCCATCCATAAGGCAAGCCACAGTCCATTCATAAATTGGGCAGGATGAATGCCGGGAAGCTTTCTACTAGACCGGACACACATCCATTGATGCATTCTCTTCTCTAATTTAGTCT